>NC_080446.1:7952297-8583277 GCF_028018845.1 Melospiza georgiana
TGGGGTACGGGGGCTGCTGTGCAGGGTGTGGGGAGAGCCACGGGATGTGCCGGGAACGGGACTGTTCTGCCAGCAGGAGCCAGCGCTGGGAATGCTTTCCTGGCAGATCCCAATGGGATATGTGCCAGCTCACGGCACCCAGTATTCCCAGTCCCTGCTCCTGCCAGGGCTGGGTGTATGGGAAGCTCCAGTCCCATCGGGCTGCACTGAGTGCCCTTGCCCAGGGCTGCAGGGCACCGCAGAGCCTGACACGCCCCTCTCGCCCCATTTCCAGGTCTTTGGCCATGGCAAAGCCAACGGGGAGCCGACATGGGCCCTGCTGCTCACAGCCTGCATCTGCGAGATCGGGATCCTGATCGCCTCCCTGGACGAGGTGGCTCCCATCCTCTCCATGTAGGCAGCGTGCTGTCGACCCGCCCCTTCACAACAGCGGGTGGCGTGTGTGGGTCTCTGCTCCGCGGGGGAGGGGGGAATGCACCTGCTGCCCTGGCCCCTGCCCTGGATGAGGGGGGCCCTGAAGGAACTCTGGGCTCACATCTTGGCCAGCATTGAGGCTTGGTTTGTCCATGGCACTGCTTCTGTATCTATCAGCAGGGCATGCTCCAGTATTGGCCACCCCGGGGCCAGGAGATGTGGAGACTTCAATCCCTCACACTGCACCCACTCAGCCCCTGCTCTCTCCTGCAGGTTCTTCCTCATGTGCTACATGTTTGTGAACCTGGCGTGTGCGGTGCAGACGCTGCTGCGGACGCCCAACTGGCGGCCCCGCTTCCGCTACTACCACTGGTGAGCCGGCGGGACGGGGCAGCACAGGGACACCCAGGACACCCTGCTGGGGGCCCCAGGGCAGGCTGACAGCTCTGTGCCCTCTGCAGGACCCTGTCCTTCCTGGGCATGAGCCTCTGCCTGGCGCTGATGTTCATCTGCTCCTGGTACTACGCGCTGGTGGCCATGCTGATCGCTGGCCTCATCTACAAGTACATCGAGTACCGCGGGTAAGGGAGGCCATGGTGTGCAGCTTCTGTCCTGGCCAGCCCCCATGGCCATGTGGCCTCTCAGTGTGGCTGCTGGGCTCCCCAGGGTGCTCCAGGGTGCCAGCGTGGTGCTCTGTACCAGAGCCATGGGCATCCTTTATGTGCTGTGGTTCCTGCAGGGCGGAGAAGGAGTGGGGTGATGGGATCCGGGGCCTGTCCCTGAGTGCAGCCCGCTATGCCCTGCTGCGGCTGGAGGAAGGGCCCCCACACACCAAAAACTGGAGGTGAGGCTGGGCAGGGAGATGGGCACCTCAGGGTTCCGGGGCAGGGATGAGCTGGGTGTGGGCACTGACTGCAGGACCTTCCTTCCAGGCCGCAGCTGCTGGTCCTGGTCCGTGGGGATCAGGAGCAGAACGTGGTGCACCCGCAGCTCCTGTCCTTCACCTCGCAGCTCAAGGCTGGGAAGGGCCTCACTATCGTGGCCTCAGTGTTAGAAGGGACCTTCCTGGACAACCACCCTCAGGCACAGAGGGCAGAGGAGGTGAGAGCTGCCTGCACTGGGACAGGCTGTGCCAGCAGTAGGTCCCCAGGTGCCCAGGGTTGTTTCTGCTCCATGGACAGGGCTGGTGGCCCCGGGATGGCCCAGAGAGCTTTCAGTGGCATCAGGCAGAGCCTGAGGACTCCATGCTTCACTGGTGCTCACAGTACCACAGGGACCTCCTCTTCCCCTCCAAGACAGCAGAGATGCTGGCACCAGCCAAGCACTGGTCCCAGTCTTGGCCAGCTGCTGCAGGACTTGGCACAGCTGCTGGGCTGAGCAGACTCCTCAGCCTCAACCCTTGCCACAGACTCTGTGGCCCTGGTGCCAGGCAAGGTGGGAGATGAGCCTTTCCCTGCCAGAGTGAGAGCACTCCCCACCCCCCCGCACCCGCGGGGTGGCACATTAATGAGATTAGGCCCTTGGAAGCAAACAGTTTCTCTCCCATGCAGACATGTTATAATTTCTCGGAGTAAATAACTCTAATTGCTGCTCTGCCACCTGTCAGAGCCCTGGCACAAGGACACCCTCCACTCCGCACGGTGCAGAGCTGTGTGCCAGCTCTGTGCTCCGCTGGGTATCACCCCTCTGGCCTGGAGCCACTGGCCTGCCATGGGGCACAGAGACCCCACAGCCTGCACCCCACAGCCTGCACCCTGCACCTCACAGCCCTGTACTCCATACTCTGCACCCCCATTCTTTACCCTGTACCCCACATCCTGCACCCTGTACCTCATCTGGCCTGGGCTGGGCCACTGCTGGGCCTGGCAGCTGCTGTGCCCATGGTCCATGCCATCCCTGAGGCCCTGGTTTCTCTGACTTCCTTCTCCCTTGCAGTCCATCCGGCGCCTGATGGAGGCAGAGAAGGTGAAGGGCTTTTGTCAGGTGGTGATCTCCTCCAACCTGCGGGATGGCATGTCCCACCTCATCCAGTCCAGCGGGCTGGGGGGGCTGCAGCACAACACGGTGCTGGTGGGCTGGCCCCGCAGCTGGCGCCAGAAGGAGGACCACCAGACCTGGAGGAACTTCATTGGTAGGCACCGTGGAGGGTGGGCACTGCTGGGCCTGGGGGGCTGCAGGCTGCCCTGGCTGACGTGGCCCTTCCCCTCCCAGAGCTGGTGCGAGAGACCACAGCTGGGCATCTGGCCTTGCTGGTGGCCAAGAATGTTGCCATGTTTCCGGGCAACCAGGAGCGGTTCTCGGAGGGCCACATCGACGTCTGGTGGATTGTCCATGATGGGGGGATGCTGATGCTGCTGCCCTTCCTCCTGCGGCAGCACAAGGTAGGCTGGGCCCTGCAGGGCTGGGGCTGTCCCTGTCCCTGTGGAGCCGTGGCCAAGCCTCCCCCATCCCTTGCAGGTGTGGCGTAAGTGCAAGATGCGCATCTTCACGGTGGCACAGATGGATGACAACAGCATCCAGATGAAGAAGGACCTGACCACGTTCCTGTACCACCTGCGCATCACCGCAGAGGTGGAGGTGGTGGAGATGGTGAGTGCTGGGACGGGGCACGTGCTGCAGTCAGGGATGCTGTGCATGGGAGCCAGACAGAGCCTGGCGTGGGGCACACGGCACCCTGGGGGGACGCAGCACCACGGGGACATGCTGGGCCATGCTGGGAGCAGGTAGTGCAGCTAACCCTGCCCCAAATTTCTTCTGTTCTCCCAACAGCATGAGAGTGACATCTCTGCTTACACCTATGAGAAGACTCTGGTGATGGAGCAGCGTTCCCAGATCCTCAAACAAATGCACCTCACCAAGAATGAGCGGGAGCGGGAGGTGAGGCTGCAGGACAGGCTGGGTGGGCTCTGACCCCTGTGGTGGCTCTGATGTGAACCTAGTGTGCTCATCCTGATGGGCTTCAGGCTAGGCTCTGCCCAGCCAAGCCCTCTTGTGCCCAACTCCCTTGGCTGATCCCTCCCACACAGATCCAGAGCATCACGGATGAGTCCCGTGGCTCCATCCGGCGCAAGAACCCGGCCAACACCCGCCTGCGCCTGAACGTCCCCGAGGAGCAGGCTGCTGACGGCGAGGAGAAGCCAGAGGAGGAGGTGAGGGGCTGTACCAAGACATGGCCAGGCAGGGAGCTAGCCCCAGGCCCCACGCCCTGCCCACCATTCCCCTCTACCCTCTGCAGGTCCAACTAATCCACGACAAGAACGCCACCACCTTCTCCAGCAGCTCTCAGTCTCCTGGTGATGAGGTGGAGGCAGCCCCTGAGAAGGTGCATCTCACCTGGACCAAGGAGAAGTCCGTTGCTGAGAAGAACAAGAGCAAGAGCCCTGTCAGCCCTGAGGGCATCAAAGACTTCTTCAGCATGAAGCCGTACGGCCCCCCATGCTGCCACCTTGTCCCACCCATGCCCTGTGACCCTGGCTGTCCCTGCCTGCCCCAGCTGGGGGGTGCAGGCAGGGCCTCGGCAGCACCAGCTTGATCCTTGCCCTGAGGAGTGGTCAGGCAGCCTGGGTGCTCTGAGCGTGCCCTTGCAGAGGGGCTGGGGGCAGGTGGGGAGGGGTCCCTGTGTAGAACTGTGCTGGCAAGGAATGGGCTGCCCAGGCTGGGTGTGCTGTGGGGAGTGAGGGTGCCCACCTGGTGTTCACCACATTTCTCTCTCTCTCTTTCTCTCTCTCCCTTTCTCTCTCTCTCTCCGACCCCATCACGCTCCTGGCAGGGAGTGGGAGAACCTGTAAGTCTGGGTTTGGCTGGGCACCGGGGCTGGGGTGGAGGGAGCTGGGTTGTGCTCATGGGGCAGCACGATGGGAGCCACGGGGGTTGCCCCTGTGCAGGAGGGCGGCTCAGTGAGCCGTGACAGCTGCACTGCCAGACAGCTCACCCGGGCAGCTCTGGCTGCCAGCCCCGTGCACCGTGCACTGCCCGTGCCACACGCTCCTCAGCTGCCCTGCTATGCTGCCAGCAGCTCCCTGCAAGCCTGGGCTCGGGCACCCACGATGACACTCGTGCTGCCTGCTCCTGCTCGCTCCCATACAGCCTGGCCCCAAGCAGCCGTGGTTGTCACTGCCCATGGGCCCTGCAGCTCATGGCCACCAGTGCAGGCTCAGAGTCACCAGCGCAGTGCCTGGCAAAGCTTGCTGCACCCTGAGTTTGTGCTGCACTGCCCGAGGGCAGGAGGCCAGCGTGCCCTGTGGCTCCCTGGGCCTGGTGTGGGCTGGAGGCTGACCCTGCCTGTCCCGTGCCCACACGTGCTGTCGCCCACAGGAACCAGTCCAACGTGAGGAGGATGCACACGGCTGTGAGGCTCAATGAGGTGATTGTGAAGAAGTCCCAGGATGCCAAGCTGGTCCTGCTGAACATGCCAGGGCCTCCCCGTAACCGGAAAGGGGATGAGAACTGTATCCTTCCTGTGGGGCCACTCATCAGAACCCCTCTATGGCAGGGGAACCAGGGACCTTGTCTTCCCCAAAACTGGTGGGTCTTTTAGGCGAGTGCCAAGAGGCACAGGTCAGTTCCTGAGCTTGGACCCCCCCACACCTCCTGCTCCTGGCTGGGTCCAGCAGCTGTCATTGGCTCCAGCACGTGATGGGTGGTGGGAGCACATGACACTGCACCTACACCATGAATGCAGTGGCCCATGACAGGGGCTCGGGTAGAGGTCTGTGGGGCTCAGCCATCTGCTGGCTCAGTCACCATCCCCACGGCACCAGCACGGGTGGGCTTCCCTGGCCCCTTGGCTTGGGACTGACCCCGCCAGCTCCTGGCTCTGGTGTGGAGATGTCAGTGCTGCAGGCTCAGCTGTGGCTGGGCAGGGATGCCACAGGGCTGTCCCTACGTTCCCCAAGTGTGAAGTTTGTCCTCCTTGACGGCCATGCAGACATGGAGTTCCTGGAGGTGCTGACGGAGCATCTGGACAGAGTGCTCCTGGTGCGTGGTGGGGGCCGGGAGGTCATCACCATCTACTCCTGAAAGACGGCGCGAGAGAGGTTTGTCTGCACACGGAGAGCCCCGCCACCCCTTTGCACCGCGCTCCCGGAGGGGAGGAGGGAAGGCCGGATGGCAGCCGGTGCGCAGAACCTTCTCCTGGCTTTGGCCGTGCCCCTGATCTCTCCATTCGAACTGCAGCACCAGATCTTCCGGGAGCATCCAGCACCAGAGCAGCTGTTCCTCATTGCAACACCACAGCACTGCTGTCCTTGTTTATATATAAATATATACAGTGAACCGCGGACTGAGCACCAGAGCTCGGCGCTGCCGCCGCCGCCCGCCCGCCCTGGCAGGGCCAGCCCCGCCGCCAGCCCCAGCACTGCCGCTGCAACCCCTGCCGGGCCGGAGGGCGGCTGTGCCGAGACGGACCTTGGCCCCACCGTGCTGCTACTCCTGCACAGACTCGGCTGGACGCGCCCGTGCCCCGTGCCCCGTGCCCGCCGCCTGCCCCGCGCCTCCCTCGGGGCCCTGCGAGGAGAGAGAGGCCTGCAGCACCACGCTCCGCTCGCCGGGCGCTCCCGTCCCCACCTCCGGTACTGCTCCCCCGCTGCCCCTCACCGCCACGGGCCCGGACAGCCCCAGCTCGCCGCTGCCTCGGCACCGATGTCTCTGGAAACCGCGGGCTGAGCTTGTGGAGATGCAGCACGATGGTTTGGAGGAGGCAGAGGGTGGGGGGCGGCTGTGCGGGCTCAGGTGCTGGAGCGCAGCAAGGCCGTGAGAGCACAGGAGCCCTGACCTAGGGTGGCTGGGGGTGCTCCCCGTTCCCCCCGCCTGACCCCAGGCTCTCCGTTCCCTGGGGCTTGCGCAGGAACCGCGGTGTGGAGCTGCGGTGTTGGGAGCCGCACAGGAGCCCTGCCGTGTGAGCGGGAGCTGGGCACCCCCGAGGCGCCAGTGCCTGCTCTGGCCTGGCACAGGGGTGTCCCGGACCCCCACCCTGCTCCCCCGCCGCACTAAACTGGGGGCTCTCAGGGCCCAGCACCTGCACATGTGTCTGGGTCCCCCCTGTGCCACTCCCTGCTGCTCCCCAGGGCTTTGCTGCTAACCCAGCCCTGGCCGCGGCCCCAGGCAGTCGCAGATGCTGCCGGGGGCTGTAGGACAGTCTGGATCTGTGTGTATTTTTAACATATGCAAAGGCTGTTTGCTGATATGACCAGCGAGACGTCCCAGTGAGGGGGGGGGGCTGCAGGGGTCCCACTGTCCCCCCGGCATCTTGACACTCCCTCACCCGGCTGGCCAGGGCAGCCCCGGCACGGCCCCAGCCGCAGAGCCCCCCGGGGCAGATCAAACACCTCTTATCTTTGGCAGCAGCTGCAGGGTCGCCCCCGCCGCCGTCCCCCCCCCCGCCCCCCTCCCCAGCATCTCTCACAGAAGAGAAACTGAGGCGCTTTTAACAAATGTGAACGGTTCCAGGAACCACGCAGGAAGCGGTGCGAGGGCAGCAGGGTGCCGCTGGCGCCCGCCCCAGCCCCATGTACATAGTGTACATAATACAGTACGTGTATTTTTAAAGTGATCATATTTATGTTAATAGAACCAGATGAAGTCTATATATAGAGATCTATATCTATTCTGAGAGATGCAGGGCTCTGCTAGCACCAGGCCGCAGGGACGGGGAGCTGAGCCGGGCTGCTCCTGCACAAACCAGGAGCCCATCCGTCGCACTGAGCGCTCCAGAGTGGTGGTGGAGGCTGCAGCCTTCCTCGGCCACCAGCAGCCCCTGGGAAAGGGCCAGGTCGCAGGTTTATTCTCTTCTCAATTTAGCTTCTTAAGAGTTTTCAGGGAAAAGAAGTCACAGACTTTTCTGAACTTGTTTCACAGCAGATTTGAGCTTCCACTCAAAGTGCAGCCTGCTAAGAGTTGCCCTCTCCCGGCAGCGCTGGCGGCTTTGTGCCAGCCTGGGCCCTGGGGCAGCGCTTTGTCCCTGGCCAGAGCTGAGCCCCTGTGCTGAAGCACTCGCCCCCTCAGCCCCTCCAGATGCTCCCCAGCGCTGCTGTGCCCCGAGCAGGGGCAGGGGGAGCGGGTGCTGCTCCAGCATCCCCACGGGTGTCCATCCAGGCAGCAGCTGCCTCCTGCCTGGCACGGGCAGCCCTGACTGCTCCCAGCTCCCTGCCCACCCCACCCCCTGCCAGCCTTGGCTCCTGCCTCCCTGAGAACAGGAAACCCCCCTGCACCGGCCACTCCAGCCCCTGCTCCCTATAGAGCTCCTCTACTCCAGGTCCAGGCCAAAGCTATTTGGGGATGCTTGGATAGAAAGCAGTGGGTTTTTTGATGTTGGATTTTTTTTTGTTGTTGTAAGATACTACTTGGACACGCTCCTAGACCAAAACCAAGCCCCAGCTGCACATCTGTGCCTGCTCATACCTTGCTCCTACATTTCCATCACTCCCGAAGTGCCTCCCTTCTCTCCAGGAGCAGTCCCAGTCACGGCCAGACTTTCTGCCAGGGTATCTTGGTGGCCTGTGTGGCTGCAGGTCTGTGCCACAGACGCTGCTGTGGAAGCTGCTCCCACAGGCATGGGGAGCTCAGCATTTACAGGGGGACTGTCAGGCTGGGCTGAGACCTGGCTTCAGCACAGGAGCTCAGGGCTGACGAGTGGTGCAGATGCACAGGGTAGCACTTTCTGGTCCTGCTGCTGCCTCAGCAGCCCAGGAGCTGTGAGAAGAGCAGTAGAGGTCTGCAAGTGAAAAGTTCCTTTAAGTTTTGGGAAGGGCAGCCCATGGGAACCAGCATTTGCCAGTGTCTAGCTGCTCTGCCCCTTGGAGCTGGCCCTGTACCACCACACACAAGCTCACCGGCTGTTTCCAGCCTCCCAAAATTATTTGAGGCACTTCAGCAGCAGCGGGGGAGGCACAGCAGCCTGCCCACACAGCTCATGTGTTAGCACCATGTTGTTGGGCCTCGAGCACTTGCCAGCTGCTCTGCCTCTTCACAAGATGCCACTCACTCCCTGCAGTTGCCCTCTAATTGCAGTTTGGCTGCTGCCCCCTGTGCTGCTGGGCCTGAGGCAGTGAGCACGGTCCCCTCCTGCCCTGGCACATGGAAGAGGGCAGGGACAGGTTATGCACAGCCTCTGCTGAGCCTGCAGACAGCAGCCACCCTCACAGCGCCAGGTGAGAGGCTCCTCCGTTGGCTGCAGGTACAGGGCAGCCAGGAATGACATTTGCAGAGCAGTGATGAGAGCAGCCAGGGCACACTTCTGACAGGTTTGCTTCATCCCCCAGCATCACCAGTGGATCCCATTCCCCTCAGCATCACTTCACCCTGACGGCAAAGCCATGGTCCCGGCTCCCCCAGGGAGCAGGAAGGCCATTCCTTTCCATCACTACTGCTGAAAAAAGGCATTCTCCTTCCCCATCCTTCAGCAAGAGCAGGGGCACAGCTCTGGACAGTCAGGCTGCTCCCACACCCCTGCCAGGCAGTTTGGCTGTGGCAAGACAAGGAGCTGGTTTCCACAGCGTGTCCCCTCGCTGTCGGCTGGAGAGGGCCAGTTTTAGCAGACAGCACTGCATGTTAGTTTACAAACCCAGCCCTGCACGTTTGGCCTCTGTGAGTGTTCAGTTTCCCCATGGAGCACCCTTCTGCCGCTCCACCGTGGTGAAGACAGTGTCCTCCTCTGGTACACATGCAAGTTCCTCCTTGGCACATGCGCAGACACGGTCCGGTTTTTGTTCCTGACAGGAAGGTCTTGACCCCCCAGTTTGTTTTACAGGCAGGCTGCTGCAGGAGCAGCACTGAGCAGCACAACCCACGGGAGGGTGGGCTGGAGCGTGGCCACAGCTGGCAGGGAGTGCTCGGCCAGCACTCAGCGCTGGTGGCAGTGCTCCAGTCCCTGCTGCAAGAGGGCCGAGCAGTCCTGGCCCCTGAGTGGCAGTGGGCAGCTCAGGTCACTGTGGAGGGCAGCTCAGGTTGCTGTGGCCACCACACAACACAGGCAGCAAGCCTCAGGGCAGCAGGGACAGGAGGCACAGGCAGCATCCAGCCTGGGCAGATGCTGGTCCGTGGCTGGATGAGAAGGACAAGAGACTGCACAAGGGCAAGAGTTGCACTAGAAGAGTCAAGACCCTCCTCTGTGTAGCAGGACTAAAAACTAGCAGAAAGACCGAAAGGTCTGAGATCTGCTGGTTACAACACTTTCTGTGCTACATGTGCAATATATTTGTTATGAATGTTATCACAAAGTCGGTTCATTCAATACTCTTTTAATCACTGTAGCTAGATGTTCTCTGTCCATTCAAGTGACTTTTATTCGAGTGCAATATTTCAATAGACATGTAGTGACCTAGAATGCTTTGTGTTTTAGAGAATCTGTGTGCAGAGCAATGCAATTAAGTTTAAAACCTTGTAAATAAAACAGGTTGCAAACCAAAAAAAAAAACCCCAATAGGCTTGCATTTAATTTCTGTGTGTGTTTCAGTGTTGTGCATTAGGCCGCCTCGGTGCAGACCCTGTGTTCTCTGTGCAGGTGTTCATGGAGGAGTGGCTCCTCAGCTGTTGAATGCTCCCTGTTACTGCTTTACTGCTTTACCTGTATTCATTTTTCTAGACTCCTGTCTGCACAAAATGCAATAAATGATTTTATTACACCCTTCACTACTTGCACGGGGACTTTTCACTTGCTTCCAGGTCTCCACAGCTATTTTGCACCATTTCCATAACATGGAGCAAGCCCTGACAGGGTGCAGATTGCAGAGGAAGCAAAGCACGAGGAGAGGAACAGCCTCTCCAAAGGGATGCAGTTCCCACATTTCTCCTCAGAAAGATTTCTGGTCACCCCACCAAAAGTGCTCTACCTGGCTGCAGGATTGTACAGGTGGAGAAGGGGATCTAACAGGAGGAGAGACAGCAGCCAGACACTGCTATCCAGACTCAGCCTGTGGGGTGATGTAGCACAAAGCCATGGGACACCAGTGCTGAAGGCACAGGGACTTGCAGCCCTGACCTCACGCTGGCTTGTGGCACTGACCTGGACCTGTCCCTCCCACCACCTGTCACCAGAGAGGTTTTAGACTCCTCACACTGGCTGTGCCACACCACACCTTCCTGAGGCCACCCCAGTGCTGTGCAAGAGTCAGGACCTGTGAGGTCCACACACATTCTGCTCAGCATTCAGTGTGAAGCTCCCAGCACAGCTTCTCCAGGAGAGGAGAGTAACAGCAAACACAGTGAAAGGATGTATTCTGAGAGTACTCAAGTGTCAAAAAATGCAACAAGAAACTTTTCTGACTTTTATTAGAAAGTAATGTCCTCTTGTTAACAGCACAGAGATAAAAGAAATGCTACAACACAAACCACCTGGGACAAAGAAAATCCTCTGCTTCAACCCACTGCTTTCTTAGTATCTCACAGTTCCCTGCAGGAAGCCCACAGACTCCAAGAAGGCCATGACAGGAAGGACCACACAGCTAAGTGATGTTTTGTGTTCTGGTATCAAAGTATGTTCCCAGTAAAAACACGGTGAGGAATCACTGCCTGATACCACTCCAGCGTCCACTGCAGCTACCAAAGTGTTGAGAAAACATTTAAAATTATGGTATTAACATCTTTAAAATTATGGTATTAACCTCTCCTCCTCAGATGGATCAAACATCCATCAACAGCAAGAGGTCTGACAGAGCAGCACTGCCCCCAATACCTGGTGACAGGTATTCCCAGGGAGAGCCAGCAGCACATCAGTGTGGCTGCAGCTAAGCTACACTAACGACGGTGCCAAAGACTGTAAGAAAAGGAAATTTACACACACCAAATTTACCAGGTTGATCTTAACACTGATTACTCATGGTAGGAAAATTGACAGACCGTTTGAAATCTCTGCCTTGGCTGGAAGTTCTTGTGTTGCAAATGTGTGCTCAGCCCACAGCTGTCAGTCTCTGAGTGGTCAGGAACACCGGCCTCTGCCTGGATAGGGCAGGCAGCTGCAGACAGACTGCACAGTCCTGGTTACTGAGCAGTGATCAGGCATGTGCTTCATGATTTTGGCTGCCAGCACTATCACTGGACTTTCCAAATGGCTTATATGCTATTAAAAGGAAAAAAAAAAAAAAAAGAAAAAAAAAGAAATCCAAAGAAAAATAGTGCCCATTCCACACTGGTGGGTGTCCAAGGCCCGTCAGTTTGCTGCTCTGTTCAGTCCCCTAAGTCATCAAAACTGATGATCCAAAACTACACTGAGACCAATCAGTGAGCCCAGACTGCACCTCCATGGGAAGGTGCACCAGGTGCTGGGAGTAAGGAAAATGCAGCAGGACTGAAGCTGCGTCAGCTTCTGGGATAGGACAAGACAACCAATGATCCAACACAGTTCAGCACTTGTGCCTTGGAGAAAACTGAGCATTCTGCTCCAAACATTGCTAACCAGACCAAGGAGAGGGAGGGCAGCGCCAGCAACCGTTGGCAGCAATGCTGCAGGGGGTATGCTCTCGCCAGAGTGGAGAGGACATGCATGTCCCAGGGCATCTGTCCCCGGGCAAGGATGGGAGAATTCTTTAACAGCCATAAGTATGGAATGGCAAAGGGAAGGGGAATGGGTCCAACAGCTCAGCTCTAATAGTGTCGCTGGTAGGCACCCATCGGTTGCTGGGCTGAGGACCCCGCTCGCCCCTGGGCCACGGTTTGGCTCACAAGGTGGGAGAGTGCAGGACCACTCTGGATAAGGGTGTCCAAGGCTTTCTGTACACTGGGGTTGTCAAAGTTGATACCAGAAGACACCGGCCTTTGGGCGGGCACACTGCCAGGCGCAGGGAGGCGCGTTTGGTGCTGACCATAGAGCGGCTGTGGTTGTGGAGGAGCTCCGGGCCTCGGACCTGCGTTTCTCGAAGGGCCCGGGAGAGCAGGAATCTGCGTGTTTGGAGTCTGCAATCTCTGCTGAGCCTGGTTTAAATTTCCAGCATTCATCTGTGCTGGCCGGGGCTGCCCGCCCGGCAGGTTAGCAAAGTTCTGGTTGGGAGTGCTGGCCGAAGAGCCCGCGGAGGCCGCAGGGCCGCTGTTGGCCACAGCAGCTGCCGCCGCCGCCGCCCCGCTGTTGAAGAGACTGAGGATTTTTGCTTGAAGCTCCTGCTGAGGAGTAGAAGAGGACACTGGAACAGAAGGAGTAGAGACCAGAGGCTGTGAACTCTGATGAGCCTGAGAACTTGGAAGGTTGGACTGACTACCCAGTGATGATCCTGAAGGTGGCCCCAAAGGTTGTCTTGACATGGGTGCTGGGAAAGAAAGGAAAGGTGGTTAAAGCTCTGCAAATGCCCTTGAAGGGACACGACACCTAAAGAAAACTAGTGAAACAGCTACCAAAGACATGGCATCAGTGAACATCCACCCTCAGATCACAGCTGCACAGCTCTGGGAACCCAAACCACTCTAGAGAACTGAGCGTAGCAGCTCAACCAGTTATGGCAGTCCTGCTGTTGCCTTAAGAGAATCCAGCATAAAAGATCTTCCACATGAATACTCTGAATTGTCTCATGGCACGCAACAACACATTCATCTCAATAAAATCAGGTACTACATGAGGACATTATGCTCCCAAATTCCTCTGCAGTCCCAGGACTCTTTTCCTGTCCCAGCCCTGAGGACCACAAATCACCCAGTAAAGTCTGTCTGGAGCTGTGGGACTTACCCTGCAGAGGTTCAGTGCTGCCCCGCAGCAAGCGTTCCTTCCGGTCTCTCAGGTAATCAATGACTTTATCTATCTCCTCAGCAGTCACATAGCGATTGTCTGCCAGCAGGTTCAGGAGAGTCTGGATCCTGGGAGAGTGACCTCCTCTGACACCCTCCTCCATGGGGGGTGGGCGCTCCCTCTCCTGCAGAATGGCTTCATCTGCCATCTTGGCAGCCTGCCGGGCGATCTCCTCCCGCTCCTTCTCCCGGGACTCCGTCTTGTAGCGCTCGTAATTCCTTGCCACCAGCACCATGGCATCAGCCTGGGGCATGTTGCGGTGCTCTGCACAAAGGGAGAAAGGCTCTGAGTGACCCAAAGTGACCCCAATGGAGGTGCTGTTCCTCCTGTCTGCCAGCACAGCCCAGTCAGCAGCAGGCACCACTCAGGGAGTGTGAGTGCAGACTTGGGAACTTCCCAGGCACACAGGAACAATTATATTTTCAAAGCCAACAGAAGGCCCATGGCTATCAGCCAGCAAGGCCAGCCTTTCCTTCCACAGCTGAGGGCACAGCCCAGAAATGTCTTTCTTATCTCTCACCAGTTAAAAGGAAAGCAGCTCCCTCTACCTCTCACATAAATCCTCAGTTCTCCAAGATGAGATGGTTCCAGTCATTTCACTGCTAAACCCTAGGACAGATCCAAAGCTTGCCCTCTGAAGGCTGTGTGCTTCCCAGAGGAGGACAGCCATGGGAATATGTTTGTTTCTGTGCTGCCAGTGCCTTAACATCTCATGTGCACATGCAGCTGGGGAGGGAGCAGCACTGGCTCAGTGTTACATGGCTCCTCACATTCACCACTCTTGAGGCAACAAGCAGCAATCAAATTCTTCTGTAATAAAATGAGTAATAGGCAATTTCATTGGTGGATTTTGAGGTCATTATTTCCAACTCCCAAAGCACACACATAAACAGTCACCTGAACACAGATTTAAATCGGGAGATCAAAAGAGCCTTTACCCTCCCAAAAGTGCCCAAAATTCTGGGCAGGGTCCTTTTAACACCTGCAGAACATCAAATCCTGCAAGCCTTTTTCTCCTAACAGAAACTTGGGTTTATTTGAACATTAGGCTTTGCACAAACTGTGAAAGAGCTCCCTGAAACAAACATGCATGCAAAGGTGGCCAGGAGCAGTTGAAGTGACCATATCTAATCTCTGGAATGAGCTGTGGATGAGCTAATGACTGGGGTTCCCATCACATCTGATAAACCAGCAGATCCAGAGAAGAAAAGAAGCTTTGGCCTCCTGCCAAAGGTTTAACAGGTGTTAAACCAAAGAAGTTGAGAATTAAAACCAAGGGTAGTGGGAAGCTCCGTGACAGTGTGTGTGAGCTGTGTGTCTGCAGGAAATGAGGGAGCTCTCCTATCACATCTGCATCTGATGTTAAAAGAAACTGGGCTTCTCCAGCCAGTGAGCACACACCAAGAACTGACTGTGCACTCAGAGGTTTCCTCCCCCACATGAACTCACAGAACACTACTTGGGAACACAGTAAGGGAGAAATAACCTTTGAAAGCTCAGTGGTCAAACCAGTCACCTGTGTTGTTAGATTACATGAACATTACATGTTGCTATGATCAGAGCAACAGCTCCTTTCCCCAGTCATATTTTGACGAGGCATTTTTAGTACTTACACCCACCCTCATGCAACAACCAAGTCACACCTTGTGATGGAAAGTGATGTGACAAGTGTAAAGGTGCTAAGAAGGTGGAGCCTGTATACCCAAACATTTTGTAGATCTATCTTTTCATAACACTTTGTAGTTTTATCTTTTCATAACTCTTTCCAGTTTCATTATCAAATCTCTACCATTACCAAATCCTTATTAAATCACATTTGATTTTAAAATCTGTCCTTTAATTTGGCACATTCCCAACACGCTCTTGCTGAGAACAACAAGTGGTAGAGTGAGGTTGGGCTAGCATTACTCAGAGATGTCCCAGAGCAGTGCAGCTCTGGGGTCCATGACTTGCCCTAACACTGCAAAGGCTGGCAGTGTTAGGAGCCAAGAACACAGATGAGATTCCCTCTTGGCAGGAATTAGACATTCCTTTTGATAAGGGGCAAGCAGAGTATTACAGAAGCTTTTAAATAATGTCATTCACACTTATGACATGGTGCCAAGTAATTTATAACTCCTTATGTGACAGCAAAGATGAACTTTGTTCTGTGTGGTTCTGCCTGAAAGAAAAGTTCAGAGTGACCACACAATTCCCAGCCTACTGAGACCTTAGTACCTTGTGGGGTGCCAAACATGATGTTAACAGTGCAAGAACGGTGAACTTGATGCTGCTGGGTGATGACAATGGCGAAAGGAGACCCTCCCCTGCTCACATCATCCAGGGCTTGGGTCAGTGACATCTCTGTGTTGAGGAAGATCAGGTCCACCACCATGCCCAGGTCCCGCACCTTGCGCCCCACGGACTCTGCATACTCCCTGCCACAAAGCAAAGCAGCAGTTTAACAAATCAGTCACACACACAACAGAAACCTTGGCACTGCACCCTCTCCACCATCCCAGATTCGCTTTTCTGATTACTTGCCCAGCTTCATGACGTTTACCAGGACAGTACTAAAGCAATCCCATTATGGCAATATAAAAGCCCTTATTCTGATCTGAATCAGTCATTTCAGTTCAACCAAAATAAATTACAAATCAAGCCTTAGCTGAGCTGAGAAACAGAGTGTTTGCAAAGGGATTTCCACTATTACAAATTTGTTTACACATAAATGTGTTTCAACTGAATTCATTAGGGGAAGGAATTTCCGCCAGCAGAGGTCCAAGGGGTACACAGCAGAGGAGCCAAGGTACAGAACTCATTTACTGCTGCTCTGTTCAGTACCTCAACTGTTCACACGTGCCTCATTCCTTACTGGCCTGCTCTTTTCTACTAGCTGCTTTCTGCTCTAGCCCACTGCCAAAACAGCATCTCTGGATCCACTGCTCCTGTATACCCTGTCCTATAGACTTCCCCATCCAAGCACAAAACACAGCTGACAAGGTTGAGCTTGAATTGCCAAGGGTTTTATTTTTAAGATTACTATACTTAGAACCAAACCTGCAATACTGACTGCACAAAAGTCTGACAAATTCAGTCTGTGTGCACCTACACCTCAAGAAAGAGGGTAATTTTATTGTCTTTGGAGGTGAAGTCTGTAATGGTGATTAAAACAGTCTCTCCTTCAACCATCTTTTTAAGAGCTCTGAAGTCACACGATTGTATCTAAGGTATTCAGGAGTCACCTTTCAACAGGTCCATAGCAGGTGACATCAGTGCTTCAGTACAAGATTTATAAACAGGCTCCAGCTCTTAAGGTTTGTAGCTGTTACAGACCAAAATGATTCTTGGGATACTAAGCTGATCCTTTGGCACAAAAAAAAAAATATTCTTGGGTCAAGTAGAATAACTTGTGGTCTATTAGAATATCTTCCAAAGAATTTTAGCCACCAGGGAATAAAGAATCTAAAATTTCCTCTCAAGATTTGTTCCAATAGGTAATCAACTCCACCAGAAGTTTATTTCTAGTTTCACAGCTTCTCCTGTTTCCATTTCCTGCTCCATTTTCTACCAGCAGATGAGGCAAGCTCCAGCTGTCTCTTTCTGCCCCACATGTACAGCAAAGTTAAAGAAAAGCAACTCTTGATCTTTTCTCTGAAGGGTAAAGGAGACAGAGCTTTAACTTTCCCCCAACAAACATTTTCCTCAGAGTACAAGTCAGATCTGTGATTTATTTACATATTTACTATTCTTTAATATATTTAACTGTAAAGATACAGATATCAGACTGGTGACATTGTTAAAACCCTCTACTACTGTGCCAGGTGTACCTCCTGTTTCCAAGAGAGTGCCTACCGTGTGAACTCAGTCAGTGCTCAGCCAGCCATAGGAGATCACCCTGGCTACTACTTACACCTGGCTTTTGATACTGTCCCTGACTGCCTTCAGCAGTGATTTTGTATTTCTTGCACATTGGACTAATGGCAATGACTGGTATCTGCCCTAGGAACCAATCCAGCAGGAGCTCTGAACTAACACCCCCAATCCACCCTGACCCCTGCTCTGTACTGTCACTGGTTGGCACATATTCCTAAGTTCCATATCATGCTACCCATGAAAGCAAGTACAGGCCCCTACAACCTGTTGAAATGGTAGGCTTCTATGGAGAGTAGGTATAAAAGTATCAGGAGAAGGTATAGCAATAGATTACAAGGGAGAAATACAAGCAAAGCACAAGATACATTTCCTCATCTCATCAACATATATTCCCAGAAGAAAAACGGGAGCTGTAGCTTCCCGGCGGCTCTAAACCCACGCTCCTCAAGAGCAGCCAGTAAGATAAACAGCCTCAGGGCAGGACTAAGTTTAAATCCATTCTCTTCTACCATGCAATGATAAAACTGATTATAACTATTTTCTTACTTTGTCTGTTTATTCACCACTATCACGGAACAATCCACGGGTCTCTCCGCATCAAACCGCCTCTTGATTTCCTCATAGTACTGACGGTACAGCTCCTCCCGGCGCCGCTCCTCGCGCTTCAGGCGGTCTGAAACGAGCCACAGAACGAGTGCCACCCTTCAGACCCGCTCAGAGGGGCACAGAGCACCACAACCATGGCACTGTGGCACCATGGCACCCTCCCTTTGAAGTGGTGCAGGTACTCACCCTCTGGCTCCTTGTAGCGGTCGTAGTAGGAGTCGTCCTTGCGCCGGTAGTAGTCGTCAAGGCGCAGGTAACGGTCGTAAGATTCGTCTCGTCTGCAACATTCAGAAGCAGCAATGGTTTCCTGCAGCACTACCTCAGGCCAGTGACTTTGGGCAAAGCTTCACACCCAGACCTCCCCTAGGTTTAATTTCTGAGGTACTCATCTGCTCCTGACAAGACACAGAGCAGCACCCAACTGTCCCCAGCCAAGGGTGATTTCCTGCCACCACTCAAACAATTGTGTCAGAAATGCCATTAAAATATTACTCTGGCAAATAGGGTCGTGGAGAGTTTACCTGTACAGAGGGTCCCTCGGGTCTCTCATATCCCGTGGATCCCTCATATCTCGTGCATTTCTCATATCCCGTGGATCCCTGTATCGATCATACAGCGGCTCCCGTGGGTCACGAAGATCTCTAACATCACGTGGGTCCCTCAAGTCCCTTGGATCCCTCAAGTCCCGTGGGTCTCGCAGGTCCCGTGGGTCCCTGTGGTCCCTGGCATCACGCATGTCTCTGCCTCGCATGTCTCGGGCGTCTCTCGCATCTCGTCCGTTCCTGCCATCCCTGCCATCCCTGGGGTCTCTCCGTGGGCTCCCCCGCAGAGGGGAGCGGTCACGCCTGGCATCTCGGCCATCCCCGTAGGCATATTGCTCTCTGAGGAAAACACCAGGGAAATTCCATTAGCCTGCTAACAACAGGAGAACAGCTACCCTTACATCTCTTACCTGAGGTGCCAAAGTCACCTTTCACAGCAGCTGAATCCTCCCTCTCACCCCACAACAACAAACATTGACCAAAAGTCATATTTTTGAAGCAGTCTGGAGAAGGCTCTTAATTTTAATATTCAGCATGGCCAAACAAGACCCAGAAAGCTCCTTAATGGAGCACTAAGTGTAGAGCACCTGTGGATGAAGTGAACAGGCACTTCAGAAACCACCATTTTAAGGCCTCTGACCTCCAACATCAGCCATAGATGATCTATCATCCACGTTTGGCAAATTCTTTGAGAATTTAAGGTGATGCAGGCTAACACCCACATATATGCAATAGCCAGGAGCGTTGAAGGGATCCATTAAATTTGCTCATCGATGACAGCAGAACACTTGAAGTAACGTTATTGGCACATGATTTAAAAAGGAGCAGCTTGTGAGGAAAGACATTGCAGGTTCCATGTTGCAGTTGGGTTTGTGCTGCTGACAGAAAGCAAAGACAGCTATGGCCTTCTCCTGGATTTGAGGGATAGTTTCTGTAGAAGGCCAGCCTTATGTTTATAATGCCCTGGTTAAGAGGGTACTAAACCCAACCAGCACTGTATCCTCAGTGGCAACAAACAGCTTCTCTGTTGGATCTGAATGATCCATCTCATTCAGACTTTATATTGCAGTCTTCAGAGGCAAGGAAGAATAATGTTCCAGTCTTCATCTTTTCCCAAAGCAGTAGGATTTTTCCAGGTTGTATTCTGATTTCCAGAGAAGGCTATAACTTCACTGTAGTCAAATCAAAGCATTAAAAAAAATCTTGCAGAGAAACTACGGAGCTTGATGTGTTCAGACTGCTTTTTCCCCAAAATAGTAACAACCATTGGAAAAAAACCCCAGCTTTTGAATCTTTTTATTTCCCATACTTGACATGACTTTTACAGTCCTCAAACAGCCTAATCTAGTTTATGAAAGATAAGCAGAACCTACGTCTGCATTCACTGCAGTGCAGTCACATAGAGATCACCTGGAGAGAACGAGTCAGATGAGCCAAGCTTGGTGTCAGGCAGAGTGACAGGAATGAGATGGAAGAGCAGACTGTGCATGGATTTTGGTGTCAGACACCCAGCTGTGCTGGGAACACATAAGAGTGCTGGCATTCTCTGTTTGCATGTCAGATACAAAGCAGATTTTGGGAAAATCAGAGATGCCACCAAGAGAACACATAGCCTCCTCCTCTAAGTGACATAATGAATTTGCAGACAGCCAGGTGTAAACTCCTTCAGCTTCTTGGACAGATAAATCCACTTTTTGTTTGTGATCTACACTGAAACCACATCCTGTGAGAGACACATCATAGCCCCCTTCCCACAAAACCTACAATGAATGATGGTGGAAGCTCAGGGGAAACTTCTGACCTGCTTTAATGGATACTGAGTATAACTGATCTTTCCATAGCTGTGAGACCATTTAGCAAAACAACCAGATGCAGGGGAATTGTTTGGCATATGACATTTATTCCAGCTGGAGTGAGGGTGACCAGAACAGGCCACATTTATTATCTGCAGAGACAAATAGATTCGGAATGAACAACGCACAGCTGCGACAGAAGTAGAGATGTGGCACAGGTACCCTCAGCTCTTGTGCCCGCATGGCTGCCCTGCTCGAGGGAGACAGCAGCACCAAGGCACAGCTTCCACACCTCAGTCACCATGGTCTGGCTCCTGCAGCATCAGCACCACTGCCTGCATCTGTTTGGGACTTGGCCCTGCTGGCCCAGCACCGCTGTGTGGTGCAGCGTGGGGCTCTGCAGCACTGGCAGTGAGAGCTGCTGCTCCCAGGCCACAGTGTGGTTCAGAGTTCACTGATCACAGCCATGCCCAGAACTTGTGACTGTGACCCCAGTGCCACCTGTGCATGCCCACAGTGCTCTTAGGACCTGGAGCTAACCACATGTGATGGCCATGGTGTATGCAGTGCCAGCTGAAATCCAGTGCACGTCACAGTGGCACCAAAAGCTCTGGCTGCTCTCCAGTCACGTCCAGTGCTCCTTAGTACTGCAGCACAGGCACCTGCTCTTGCACACATGCAGGATGACATAGTTTGCAACGGCCATGGCATCAGTGCTTGTGCTTGTCCCTCTGCAGTGCAGTCCAAGGATCAATGCTCATGGTACAGGCACCTGCCCCTTTCCCCTGCAGTGCTGCAGCATTGGTGGCACCGAGGCCAAGGATGTGCCATCAGTGCCTGCTGCTCACATACCCCAGGGTCCTCCCACCAGCACCGAGCACACCCCAGGCCCAAGACTTGCTGCATCTGCCACAGGAATCCCAGCACTTCTTGGGCCTGATGTGCACATGCTGGTCTCTGCAAGCACATCTGGCCCTGTGTAGGGTTAAGTGCAGTGCATAAAAATCCTAGATAGAGCCAAGAATTGCGGCTACTCATTCTCTGCTTTTTTTTTTTTTGGGTGTAGATGTCTTGCTAGTTGCACTTTTCCCTCATTGTTGGTAATGTAACAGTTCAAGCTAGTAAAGCACACTAGATGTGGCACCTCGATTACCTTCAAGTTGAACAAGCACCGTGCTTTTTCATGGAAAGCTTTACAGCAGAGGCACACAGGGTGGGTACCCTGTACCAAACAACTCTGCAATGTGCCTTTGTGTGATTCCTAGTGATGCTGTGGAAAGGAAACTGAAGCTGTCTTCCTGTGACAGGCCAATCCATATCTTTTCCCCTTGCCTGTGGCTGCCTACTCAGAGGAGGTGGAAGAGGTGAACGTGCTGTGCCCACTGCAGGGTGGGCTGCCAAGAGAAGCTGGAGAGTACAATGGTGACTGCAGGGGGGGCTGGCTCCAGGCTCTGATAACACAACCACATGGGCAGACACGACCGCGCAAGAGATATTTGTTCTGTCTTGTGTTTAGCTCAAGCGCTCTTTTCCAGTCTCACGGCAGCATTGGAAGCTTTCAACATCAGAAGAGGCAAGATCCCAAGATCCTCTGCAATAGGAATGCTGCAGCCCCTTGGCATTCTCTAGGTATGTCTTGGCTTCTCTGATCCTTGGAGGCAGGAGCAAACATCAAGTGTATTCTTCCACTCAAGTTTCTTACAGCCTGTGCTGCAAAACTGAATGCTGGGCTGCAGTACTGGCAGCAGACACAAGGTTTCCCTCGTGCCTCCCAAGATGCCCAAGCCTAAAGGGTTCTCAGAGGTGGAGCAGACACTTTCCTGCTGGAGCATCACTGTTTGACTGGGGAGGTGGCAGTAGGGAAGAGACACAGACATTTAGCACAGGCCGCTGGGCTCATGCCCCAAAGGCCTGAATTCCTAGTATAACTCACTGCTTCCAGGTACTTTACCTTCGTGTGGGACTGGACCTTGATGAAGCCTTATTCATATTTCTTCTTTCCACTGCTTTATTAATATCTGTAAAGAATAATCAACCCATCTGTTCAATGCTATGAAACAAAACAAAGATCATCAGCACAATTCAAATGAAAGCAACTTAAGCTCAACAACATCCAGATGGTGCAAGGAAATCCATTCAGCAGAGAGACATTGTCACTTTGACAATTTTTTATTAAGTTTAGATAGTACAACATAATGCAAATTTCATGGATTTCTTTGACTTCAAAATAGGGTGGACAGCTTGGGTGAAGTTTTAACCCTGCATGTTCAGGCCTACATCCAGACTCTTCCTTCCATAAGAGAACCTCTTTCTTCTGCAGTCTATGAGCGAGCAGAAAGCGACTCATGGACTCTAGGAGAAAAAGCAGAGTCTGAAAACCTCCGAGAAAGGAATGATGGCCAGCACAGTCTTAAGTTCACAGCCAGTCCTGTTCAACGGAGCATGCTGATACCCTTGCTGGAAACAAGCCAAGGGTTCTCAAAGGGGACGTGCAACTGCCTTCCAAGAGACTGCTGCAGTGTTAACGTGCACAGCCCCCACCACTGAGACACGGATCCAGAGCCTGGAACATGGCTCCTTATGAAGTCAACATGGTGCATCCAAAACACCATTGTTAATGTGATGCAGACTAAGGCAACAGATCAGAAATTTGAAAACTGGTTGGCTTCTGAGCATCTCTGTGAAAAACACCATGAAGGGAAACACAAAGAAGGAAGAGAGCTGAAGAAACAGAAGCTTGTCCTCAACCCACAAAAGTGAAGTTGCCCAGAACTGGCAGGTACCCACACTGTTCTCAAAGCCTCCAGTGACAGCTGACTGGAGATGAAATAATGCACTGGAGGAAGGCAAAAGCAAACAGCAACATGCCTTTGGACATTTCACTGAGAACCTTTTAAGGAAAGGAACCCAAATCTAGGCCCTATCTACTCCCCCAGAATCTATCAACAATTATCATTTCTGACGAGTTATTTGCACGAACCACTTTCAAAGCTCTTGCACGAGAATATAAACAGGCCGTGATGTCTTTAGGCAGACTTGGTCTTAATATCTTCTGTAACATCCCAAACTACCCTTCATTATTTTCAAGATTAAAACTGTTATTAATTAAGGGATCAGGTCTAATTTTTGTTCTTGATGTCAATGAAGCAGCACGTTGCCTCTCAGGTGGGGCAGAGAAGCAAGTGCAATCTGAACCTTAACTACAACTGCAGCATAACACCACTCACAGGAACCCAAAGCACCTCCCCAGGATCAAACACAGCTGCAGGGTCTACTGTCACAAACTACATCTGAAGGACGTTTATTCTCTAAGTAGTTTTACTACTAAAGATATGAAAACACTATTGTGCATTTGTGGAAACACTTGTATTATGCTACACTGGAGTTAAACTCTCCCCAAACTTTTTACCTTACTGTGTTATTAATGATTGTATTTAATACTCACACTGCATAACTGAAGTAACTGTTTTCCTTGCATTCATTTTTTAGTTGATAATTTTGCCCCTTAAAGTCAAGTGTTATCTTTAAGCAAGACACTAGCTGCTTTCTTTGGTTTAAGATTATTTTTATTTTCTGTTTTAAGATGCCATTGAAGAAACCTATTATGATTTTTACACTCAGTACCATACATTTCTTTCAAATAAAAAAAAATATTTAGATCTCCACAAAAATATTTTACCAGAAGAAAAAAAAAAAACTTTGACAGGGATCCTTTCTCTTGTGCAAAACAAACACATTTAGTAACATTTTATTTAATGCAAACAGCATTTACAAGTTAAGTATTTGAACACTGACAAAACTTCGGGAAAAAAAAGCCCAAATAAAAAGTCTTCTGTCCTGTTGGATTTTGAGATGACAGGGCCACTGTAATCACACAGTGCAACCTTCTGAACAAACACAGGTGACAGGAGTGTCTGGAATCCATCTATCTCAAGTGCAGCAATGGCACTGAACTAGTGCTTATCTTTTAGCAAAACATCCAATTCCAATTTAAAAGTCTTCAGAGCACAGAAACCACCACAGAGCCAATAAATTACTCCAGAAGCCAATTACTCTGCTGTTAGAGACAAGTCTTTATTCACATTCAAGGCACTGTCACACTTATGCCGACTACACTAAAACTCCCTGATCCCAGGTCTGTCTGTAACACAGAGATCACATCACTCCTTTCTCTTGAGATTTTTGCTTGGGTTTGTTCTTTAATTCTAAACCTCTGTCAGTTTTTTTTTTTTTCAAGGCTTTTCCAATTCAGCATTATCCTTTTTGAACCAGGCATACCAAAACTGAGCACTCTTCCAGCAGCAAAATCCCACAAGTACCAAAACTTCCCTACTTGCACACGTGTGTTTTGCACAGCCAAGGACGACCAAAGCACTCTGGCTGGGTGCAGACCTTCCCTGTGAGCTTCACTTAAAGCTCAGGCTTGTCTGCATCCAGGATAGGAAGTCCAGGTCCTTTCACCATCAGCGACTCAGTCTTCTTTATTTCATCCTTATTTTAAAACATGTTTTTCTCTCCAAGTCACTTATAAAAGCCCTGTATGGCCAGACTCAGTTTTTCTAGACCACCACTCAAAGCACTGAGAAATTCCATCATGTTACAACTATTCCATTCTAGATCCACTTGAAATCCATTTAACTCGGTTGTTTTTAACTGTTCTCCTTTCTTATCAAGTCAAACACCTTACAGCAATCTGTATATTAACACTGCTGCTTCCAGCCCTAGAGCTTGCAGTACCTTAAGAGTAACTAAGACAGGATTTATTTTGATGGACATTAATCAATTGCCTTCTCATCAGTGTCAGGTGAAAGAATCCCTTTGCTCCCAGGCTCTGATGCCAGGCTCATTCCATTTTCCCTGCCTACTGGCTCACCTGCAACACTCTAGCAGCTCCCTGGAAACTCCCTAGTTTTCCAAGGCTTGTGGAAAAACACCAGTAACAGACTAGGCAGGTCAGTAGTTCACTGAGCCTCACTGACGTTAATTCTTTTGAGAGCTCTAGATTTGGTAGCTGCAGTTTTACCTTTTTGGTTTTGCAACTGAAATGGAAATTACATTAAACAAATCTCCTGCCTCTTCAAAAATGGACAGCAGAAACATTAACTGGTTTTCTCAGTTAAAAATTTTATCATTGCCAGTTAGTTACCCTTAGCTTCTAAAACAGCCAAAGTTGTTCCTATTTAAGTCTCTACACTTGGATAATGCTGGACATAATTTCTTCTCGAATCCTTCAACCCTTCTTGTCTATTTGCCTTCATTTACATCTTCAGGCTCCTATTTGTTACTGCACATACACCTTCCCACAGGTTACTATTTATTCCTCCTGTCATTCTTTTTTAAGTCACACTGTTTTTCTTCAAATTGTCATAGGCTTACTTTGAAAGTAATTTTTGCCTTGCATTTAAAAGATTACTCGTGGATTTCTAACCATTCATGTCCATTTAAGTCTGCTCCCAGCACACTTAGCAGAATTATCCTCATCTTTATGAAAATATCCTTTTTAAAGCACTCAGTATTTATAGCACTGCTTAAAGGCTGGCTCCACTTGTGCAAAAATTCCAGCTAAGTTTACTTAGCCAACCAGCCGCTAAGCACTGTGACCAATTCCTTCGAGCATGTCAAGATGAAGCCCAGTTTTGGTTTACAAATGTTATTAAACTCTGTGCTGGACGTTTCAATGATCACTTGCTGCACAGTTTCTTCTCTGTTCTTAAGGCTAACGGAGCTTTCCAAACACTAACACATAAAAATTCAGGTAAGACCCAGGCAGCAAGGTGAAACACACAGCAAGAACTCAGGAGGCGAATAAATTCTGTTTAAATTGATTGAGACTAAGGCCAGACAAGTGTCCCACTGTGACCTTTGAGGAGGGCTTTAAAACAACAGCACCCTTTCTCCGGAACGCATGCTGGGGTCAGGAGAGTGAGGAGCAGGTTCCTTACCTAATCTATACCCTTTATAAAGGCGACCCTTCTCACCGTCCAGAGCGGCCTGGACATCTTCTAGACGGTCATACTGCACGAACCCATAGCCATGGTACATGCTGAGGGCTGCAAGAGTTAACAGCAGGGCAAGACCGGTTACAACCACGCACAGAGCGGACCCACACACACACCGCTAACCCCACCAGCTGCACTCTACCCAGAAACCACTCTGCAAGCTTCCTGGGAAAATCTAACCCACCAGGATCAAAGTGCAGAGCTCAAAGACTCTGATCAAGTTCCTTCTGACAAGGCAGTGACCAAAATACAGCCCGTGAAGTGACCAAGATTTGATTAAGAGGCTATGAAAGAGTATTGTGACATCACACTGCGACCCTAAAAGCTAAAGCATAGCTGATATATTTGCATTATGTTTGAGCTGTACTGAGGGAATCGCTTTTCCAGACCAAATGCAGGCAGAGAAAATTATCATTAAAAGGTCACTGTTTAGGAACAACATTGGTCACTCCTCTCATCATCACCAAATAGCATTTGACAAGCATGAAGCAATATTTCTCCCTGAAATCCCTGCCACAAAAAGGCATAAGATAATATACTAACCCCTGATTTTGCCATATTTTGAAAATATCTCTTCCATTTCTTCACGAGTCATGTGGTCTGTGGGCAAATTGCCGACAAAAAGTCTTCTCTCTAAATCCTGAGGATTGGTGCTGTTAGTGAAGTCGCTCTGTTTGATGCTATTGCTCTTGCGTCCTCGAGCCATTTTGCTTTCGTTCCAAATCCAACTCTTCACAAAAAAAAAAAATGGCCATGCATATAATTTCAATCCATGACATTAAAATTAAACTGGAACAAGATTAAACTTAACAGCTTTGCAGACTAGAAGCCAACTGGGTCTGCTTGACGCAAACTTCACTCCAGAGAAATCTTAATATGAGGGACACAGAGGTCAGGCAAAAACACTCACTGCAGCAGTCTGGTTGAGCTTTTCTGAAATACTGAAAGGTAGCAAACCTAATTATTTTGCAGATAGGTTTTAATGGTTTGACTCCAAACTGAGATACAAATAAAACTAATTTTCCACTAAAACTCCTTAACTTTAAGCTTTTCAACATGCCCACTGTTGTCACATCTAGTTCTTCAATCCACTGATAAGAAATATTGAAATTTATGCAATATTTTAATAAGCTGAAATGAAACACTCATTGCAACATTGCATAACAGCACCCAAATATTCCAGTAGGGCTTGGAATGAGGCATCAGGAAATAGTGCTGAAACACTCCTAAGTGACCACATCTGGGTCACTTCACTGCATGTGAAATCTCAGCTTTCCAATCGCAGAAAGCCCAGGTCCCTGTCTGCACCTCTGTTAGACAGCACAGCCTTGTCCCCATGGAGATGTCAGCTCCCACAGCAGGCGGGTCCAGAGCTGGGAATTTACCACCCCCAGGTAAATGCTGCACCTTCCTCACCTCCCCCATGCAGAAAAAGCACATTCCCTTAGCCCACACCCCTGCACACAGCTGGAGCAGTCAGCAACATTCACGGCACAAACTCACCCAAACAAATCATAAAAACCACCCCAGCAAAAAAATAATAACATAACAAACACTGCCATGGCTAACAAAAAACACCATCCCCAGCACTCAGACTTTCTGGTTTAAAATTCACCATTAGATAAAGCTCAAAGAATTTAATAACACCGAAACTTTCAAGGTGAACTTAGAAGTTTGAAAATTATTTAATAAAGTTGTTCTACTTCCTAAACATTCACCTACAGGAACGCAGGATGGGATTTTCTGTTTGTAACATGCAAGAAGCTTGGAAAAACAAAGATGATGAAATTAAGTGTATTAGCAGAAACTTCTCTTTTTAATCATGCAATGCCTACAAGCAAGATCCTCCCTAACAGTACCCTGGAGTAAATGCAATTTAAAAGTAATCTCTAAATAAATAAATCAAATGTCAAAATAGATTTGATGACTCTATATGAATACTTTTGCAACACTTAACTGGCATGAAAAATACATATACTCCAGATTTTAGACATAAAATTTATTTATTTATCCTTTAAAGATCAATCAACTTTTGTGTCACTCCTGCCCCTTTTTAGGAAACCCTACAGAGATGGGGGGCAGAGAACACTTCCCTGTCTAATCAACTGTTTAAAATTAGCTGCCAGAACTGGGGTGAGGAAAAGAAAACTCAACACCCAAACCAAAATCCAACAAAATTAATCTCCTCTATCATATTTGCCCAATCCCCCTCAAGTTTGTCCACACACATACACAGAATTTTATCTTCCCCATGAGAAGTACCAAATCCCTTTTTTTTTTTTACACAAAAGCACTGGACTTCTATTCCACTACTGCAGCTCAAGTTCTCATCAGCTGAGGGCAGAGAAGCTTTCAAAATTCCCTCAAAATGAATAAGAGGCAATAAAACATGGAAGGCACCATCAAGCCCAAGTTCCCATTCAGAGCAGGATGCAGTGCACAGCAAACAGGTGTCAAACAGGCCTGTAGCTGCTGCCAGATCTCACTTTCACGATAAAAAGCTGTAAGAAATTCCCTTTTGTGTTCTTTAGGGCTGGGGATAGCAGGGGGTGTCTGAGGAAGAGGCTGCAAGAACCTTCCACGTTAAGAAAAACAGAGAGCTATTTTCCCACTTCAAAACAATCAGTAAATCAGAACTCTCATTTAAGGTAATTCACTGCCTCTTATCATTTTCCACGCAGCAGATTACATAATTAAGGGCCATTTAGTGATCATAAGACCAGAATAAATGAATGTTGTCCCACCTCTGGGCACGCTACATCAGGTGAACACCTAATTCCCACATTGAGTTTTGTACCAAATCAGCCAGAAAGGCACCCGGGAGAGTTTAAAGGTGCCAATTCCCCGCGCAGTGACTGTGGGTCCTACCACAGGACAGCCCACGGCACCTGATGAGCCAACAAATCCTGGAAATCAATTAAAGCCACGTCTCTCTAAAAACCTTATATTTAAAACCAGAGTTGTTTATTAATGGCGCTACAGCTTCAAGGAAGCGAGACTGCTGGAGCGGGGTATTGCAACTCATTTGCCACAAGCGGAACACGACACGAGTCCCCGTGAAGTTCGGGGCAAAGCAGAAACAGCGGGCGCGGGAGGCAGAGGTGCCGAGGAGCGGGAGCTCCCCTCGGAGCAGCCCCGCGCCCCCCAAAGGGCCCTCGGGGGCACCGCCCGTCCCGGCCCCCCGCACCTGGGCACACGCGGCGCCGCCCTCACGGTACCCGGGGAGCGCCCCCGCCCTCCTCCCGCCGCCCCGCCCCCGCCCCTGCCCCGCTCAGCGCGGGCCCGCCGCAGCTCCCGGGCCAGCGGGGAGGGACCCCCGGCCGGGAGCTTCACCGGCGGCCGCCGCTCCTTCCCGTGCTTCCCCTCCCTCCGTCCGGGCCTGGGCGCTGCCAGCACCGCTCAACCCGCGCACCGGTTCTCCGGGCGTGCGGAGCAGCCCCATCGGATCCCGGCGATCCCGCGCTGCCCGGACGCGAGGCGGAGGCGCGGCCCGCCTGCAGGCCGCGAGGCACGCCCGGCCCGGCCTCAGCCGAGAGCCGGGAGGGAGCGGGCTCTCTGCGGGGCTCGCTGCCGTAAGCCTGTCGCTCAGGCGCTCCGAGTACCGCAGCCGCGGACCCGCAGACTCACCGCCGCTCCCGGCCCGGACCCGGTGCCCCGTCAGGCCGCCGCCGCCGCCAGGACAAAGGCGCCACCCGCCACTACCGCACGGCGCCGTCGCAAAGAGGAGGAGGGGGAAGGACGGTCGCTATGGCGACGTAGCGCACTTTACGGCGCGGCAGGGTACCGCCATGCCTGCCGAGGCACAGGGCACTTGCCCCGGCTCCCGGCGTATCCCGCGGTGCGGCGCCGCAAGGCAGGCCGGGAGTTGTAGTGCCGAGGAGGCCAGGCGGGGCGGCCGCTGGGTGGCGCTATCGGACCTCGCGCGGGGGAGGCGGCGGAAGCGGAATCGGAATCGGACTGGGACGGGGATCGGGATCAGACTGGGACAGATATCGGGATTGGGATTGGACAGGGACCGGGATTGGGATCGAGATCGAGATCAGACTAGGACAGGGACCGGGATCGGGATCAGACTGGAACAGGGACAGGGAGCGGGATCGGGGTCAGACTGGGACAGGGATCGAGATTGGAGTCAGACTGGGACAGGGAGAGGGACTGGGATCACGATCAGGTTGTGACAGGGACCAGAATCGGGGTCAGACTGGGACAGGGACTGGGATCGGGATCAGACTGCTGTTGAGACAGGAGTAGGGGTCGGGGTCCAGGACAGGGACCACCAGATGGGGCTTTGGAACAGGGGCAGGACCGGTGTCAGGATCGGGACCGGGGTGGGGATCATACCAGGACAGGTTGTGAGACTGGGGCCGCGATCGGGATCAGACCGAGACCAGTACCCGAGTCAGTACCCGAGCTGTGCCCCTAGCCCGGCGTTGCCCCAAGCAGCAGCTGCCCCGGGACTCTGCCCCGCTGTGCGTGTAGCAGGACCGGGGGCTCTCGTAGGGGCTCCCGCCTGAGCAGCACCCGAGCACCGGCCCCCGCCCCAGGACCGGGAGCGAGGGGCTCTCACAGCCCGCGGCCACAGGAGACCCTGCTCAGGCAGGCCCCCGCCGCCGGGATTTCCCAGGCCAGGCTCAGGGGAGTCGGGCCCAGAAATCCCCTTCTCTCCGCGGCCGCCCCCTTTGCCCTCGAGATTCCCCAGGGAGCCTTCGTGCTCCCGAGTGAGTCAGTTCTGGGAACTGACATTGGCCCGGGGAATCCAGAGTGCTCGGTTCCCAATTCTCGCTGCCCTTCTCCCCGGGAGCAGCTGTGACCCGGCCATGGCCCATTGTGGCCACCAGGCTCCGGCTGGGGCCGTGACCGCGACGGGGCAGGCGGTGCTGTGCTGTGTCCTCTCCGGCATCGCGGCAGTGTGGGCACTGTGGCGGCAGTGCCATAAGTGACCGGGGCACCGAGGTGACCGGGACACCGAGGGGCGCTGGGGAGCCACCGTTCGCTGCCCAGCCACCGCAATGCCAAGGGAAGCGCAGGGAACGGCTCCGGAGCGGGCAGGGAACCTGGAAATTCCTTGGGGGTTACTGGGAACCGCTCTGGGGAACTGAAACGAAGGTACAGCCACGGCCCAGCGCTGTTGGCCCTTCCCCTTTCAGGACTGACGCGTTTCGGGGACACTCCGCCCCTCTTGGCGGCTCTGGGGGCTCTCCAGGGCTGCAGCCAGAGGGGCTCTCCCTGACCACAGCCGTGGGGGCCCTCCAGGGCGACAGCTCGGGGGCTCTTAAAGGCGAAATAAGAAAAACCCCCCAAAAAACCTCTCTGAGCAGCTGTTGTAAAGAAGTGAAACCTGTAGCTCCCGCTGCGGGGGGGCTGCACAGGCGCTCCCTTGCCCTTCCTGCGGACCCCGCCCGACCCCTGCCCCTGCTCCTGTCCCTGCCTGCGGCCGTGGCTCCGGGCGGGGCTTCCCGGGCGGGCACCGGCGGCTCGGGGGGGCCGGCGGGGAGCTGTCCCCGGCCGGGGCCGGCGGGGAAGCCCCGGCCAAGGCGGCCCAACGCCCCTTCCTGGGCGGGAACGGACCGAGGCGTTCTTAGCGGGGCGGCGGCGGCGGCCGGGGCCAGCGCCATGAACCGGCTGGGGCTCTGGGGACTGCTCTGCGCGGCGCTGCTGGGCGTGAGTGGGGCCGGGACCGGGGCGAGGAGCGGGACACGGGCACAGGCGGAGGGGATCCCTCCATCCCCGTGTCCCGCCGGGCTCTCCGGGAAGGGGCTCCGGGCGCTCCGGCCCGTCCCCTCGGGGAGCCCCGGGGCTGGGCGCGGGCGGCGTGAGCGGGACCCGGCGGCGCTGCCGTGTCGGTCCGTCGGTCCGCTCTCCCGGGACACAGCCAGGGCGGAGGAGCTGTCTGGTGTCCTCTGCAGCTCTTCTACCCACGCGCTTTCGCTTTCCCCTGATGGCGCGGGCCCGGCAGCGCTGCCCCTCCCTGCGCTGGCCCGGGGGTCCCCACGGGCAGGGACGGGCAGCGGCGAGCCCCTGCCGGGACCCCCAGTCGGGTGGGGCGCTGGAACCGGCTGCCTGCGCTGCTTTCACTTTTCGGGTGCCTGTGGGCGGCTGGGAGGGCCCCGCAGCCTCCTCTTGTCCCCGCACCGGGACTGTTCAGGGTGCGCACGGGGGTGGGCTGCGCCCGGCCGTGCTGCGTGCTCGTCCATGGCACCCTGGGGCCGGCCCTCTGTCCCTCTGTCCCTCGCTCTCTGCCGGAGCCCACATCCCGCTCCCCAGCATGGCCAGGCAGATCCGCCGGGAGCTGCCGGGCTACTGGGGATGGGCAGCGAGGGGCTGGCTCTGTCAGAGGAACGGTGCCAAAGAGCCCTCTTGCACCCCGTCTTGCCCGAGAGCTCATGCCCTGCCTCCTTTTACCCTTCCCTGTGCAGGTAGTCCCCTGCCAGGGGGAGCAAGGGCAGGCTCTGGCAGTTTGCAGGGTGATGCGCTTGTCTGGGGCTTTCCTGTCCCTCGGGGACGGCGTGTCAGCCTTGGGAAGGGGCCGGCAGTGCTCTGGGCGTGAAAGCTTGGGCATCGCTGCTCCCTCTGTGAGGGACTGCAGTACTGCTGGCGGGGACACAGGGTGATGTGCAATCACCCTCTGGTAGGAAATGTGGGGAAATGTGGAGCAACTCTGCCGGAATCACTGCCATCCCACTTCAAAGGCAGCACAGATGGCATCAGGCAGCGTAGGTGGCTGCTGTGGTCTGTGGTTAGTGGAGGTGTGGGAAGAGCAGTGTGAGGAGGCCCTCACCTCAGGGTGCAGGTCAGCACACGTGTCTGTGGAAGCGTGGTGATCCGGGAGCATTGGATATGAATTCACAGGTCTTGTTGTCTTGTTTCTTCCAGTGCTGGGAGCCTGCTGATGCCTTGACATGCTTTGATAAGCAGTATGTGTACAAGGGCAGGTGCTGCAACCGGTGTCGGCCAGGTATGGAAACCCTTTCCTGGGGACCTCACAGCTGGGCAGTGCCAGGACCTGGTACAGCAGGGCAAGCTTTGCTTGGTGTGATGGAGCCCCTCCACCCCACTGCCAGCAATGCTGACAGCTTCACCTCCCTGTGTCATCTCAGTGATAGAGCAGCTGGGACCTTGTGGGTGGTCTTGGAGACCCCTTGGACTTCACCAAATGTGCTACAGCTCTCTTGGCACTGTTTGTGCTTTTGCAGCTTACAGGACCCCATGGCAAAGGCAGCTTTGTGGGGAGAGTGCTGGCACTAGCAAATTGTGAGGGTGTTTGCCAGCTCCTGCTGTCACTGTCAGGTCATGTCCCAGTCCCTGCAGTGGCCCCACAGCCCTCCCTCCCCTCCTGGCCCCTGCAGTGTTTGTGGTCATCAGGTGAGCTGACTCCTTCAGCCCTGGCTTCTATGCAGAATAGTGCAGCAGTCCTGGCATCCACAGCTACCAGCCTTCCCCTGTCCTGCTGGCAGAGGTGCTGTCAGGAGAGAGGGAAAGCCCCCTTGCCCCTTCCTCACCAGCCTCTATTGCAGGGGAAAAACTGATGTCTGAGTGCGGTGAAACAGAAGACTCTGTTTGTGCCCCCTGTGAGAGTGGGCACTATCAGCCAAGCTGGACCAAGGAGAAGCACTGTGCTCCTCACGACATCTGTGAAAGCAGTAAGTGCTCCCTGTCACCACTGACTCCATTCTGGGGGAACTGGCTGCCCTGCTTGGTGTCTCACTCACCTCGTGCTTGTTCCCTCTGCCCAGATGCCGGCCTCATTGAGAAGATAAAAGGAAATGTAACACACAACACGGTGTGCCAGTGCCGGGCTGGCACGCACTGCTCTGACATCAGCTGCCAGACCTGCGTGGAGAACCAGCCTTGCCAGCTTGGCTCTGGCTTTGTGGCAGGTAAGTCTGACAAGCTGTTCCCACTCAACGGGACTGATGCCCTGTCAGTGCTGACATCAGGGAATGGGGGCTCCCCAGCGTGGTGCCCCCTGGCAGGGTTTTGGGAGGGCTATGCCATTGACACAGGGCATGCTGCACATCTGGATTCTGTAGCCCCTTAGGCCCTCACCCTCCCAGCCCCTGCTGACCTTGCTGCCATCTCTGCCCCTCTCCAGCCAAGGCCATGGAGCGGATGTCATCCCCCTGTGAACCCTGTGCAGAAGGAACCTTCTCCAACGTCTCGTCTAAAACCGAGCCGTGCCACCCCTGGACAAGGTATTGTCTGAGCACACACCACGTCCTTCCACCAGCCCCAGTGAGCACATCCTCTGCTGCCAGTTTCCTTGGTAGCCTTGGGGACTGGGCAGCCAGGCTGGTCTCTGAGGGACACAGCATCTGGCTGGTGTAGGGCCAGGAGAGAGGAACAGGGCTGGGAGCACAGTGTGGTACAGGGCAGCATTGGCTGAGGTCGAGGCAGACATTCAAATACTTCTGTCTGTCCCTCACAGACTGCTTGTCCCTTCAGGGGTGTCCATGCTGTCATCCATGCTGGAAGTAAGGGGTCAGGATCTATGGGGATGCCCCATGCTCTGTTCAGGTTCTCCCTCCCAGTGCTCTCTGTGGCTGCAGTCATCAGACAAAGCACAAGTCCTCTCCGTGGGGAGTTTGGCTTTGAGCATGCCATGAACTGGCAGGTCATCCCTGTCTTTAGAAAGCTGCTTGAGGGTTAATTGCAGTTCCTGGTAGAAACATGAGCCTTATTTCCAAGCTGAATTAGTCTTGCTTCAGCTGCCAGCCATTGGATTTCACTTTGCTTTTATCTGTGCCCAGAAATTACTTCCCCACAGAGCCACTTGTAGCCTATCTTAGCTTTTCTGTCATGACTACAGTGCTGAAGCCCTGGGGGCTTCCCTATCTGGGCATGTCTGCTCCATCCTGTGCCTTGTCCCTAAACTTGTTGCCATCCTCAGCAGTTTCAGCAACCCCAGGCCAAGCCCCAGGGGTGGTACCCTGCTGTGTAGCTGCTGTCCCACTCACGCTGTGTTGGTGGGGGTCCCTCTGCTTGCCCTGCTGGAGCTTGGCAGGCTCAGAGCAGGATGTGTTTTGGGGCAGCTCAGGTGCCTGCCCAGCCCCAGCTATTTTCTGAGCTCGGGTTACTGTGTGGTGACATGGTCCTGTTCTCCCCTGCAGCTGTGAGGAGAAGGGGCTGGTGGTGAAGGTGAAAGGGACGAACTCCTCGGATGTGATCTGTGGTGAGTGCCTGGTGCCCGGGGCCCACCCAGTGCCAGGCAGAGAGCACCCAGGGCTCCTGCAGCACTCAGCAGAGCTGGCCTCATGCGTGGTGGTTTTGGGGGAGGAAGGTCTGAGTGCGTGGCCAGTGGGATGCCTTCCTGCCTCTGTCTCCCTGAGGGATCCCTTGTGGGGCTGGGGTGTGACTCTGTGTCACACTGGGTGTCCCGTGGGTGTCTCACTGACCCTGTGTTCTCCTGCAGAGTCCAGCAGGCGCTCCTCCCTGTCGGTGCTGATCCCCATCACAGCTGCAGTTGTCACGTGCCTCGTGGGTGTCTGCATCTACTGCTTGGTGCACACAGGTGAGGGGCTAAAGCCTGTGAACTGCTGCCTTGGCCCAGGGGGGGACAACCTTGGCCCAAGGGGCCATAAAGGGCTGAGGGGTTGAGCCAGGGAGGGCACTGGCAGCTCTGCTGAGAGTGGGGAAGCTCCTCTGGGGACATCACCAGGACAGGGTTTGCTGAGTCCTGCTCTGTCTTTGGGAGCAGGTGTGTTGGCACTGCTGCAGCCTGAGCTGGGCTCTTGGGGCACCAGTGCTCCCCAGCTCTTGGGGAACAGCACTGGTGCCCCATGGATCCATTCTGGCTCCTGCTGTGACCCCCAGCCTGCCCAGCCTGGCAGTGGCAGCAGGCACAACATGAGCTGCAGGACCTGTGGTGCAGCAGCTCCAGCCCTGGCTCTGACCCTGGGTAGCTCCCTGCAGGGCAGCACTTCCCCCTGAACATTGCCTTTTCTGTCCCTCTTTCCATCCAGATTCCAGGCGACGAGGGCCAAAGGAGGTGAGTCTGCCTAGAGCCCCCTGCAGCAGTGGGTTGGGATCCCTCCTGGGCACAGCTGGGGATGTGCCAGCAGCAGAGCAGGGGCCGTGGCTTTGCGATGCAGGAGGGGTGGGGGCTGAACTAGGCTGCCTGGCTGGGGCAGGACAAGGGCTGGGGCAACCTGAGGGTGCTGCTGGCGAGTGCTGAGCATTTGGGAGGGACCCATAGCCTGGGCTGCATGGGAGTGTAGCAGGAAGGACGTGGGTGCAGAGTGGGGGAATGTAGCTGCCTGCCCCTGACCCCTGCCCCTGTGCAGATAGAGGCTGGGGAGCCCGGAGAGAGCCCACATAGCCAGCAGCCCACGGAGCAGGATGAGAATGTCTTGCCTGTGCAGGAGACCCTACTCAGGGGCCAGCCTGTGGCCCAGGAGGATGGCAAGGAGAGCCGCATCTCGGAGCAGGAGATGCTGTGAAGGCGCAGGGCACTGCCCCCGACAGGAGCACAGACTGGACAGCACCATCTCCTCTGTCCCCCGTCCAGCTGGGGAGGAAATCTGGCATCTGGCCTGGCTGCAAATGATGGGATGCTGCAATGGACCATGGCACGACCACCCCACGGGAATACCACTACAACTCCTGCTCTGGTCACCTGCACAGAGCTGCCCTGGTGGAGCAAGGCTTGGCTGCCCCAGTGGGGACATGGAACAGAGCCCCATCCTACTTGCTGCCCAGGTGATGCAATGAAGCCCGGCGTGCCTGCTCACCTGCTGAGCCCTTGCAGAGCCCAGTGCAGCCCTGGCCACAGCAGTGTGACCATAGTGCCAGGAAGACCCCAGCACGGAGCCCCTGAGTGCTGGAGAAGCCAGGGCTGGGAAAGGGGGCTGTGAGATCACCATGGCAGAGCTCAGTCCCCTGTCTGGGGTGCTGTGGAAGCGCTGCCTGTGCTGGAGCAGTGCCCGGTGGGTGCTGCCAACCGGACAGGGCACCGCGGCCCCTGCGTGCCCAGCGCTGCCGGGCTCCGTGGGGCCAAGAAAGGCCGGACGGGCGGGCCCACGGCTCTGCCCCGGGCTGGGGATCGCGGCGGCGGCGCGGCCGGAGCGCAGACAGCGGCGTGCGGCGGCCGGGAGATGGTGCTGCGGGACCGGCGCGGGCGGCACCGGCACCGCCCGTCCCGCGTACAGCCCGGGCGGGCACGGGGGCTCCGGGCACGGGGGGCTCTGGCCTCGGGGGGCTCTGGCCTCGGGGGGCTCTGGGCACGGGGGCTCCGGGCACGGGGGCTCTGGCCTCGGGGGGCTCTGGGCACGGGGGCTCCGGGCACGGGGGCTCTGGTCTCGGGGGGCTCTGGGCACGGGGGTCTCTGGCCTCGGGGGTCTCTGGGCACGGAGGGCTCTGGGCACGGGGGCTCTGGGCACGGGGGTCTCTGGGCACGAGGGGCTCTGGGCACGGGGGCTCTGGGCACGGGGGTCTCTGGGCACGGAGGGCTCCGGGCACGAGGGGCTCTGGGCACGGAGGGCTCTGGCCTCGGGGGTCTCTGAGCACGGGGGCTCTGGGCACGGGGACTCCGGGCACGGGGGCTCTGGCCTCGGGGGGCTCTGGTCTCGGGGGGCTCCGGGCACGGGGGGCTCTGGCCTCGGGGGACTCCGGGCACGGGGGTCTCTGGGCACGGGGGTCTCTGGGCACGGGGGCCTCTGGCCTCGGGGGTCTCTGAGCACGGGGCCCCACCCGCGGCTCCCCCGCACACCCGCCCCTCTGTGCGGGAGCGGCTCCGTCACCTCCACCCAGTGCTGGCGACACCGTGTGATTAAAGGTGATTTTCTGCCCCTGTGCGTGAGCAGCCCCGAGCCCCTGTCGCCCCCGCGGCCCCGGGACTGGCGCTCCCGGCTGTGATGCTCCGGGAAGGATGCTTTGGAATGGGCGGGTGCTCCCAAGGCAGAGGAGGGAGGGAAGGGCTGTCGCCAGCTGTGCTGAGCCCCACCGTGCCCCCCAGACCCTCCACAGCACACCTGGCTGGCCCCACTCCCCTGTGGCTGCCCTCCCTGAGCCCACAGCAGGAGCTGTCCCGGCACAGCCATGCCCAGCCCGTGTCCCATGGGCAGAGGAGAACAGGGGATGTGAGCAGGGCTGTGCCCCTCTCCTCACTGCTCTGGCGGTAAAATGCACAAATGGGGTCCATAGCACTGCAGGGCAGCACTGTGGGGTGCTCTGGTGTAGCAGGGGAGTCACCCCAGCCTCCAAAGCCCACTGGTGTGGGGCTGCAGCAGCACTGAGCCCACTGCAGGCTTTGGGTGCTGGGAGCAGCCTCAGCCTGTGACCCACCACGGTCTGAACACAGGCAGCACAGCACGAGAAAGGCCATAAATCCCTGAGCAGGAGCAGCTGGAGCATGGAGCAACTTTGCCAGTACAGGCAGTGGCACATTATTTAAGGCTCCTCTTAAAACCTAATGTTAGGTTTAATAAGGGAGATAAAAACATGGCAGCAGCTTTCCCTCCTCTCAGGGCTTGGCAATCCCAGCAGTGCTGTTGGGATGGTCTCAGGCTGGGCAGCATTCCCTTGGCACCAGCCCAGAGAACACCCAGTTCTGGGGACAGATGTGATCCCGCTCCTGCTGGAGGAGAAGGTGTTTTGTGGGTTACAGATGCAAAGTCTTTGGCCCCAAACACGAAGCCTGTGGCCCCAGATGGTTTCCAAAGGACTGTCTGCCCAGGTGGCAGGCTGAACAGTCTGGGGCCACCTCCCCAGCTCCCCCAAGGCTGCCCCTTCCCTGCTGGCATGCAGCATGCTCAGTGCCCACTCCTGCGTGCCACACATGTACCATCTCATTAGCACGTCTGTCCCCCAAAGTGAGCAGGGAGAGCGCGTGAGGCCTAATTGAATGTAACTAATTATTCACTCTGCAAATGCTCTGTTTAAATGGGATTGTGAGGGACAGAATTACTCATTCTGAAAAGGAGAGAGAAAAAGAGAAAGACAGAGATAAAACAAATAGAGGCGGATGCTGGAGCTGCAGCTCGCTCTCTCTCCCCAGAATACCAATTACCGGATGAAGTGATTGTATAAATCTTTACTGAGTGAACGGACTGTACTAGTCACTTACTCCTGTCCTCTTATTATGAGGAAGCAATGAAAAATCATCCCACTCTCCAGTCCAGTTAAGGGTTCCCAGCCCCTGTCTTGGGCAATATCTCAGCAGCTGGAGAGCTTGTCCTGGGGCTCTCTCGGGGTGGGGGTCCCACTGAGACAGGGCTGAGCACTTGGCAGGAGCCCACAGCCCTCCTGCACCCCAGCCCTGGGGAGGAGCAGTGGCTGTGAATGCTCTGGGGAGGAGCAGGGCTTCTGCCCCAGCAGGAGCCAGACCATGCCACGCAGCACCCTTGGAGACATGGGCTGGCCAAGGGCCCCAGTGTCACACATGTGGCACTCCAGGGCTTGACCCCTCAGCTTCCTTGTTCTTCCCCTCTGTGTCCAGCCCTGCCAGGCTCCTGGTCTCCTGCACTGGCTCCTGCAGTGCTCACTGAGAAGGGAGAGAGCGCAGTGCTCCCCAGCCTCTTCCCACGCTGCAGTCAGTGTTTCTCACTCAGGGTGTCTCTGCTCCACTGGTTGCAGAATGCACTCATTGGCAGTGACCTCCATCACTCTTGCCTGCCACATCTTTTAATCCCAGATCCCTCCAAACCCCCGCATTTCTGTTCTCAGTAGTGGTGTGGGATGGCAGAGGAGGTGCTGGCCACGCAGAGCTGGGCAAGCTGACAGAGCCCCCCTGCACCCTGCCATCAGTGGGGAGCCCCCTCATTCTGGGCTCCTGCTGCATGAGCTGGTGAGGACCCAGCCAGTCCCATCCTCCCTGCAGGCATCCCCAGATCCCCCTCACTGCAAGGCACCCACAAGGGGCTGGTTTACAGGGACAAGAACCACCTGGTCTCCAGATCCTGCAGTCAGAGGGACCCCTCAGAGGGTGCTATTCCAGAGGAGCCACAGGAATTGTGTGGTGGGCTCAGCTGGTGGGGAACACAGGCTGGGCACTGTCAGTGATGAGAGGATAAGGCCTCCAGTCTGTCCTGCCTTGTCCTGGTTGGGGATTTGATTGTTGCCAGCAGCGAGTTTCCATGCACTGGAGATGTGCGTGTGTGGGTGTGAGGGAGAGATAACATCATCATCATCATAACAAATGCAGTTGTGCAGCTCCATTCTCTGCTCATTGGCTTTCTTCTCTTTATCTATAAATAATTGCGGGGACACAATAGACTTTTAAGTCTGCCAAAGAGTTTGTCTCCCTCCAGCAACCGTATTGCTACAGTGCTGCCACCTTATCTGCTTGTAGAAGGATGAGGGTGGGAAAAATATTTACTGTCAGGGATATTTGTCATCTGCAAATTACTCCGCCTACAGTTCACAGCAGGGATGGGGCTGACAGCAGCGATCTGTAGTGTAGGAGTGTGAGCACAGGGGGTCTCCACGCTGCCCCAGACCCACCTGAGCCTCGTCCTGTCAGCAGCAAGCTGGCAAACCCAGCATGTGTGCACAGCCATGCCACAGGGATGGGGGATGCAGGTGATGATGCTGAACCAGGTGCCAAGCAAGTGTTGACACAAGATCCTTGACATGAGGATCACTTTGGTGGGGCTGGGACGTTGGGCTCAGAGGTTGGCCAAGTTTCCAGCCCCTCCCCAAGCACAGGCTTGCACCCCCAGGCTGTGCAGGAGCCCCCAGCACAGCAGCCCCAGACACTGACCACTGTGAGGGCCTTATTGTTCTCCTGCAAAGGCCAAAAGTGCAGGACGCTCCACCACGCCCTCAGCACCCACTGTCCCTGCCAGCCCCGCTCTGCCTGCTGCTGCCAGCCCCACCAGGCTTGCTCACTGCTGGAATTCCTCACATCCTGCAGCCCAGAGGCCTTTGCACAGCACTTATCACTGCAGTATCCAAGAACCGATCTAATTGATGTGACACCAATTATTCCTGTATCACTAAATGCAGAATTAATGCATCTGTGTGTACAAACCTCCTAGACCCTGACCATGAAATAATGACTTTGACATGAAAAGAGCCAGAGCCTGGGAGCACCATCTCTCAGCTGAGCCCCCCTCATTGCAGCTCTGGCCAGCCCTGCTGGGACACCTTCCTGATGGCAGCAGCCCTGGATCATGCAGCTGGCTGCACAGAGAGCTGGGGCTCGTGGCTCTTTGCAGACTGGGCTGCAGCCATGGTGGTCCCACACAGCCGTGCCAAGGCAGGCAGCACCAGCCCAAAAGGGAGAGCTGGCAGAGCTGCCCTGGCTATTGTGACAGCCAGCCCAGGGAGCTGCACGCTCCACAGGGCAGTGCAAAGCCATTTCTGGGCTGCTCTGCACAGCTTATGCAGACTGCAAAGCTCTTGGCTTGGACATGGACTGGTGCTGGGAAAAGCCATTCATTGCACTTGAAATTTTACTGTGAAATTAGGCTTTGCCTGGACACGCAGGGCTTGGCACCAGCAGAAGTTTGTATTTTGTAAATTGCTTTCTACAATCAATTAAAGAAAAGAGATGGCTGTAGCCAGAGGTGGCACACGAGATGGCTCCAGGCTGGGGCTGGTTCCAGATCCCAGGAGCAGTCCCAGCCCAAAAGGAGCAGCCTCAGAATGGGGAGATAATGTGGCTGGGCAGAGCCTCAGCTGGTGGAGGAGGAGGTGGGCAGCTGTGAGGGGGGAGGATGGTCCCATCAGGGGCTGCTGTGCTGCCCCTGTGCCCACACTGACCATTTGGGAGCTGCTCCCAGGCCTTTGCGTTGTGCCAGTCAGTGGCAGCTCAAGCTGAAGCCATCCTGGAGATGAACCCTGTCCCCTCCAGCTCATCCCAGTGCCCCCGATACTGGCAGCACACCAGCAGGGTGCCAGCCCTGCTTCAGGGCAGCAAAGCAGGGAGGTCCCCAGTGAGCTGGGGGTGCTGTGGTGCACAGCCAGCATGGCAAAGCCCATCCCATTTGGGCAGAACATGGTGAGCACAGCATGTGTTGGGCTGCTCGGATAGCAAAGGGCTTGCCCTGGTTCTGGTTTGCTCAATGTTTTCATTAAGGACCTGGATGATGGAATAGAGAAAGTGCTTATTAAATTTGCAGATGACACGAAGCTGGGAGGGACTACAAGTATCTTGGAGGACGGGATTAGAATTCAAAATGATCTTGACAAATTGGAGAAATGGACTGGAAAAAATAGGATGAAATTCAACAGGGACAAGTGCAAGGCAGTTTGCTGAGCAGGGGAACAATCAGCTGTGCAAACACAAGCAGGGCTGGCGGCTTGGGGCCCAGCCAGGCATGAGGCCACACAGGCATGGGGCAGCACAGGGCAGGGCAGGCAGGAGGCTCAGGCTGTCTCAGCTGGGGGGTTAAGGCCATGAAGGGGCAGGAGGAATGGATGGAGGGAGTGAGAGAAACCTCTGTTGGTCTCAAGCACAGGCTGACCTCTTGGGGCTGTGCCACGGGCTCCCTGCAGTCCCATGCACTTCTCCCACCTGGCCAGGAGCTGGTGGAGGGAGGAGGAAGTGTACAGCATCTCTGCCGCTGTACACTTCAGGTGTGGGGCTGGGCAGAGGTTCCCTGCTGGGCTTCTCAATCCCCTGCCTTTGCCAGCTCAGAGCCAGGGCAGGCACTGCCCTGCAATGCCCAGGGAGATGCCCCCATGCCAGCTCCCAAAGATGCTCAGCCTTTCCTACAGAGCCCGACTGAGGCAGGTCCCCAGGCACAGCCCCAAGGGGCCAAACCACCCCCAATGTGCAGGAAGCTTTGCTCTGCAGCACTTCCCGTGCCTGGGGCTCTGCTGGAGGTCTGGCCACAGCCCCCTGCCCCACAGCACACAGCCCTGCAGGGATCCCCTGGAGCCCTCCAGCCGCCTTCCCTTCGCTCCAGCAATTAGAGCTCCAGCCAGCCCCCTCCGAGCCTGTGCAAACACCGAGGCTCATTTAAATAAATTAAGAAGACATAATAAATCAAAGGGAAATGAGGGGCTGTGCCTGGGGGCAGGGGAGTCACTCGAGTTTAATTACATTGGCAAGCCTCTCGCAGCAAAAGCACAGCAAGTCCCAGATGTGTCAAGCACAGATGTGCAGGAATGTGCAGAGCTTGGTGGCAGAGCTGGTGGCACCACCCTGATGCCAGTGCCCGGCACAGCTCTGGCTCCAGTGTGTCAGGCAGTGAAGCACAGACTGGTTGAGATGGGTCCTGGGCACTCTCCACTCAGGGCACCTGTGCAGCAGTGCCCATGTGTGTGACCGTGTTCACAGAGGTCTGAAGATGAGGGAAGAGACGAGGATATGACTTGATGTTTCAGAAGGCTTGATTTATTATTTTATTATATCTATTATATTAAAACTATACTAAAAGAATAGAAGAAAGGATTTAATCAGAAAGCTAGCTAAGAATAGAAAAAGAAAGAATGATAACAAAGGCTTGGGGCTCAGACAGAGTCCGAGCCAGCTGACTGTGATTGGCCATTAATTAGAAACAACTCTATGAGACTAATCACAGATGCACCTGTTGCATTCCACAGCAGCAGATAACCATTGTTTACATTTTGTTCTTGAAGCCTCTCAGCTTCTCAGGAGAAAAAATCCTAAAGAAAGGATTTTTCATAAAAGATGTCTGTGACACATGTGGGCAGATGGCATCCTGGCAGTGCAGCACTGGCAACACCTGGTGCCCCATGGGCCATGCTGGGGCAGCCTGCGAAGCCCTGTCTGCCCCTTTCCCAGCCCTGTGCACTATGCCCTGTGGCCACCCAGAGCCAGCAAGGGTGGCTGAGGCTCAGGGAGTATCCCTGGCCCCACATCCCCTGGCACACCGGCGATTTGCAGCCCCTTTGTCCCCCGTTGTTTAAGGACTCTCGCTCACGGCTGCATCGGGAACTCCAAATAGAGCTTTGTGTAGAGGCGGCAAATTTATGAGACTGGCTCTGAATTCCCAGTCACATCAGGGGCCAATTCGTCTTCCCAGGGCTGAGGATGAAATTAAATTATTGTAAAATAAATCTGTAAAAATGATGAAAAGACCATCGCCCAGTGGCAAGGGCGGGGTGCTGAGAACCCACGCGTGGCCGTGACGGATGGGGCTCACCAGGTGATAAAGCGCCCGGGACCTGGGAGCTCAGGGATTTCTGCTGTAATCTCACTAAAGAGATGTTGTTTACAGGAAAAAGGATATTTTGGGGAGGAAATTGCATTTCAAGGTTAAAGGAAAAAAATGGAGCGAGTCTCCCAGGGAGCCACTTACGTGCGAGATGGCAGCAGGCGGAGACAGGCGCGGGTGCCAGGGAGCAGCCGGGGTGGGATGGGTGGGAGGCAGTGCCAGGCACACACAGGGGCCAAGGGCCAGCTCCCCAGCAGCCCAGAAGCAGACAGGGGTTGCCCAGGCTCACAACAGGAGGCCAGAGGTGCTGGTGGGTCCAGGATAGTCCGAGAGAGCCGAGGGTCCCTGTGGGTGCTGCCAGCCCACCCTGATGGAGAAGCTGCTGCCACGCTGCTGCCCTGCCCTGGTGCCATCCTGGCCCACCAGAGAGGTGCTTCATCCAGCTCAAAATGGCAAACCCTCAGTGCTTCCTGTGAGGAGCCCTGCAGGGGCCTGAGTGGCCACCATCTGATGCTTCAGGGCAAGGGGCTTGTGTCCTGCACAGGGATTTGCAGCTTCCAAGTTTCAGCCTTATCCTACAAGATGGATGCTGGAGGGAGATTTTTTCCCAGTGATGAGTGGAAAAAATAATGACTTCAGCTTACAGTCAACTGGCTGGCCATTTAACAATAGGCCATTAGCATGGCTCAGCGTGGGGAAAGGATTTATTTAGGGGACACAGTTGCAAAGACAAACCAGCACCAGGTGCTTAATAGCAGTTCAGAGGTATCAGAGTGTTGCAGTGCTCAGAAAATGCAGCTGTGGGAGTTCAGAGACTTTATCCTTCATGTCTGTGGAATCCCACAATACCAGCAGAGATTTCTCAACTCTGCCCCAAGTACAAAGGCAGTTCAGGGAAAGTGATGGCTCTGCAAGGGCAGCAGCTCCTACCACTGCTACCCTGGCTGCCCCAGCACTGGCACAGACTATACCTGTGTCTTCACACCCACCACAGGGCCACTTCCAAGGCCTGTTAGACCTCAGGATCCCCCTCTGCCCCTGGCAAATGCATCCTGAGTATGACACAGGGGAGGGACATGTTCTGTCATCCTGGGAAAGCCCAGTCCCCCCATCCCAGGATTGGGCTGGGCTCTGACATGAGCCTCCCTTGATTATTTCAATGCTTGTACCATTGCCCAGAGCAGCTCTGGAGCATCAGCAGGCTCTGCCTGAGCCCTTCCTGTGCCTTGGTGGTCTGGACCAGAAGCCTTCTCACCGCTGCAAACACCATGGCTCAGCCATGGCTCCAACCCCTGTCCTGCCATCACCACCAGGGCAGCACAATGATCACCAACATGTGATGGGCTCAGAGCTCTTGACAGCAGGGATGGGTGCTGAGCAAATCCCCTGACACCTGTAGTGCTGCCCCAAGAGCAGCAAACCCTCCCAGTACATCCCAGTACATCCCAGTGTTTCCCATGTCCCAGCCAGGGATCCTGGCCCTTGCAGTGCTGTGTTGGAGCCAGAGCAAGGCCCTTTGCTGGCCCCAGAGCCTGTGTGGCCCCTTGCCCGCAGCCCTGGCAGCGTGTGGGGCTGTGCCATGTGCTGAGCGTGGTGAGGGGTCCCAGGGCAGCAGGAGGGGCCGGGGGCAGGAGCTGGAGGCTGTCCCACGCAGGCGGCAGTGTGCCGAGGTGGAAGTAAAGAGTTACTGAGCAAGCAGACGTTCAATAATTCATGGTCACTGAACTGCAACAGGAACAACGACAAATAATAATACAGGAAAATGGGGAAAAAACCTGCAATCGTTAGGCCAGTGGTTCAAGCATGAAGTGTGCATGCAGAGGGAGAGGGTGCAGTCACGCCAGGCCTGGGTGCAGGGGGTGCTGCCAGCTGCACTGTGCCACTCTGCCCCTGGCCTGGCACTCTGGCCCAAGGGCTCCAGTGGTGTCTTTGCCCCATGGGAGCTGTTCTGGGCATGTGCCCAGCCCAGGGGAGCCTGAGCAGTGCCATGTGCCAGCCCTCAGTGCCCCCGAGCCTGGTGGGCATGCAGGGTGCTTCACGTGTCCAAGAGGCAGGAAGAGCAGATCTACTCTCCTTAATTATAATTAGTAATGCTTGCCATGGGAGTTTGCAAACATGGTTTAATTAGAGCAGCCGGGCTCCCTCCACGTGCTGCACCCTCCCCAGGGTCAAGGACAGACTGGAGTGAGAGAAGCAGGAGCTGAGGAATGCTTGGCAGAGTTTGGCTGCTGGGCCCACACAAGATTTGCCCCTTTTCTCTGCCCCCAGCCATGGCCCAGGAGGCTGTGCTTAGTTTAGACCACCTTGTGTCCCTGCACCCTCTCCCCAGGCTCTGGCCCCACCAGGACTGCCTGCTGCTCCTGGGGACAGGGGGACACCTGTGCCCAGTGACTCAGCCAGAAGCCAGCAGACACTGAGAGGGGAAATTTAATCTACAGCTACAAGAAAGGGCTGTGGAGCCTCTGGATGCATGAGCCTGCTGCTTCTGTCAAGAAGAAAAATAGGAAAGGGGCATAGGGAATTAGACAGAGGCCATGAAGCAGGGAGGGAGGGTCGACTGAATTTGGGCAGAGCGGGCAGCGGCTGCTGCAGCCCCACAAGGGGCTGGTGGCCAAACATCCTTGGCCCCAAAGCCCTGCAGAGCTGGGACCAGGGTGGTGAGAGACATCAGGGAGTGCCAAGAAGGGATGGGGGCTGAGGGAGAACAAGCCCCTGGCAGTCTGAGCCTCTGGATTCAGCCAAGCCCTGCCCTGTCCCATCACCAACCAGGTTGCCTGGAGGGATGGATTTAGGATGAATGAGAGCATCCTGAGCTCAAGGACAGATAGCTGAGGTGGCTGTGCAGCAGCAGGCAGTGTATCCATTGCAGGCTGAGCCATGGAGAGGACACCTGGAGCCGCAGCATGGAAAGCAGTGACCTGGTCAGAGCTCCCTGCACGTCCCAAGCACCGCAGCGTGGAACCTGGATGACTAATTGCCATTGTCACCACGCCTAATTAGCAGGCTGGCCACAGCCAGCTGGAAACTGTAGGTGTTAATTCTTTCTGGCAGGGGTGGTGCCCCATCCAGAGGGGCTCCCAGCCTGTCCAGAGCATCTCCCATGGCTCTGGCACCACGTTCCCATCCTCACCCTGCTCTGCATGCACCCCAAAATCCATCGGCAGGGCACACCCCGCTGGACCCCGGCCGGACATCCCTCCCCGGCCCGAGGGGACACGGCTGGGGCGGGTGTCCCTCTCGTGTCGCTCGGGGCCGGGTGCGATGGCAGTGCCTCCTCCCGCTGTGCCTGGCAGCCGAGCTCGGTGTCTGGGTGACAGGTTTACAAATCACCGCTGCTGCGTGCACTGGGAGCTTGGTTGCCTCGGCATTCATCCCCGCGCTAATTGCTGCCTCCCCGAGGAACCCGATCCATCTCGCTGTAATTGACAAAAGGCAATTAAAAAGCAGTTGTGAATAAAGGGGGACATCTCCGGAGGGCCTGGCAGGAAAGATTTAGGTGCTCTGCTCCCTGGTGCTTTGGAGACGTTCCAGTGGTGTGGCCGGGCAGGGATGCTGGGGTGGCTGTACCCTCTCCTGCCCTGTGCCTGGGTGCTCTGCCCGGCTCCCAGAACAGCTCTTTCCCCATCCTGCCCTGCCCTGGGGACCATCACTGGCCCCATGGTTGATCCCAGACTGACCTGGACACCCAGCTGGCTGCAGGCTCTCTGGACACCTCCCGGTCCTGCATCCCCATGGGGCCAAAGCCATCACCCTGCAGAGAGCCCATCCCCAGGGCTCCCCTCAATTCCCCGCAGCTGGGAGAGCCCCAGCACCTTCCTCTGCTGGGAACTGTGGGCTCACGGGGAGCAGAGGGCAAAACCACACCAGGGGAGTGCCACGGGAGCAGCCTGGCCCCGCTGTCTGCGGGAGACAAAGGGCAATCAGCAGCGAGTGGCACCGAGAGTGGCACGGAGCTGGGCGTCAAGAGCAGCTGATTGAGGAAGAGATGCGTCAGCTGCCTCTTGTGCACAGCAATCTCCTGATTGTGGAGAGCCGCAGGTGCGAGCGCTGCCAGCTCACCTGCAGAGAGGAGCCCTTCCTGCCGGGGTGGAGGGCAGGACAGCGGGGAGGATGCGGCAGGGAGTGTGTCCTGTGTCCCCTATGGCAGTGCCCTGTGTCCCTGCACAGCAGAGCCCTGTGTCCCCTGCACAGCAGAGCCCTGTGTCCCCTATAGCAGTGTCCTCTGTCCCTGCACAGCAGTGCCCTGTGTCCTCTGCACAGGATGTGTCCTGTGTCCCCTATAGCAGTGTCCTGTGTCCCTGCACAGCAGAGCCCTGTGTCCCCTATAGCAGTGTCCTCTGTCCCTGCACAGCAGTGCCCTGTGTCCTCTGCACAGGATGTGTCCTGTGTCCCCTATAGCAGTGTCCTCTGTCCCTGCACAGCAGTGTCCTGTGTCCCTGCACAGCAGAGCCCTGTGTCCCCTATGGCAGTGTCCTCTGTCCCTGCACAGCAGCGTCCTGTGTCCCCATGTGCCTGTGCCCTGTGTCCCTGCATCCCTGCAAGCAGAGCCCTGTGCCCCCATGTGTCTGTGCCCTGTGTCCCCCATGGCAGTGCCCTGTGTCCCTGCAGAGCAGAGCCCTGTGTCCCTGCACAGCAGAGCCCTGTGTCCCCTATGGCAGTGCCCTGTGTCCCTGCACAGCAGTGCCCTGTGTCCCCTGCACAGGATGTGTCCTGTGTCCCCTATGGCAGTGTCCTCTGTCCCTGCACAGCAGCGTCCTGTGTCCCCATGTGTCTGTGCCCTGTGTCCCCATGTGTCTGTGCCCTGTGTCCCCTATGGCAGTGCCCTATGTCCCTGCACAGCAGTGCCCTGTGTCTCCATGTGGCAGTGCCCTATATCCCTGCACAGCAGTGTCCTGTGTCCCTGCACAGCAGAGCCCTGTGTCCCCATGTGGCAATGCCCTGTGTCTCCGTGTGGCAGTGTCCTGTGTCCCTGCACAGCAGTGCCCCGTGTCCCCATATGGCAGTGTTCTTTGTCCCCTATGGCAGTGCCCTGTGTCCCTGCAGGTATTTTTCAGCTGGGCAGGTCTGTCCCATCCTGGCAGGGACAGTCCACCTGGGGACCAGGGCCCAGGCAGCCCCACGGGCAGCAGCAGGCAGGGGCACTGTGCTGCTGTCTCCAGCTATGGGGCAGAGCCTGTCAACAGGGCAGTCTGTGCCCACCTTGAACAGTGCCAGCTGCTACTGCTACCAGGAGCCAGCCTGTGGCATGGCAGAGCTCCCTTTCTGCCTGCTGCTTGCTTGGGTCAGGGCTCAAAAGCTGCCCAGGGATGGGGAAAAAGAGGCAAAGTGCCTGGGGCAGAGTTGCAGACCCAGAGGCCCCTGGTGTGTGCCCCAGGCAGCTCCATCCCCTCCTCTTGGCCCAGAATCTGCACCAGCACTGGCTGTGCATGACTCTCACTGAGAGAATCCCACCTGTCTGTGCTCCATGGGGGGCAAAGTGTCACAGCTGCCCTGTCCCAGGGTGGTTGCCATGGGACATGAGGCTTTGGTGGGGCTGCCATTTCCAGAGGTGGCAGATGGCAGGATGTGCTGATGCTGGGATGTTCTTCACCATCTGTTGGGTCTAATTGACTTCCCGCAGAAGTTCTTAAAAAAAATTAAACCAGTTGCAAGAAGAAAATTGTTAATTAAAAGGCCTTTTGATTAGATAGACAAATATTTACCAATTATGACTGACCCCGGCCACTCTATTTTTTGTTTGCAAACTCCACAATCAGCAGTTATCTCAGCAATTACGCCTGTGCCAGCAATTCCCTCGTGTAGAGCCTCCCCCGGGGGGGGAGTCCCTGCAGTGGTGGGGAGGAGGGGGGCACAGCACTCCTGAGCAAGGTGAGCTGCCTGCTCTGCCCTGGGCATGGCCACGCACACCCCACCCACACCCTGCTGGTGTTACAGGTGCCCTGTCGTGGCCATGCTGGTTTTGGGTGGCAGCATCCTCTCCTGGGCAGGCAATTTAGGCTCATGCCACACCATAAGCCAAGGGGACACAACTTCAGCAGAAAAGCTGTTTGTGCTTTTGGGGGAGACTGAGCACACAGCAGGGTTTCTGGCTGACTCCCTTGGGACGGGGACACTCTGTGCCCAGGGACTGCAGGACAGGGGAGCTGTGTCTGTCCTCGTGTTTGCCCGTGTCATGCCAATGACTCCCGGGCAAATCCCATTGCTCACCAAGTGGCCAGGCTAGCGTGACCACAGCCTGTGTCACACCAGTCCCCCTCTCTGCAGAGGGCACCAGGGCACTCCCACTGCACCAAGAGATGTGCTGGGAGGGACTCTCCCGGTGCAGCACCAGCCGTGCACTCCCAGGGCGGGACGTGGGTTTTAATGTGGTACAAAATTGATGCATGATTCCGAGCAAGCGAATGTTCAGTGTAAATTACCCATGTTAGGCTCCAATCCGTGGCTAATTCATTAGACACACGTTTCTACACAAAAATAAAAAGCCTTCTGCATGCATTGTTCACCAAATGCTCTGAAGAAAAGATGTGGGGAGGCGAGGTAGTCTCTTGACCCACTCTTGAGGTTAAATCCTAATTCCCAGCCTCTCTGCTCCTGCTGCCAGGAGCGGGAACAGCTCCAGCTCAGCCTTCCAGGGAAGAGCTGCCAGCACCTGCCTGCCCCAGAGCCTGCTTGGCCATGGGGCTGAGCCCCCCTCGAAGCACGGGGGCGATGGAGATGATGCACAGCATGGCACTGAGAGCCCTGGCTGCCAGAGCTGCAGGCAGAGCAAACCCTGGGCATCAGCCTCGGCACAGTGCCAGGATGGCTGTGAAGGCACATTCCCGTGATGTAGCACTATTGAGAGTCTTATTAATGGAGTGGGAAAGCTAATTGTGATTAAAGTAACAACGGTGCTAAACAGATAATTCTGCCCTGAACGGCAAGATAGATTTTTTTAAAAATGGATGAAAAAGGAAAAGATAGAGTAACCAATCTTTAAAAATACAGAGATCAGTAAGTGAGGATTCATTTTTTTTATTAGCACAGGGCTCTCAGGGGAGGCAATGTGTCTGCATCCCCAGTGCCCAAGACTGCTCAGCCCATAATAAACGGCACACCGGCGATGCTGGGCCTGCCCGCTGCATTGCCATGGCTACTGCTCTCTGCTCTGCAGAAACTAAATATTGAACACAGAGCAGGTGTGCCAGGGATCCCAGCCCTCCCACGCCACCAGCGCCATCCCCCTGGGCAGCTGCTCCCACAGGAGGGAGAGGTTGGCCAGGAGCACAGGTCAGTCTAGGTGGCCTCCACCCCTGTCCCAGCCCCTGGCTGCAGGAGCCCTGACACCTGAGCCAGGGGCAGGCCAAGCCCTGGGCTATGGGATCAGCAGGGAGCTTTCTCCAAGGAGCTTAAAATTACTGCTGAACGGAGCAACACCTTTCCCTGCCCTGCAAGGAGAGCTCAGACAGGACCAACAGCGTGCATGCTGCCAGAGCAGGACCCTCCCAGAACCAGGGATCCTCATTCCTGCACTGGCCACAGAGGATATGTGACAGGGACACCCCATTCTCAGGCTCCCTTCAGGGCTGGGCTCCTGCTTTCAGCAATCCCAGGAGCTCAGCAGCCACGCTGTGGCTCGTGCTGCCCGCAGTGCCGGGCGCAGCAGCGCGAAGGAGCGTGCGTATCAGGATGCTGGAGGTTATTGCTTTCATTAATAGCTGCATGAGAGAGCTCGAGGTGAGCCAGGCAGGAGCAGAGCCCCTCTCTCAGCATGGCTCCTGCCTGCAAATAGTTTTCACCTCCTTTTTGCTTCCCCAGGGCTTCCCAGGGCCGGTCTCTGCCCAGCGGCTACAGGACTCCTGGGTGCCCCTGAGTGTTTTGCACCCCACTGCTCTCCCACCCCCACTGTGCATTTCTGCTCACCCCTCTAAACGTTCTAATACTGTAAAAGATCCATCAGAAACCTTCCACTCCAGAGGGATATATATTATCTAAATTTGATAAGACAACTTAATTTCTCTCCGTGTCTGTTACTGGCGATAAAACTGGGAGACTTTTATGACCCGGAGTCCTCTGTAAGATTGTCAGGAACTTATTATACAAGGTATAACTGGATTTCTCTCCACAGATGGCTCGCAGCCATGAGCTGTAACGCAATTCTGCAGCACATTTGGTAGAATAAATGCAAAGAGCTTGTTACAGTGAGTTAGATAAGAGAGACGGGAACACGGCTCTCGCAGGCTAATTCGGCATCTGATCTGCCTTTTTCTCACTGTGAAGGACGACTTGGAAAAGTGCATTTCACACTGAGGAAGGAGCCAAGCCCTTCCCAGAGCCACCTGGGATTGGTGCAGAGCCAGCGTGGTGCACTCAGAGGGACAGCACCCAGCGTGTGACGGCAGAGCTGCTGGCCCTCTGTGCGTGCCACCGCTGTGTCCCCAGCGCCAGCAGGTGCCTTCCCACGTGGCACGAGGGCCAGCAGGTCCCTCTCAGAGGCCCTCATGGCAGGCTCATCCGTTATAGTTATCACACAGCCCATTCAGGCTCTGACCAGATAAAGACTGGTGATTTTTTATTTACTGATTTTTTATTTCAGCATCCTGCAGGCAGGATGCCACGCAGCGAGCTCATTTATCTCAATTTGCTCCCTCCCACCTCCCATCCCTAATTTTTCAGCAGAGCCTTGGAGGTGAAAGCCTTATCTCTGTGGCTCTTCTGCACATGGAAAGCAATCATGGCCTCTCCTTGTAGGGGCCCTGGTGGGGCTATTTGTTGTCGGGGCAGTAGCTTTGTGGACTGGAAATGAGACAAATCTCTCTGCAGCTGCTCATGGCCCTGGGCTGGGGCAGACCCTGCACTGTTTTGTGGGGCTGCAGTGGGGCTGCAAGAGCTCCCAGTCGCACATCAGCTCCCCACTGACCATCTCCAAACAAGAAATGCTTTCCCAAGCTCAGACCATGTTAGAGCAAATGGGAATTGCTGAAACCATCAGGTGGTCGCAGCATGTTCCTCTTGTAGCACCCATTCCCCTGCAGTCCCACTGGCTGCAATCCCTGGAGTGGGCAGATCCAGCCCTGCAGACCTGTGCACCTTTCTGCAGGCAGCACCCTGGCGTCACACTGTCCCCAGAGCACAGCCTTGCCCAGGCCCTGCCTGCCCCTGCACCACTGCCAGAGCTCCTGCAGGCATTTGGAAAAACACAGCTGCTCCTTGGCTTTTGGGTCCAGGGAATGGCAGGGCCAGGAGCCCAGCTCAGGGCAGGGCTGCAGCACAGCATGGCCGCATTAATTCTGGGTGAAACGTGTTGTTATGTGCATCAGGTTTTGTAATGGAACATGTTTAAAATTCAATAGAAAGAAAGATTAAAAAATAAGTTTCTTATCTAGAGGAGCCATAGAGCCAGTGAGGAAATTATGAATGTCTCGTTGTCCAAGGTTAAAGAGTGAGAGCTGAGGCATGAAAAGGCAGGAGATAAGATGAAATGTTTTCTGTTCAAATGAATGGGCTCCACTCTGCTCCCTAATAAACGATCAGTGTCAATATGACAAATTAATTCTGCATTGAGCTCCACTCAGGGCTCAGTGTGTGCAGGGTGGGGAGTGTCCTGGCCAAGCCTCCAGTGCCAGACCTGTGCCAGGGCCGAGCCAGCCCTGCACAATGCCCTGCTCGGGGAGGGTGCTGCAGGACAGGCCCCATGTCCCTGGCTCTGCTGCTCCTCTCCACAAGGAGGGAATGGGATGCCCTGAGCTTCAGCTGTGTGCTGGGATCTGGGAGTGCTCCCTGGGCAGAGAGGGGACCCTGAGGACCCCAAGGACAAGGGGACAGGATGACGCATCCCGGACTGGCAGCGGCTGCAGCAGAGCTGTGCCAGCAGTGCTGGCAGAGCAGCCAGGTGACCCCACGGAAGAGATTGGACCTTTTAAAAGAGACAGTGACAAATGAAGCTCTGTTCCACTCGAGGCACAGAGGAAGGGGACAGGGAGGTGCTTCCAGGAACTGCAAGCTGAAGGTCATTTAGGAGCTGGATGAAGGCAAGGGGGGTCTGGGAGGGGACAGTGCAGGGCAGGAAGGTGCAAGCAGGGTGGGATGGTGGATGTGGCACCTGATGGACAGTGCCAGTGTCGCAGACATCTTTTATGAAAAATCTTTTCTTTAAGATTTTTCCTCTTGAGAAGCTGAGAGGCCTCAAGAACAAAATGGAAACATTGATTATCTGCTGCTGTGGAATGCAACAAGTAAATCTGTGATTAGTTTCATGTAGTTGTTTCTAATTAATAGCTAATCACAACCTAGCTGGCTCGGACAGAGAGTCCGAGCCACAAGCTTTTGTTATCATTCTTTCTTATTCTATTCTTAGCTAGCTTTCAGATGAAATATTTTCTTCTGTTCTTTTAGTATAGTTTTAATGTAATATATATCATAAAATAATAAATCAACCCTTCTGAAACATGGAGCCAAATCTTCATCTCTTCCCTCAACCTGAGACCCCTGTGAGCACAGCCGCATGCCAGAGGGGCAGGCAGTGCTGGGAGCAGAGGGCAAGGAGGAGCTGACCCCATCCTGGGAGCAGGGGCTCTGTGGATGATGATTACATGCCTGGCACCAAGGCCTGGCCATGCCAGCCCTGGCCAGGATGGCCCAGCCAGACCCTCTGTGGTCCTGGCAAAGCCCCCACACCAGTAAGTGCTGCTGCTGATGGGGACTTGTTTTCCACTGCAGAGCAGGAGCCCAGGGAGAGCAGCACTGTTCCTTGGGCTGGGGAGCAGGCTGTGTGGGCAGGCAGAGCCCAGTGAACCAGCCACCAGCCCTGGAGCTGCACCACCCAGGGCAGGAAAAGGCCAGCCATGCCATGCCATGCCGTGCCATGCCAGGCCAGCCATGCCATGCCAGCCATGCCAGGCCAGCAGGTGCCATAACAGCAGCTGTTGGCACTCACAGGAGCTCCTCAGTGCAAGCCATACTCCTGCAGAAGACAAATCACAGCCGACACACAACACTGTTACTCCGTGTTTATCTCCAGCTGCCTGAGGGCAAAAGCAGGTGAAGTTACAGAAAATGTGGGGTGTCTGGAGCTCAGCATCGCTGCAGCCCCGGGCAGATCGACAGCCCTGTCTGTGCTGGAATCACTCACAGCCAGCCCCTGTCCAGCCAGCCTGGCACAGGCAGGGACAGATCAGAGCCCTCCAACTGGGGAGGCATCTCCATCACTGCTGTGGGGCTGGATTTGCTTCTTTCGGGGCTGCTGCACCGGCTTGGAGCCCAGCTGACCAAGGAGGGCTCCCATGCCACCGTGCTGTCCTCACCCCAGCACTGTGGCTGGCATGGGAATGGGGCACTGCAGCGGCTGGGCTGTGGGACCTGCTCTGGGAAGGGTTAACAGCCTTCCACACTGACACTGGAGTGGAATGGAAAGAGTATCTCAACAGCTGAGATTAAAACAAGAAAATGAGTATAGAAATTATGTTTGTTAAAGCGAAATAGCTAATATAATCCTCAAAGGATTTTTCCTTTTGACTTAAAAAAAATCTAATATCTTCATTTCCATACCTTTTTTAAGCTAATTTGTGGAAAATTAAAATGGTGAACCCACAAAGGCTGCAGTTTAATTGAATCTTGCATCAGCCCTTGGTGAGCAGTCTCTCTTGGATTCCTTGATTAGTTCCCTCCATTAAATCATTTTTGCATCGTTTAGCTGAGATACTGTCTTCTGGCGGGTCTGGGACTCAGGGACCTGGATAACTCAGTCTCCATCTGAGCAGATGTAAAACGACATGCCATGCTCTGGAGAACTCTCTGATTTGGCCTCCTGTGTCCCTGGGACTCACTCCTGTGGCTGCCTGGGCAGAGAGCAGGCACGGGCTGCCCTCAGCACCAGCCCTGGCACAGCTCAGGTGGGTGCAGAGCCTGGCACAGCTCAGGTGGATGCAGCGCCCTGGCACAGCTCAGGTGGGTGCACAGCCCTGGCACAGCTGAGTGGGTGCAGAGCCCTGGCACAGCTCAGGTGGGTGCAGAGCCTGGCACAGCTCAGGTGGATGCACAGCCCTGGCACAGCTGAGCTGGGTGCAGAGCCCAGACACTGCAGGGCTCAGGCTGGGGTGAGCCCAGAGGTGGCAGGATGGGGAGCAGAGGGAGCAGAGGGTGCGGTGCTTGGCACTCACAGTTTAGAGGGGGTGCACTCACCCAGCTGTGGGAGGTGTGGGGTGAGGCAGGGACCACAGTGTGACACCCTGGCAGGGGCAGTGCTTCCTCTCTGCCCACCTGGAATGCCCTGTGCATGTGCTGCAGGCACCAGCCCTGCTGGAGCCACCAGTGCCCAGCATGGGCAGCCTCAGCACTGGCAGCCACTGAAGCTCACCTTCTGTGTCTCCCTGCTGAATCCCCTCTTTTTAAGTGTGGATCAATCGCACCTATCAAGGATGGCTCTTAATTTAGAGCACTTGCAGCCTCCCCTGTGCCATGGCACAGCATTCCTGCAGGGACAGGGCCACTCAGTCTGTCTGGGGGCACCAGCAGCAGCTGCACAGCAGGACAGCTGGCCTGGCTCTGAGCCTGGTGGGCCATGTTCCAGCCCTGCCAGCCTCCTGACCCCGTTGCACTCAGACTGGTGGGTGCTGGATGAGCCAGCTCTCCCTCCTGCATCCCCTGTGCAACTCTGGCACCTCTCGCTGCCCCAGCAGTGGTGCAGGAGTGTTCTGATGGCCTTGTCAGGCTATCATGTCCCATAGATTAAAACAGATTTATATAAAGTCCTTTTCACCCCATTAGATTACTCTGGATTAACCTTGATCTCAGTAATAGATGCTATAAATGTAAGTCCCGCTCAGGGGGATTTTATCCATATGTTCTTGGAAGGCAGAAAGTAGATAAATTCTTAGAGAAGGTCTTACTGAGCGATTAGAAAGATTTAACCTCTTCAGAGTCAGCTGGAGCTGCCAGCCCCTCTGCAGGGAGAGTGCTCAGCCCCATCTCCTCAGGCAGTGCCCCCCAGCCCCAGCACCCCCAGACTGAGCTGGGACACGTCCTGGGCTGTCCCCTGGGCTGGGGACACAGCGTGCTGGGCTGTGTGGGGCTGCCCTGTAGAGCCTGGGCTCTGCACCCACCCTGAGTCCCACTGCAGCCATCTGGGGGGCTGGTGGCCACCAGCACCTGAGCTGGGCTCACAAAGCCCCTTCAGAGCCAGGGCTGCCTGCTGCTGCTGCTGCAGCTGCCCTTCATTTATGGCCTGTGCTTTCCTTGAGAGCTCTGTGCTTTTCCATCAGCAGAAGGGCCAAGCCTGTTGGGCAGAGCCAGCTGCAGCCCTTCAGTGTTTCGTGGCTCAGAAACAGTTAATGCAAGGAGAGATGAAGGCAGGACAAGGAAATTCAAGCAGCTGTTCCAGCAGAGGAAGGGGGAGCCAGCGCATTGCACTACCCAGCACACGTAGGTGTGGCCCGAAGGGGTGGCAGCAACCAAAATTAATTCCCCATCCCCTCCTGCTGCTGATATTAAATTGCTCTAAGCGCAGGCTGGAGCCAGAGCCAAGCTCAGCTCCTCCAGGAGAGTCTGACCAGCAAGTTGCCTTCTGCTTGCTGATCAGAGGAGCACCTGATGGAGGAGGGAGAATTTGGAATTTGGCACTGGGCTGGGCTGCAGAGAACTGGCCCTGCTGGAAGCTGCTGTGATCACACAGCCCAGGCAGGAGAGAGGAACAGGCTGCTGACAGCACACACAGAAATGAAGAGGAGCCAGCTCTGTGGAGCAGGGCAGAGCTGCAGAGCCACAGCGTCCAGGGTGGTCTGTGAACTCTCCTGGGGTTCCTGGTGGGGGCTGCAGTGCTGCTGCAGAGCCTCTAAGGCTGGAGCTGGTGGAAGGGCTTGATTCAGCATTAATCACTGCCTGCCTGTCAGGCTCCTGGCAGGGCTGGCCAGGGGCAGGAAGGGGCTGTGGTTTCACCTGTTCAGCCCCAAGGCAAGAGGCTTTGCCTTGCAGGGGCATGGGGACACAGCCCTGACAGACACAGCCCTCTCAGTGCTGCCCACCCTATGGGCTGCATGGGCAGCCTGCACTGCACATCTGCACTGCAAGGACACCCCTCCCTGGGCTGGGGGGAGGCAGGGAGGGTACCCAGACCTGCCTGCAGCACAGCAGGATCAGGGGGAGCGTGCCACCCCTCTGCTTATGCCCCCAGCCAGGCACCTCTGCACACGCCGAGGATGTACAGGAGGGCCTGCACTGTTAGCAAAGTCTGATGCAAATGTGCATGATTGGCAGTGCCCTGCTGCCAGGGCTGCACCTGATGAGCTGTGGCACAGGGACAGACCAGCCAATCCAGCTGGTGTGAGCACAGCTCTCTTCAGTCAATACTGCATCCCCTGCCCTCAAGGGCGGCTGTGTCCATTCCTGCAATGACCTTGCTGCCCCCCCTGCCAGCGGCCATAGCCACACAGACCCTCAGGGAGGGGGAGCTCCATCTCCCTTGCATCAGCCAGGACCCACACTCCATCCTGGCTCTCCTCTTGCATCAGGAGACGTTTCCTGTGCTGGCTCTGCAGGGCCATGTCCATCCCACACCCCACAGGGGCCCTGAGCAGGTACAAGGCAGTTTTTGAGCAATGCAGGAATAAGCACCAGCAAGGAGAGGTGACTGCTCCTCATAACCATCAGTGGGACCCGGGCTGATGGCAGCAGCTGTGGCAGCATCACTCTCAACTGTGCCCTGCCCTGCTGCACAGCCCTGCACTGCTGGCCCTGCCCCTGGGAATCTGCAGGGCACCTGTGTGCAGGTGAGGCCAGCCCTGCTCCCTGTGCCAGGCATGGCTCTGCAGGGTGGCTCTGTGCTCCAGCTCTGTGCTCCAGCTCTGTGCTCTGAGCTCCATCTCTCTTCCCTGCTCACCCAGCTGCTCTGCATGCTGAGCTGAGCCTGCAGGCTCTGCCCACACCCCTTGCACTGCCAGCCTGCCCAGACCCCTGTTCTTCCAGGCTCAGGAGCCTCCTTCACACTGCCACTCGATGGGCCTGTCCTCAGGGCCATCACCAGAGGGTGGGGAGTGCCAGCTCTGCTGTGGAGCTGCTGGGAGCCCCCAGTGCTCTCGAGGCACCCCAATGCACTGGTGCTGACAAAGGGGGGTGGCTGCAGGCAGCACAGGCACTACCTGCACACTGCAGCTCTCAGGGAGCAGCTGGAGCAGAACCAGCTCAGCAGCAGCCTCCTTCCTGCACCTCCCCTGGGTCACAGGGAGCCCTGGCCCTACTCACCACAGTCCCAGCCCGTGCTGTCCCCAGCCACTGCCGGGAGGTGCCGGGGTTTGTCCTGCTCTGCCCCTCTCCCAGGGGGCCAGGAGGTCTTACCCAGACGTACAGAAATTCTGCCTGCTGCCATGAGCTGTCACCTCCGATTCTGCTGAATATTTAAAAACCGCCTGAATCTGAAGTGACAAATCCATCATTGACCATCTGCCACTCTGCACGGTCACCCTGCAGCAGTCCCTGACATTTCCAGCTCTGCCCTGACACGAGCCAGTAACTCAGAGATGGAAGGCATCAGCCTCAGCAGGCTGACAGGCGCTGGCCCCCCCGCCCCAGGCCCCTCAGCAGCCCACGCACAGGGACAGCCGGGTCCAGGGTCCCTCCTGGCACAGACTCTGTGTCCAGGGTCCTCCTGCCCCTCCCTGGCACAGAATCCATGTCCAGGGCCCCTCCTGCCCCTCCTGCCCCTCCCTGGCACAGACTCCATGTCCAGGGTCCTCCTGCCCCTCCCTGGCACAGAATCCATGTCCAGGGCCCCTCCTGGCACAGAATCCATGTCCAGGGCCCCTCCTGCCCCTCCTGGCACAGACTCCATGTCCAGAGCCCCTCCTGCCCCTCCTGCCCTTCCCTGGCACAGAGTCCATGTCCAGGGCCCCTCCTGCCCCTCCTGGCACAGACTCCATGTCCAGAGCCCCTCCTGCCCCTCCCTGGCACAGACTCCATGTCCAGAGCCCCTCCTGGCACAGAGTCCATGTCCAGGGCCCCTCCTGCCCCTCCTGCCCCTCCCTGGCACACACTCCATGTCCAGAGCCCCTCCTGCCCCTCCCTGGCACACACTCCATGTCCAGGGCCCCTCCTGCCCCTCCTGCCCCTCCCTGGCACAGACTCCACGTCCCTCTGCTGCCTCCACCGAGCACACAGCTCCATGCACACCGACCCCACTGCCAGCACAGTCTGGGGGACAGAGCCAGTGGGACACCCTGCTGAGGGCACAGCCATGCCCAAAGCTGGCAGTGAGCATCCCCTGCCATCCCTCAGAGGGCTGTTGGACATGGGCAGCACTGAATCCTCCTGGACGTGTACCAGAGGCTCCCCCAGCACAGCTGAGTGATTGGGGCTCCACTGGGGGCCCCCAGAAGCCTGTCCCTCCTAGGGCTGCACAGGAGTCCTGCCATGTCTCCATGGCCAGCCAGAGCAGCCAGGCTGCCTCATTCTCTGTACAAGGGTTAGGGGGGGATGTTTGGGCGTGAGACACAGCCCATTCCAGGGCCCCCTCCTAGTCCTTGACAGTGTCCTGTGTACACCAGGCAGGGATGATGGGATGGTGCAGGGAACAGGCTGCCTTGGGGCAGTCATTCCCAAGAGAAGCGCACATGTTCACTGCCACACATCCCTTGGCAGCACAACCACCACGCTCACTGCTTGGCTGTGTCCTGCAAGGTGAGCCCATGCTCAGCCATCCCTCCCTGCCCCACAAGGACAGGTCTGGGGGTCCCTCTCTGAGAGGTGCCCTCCCCAAGGCTGCTCCCCACCCAGGATGCAGGAGGAGAGTTACAACTTCCCACTTCCAGCAAGGCTGCTGCACCCTGCGCGCCTGGTTTGGGGACCCATGGGTGGCACTGCTCATCTGGGCTCTGAACCAGTGCAGTCCAGGCTCCAGCATGGAGCAGGGGAGCCCCAGGAGCTCTTCTGCAGCAAGGGATGCTCTGGGAGGGCAGCATGGCTCTTGCACCCCATGGCCCCAAGAAGGGCCAACAGGTCCTCTCTGCAGAGCTGCTCCTGGCAGTTCTCCACAGAGGAGCTGTACTAGCAAGGCCACAGGGCTCTCATCAGCTCTCCTGCGTCTGCAGCAGCTCCAGGGGGAGGCTGTGGGGCCGAGTGCCAGGAGACCCCACGGGGGATGCTGTGGGCCATGGCCCTACACGTGGTGCTTGGCTCAGGCCCGAGCAGAGACAGCCGGGCTGCAGGAGAGCTCCCGCCAGCCGTTCGCTCCGTGCTTGTAGCTGGCACAGAGCTGCAATTTACAATCAACCTGCTGTTTGAGCTAATTGTGCTGTAATTGCTGAGCTGTGCTCCCTCCTGTTCCACCAGCGAGAGGCGGCTCTCACACTTCTCTTGGCAAGCTGGCACATCCACGGCCATCAGTGCTCCCACCCCAGCCATGCCCTGGGCAGAGGCAGCTTTCCTCTCACTCCTCTGCCAGCAAACAGCACCCCGAGCTTGGCAGCTGCTGGTCTCTCCACAACCCTCATTGGAAGCAGCTGCTGGAGGCCAAGGATGACCAGGGCCACGGAGCCTCGTACACGTGGCACTGGGCACTGCACAGAGATGTCTCTGCCTCCTGGGAAGGCATCTTGCCAAAGTTTCCTTTACTCTGGACAAAATGTGGGCAATTGGAGGAGCAGAGCAGGCTGTGCTGGGTTCAGGGAGCGGCTGGGTAGGGCCTGGGGTGCCATTGTCCCGCTGCGAGGCAATGAGCTGATGAGCGCTGGGGAAGGGAGATGCCAGGTCATCAATTGTAATTAAAGGACACTGTCACTGCCGGGCTTGGGCTGGCTCCCAGCAACTCCTGTCACTCCCCCGTGCTGACACTGCAAAACTTGTACATCCTCTGTGCTATTTAAAAATCCCATCTTTAATAACTTGGAGACATCAGGAACCTGCATGACAGGCACGGGGGGGATGTCAGACACCAAGGGGACAAGCACAAGGGGAAGCCACTCCTGGGGACCAGGGGATGCTGCAGGTGGTCCCAGCCCCGCGTGAACAGGCAGGGCTCGGTGTCCCCTGCGGGCTCGGTGTCCCCTGCAGGCTCGGTGTCCCCTGCAGGCTCGGTGTCCCGGGCTTGGTGCCCTGGGCTGGGCCAGAGCCGCAGCCCCGCAGGCAGCCCCGCAGCTCTGCCGCTGCAGGCGGCGTGTGCGTAATCAGCGCTAATCAGGTCGTTCTCTAATTGCGGGGCCTCCCGCAGGGTGGTGAGGGCTGGGGGGCGCGGAGGAGGGTGGCACTGCCCTCCCCATCCCCTCTCCTGTCCCGGCCAGGTGTCACATCTCTTGTCAAAGGCATCTGTGGAGAGTGGGCGGTAAACACTAACAAAGGCGCTGGGATTCTTTCAAGTGAGAAGGGTTTGGAAAGCCAATTTTTCCCGAGAAAATTCATCCCTCTTCACATCCCAACAGGTTTTCTCCAAGGACACCGTACCACTGTGTTTTTCTCACAGAGTGATTTGTGGTCCCAGCAGTGGGCAGCCTCATCCTGCCTGCCTGCTGTCCATCCTCACTGCTTGGTGTCCATCCTGGTTACCTGGTGTCCCCATGGGATTCCCAGCAGAGGAGATTGGCTGGGCACTGACCCTCTTGGCAGGGAGTCCTGCCCAGCACACCTGGATGTCTGCAGCTTGTCCTCATCATGGGTTTGTGCCTCCAAACCCATCCCTACCTGACAGGCTGGGGCCTATGTAAATTCCCACCATAGTCACACTGAGAGCTATCAAACTATCTAATTTAATTTCTTTGTGAAAATAAATAGCTAAAGTGGCCCTAGGTACCTGCATAAATACTTCAGCTTTATGTTGGGCCTGTTATTACTTCTCCCAGCTCGTGCAGTTGTAATGCACACTTAATAAGTACATATTTATTGCATGCCTCGTCCTGGTGGAAGAGTAGGGAATTTTTGCTGAATAAGCAGGAAAACAGCTTAGTCTGTAATAAAAAAGAGAGGGAGTTAAACAAAAATATGCTGGGTAATTAATGATTGAGCTTTGAATGGCCATAATTTTTTATTAAGCAAGTATGCAAATATGGCGTAAGTGGCTGTGTTAGTATTCAATGACTTTTTTCAAATATTGATGGCTGATCTCTGGTAAGACTGTGTCTCTTTTCTTCATGCCTGTGTGCACCGTGATGAGCAGACGTGAGCACTGCTGTGTGTCCATGTGGGGAGCTGGGAGCAGGTACCCAGGGAGGCGTGCTGCTCCTGTGCAGCCCTGGCCAGCTTCAGTGACCCACACACCCCTCCTGTCCCTCCTGCCTGCTGCCAGCCTCTGCCTCTGTCTCTGCTGCTTTCTTTGCCTCCCCGATCCATTTGTTGCACGCTTCATTAATCCTGATAAATGTGTGGGTTAGTGCTGGGAGAAGCAGCTGCAGGGATGCTGCCACCCTGGAGCTCCCTGTGCTCCCGCTCCGGAGGGTCAGAGCTGGCACCCGCCAGCCCTGGGACAGAGTCCTGCTGAGGAGCTGGCACCTGTGCCTGGGGAGCAGGGAGAGCAGGGGACGGGCACAGGGAGAGGGACAATGCCCCTGTGGCACAGAGATGTCCCATGCAGAGCTGCTCTGTCCCCAAGCACCAGCGCCACAGCCATGCGAGCCAGGATGGGCATGCAGGTGACAAAGAGTTACTGAGCTGTGGCCAAACCATCACTCCTGTGGGTACCAGTGACTCTGTGCCCTGTGCTGAGTCACAGCAGGGCAGCACGAGGGGTGACACAGACTCCATGAGTAGCTGGATGCCCCTTCTCTAAGAGGAGATGTGGCTGTCCTGGGGCTGCAGAGACACGAGAGGATATGGCAGCACCTTGGGTGTCCCAGCCACAGGGGCCAATCGAGCTTTGGGACTGTTGTGGTGACAGAAAGGAGCCCTGGAGATCCTGGGGATGGACAGCCCATGGACAGCACCAGGAGGCTCTGCTCCCCACATGAGTGCTGCTGCTCTGTGGTCAGAGAAGCTGGCTTGGTGGAGCAGTTTTTGACAGGCCACATGAGCCCCAGGGGGAGCAGACCCCGAGTTCCCCTTCCCATCAGAGCAGCAAGGCAGGGAATGACACCAGCCAGTGAGGACAGGCAGGCTGCAGGAGTGACAGGGCCACGGCAATGCACACAGCAACGCTGGCAAACAGCGAGCTGATCTCCCCATTAGCCCTCATTAGCACGTGGCTGAAAGACAACACGAGTTTAAATTAAGAAGACATCACAATGGTCCCAACTGTGTTACTGCTGTGCTCGGGAGGAGCCCGACAGCTGCTGTTTAATACACCTCCAGGATCTGTCAGGGCACACACACACTGCACAGCACAGCGTCTGCCTCGGCACACACATGCTTCTGCATGGCTGCACAGCTCCACAGCACACAGCACCTGCCTCTGCACGTGCCCAGCACCCTGCCACACTCAGCCCTGCTGCCCAGGATGTGTCCCTGGGGCAGGAGGTGCTTCCTCCATCACCAGAACACCTTGCTGTGGCTCCATGTGTGTCTGTGCTGGGCAATGGATGTGTCCCTGTATGCCAGGACACAGCTCTCTTGCACTGTGCCCTCCTGACCTCGGGGAGCAGGAATGAGCCTGTGGATCACCCAGGGTCAGAGTGATGGGTGGCTGCTGCCAGGGGAGCAGCACAGTCTGGGGTTGCTGTTCCCAGCACAGCAGAGTGGGATATCAGCACTCCATATTTACACTGCACATTCCCAGCGTGACGCCTGCTAATGACTCCCACTGCTACGGGGGAGCTCGTGGCTGTCATGGGAAGGAAGGAAAGAAAAATCCTGTTCGTGGGCAGGAAGGGAGCCAGAACCATGTGATGGGAGGTGTAGGGGGCTGATGCTGAAGGTGTGAGCTTGCCCCTCTCAACAGGGACAGAGCAACCTGCTGATGTCCCCCATGGGTGTCCCACAGGGTGTCCCACGTGAGTACCCCACACAGGTAAGCCTTGCCTGCAAACTCATCTGCCAGCCCACAGCTCATGCCTGAGGGCCTGCAGGAGCCCCAGTCAAGGATTGCACTTGCCCTTTGTGCCAGGACTTGCAGAAGGGCTGGAGTGTCTGACTGTGAACAGAACCGTGGTGGGACTCACAAGGGACAGGATGCTCCCACTGCTCATGGCCAGCTGAGTGAGGAAAGCTGTGCTGAGGGACAGATTGTGCTTCCAAGGCCACAGCAGCAACAAGCACTCTCAGCCATGGATTGTGAATTTCCCACACATTTAGTGACAGTATTGGAAATGCATCTGAGCACATTAAACTATTTCAGATAGCATTAACTGTGCTGGCCATGTGCTGGCACAGGGACACCTGCAGGTGCTGCCCTGGGCAGATCTGGAAACTTCAACAGATTGGGAATTGGTGGGCACTGACAGCCAGGAACGGCTCCTGAGTCCCTGAGATCACTGGGCTCCTCTACCCTCGTGCCAGGTTCTCCACACACATCCACACGTGGCAGGAGGCAGGAAAGGCAAGGCTGGAGCTGAGGGTCTGCACTCACTTCCCTGCAGGGAGCAGCCCAGAGCCCAGCCCTGCAGCAGCGGAGAAATCAGCGTGGGGACAAGTGTCAGGTGCCCCTTCATGTCTGAGATGGGGAGTGGGAGAAGCAGAGGTCATCTTCTGGAGGAGCAGAAAGCTGCAGCACAGAGCTCAGTGCAGACCTGCTGCCTCAATTATTTATAGGTACCATGGGTAGAACATGTTTTAATGACATTTGTGCTGGAGCTCAGCAGTGCGGATCCGCAGCCAGCCAAAAGGAATATGTCAGAGGCTTTATGGCCGCTAAAAGCAGCGTGTCAATCACAGTGGCATGCTCACCTCAGCCCTGGATCTGCTCCCCCTGCCCTGAGGAGAGCCTGCTGCTGCTGTGATGGATTGATGGGCAAACCCACAGACACACCAGCATAAGTCACCGGGCCGCTTTTATGGGTAAATCACAAGTAATAAGCTTTCTCTGTAGAATTAGAATGACATCCTGGAAAATTATGCTCTGGTTTTACAGCATATGATGGAAAGGCAATGGACACTTTGGAAGGGGATGCCTGTCCTACCATCAGGCAGCCATGGCTCGAGGCTGGGTGCGGATGAAGCGAGCCTGGGTGGTGGAAACTTGAGCAGGAGATGAAAGAGACAGGACAAGCCTGGGAATGTGATCTGCACTGGACTGCACCAGCTCTGCACACAGGACTCATCCAGGCCCTGGGTGGTGGCTGGGTGCTGCTGTGCATGGCAGTGCAGCCCTGGCAAGGAGCACGGCTGCCTCTGGATCCCAGCAATGTCTGCAGTGACAGGAAAGGGATGTGTCTCTGCTTAACCTTGTAATCCTGCAGCCAACTTCTCTGTGCAGCTGGTGGGCTAGGGGTGCACAGGCCAGGGCCCTGGCAGCCAGACCTGAAAGCAGATGAGATTCCAAATCAAGCCATCTGGACACAACACGCTCCAGCACCTCCAGCAGCTTCCCAGAGAAGAACCTAGGACACAGAGTGGTGATGCTGAAGCACCTCCAGCTCACCAGTGTGTCTGACAGCGTGCCTTGTGCTGCGATTTAAAGACAATTGGCCCTTGTGTCTTTTTGCATTTCTGCTTGCAGAGTGTCATTTTCTTCAGAAAATGCTCTTTTGCAATTACTGTGAATTACACATGAAAAGCAAGCGACCACGTATTGATTGGAGCCCAAGAAAAACACAAAAGCCATTTAGAGTAGATTAACTTTTTCTGGAAAACGGCTTCACAATTATTTAAAGAGATTAATCAGTTCATTTTAGGTCATTTACCACTGTTTCCATGGCCTAGCCTGGAATATCCCCCTCTCCACTGTGGATGGAGATGAGGCCTTCTCAGGAGGAGGAAGGGGGGTGCAGGCAGATGGTGCTGCTCTCTGGGTCCCTGTAGAGACTGAATCGGGGCAGGGCACAGGGGAACCCTCCTCAGCCAACCCAAATACCTGCCTGCTCCATGCCAGGTGCAGCCAAAGAACAGGAGGGCAGAATTCCTGGGCCACATCCCGGGTCATCTCCTGTGCACCCTCACTCTCCTCCTGCTCCCCATGCCAGCATGCTGCAGGCAGAGCAGGCTCCCGCCCTCGAGTATTTCAAAGGGGTTTTTTTCTTCAGGAAGAAAGAATTGAAGTCAAATAGCTCCTGTGGTGGAATACTTCCCAAATGTCAACACAATCTGTGCTACATTACGGGTAAATGTGATAATCTTAACGCCTGGCTTCTTAATGTCAGTGGCACTGAAGTCTGATGGATTGACAGACTGCCAGAATGACACGCAGTCATAGCTGATAAGGGCTCTCTCCGGGGAAATCACAGCTTTTTAAAGATGTTGGCAGCTACTAGCAAGTACCTTTTTATTTAAAAGGATTACAAGCATTGATTGCACTTCCTGTTTTCTTTTTATCACATTCCTGCACCAAGCGAAGCTTGTGCTGCGAGCTGAGCTTTTCAGACAATTATTCTGGAATAATGAAGGCGTGTCATGTTGCCTGTAATGAGTGTTTTCAATGCCTAATTTGCGTGCGGTGTGAAGGGATTTCAACAGCTGCCGGGCTCCTGGCTAAAGGTGAGTGACTCCTGACCGCGGTGGAGGCGGCTCTGCCGGGGCGGATGGCAACGCGTGCTTCCCCCAGCTGAACAGGGATTAAAACTCCACCAATTACCACAAACCAAGGGGATGTGTTGTGCTTGGAAATGGCTGGTGGCTGCTCCCCCAGCGAACAGCTGGACCAATTCATGCTCACCTGAGCAGCTCCTCCACAGCAGCGGAGGAGAGAGGGATGAAAAATGGATGTCTATGAAGCTGCAGTGTAGCTGGACAGGGCAGTTAACAACCCTGAGCCACAAACACTTGCTGTCACTGACTACAGATGAGGGATGTCTAAGAATGAACACTTGGCCTCCCAACCATGGGCACAGCAGCACAGGTGGGTGGATGGTGAGCTCTGCACAGCCCAGGGGGGGCAAACACCAGGGCACTGGGCTCCTGCTCTCACCCTTTCTTGCTGCCCAATGTCATGCTGTTAAATGCCAGGTTTGATCCCTTACACCTGGGTTCCAGTGTTGGTGAGGGCAGGTGGTGTTCAGGACATCCCCCTGGCTGTCCTGGATTGCTCAAACCCCTGCCAGGGGGTTCAGAGACCCTGGCACAGAGACCAAGACGCCTGTGGGTTTGATTATGACCCATGGAGCAAGTTACCAACCTTATATGAAGATCAGCAAGCCACGACAGTTTAAGTAGAGTGATAGTGAATTTATCACAGGGTGAAAAATAGATTTTTGGGGTTTTTAGAATGGGGGTTCAGGTGGCAAGCTGGAGGAATCTGGGCGTGTCCAGCCTTTCTCCTTCTTCTTCTTGGCCTCCATCTTCTGCTGGGATGGTGGCACTTTTAGATTGGTTTAGAGTAGAAGCTCACTGTCTAACATAGGTGATAGGTATTGGGAAGTAATTGTAAATATTGTAAATGTAATTTTTAGTATAAAAAGATAACACCTCCCTGGGGGCAGGCAGAGTGCCTCTGTTTGTCCTGCTGAGCAGATCTCATCTGGACAGAAGAAAGAATTTTATAGATAAGATACAATAAACAACCTTGAGACCAAAAACTGAAGAGCTCTGATTCCTTCTTCGACCACCAGGCTGGGAAAAGAGACTTTCTGATACATCTTGGGGTCACTGTGACCAGCTAGAGACCTGAGAAGGTGGGATGGGATGGGCCATGGGAGGGCCAGGGCTCTGTGATTGCTGTGTGGGGAGCCCTGGTTGTGCTTTGCTGTGTATCCTACCTGCTTCAGACTCTGCCCACCCGTGCTGGATTCAGCTTTGCAAAGCCAAAGGTATTTCCCTCAAAATTTGAAGAAATCATTAAATCCACACTCCTCTGGAAAGGAGCTGTGGGGCTGGAGAGAGCCCAGGCTGGGGTGTGTGGGTGGCAGATGATGGCCAGCCTGGCTGCTCAGCATGGCACAGCACCCCAAGAGGACACAGTGCTGCTGGCAGCAGGAACACCAGCTCTCCACCACACTGCCCTGCCTGCTCCACACAGTCGGGGCTGGTCTCAGCCCCACTGACTGCCCAGAAGCACAATTCCAAGGCCAAGTGAAATTCAGTGATTTTGTTTCTCTCCAACTTCTCTGGCTGTGGTGACAGAGCTGTGACAGCTGACTGGAAACACAGCTCTGCTCCCAGCAGTGAGAGGGGAGCAAGAACTGCTGCTGAGCACAAAGCCAGGTCATCTCCAGATACTGGGAGCCCTCCTGGGATGGGCTGGGAGGCAGCAGAGCCACAGCAAGCAGACAGCACAAAACAGAGTTCTGTGACAGCAAGAGAGCCCTGACAAGACAGAGCTGCCGCCTGCACCGAGCACAGGGCAGAGATGTGAAACAGATTTTGCTGAGCAGGGAGAGTCTGACACCACCCCTGAAAGCAGCTCAAGGGCTGGGTAAATGAAAGGATGTAGGGGGCTGGGATATTAGCTGTGCTGGAGGTGGTTAAAAGGAGTCAGATTTCTGGTGATAAAGCAGCTTCCTCAGAGGGTATGGGGAGAGAAGGGATCACCTTCCAGAGCAAGATATTGCCAGTGGGAACGGGAGGTAGAGGTTGACACAGCCTTGCTACATTCAGCTACCAGAGATGGATTTTCCTCCTGGGGTTGAAGGTATCACTGCCCTTTTTTCACTTCCTTTTAATGATCCCAGCAGATCACATCCATCTTTTGCAAATCCCTCTCTAGAGGGGACCTGGACACCTTGCCTTCTGGAGCCTGCCATGGCTCAGTGCAGGCACTGGAGGTGACTGATGCAGCCTCCCTGTGCTGGGGATGGAAAGGGGCTGCAGCAGCCCGTGGCTGATGGGACACAGCCCTGCAGGACCCGTTCAGAATGCGACAGTGGCAGGTGCCACTGTCCTGGCCAGCACTGCCAGCAGACAGCCACAGGTCACGTCCCATGTGGGGAGAAGCATCATCTGCAGAGCAGGACTGGCTTCCCCTCCTGCAGGAGGAGGAGGAGGAGGAGGAGGAGAGGGACCTGTCCTTACCCTGCTCTGCTGGGAGGCTGTTGTGCAACTGCTGGAGAGACAGAAGCTGCTGTAGAAGAATTTCCTCAGAAGGGGCTGTGTTGAGGAGGCATGGAGCTATTCAAGCATCTTCACAGATGCTTCTGCAATCAAAGCTCTCAATAATCCTCCTCTTTTGTAGTGAAGGGTCTGGTTCTGACTGGCAATTTGTTCCTTTGAGCTCTCTCCACTTCCCCACAATATACAAGAAGCAAATCCTCCTGCACAGCACAGGCTCACACTCAATGCCAGGCACTTGTCACCTCCACTGCAGTGAGCACAGTGACTGCAGACACCTCCTCCTCCTCCTCCTCAATGTGGAGCTCCCAGAACACTCCAGACCCCAGCCTCTAGAATCCCAGAGTGTGTTTGGGTGCCTCAAGTGGGACAGCAGGACTTGGAGAGCTGCAGCTGGATGAGAGTCCTTGTTGCCAAGGACCCGGGCTGGAAACTCGGTACAAACACTCAGTTCTGTGCAAACAGCCACGGGCCAAGTGTGCAGACCTGCCAGAGCAGGTGGCTGTGACCACAGCACGGACTGACCTGCTGTGAGGGGGCAATTAATGCTGCAATTAATGGTGATGCTGGCAGAAAGAACAGCCAGGAGGCAGAAAGGCTTCCTCAAGGCTGGCAGCTGTGGAGGCACTCACTGTAAGTGTGAGAAGGAAAACTGCATGGATGCTGAGGTCTGACAGCACACCTTGTGCCTCTGGAAAACCCTCTGGCCTCAAGGCTTCCCCCTTCTGTCACAGCTTCCACTAACTGCTGTCATCAAAGGTCACCAGATGCTTCTTCCATAACATTTAGTGAATAATCAAGGGAGCAGGATGGTGTGGAGGCAAGGGGAGGGTGAAGGATAAGGGAACACTCAAAGACCTGGGGGAACAATAATCCTGTTTTGCAGCCAGGACTGTAAGATGCTGTTTAAATGGTTTTATGGAGCAGTTTGAAGTCTGCCTGTTCTATCTGCTGACCTGGCCCTGTCCCCTCTCTCTGTGCCTGCTCCGGCCCTCCCTGGTGTGCCACTGTCACACTGATGGGTGCTGCAGCCACCTCAGTGAGGCTTCCCAGGCTCAGGGAGGGTCACATTTTACCGTGAACACCTTGATCTTTCCCCAGCTCCTGGCCATCAAGGAAACCACCAGCAATTGATTTAGCTGGGTCAGGCCAGAATGTCATTTATTTGCATTGTTTCAGTATTAAAATTGAGTTTGAAGGAAGGTTTTTTAGCTGCTGCCAGTAACTGAACACTGCTGTAACACACAGCATCACCAAAATGAGAATGGGTCAGGTAGCAAAGCTGTTGACAATGCTCAGACATACTGAATCCATCAAGAATTACAGAATCATACAATGGTTTGGGCTGCTCAAAGCACAACCCAACTTTCTCTGGAAAGGGACGGAGAAAACCAAGGGCACTTTTTTTCATTGTTCATTTTCATTTTTTTTTCAAGTTCAGAGAGAAAAAAATGACCCTTCTCTTGAAGAAGCTTTTTCTGATGAGCATTTCAATGAAAAATGGGAAGAAGCCAGAGATGCAGCATCCTGCCAGTGGGAACTTGCTGCAAGGGTTGGCTGTGCCATGGCCCATCAGCCACCCAGCCCCTCGTGGAAAGCACCAAAGGGACCACAATGAGAGGGCAATGCAAAGAAAGGAAAAAAAAGACCAAAAAAGCACATAAGACGCAGACTAGACGACAAGGAAATAATTTATTTCCAGGTCCCAGAAAGACCTTGAGAAAAAAAAAAAAATAAATAACAAGGGTGAGGAAATCAACCTTCTAATTTCATCTGGGTAGAGAAACAAAACCTTAGTGACTCCGTGGGACACGGTGGCAGCTGCCAGCTCCCCCTGCGGGGCCGGGCGGGGGGCGCGGGCACCTCCTGTATTTACAGAACGGGAAACGCGAGCGTGAGTGCATGCGGAGCACGGGCTGCGCGGGGATGGGAGGGGTGCTAAACACCTACCCTGTCAGACCCCGTCTGCGAGGACAGAGCCCTGCTATTGCACAACACTTGGCTAGAGGGAGGGCCGGCGCCCGGGGGGCTCAGCTCTGCAGCCCAGAGGGAAAACACGAACACATTCCTGAGGAAAGAGAGGGATTTCTCCTGTTCTCCTGCTTGGAGGTGCGGGGTGCCAGGTGCTCGGGATGCTGTGGCCAGAGCTGGCACCCAGGGCCCTGCTGCCTGCCCAGCATCATCACAGTGAACCAGCAGCACGCTGGGCACGGGTGCCAGCCGAGGCCCTGAGGGGCTCCTGGTGCCAGCGTGAGCCCAGCTGGGCTCTGCACAGGTGGCAGTGGGCAGGAGCAGCTGAGGGCAGGCACAGCTCCTGTCCCTCTCTGCTGCCAAAGGAACGCCAGCAGCCGGGAAGCAACACACAGTAAAGAAATGGACACACATGTACACCTACGGTTAAACCTGCTCCAAAGAGAGAAACAGGGGCTGTAGTTAAACTGAAAGGACAAACCCAATGACAAGCCCAGGATGTGTCAGGCCTTGGGAGACCGTATCAGTTACCTATCAATGATATAATTGATTTTTTTCCCAACGTGAACAGATAAGGAGCTGCACCAGCCAGGATGGCCTGAGGTGCTGTGCAAGGACATCACTCTGCAGGCTGTTCAATTTTCCCTGTGGTGGTTGGCAGCCTGGGAAGGCACTGGGCACCCGGTGCTTTCCTCCAGCATCATCTGCAGCCTAAGGAGCACTGGCACATCCCACTGGCACCTTCCTCCCCTGCCTCCCAAAACCAGGAATTACATGCAAAAGCAGTCCTGCTGGGAGCTCATGCTGGTTTGCTGCAGGACACTGCGCTGGGCAGGGGACACCCTGGGCATCCCGAGGTGTCACAGATGTGCTGCCCAACCTGCAGCCAGCTCGGCCCCAGAGCTGTGCCAGCAGGTTCTGGCCTCACACACATCTCCTGGGATGGCTGTTCTGTTGCTAACGGTGATGCTCTGCTGTCAGCTGGGTGCAAGCAGGAATTATTCTCCCCAGGGCCAGGGTTCTCCTGCACCCTGCAGCAAGGTCCTCCATGGGATGCAGCTCTCCACCAGCCACTGTGGGCCAGGGAGCACTGACATCCTGCCTGCTGCCCTGTGCAGCTCACACCATTTGCTGACAGCCAGTGGCAGGCTGGGAGCCCTGCAAACCCCAGGTCCTGTGTGAGGGGCTGGCAGAGCCCACCTGGGGGTGGTGCTCCGATGGCACTGCCCAGCACCGCAGCTGCTCTGTGGCCCAGAGGTGGGACATGCCTGTGTGCCAATGGGGCTGTGGGGCACACCAGCACTTCACAGACAACGTCTGCTGTGCAGGGAGTGTTGGGGATCCCCTTCACATCACCAGACAGGGGTGAAGCGATTGGCAGCACGGAAGGGAAAGCTGTGAGCAGCCGTTCTGCAGGGTGTGATCCCAGCGTGGCATCCTCCCTCCAGCACCGCGCCCGCAGCCGGGGCTGCCCAGAGCCCCACGGGGAGCAGCGAGAAGGAAGACTTCAAAAAGCAAATAAACTTAGGAGGGGAAAACCTGAACAGAAGTTAAAAGCTTGTTTCCCTCAGCAAGGAAAGCTCTTAAAGAAATCAAAGCTCTTTAAATGCTCCGACTCAAGTGACAAAAACAATTTAGACAACAAAAGGCTCCCGGTTCGCTCTTCCTCTCCTGGATGGGGATCACCGAACAGATCTATTTAAATGATAATTTGTGGGGGAGAAACCCTCTCCAAACCCTCTTGAATTAGATTTTCTCCTTCTTAAGTCAATGCGTAGTGCTTTAATGGAGACTGGCTTTGGGGACGCCCCGGCGGCTCCTCCGGGCTCCCCACCCGAGCCGCACAGGAGCGGTCCCCGGTGCAGCCTCTCGCCGGCAGCCGTGCAGTCCGGCCCGGGGCACAGGACGCCCTGTGGCAGCTCTCGGGCAGCAGTCCCAGCCCGGGGGTGGCCCAGGGGCTGCAGGGGCAGCTAGGACTCCTCGCTGTCCTCGCCGCCCCGGCGCCCCGCGTACAGCGCCGCCAGCTGCCGGAACCGCGGCCCCCAGCCCCCCAGGTAGGAGAAGTCCTGCTCCGAGCCGCTGGACCACGTGTTGATGGAGCTCAGCGAGGGCACTGGCGAGTCCGAGCCCTCGAAGGCATAGGTCTGGAACGAGTCATAGGGCGGCACAGAGAGGTCCTCGTCCGCCTGCTCCACCTTCCTGCAGATGTAGTCTCTGAACACAGAGAAGTCCAGGTCTGGGCTCTGCACCCACTGCGGGAGGGCGTGCAGCTCCGAGGATGGGTTTCTGCCTGGGCCCCCCTCTCCTGGGCCCCCGCCTCCATCGCCAGCTTTGATCTCGCTGAAGTCGTAGAGGCTGCGCAGGGCTGACATGTCATAGGCCTCCGTGTCCTGCTCACCACCTCCTTCATCGTTGTATTTGATGACATTGTCCCTCATGTCCTCGTCCTCCTCAGAGGTCAGGTGGCTTTTGTGGTGCCGCTTCAGCGTGAGGATCAGAAGGACCAGCACTGGGGAAGGAACAGACAGTCAGAGGGGCACAGAGTCTCAGGGATGCTCTGCTCCTGCAGGGTGAGGACAACCCTGCTCGGTGGCAGGGGTGGGGGCACAGCACCCTTGGCACAGGAAGCCCTGCTGGGATGCCAGAGGGTTCCCATTACCCTGGCTCATCAAGCAGCAGCCCTGCTGTGTACTGGCTTGGAAAGAGGTTTGCCCAGGCTCCAGGGCAGACCAGGAGCTTCCCTTGCCATGCAGCGTGACCACTGAGACAGGAGGGAGCGATGGATAAACACACAGCTGGACAGACAAACGGATGGGCTCTGCAGAAGGTGAGCAGGAAAAGGGGGTGCATGATTCACAGAACAGCTAAACGCTGGGTGGGTAGACGTGGAGCAGATGGCACAGAGCCTGAGCAGCGAGCCGCAGCTGTGTCCTGGATCATCATCCATTCAGCCCATCACCTTTAAAGCACCAATGTGCACTTTATTTGTCTGGGCAATTAGGCAGAAATTTGTTTGCACTGCGTTGGAAAATGAAACCAGTGTAAAGTGCACCCTGTGGGAAAGGGTTTTCTGAACGGAGATGCAGCAGGAGACAGGGAGTGGAGCCATGCCAAGGAGAGGAAACCTCACCAAACAATGTGCTGCCTCCCACGGGTGTCTGGACAAGCCCTGGAGCCGGCCAGGAGCCAGCTCTGGGGCAGAGAGGGCTTTCAGCAGCTGCATCCATCAAGTGTCCTGTGCTGAACCTGAGGGCGCTGCAACACCCCTCACTCAGAGCCCATTCCCACATGCACACACTCCCCATGCCAGCAAAGCTTGTGCCAGTGTGCCAGTGGCAGGCAGCAGCATTCCCAGGGTACAGGTTCTGACCTAGGCAGCACTCTGGTTTGACCACAGCCCAGCTCTGATCCTGCCCACACACTCTAACAGTGACCTTCTCAGGTAAGAGCAGACCTGTGTGCCCCACACCACACGCTGGGCTCACACAGCCCCATCTGCTGTGGGACGCCTGCGGTGGGCACAGCAGGGCAGCTGCCAACCAGCTCTTGGCTCCTGCCTGTCCAGGCAGGGAGCGAGCCAGCAGCTCTCCAGGCTCTGCTGGGCAGCATCACACCTGCCTGGCACAGGGAACTCTGCTCTGGCTGCCTCGTGGAGCCCAGCACCATGAGCTGTGACAAACATGGGAGCTTCCCCACTGAGCAGGGACTGAGGTTCGTGTCCCCCATGCTGCAGCTACCAGGGAGGAGACAGATGCACAGAAGCTCTGTGCCCACATGCAGTGATGCTGAGGGAGTGGAGCAGGGCCAGGCCAGGCCAGGGAGGGCTCAGGGGACAGGCAGGCACTCACCAACCAGGATGAGGACGCAGACCAGCAGCGCGATGAGGGCGCCGGGGCTCAGCGTGGCTGACACCACGTAGGCTGTGCTGTTGCAGGACTGGATGGCCCCGGTGCTGTCACAGCCACACACACGGATGGTCAGGGTCCCTGTGCTGCTCAGGGCTGGGGGGCCACTGTCCACCACCAGGATGGGCAGCAGGTACACGTCCTGCTCCTGGCGGTTGAAGCCCACTCTCTGCGTGTGCACCGCTGCCGTGTTGTCTGCAGGGAACAAGGAAAACCTCAGCAAAGTCACCCCCAAATCATCACAGCCTGCAGCACCTGCCAGGGGCTCCTCCATGCTCTGGAACAGCAGCTATTCCTACACCACCCCCAGCAGTTATCCTGAGAGAGCCTGGGGCCTCCTCCTCCTCCATCACATGGATCCAGCTCATGGCTACCCCCTTCTAGCCTGAGTGCCTGAACATGGCCAGCTTCACTCCAGCTCCACTCCAGCACATTCCCCTTTGCCAGCAGCACCTCAGGGCCAGCCTGGCATCTCCTTTGTCACCACACCTGGCAGCGAGCCTGGCACAGGAGCAGCAGCACATGAGTCTGAACCACCCTGACAAACAATGTAGGTGGCACAGAGAGAGGGGAAAAACTTCCAAAAGACCCTCTGAGAGTGGCACAGAGTCAGGATAAAAATCAGCTGCTGACATGTACACATGAACAGACAGGGTCTGCAGGTGGCACTGAGACTGCAAGAGCAGACACTGCTTCTTCCAAAGCCAAAAGCCATGAGTGAATGGTCCTGCCTCAGCCGGAGGGCCAGATACCCCTGTAATCCTCTGTAACTCCTGAAGGAGTAGGCAGAGCTTCTTCCAAGCCTCCCAGCCAAGTCAGGCATCCTCCTCCCCATCTGCTTACACCCTGCTGCTTGAGGGGCTCAGCTGGCACAGCACAGCTCGTTAAGATCCCATTAACACAGCCACTTCAGGGGCCCTCCAGGGCCCTGGAGCCAGCCATGAACCCAAGGAGCAGCTGCTGCCCACCAGGAGCAGGGACAGCACTGACACTGGGACTGACTCCCTGCTCAGGGGTGCTGCAGGCTGCCAGCATGGGCAGGATGGGGCTGAACTGCAAGTGACAATTGGAGCCAGGTGTCACAAGCCATTGCCGGCTGTCTGCAGCCTTTATCTAATAAACCATGGATTGGCCACTCACAGCAAGGTGCTGCTGTCTACAGACTCTGCTCATCAGAGCTGATTTATGCCAGACCATCCCCTTTCTCTATTAATCAGCCCTTCCATTGGAAAAGACATGTACAGTAACTCTGGCCCTTGGGCTGCTGCCACCACGGAAATTGCTGTATGGATTGGGGGCTGCACGAGAGCACCAGGGCATGGTGGGGACAGGAGGTGAGCCAGGATGGAAAATCTGCTGGTCAGCCAGGAAGCAGATCCCAAAGGGTGTTTGTGGCAGCCAGGGCACTGCAGAGCACAGATTCCTGTCCTGTGGGACGCCTGCCACCGTGGCTGAGGCTCCTGGGGCAGCGTGTGGCAGCAGCACCACGGCAATGGGCACAGGTGGCAGCAGGAACGGGGGAGCACTGGCACCTGGGGGCAAGGAGGCTGGACCAAGCGTGGTGGCAGCAGCACCTCAGAGCTGCCTGTGGCCTGCTAAAGATGAGCTATGAAAAAAAAAATTATTGTTATGCTAATCGTTTGCACAAAGGTAATGAGATCTCATTTGGTGCTGGTCCCCCCTCCTTGCTGCAGTGTAGCAGGGGGATATAAATAATGTTAATGGCACTATCTCAGCAAGAGACCAGGACTAACTCCTGGCTAGTCCAGATAAAAGTGAGCCTCAGACACCTGGATGGAGTGGGGATAAAACCACAGTGTGACAGTGTTCACAGGGGTCTTAGGATGAGGGAAGATGTGAGGATCTGACTCCATGTTTCAGAAGGCTTGATTTATTATTTTATGATATATATTACATTAAAACTATACTAAAAGAATAGAAGCAAGGATTTCTTCAGAAGGCTAGCTAAGAATAGAATAGGAAAGAATCATAACAAAGGCAGCTGTCTCAGATTCTCTGTCTGAGCCAGCTCACTGTGACTGGCCATTAATTAGAAACAATCAACATGGGCCAATCAAAGATCTACCTGTTGCATTCCACAGCAGCAGATAATCAATGTTTACATTTTGTTCCTGAGTCCTCTCAGCTTCCCAGGAGGAAAAACCCTAAAGAAAAGATTTTTCATAAAAAATGTCTACGACACCACAGGACAAAAAGGACAGACCAAAGTGCTGTAAGAGGGTAAGGCTCTGGCCACAGCCCACGAAGGTCACCTTTGCTGTCACTGTCACAGCAGCCAGGTCACCAGCCTGGGGCTGGAGCCAGATCCTGGCTCAGAGGGTCCCTGAGCACACAGCCCTGCTCCTCCACTCCACACAGGGCTGCTGGAACAGAGGGCTTGGAACTCCCCCAGCTGCTCCTCAGCACTGTGCAAACACAGGGGTAGCACCAAACCTCTCTGGAAATGCAGCAGGAGGTTGGCAACTCCCTTCTGTTTACAGGCAGCTCCAGCTCCTGCGAGGGACCTGCGACAAGGCATGCTGTATTTTTAGAAACAGTCTCTAGAAAGCAAGGGGAGCTGCCCATGCAAGTGGCAGAGGGGCAGGCACCAACCTCAGCTCAGCCCAGACAGTTTAGGCAGTCTGGCACCACTGAAAAAGAAATATTGCCACCCACCAAGTCAAAATAAAGAACGTGGTGGTTAAATTTAACAGCAGCATGACAGACAGGTCTGCTCAGAGAAACCTCGCCTCAGGAAGGGGCTGAGGGTTTGCCCTGTGACCCAAAATTGAGGCAAGGGAGCCACAAAAATCACAGCTACAAATGCTACTTAAAACATCATGAAACTGTATTTTATCTCCTGAACAGGGTGGCAGGCGCCCTTCATCCCAGGAGGGAGATGCACAGAGATTTCAAATGTACAGCAATGAAACTGCTCACCAAGGCTTGACAGCCTGGCAGGGACCACCTGCCCCTGGCACTGAAATGGCTCCACCAGCTGCCCACCACCCCCTGCCCCCACCACCATTAACTCCTCTCTGCTGGGTGTTTGCACCCCTGTCACTCACAAACTTTGGTGTTCCCCTCTGAGATACTCCAAAAAAAGGTGCTCTGCCATACGATTGTAGTCCTTTTGATCACAAATCTGGGAAAATTTTGCCCAGATCTTGGAATGTGTATCCTGGAAAATGCATCCAAGGCAATCTCCTACAAAACAATTGTCATTTCTCTTGGTGCAGTTGTTTCTTTACATGTGGCTGGCCCACAGCAGCTGCTTGGGGATGTGCCTTGGTGCAGATTTGTTTGCATTGGCACAGCCCAGGCAGCCCTGGCCCCGCAGCCCTCGTGTCTGCTCCTCTGCAGCAGTTTCCTGCCAAATCCATTTCTGGGGTGATGAGCTGAGGAGCAGCAGTGCTTCTCAGGAGCAGCACTGCAATGTGAGCAGACGTTAATCCACAGCTCTCCTGAACAGACGACTCTGGGTCTCCACACTTGGTTTCCTGCCCAGTCCCCACAAAGCTGCACCTTCTGCTGAGCCTGTGCTGAGTGTCCTCTGATGCCCCAATCCAAACCTTTTACTATCACTGCCTTCCTGCTGCACAAATTGACATTTTCTTCGTAGGATTCCTGCCACCCTCTCTCTGATCACGCAGTGACATTATCCTGTGTTACATCACATCACCTTGCGTGACAGGGCAGGAGATGGCCCCTCTGTCCACCTGAGGAGCAGGGCACTGGGCAGGGCAGGAACTGACATGAGCTGAACACACAGGGACTCATCAACACTGCCCTAAGAGGGAACTTTGGAAAGGCAATATACTCTGGTGGTAGCTTAATGTCACTAGGAATAATAAAATAATTAAGTCTCCCAGACTCCCTCTCCAAAGAGGCTCTTGGCAGCCTTGAAGATAGAACTAATAAATCCTTCTCATAACTCAATCTCAAACAGGGCTAGCAGAGCAGGAGGGATTTTGATGTCCCTTCCCTCTCCCACAGTCACAGGGCCCTGTGAGCACCTGTGTTCCCCCTCTCTGCTGCCCCAGAGCCTGGGAACAGCAGCTCAGGGAAGGAGCACCCGGCTGTGCCTGCGGGCACACTGCTGCCAGAGCTGCCCCAGGGAGCACACCTCCTCCAGCCCCAGCTGGTGGAAGAAACATCCTGGTTTTCCCTTCTGCCTCTTCCTTCTCTCGAGTTCTCTGGATACCAGGCCACAGCACCACTGCTGCTCCTTCTGTGTTTGCTCAGCCCCGAGGAGGTTTGATGCTCTTTTACACACGCCCACCCCAAGCCTGCCCCAGCCAAACGAGCATCTGCGCTGCTGGTGCTGAGAGGGGCATCCCTGCGGGGCTGCAGGAGGCTTCCTCTATCCTCAGGCAATCCACAAATCCTAACATTTTGCTTTTGATTGTTAGGATTTTCAGATCTTCTATCACCCCTTACATGCTCTTAATGAGACCTGCAGAGAGTTCAGACATCTGCTTGCCGAGCCCTTGAGCCCTGGAGTCAGTAGCTCCATGTGTCACTCCACATTACCTAGCACTCCTTCCAGGTTGCTGGGCTTGCCTGCTTTCTACCATCCCTTCCAACACAATTAGCATTTCTTGGAGAACATGATTTCAGGCTTTAATTGCCTTTGATCCCGCTGTAATCAATTTTCTCAGGGCAGAAAGGCCCAGCAAAAGGCGAGTTAGGAAACAAGAGGATGGTGAATGCCTTTGGAATGGCACCAGGTGGATCTTAACCTGGTCAGCTTCTCTAATTCCATCTCTCCCTTTAGTCACTCCATATGATGGGCATCTTCTTCTGGATGCTCGCTGTTGTTACCACAGGTGACATTTACTCCTTGTCTGGTGAATCAGGGAGTGTGTGAGAGCTCCCTCAGACAGAGCAGAAGCAGGGAAAGAGAGGCACCAACAGGCCATGGTGCTGTTTCCAAAAGCCCAACTTGCCCATCACCTGTAACTCAGCTATGTGGCTGCAGGGACACCCTTGGTTTTTGCATTTCCAGCCCTGAGCCAGCACAGCTCTGTGTGCCACACCCAGGACATCTGGAGGGAGCCCCAAAAGTGCTGTCCCCACCCTGCTGTCCCCACCCTGAGAACAAATCACTCCCCGAGGTGGCTTTCTGGTGCCACAAAGGAGCCAAGTGAAGTAGGTGCAAAGCAAAAGAGAGGATTTAAGCAAGAGCTTAGAGAATCCATCTGTGCTGACATCCATCAGTGTCACTCCTTGGCTGCAAAAGCAATATTTATAAATCACGTTTCAAAACTGGCTACAAATTTGTACAAAGAAACAGATGGGCTGGTGGTAGCAGTTTGTCACCACTGATATTTGCACGGGGGAGTAGAGACAATGCACGGTGGAGAGGGGTGAATGCAGGAGAGGGAGGCAATGGGGAACACAGGGGAGGATGCAGCAAGGTCACCTACGAGAGCAGGGGCAAAGGTGAGTGCACCCAGGGCAGCTGATGGAGTGGAGAAGGGGCAGAAATCAAAGGGAGGGAGATGGCACCAAGGGCCCTGTTAGAAATGAGGGGTGCCTCCATCTGCCACAGGCAGCCACCTCCTCTTGCTGTGGAAGACAGCACTGCTCAGCAACTGGGAGGGTCTCCAAACACTCTGGGAATAACCCTGCAGCAACAACATTTCTTTTCCCAAGAGCAGGAGGCGGGAGGTGATGCCAGCTTTTACTCATTTTATGCAGTGTTACACCACACAAAAAGCTCCAGGGATCATTTAGCACAATGAGTTACCCCGTGCCACGAGAGCCTCATCCCACTCAAGAGAGCAGCAGCTCTGGAGGAGATGGTGGCACACGTGTCCTGCATCTCCTGCAAGGGCAGCTCTTGGGCACTGCTGTGGACACCCACACAGAGCCAGGGAGCCAAGCAGCCCTTGCCAAGCCCCACACACCCCCAGCCAGTTCCCTGGCAGATGAGCAAACAGCAGTGGTGGCTCTGGGGTGGCAGCCTGGCCATGCAGACACCCTGGCCCAGAGCTCAGAGCATCACGTGGGCTGGGCAGGGATGGACACCCGGTGCAGCTCAGCGTGTTCAAGCACATTTTCATAAGGTTTTCCAAAGAAAGTGAGGGAAGTTAATCGCTGGGTGTGGGGCAAAATCTGGCTGAGGATTAGAGCCTGTTTACATGATAAGAAGCAAAGGTCTTCTGAACAGCTGCCCTTGAGCAGAGGGGGAGGGACTCAGGTCAGGGACAGCTGTGCTGCTCAGGACACAAAGCAATACCCAGCTGTGCTACCATCACATCTGAAGCTTTTCCATTTTGACTACCCCTAATAATGCTGAACCAAACTGAGCAAGCAGGATCTTACGTCAGCAGAAGGCTCCTGTGATAAGCTCAGAACAAACTAAACCAGGCTTTTGGCAGATAAAGCTGCAAAAGCAGAGAAAGAGAATGATTTTAAAAGAAAACCCAACCAAAACCAAAGAAGAATTTCAATGTGATCTGCTGGCCCCTGTGACAAGCACATGAGGCTGGAGAGGGTCCCAGTATCTGCAGGGGACTCTGCTGTACCCATTGCTACAATCAGCACCTAAATTCCCCCTTAAACACCAACCAAAAATAGGAAGCATCCTGATAACTACTTTTCTGGATTGTTACTGTCCACACAAATGCAGCCTGCAAAGTCCAACAGCTGCCAGGCCCAGCCAGCAGAACCTGCATGGCACCCCATCACTCACAGCAGCACTGAGTCACCCAGGATGAGCTACTGAGCTCAGGGATGCAGAGAACCCCAGAGCTGCCCAGAGGAACAGACAGACTCTGCCTGGCTGCCTGTCCCAAAGGAGAGGATGAGCTCCAGGAAACAGAGGAACTGCATCCAGATCCACCACCTCCCAGGGAATCAGGCTCTGCAGGCTGTGTCCCAGAGAACCCACTGGCTGTGGGCTGCCCACAGCATGGCTCCACTGCCTCCCAGGGCTCTGGAGCTGCTCCCGTTTGTCAGGGGCACAGGGCTGGCCACCCACATGGCAGCCCCAAGATGACCCCAGCTCCAGGATTTACCTTGGAGAGGAATAAATCATAACGCTCAAAATGGGAGCATGTTCTTCTATAAATCCACATCATCTCCTTGCCTGCAGGCAGGTTGGAGATTTCCCATCAAGAAAGGGACTGAGAGCCCTGAAAATACCAAAGGCTTAACCAGACAGCATGAGAGGAGCTTTGTAGCTGCTTGCAGCAAGGAATAAAGCTGGCAGAGCCTCCTTGAGGAAATCCAAGCTGTTAGCTGATCAGTCCCACCATTTCAGGTTGACAAGAAGCTCTGCAACATGCCCAAAGCACCCAGAGCTGGCACAGAGAGACCATAACCCAGCTCCCTGTCCATGGCCAGAGGTGCTGCTCAGCCTGAAGGATGCTGGGCCAAGGGAACAGCAGGACTCACCCTGGATATCCAGCAGAGAGAAGTGGTGGTTGTTGGTGGCCTCAGGTGCCAGGGTGAAGTAGAAGCGGTGCCCGCTCTGAGGCTCGTCCCGGTCCACAACGCTGATTGTCTGGATCAGCTGTGGGGAGAGGGCACAGGTGAGCACCAGAGCTGCTCCCACAGCCTCTCCCAGGGCCCCACTGCAGGGTCCAGGCAGCAGCATCACCAGCTGCAGCCAGGGAGGGACGAGCCTTCAGCCCTGCCAATGGGCTCAGTGGGAGCGGCAGAGTGACTCCCCCTGGCACAGGGGCTGCACACCAAGGCTCTCAGGCAGGGGGGACAGATGGGCAAGCTGGCACTAGTCCAGAGAGCTGCCTGCAGCCCTAGACCAGGGCTGGGGGACTCTCACTACCTGGCCTGGCTTGGCATCCTCACACACAGCAGCTTCATAGGGGGTTGCAAGCTCAGGTGGATTGTCATTGACGTCCAGGATTCGGATACGGAGAGAGGCCCTCGACACCTGGGAGTGGTTGTCTGAAACAGAGAGAGAAGCAGAGCTTCAGGACAAAGGACAACTGCTGCTCTCAGAGAGCAAACCCCCTCATCCCCATCTGTCCAGAGCCCATGGTGGCTGCTGCCAGCACTGCACCTCTGCCTGCCTGTGGCACAGACTGTCTGCAGGACAGCAGCACCTGCAGAGCATGCTTCAGCCCCACTGCACCCTGCAAAGCAAGCCCAGCCACTGGGCTGTGTGCCAAGGAGCCCTGAAACACCACCTGATCTACCCCTGGAAAACTGGAGCAGCCCAAAGCTGGTCCCAGCCAAAAGGGTCAGGAGCTGTGCTACAGCAAAACAGCACCAAGATGGGACAGAAAACTGGGATGTGAGATCCCCCTGGTACCTGGATCCTGATCCATAGGTGCTCAGGACTGGCAGCAACATCTGAGAGTCAAGGAAAGGGAGCTGGGATGTGAAACAGCTGCACCAGCTAAGGGCACAGGTTGGTGCTGAGATCTGTCTGTCCAGCTGTGCTGTGCCCAGGTGACCCAGGGTCAAATGTGCCCCACTGAGGCTCGAGGCTCTTGCCCAGGGACTCAGGACTCTAATGCTGACACTGGGATTTTCTGAACTTAAACACAACATCATCCACCAGCTGGCATGAGGGGGGCACGCAGTAAGGCTGAGGGCAGCCCTGTCACCCTGGCACTCACCAGCCCAGCCCCACACAGGCAGTGGTCCCGGGGACCCCCCCTCCCTTGGGGCTCACTCTGCACGTGGGATGGGGCAGCAATTACACCTCCACTCACTGCAGCATCACTGAGCTGCACACACACTGCCGACGGACACCGAGCCCGTGGCACAGGATTATAAATCACTCTGGAGGGCCTGATGTTTGCTGAAGCACCTCATATATCTCCAGAAATGAGAACTCCCTCTTACTCCATCTCCTTTGTTTTACCCAGAGGCTGCACCTGTGACAGAACTAATGCTTCTCTCCACGCTCAGGCAGGAGTTCTGCTGCCTGTTTGTCTATAACATTAATAGTGGCCCCAACTGATCAGGTGGGGGAGGACCCCGGAGAGAGGAGATTTAGCGCTGCTCCATAATTAGCCAGGAATGTAAGCCCCCTCCCCAGAGCTGCCTTCACCCGGTTCTCACGTTATCACTCCCTCTCACCCAGACCAGCTGCTCTGGTGATTAGATAGTTGTTTTTGGGGGAGGGAGGCTGAAGTCGTGACTAAAAGCCTAGAACTATGTGTTATTTTAAAAGGCATATTGGTGCAGTGAAATTGCTTGCAGGAAGAGAGGAAGGGGGAGGCAGCGGGGTGAGAAGGGAGCCCGGGGAGGCGGCGGGGTGTGTGCTTGATGCCCACAAATGAGCAGGAAGAAAAAGGGTTCAGTTCCTGCAAGAAGGAGGATGACAGCGTTTCATCACCCCCTCCTCAACCCACAGGGAAGATGGATAACCATCCCTGCTGCTCAGCTCTGGAGCAGGCTGAGATTGCTGAGAGAAAGATGAGAAAAGGCAGGAGAGGAGAGGGAGAGGGAGAGGGAGAGGAGAATCCAGGACTCCAGCTCTTCCCCTTCCTAACTGTGACCCAGAGGAGGAGCTGCTCCCTCAGTGCCCCACAGTGTGGGAGCCAGCTGTGAGCAGGAGCCATCCCAGCACTACCAAACCCAGGAGCTGTTGGGACGGTGCGTGCCAGCTCTGGACATCCAGGTGATCCTGAGCAAAGCAGCTTCCCTTCGAGTCCACCTCCCCCAGCCCCTGGGGAGGGATGTGAGCAGCGTGTTCAGAGCCAGGCAGAAGCACAGGGGTCACATCCCTGCCTGGGCACAGAGCTGGGCACCTGCACCCTCCCCTCCCCAGCCAGGGCTCACGTCCTGCTTCCCTGGGCACAGCTCTGAGACAGTGACCTTTCCAAATGCACCCTGTCATACAGAAACTGTCCTTCTGCCCTTCCAAAACTGCTGAAGCCTGAGGCTCCTGCTCACTCCCGGCTCAGTGACAGGGTCAGAATTTGACGTGTCCAGGAACATCGAGGTTAGAAAGGCAACTGCTGCACTCTTGTCTACCTTTCCAGTGAGGCACATATCAGCTTCTTTGTATTTTGGCTGTACAATGTATATTTGAAGGTTTCCCAATGCTTTATCAACTTCCCTCATCCTTTGAGCCAGTACCTGGATTTACAGGTGGAAAAAATGAAAAATGGTTGGATGTATTTGAAAGAAGTTATCTTCAAAACATCTGAAATGTGTTTTTTGTAACAGTGGCATAAACTGATATTACGATGGTCAGAAGTGTGATTGAGATTGCTGGAGCTCATCTGTGATGAAAGGCACAAAGCACTCAACTAACAGGGGATTTACATCTGCGAGGTCAGAAACTCTGGCAGTGCTGTGTGCACGCACCCAAAATGCCAAAAGGCTCAGCAGGCAGGTCCCAGGGACAGAAAGAGAAGCAGAGAGGGTGGATGAGGCTGTGGGGTGGGTGCTGCAGGCACCTGCGATCACAGGGCTCACCTGGCCCGTGACAGAGGCCAGGGCAGCACGTGCTGGCTGGGGGCAACCGGAAGGGAAAAGAACCATCTTCCATTGCAGCCTCTCCTCGGTATTCCAGCTCAGCTGACTGACATGCAAATTAGTTTAATTATTTCTTCTTCTAAAATAAATTATATTTTGCAGTGGCTGCAATATGTTGTGTCAGGCAAAATTACATTCAATATTTTTAAACTAATTGATGTCAGCCTTGAGAAAACCTGATTGACAGCAGAGAGAAAACTAGGCTGCTACCTAAACGCTTCCCTAAATTAAAATTAAACATGCCGTTTTTCTGCATTTCCTTCAGGAGTTGGAATGCCATTAATCTGAAAAGACTGAGGAAAGAGACATGGAAAACACACAGAACAAGAGGGAGATGCTGGGAGCACAGCCGTGCAGCACGGGAGCTCCAGGCTGGTGACTGGCAGCTGCCTTTGCCAACATGGGAGGAATTATTTCAGAGCCACTGGAGCTGCTGTGCGTGGGGGACAGAGCTGTGCCCAGTGCTTCCACACTGCTGCATCTGTGGCACAGCCACCAGCGTGGCTCAGGGCTCAGCCAGACACCCTGCCCAGTGCCACACAGCAGAACAGGCAGCACTGGGACAGGGCTGGCAGGGATGGGACAGGCAGTGCCAGGATTCTGGAGCAGGAGATGGTCACAGTCCTGCTGCACAGCAACCCTCAGGCCAAGGGTTAAATGCTTCGGGGGAATCTTCATCCACATCCCAGAGTATTTCCTTATTTAATTAATCATGTAAGTAAGTAATCTCAACAGGACAATATTCTCCTCTTCAATATTCAGAAGCAAAACACCAACTTGGCCTCTCCCTGAGCTGCAGACAGCTGAGTGCTCACAGGACTGACACTGAGCAGCTCTGGGCAATGCTGTAGCTCTGCAGCAGCTCCCAGGGATGGGAAGGGATTGACAGTGCTTGGTCACCCCTGCTGTGGCAGGAGAGGAGGGGACTTGTGGCTTCTGCTGTGCCAGGATCCAGCCCTTACTCCTCCAGACCCTCACGCAATCTCACAACAAAACACTTTGCATTTTTACACACAAACATCTCCTGTGGAGCTCCAAATCCAGCAGATGCCATTTGCCCCCATCCCCACACACACCCCAAAGTGCTCAGCAGCTTCTCTGGGTCTGAGGAGAGCCCAGGAGACCCTGGGCTGCCACAGGCATCTGCAGCACCTGGAGCAGCCCAGCTCAGGGACACTGCTGGGCACAGCATCCAATCTGCTCTTCTGTGTCAAGACCAAATTGGTACAATACTGAATTCAAAATTTTTACATTAGTAAGGAAGTCAGAAGAGGCAGGAGTGGAATTTATTTCCTCACTATCTCAGCAAATTGGGAGAAGAAAATGCAGAGCAGAAGGCTGGGATGTGCCACTCTGCTCTCTAGCCCTGATGCCACGGCGCTGGGGCACAGGGTGGGTTTGGAGCTGTTGTGCAGCTCCTGCCTGCAAACCAGAGTGCTGCTGCCAAGGACAGAGCAGGGCATGCCAGGGGTGTGACTTGTCTGACAGGTGGCTGTATCAGAGGCTGGAGCTGAAAACGTGGTCCCCAGCTGAGGGGAAGCAAAGTGGAAGCAGCAGTTAAGCCAAGTAACATAAATGGCTCTCACCTCTCCTGAGTCCTGCCCAAACTCAGCAGCATGAGAGTCATTAAATTGCATCCAAACACAATGCTCTGATTAAAGCCAGTCTCCAGCAGGAAGATTTATCATCTCAATTACCAGCAGTGGACACAGCAGTCAAGGCCTCATCATTTTACATGAGCAAAGAGGAAAACAGGAAGAGAATCACTAATATTAGCCCAAGGAAGGTAAACAGCTTGCGAGGGAGATGAAGATTTATCTGTGGAAACGCTTGGCCTGGTCCCAGGGCAGATTAGCTGAACAGCCCCCATGCTTCCTGCTGGCTGCCATGCTGCAGGCCAGGCACTCTGCTGGTCCTGGCAGCTCCTGCTGGGGGACAGAGCTGCCCTTGCTCCTCATGGTAACACTGGGGAGCCCAGAGAGCTCTTGGGCACAGCTGGGCACCTGCTGCAGCTTTTCTTACTGCTTCCAGGGGCAAATATACTCTGACAGCCACAGGTGGGAAATAACCTGGACACGAGCTCTGTTGCAGGATCAGCAGTGGGTGCCAGACGGGGCTCTCCAGGGAGGGGGCACAGCTCCTGTTTGGAGCTGCTGAGCCCCAAAAGCTGCCTGTGGGAACAAGTGCTGCCTGTGGGGCTGGGCAGTGACACAGCCAGTGACACAGCCAGTGGGGCTGGCTGTCCTTCAGCCTGCAGGGGTCAAACCCTGCCCAGGACAGCCCTGACAGCAGACCAGGAGGGGCAGCTCAAAGAGGCCACAGGGATGCAATATCTTGTTGCAACACACTCCAGGCCATGTTACTGATGCCATGGGAATCAAGTGAGCCCTGGCACCACGGGAATTGAGTACAGTTTCCCACCAGCCCCAATGAGCTGAGGCACATTCCTGAGCAGCAGGACTCCCACTGGGTTTGTTCCATTCCTCCTGCCAAGTTTACATCTCACTGAGGACAGAGACTATGTGACCACTTGCCTCTGATGGAGTTGGTGATGTCCAGCCCTGTGGCACCCAGCTGCACCCCACAGACACCTGTGTGCCAGGCACTGCTCTCCTGGGTGTGCTGCTGCCCTGCATTCCCCACTCCCACTGCAGGGCTGATCCCACTGCACCAGGCACATCCTGACAGCTGCTGCACAGCCCTGCTCCCAAACCCCTCCATCACTCACAAGGCTGTACCTTTACAACTGCCCTTTCCACCAGAGGATCCAGACATAAATTGTACTTTAAATTCAATATCAGTCATTAATATTTCATGATTACAAAACGTCGAGGATAATGTCACTGGGAAGAATGTCTGGGCAGCTAAAACGGATGAGTCAGAGCTCACCATGGGAGAAGTCAGAGCACTGAAGAGTCTCCCTGGCTTTTGAAGCAATCCAGCCTGACAGGCTTCCCTGCCAGAGGGGAGCTGCAGCATTTACTGACTTGTTCTGAAATCCTAGCCACAGCGTGTAAATATTGTCCTTCTGATTCTTGTCACCTCACGTTTGCTCTGGATGCTGAGTTGTGCTGCAGTGCTGCCATCCCCGCTCCCTGCAGAGCCTCCCCATGGAGCCCCAGCACAGGGCACAGCTGGGCTGCCCTTCCTGGGATGTGCCCAGGCAGGGCTCACAACAGGGCCACAGCCAAGGAGAGCAGGGGTCACTGCCCTCACCCAGCACAGAGCAATGGCACAGGGAGGCACTGGGATGCACCATGGAGGCACAGATGTCCCTTCTGGGCACTGGGGGTCTGGCCAGGGCCACTGACCCTTCCTCTCTAGGGCTACAGGGCCTGTGCCCTCACCTGGCCAGAGTGGGTAGCAGGATGTGACCTCTGGGACCCAAGTCAGGCCTTGACCTGGCTCCTTGAACATGAACACTCAAGAATGAGCAGAGAAACACTCAGAACAAAGCCTGAGAAGGCTCCTGCCCACAGGCAGACAATCTTGGCATATGTCAGCAGGGGTAAGGAGGTGCTCTGCAGTCCCAGCAGCTCCCTGGTACCCACTGCAGGGCAGAGGCAGAGCACAGCAGGGCCCAGGCTACCCTGGTGACTTGCACCTCCAAAAGATGGAAAACTTTGAAGAATATGGCAATGCCTTTCTGTTTCCCAGCATGATGCCTGGAACATTCTGCTCCCACAGTCCCTTCCCACTGTTGCATCCCAGGATCTCCCATCCATTCCTTCTGTGCCAAGCCTGCACCACTCCAGGCATCCAGAGCTCCACACCCAGGTGCAGGTACAGCCTGTGAATCCCAAACTCTGAGAGCTCTGGCAGAAGCAAGGGCTGACAGTCCTGCAGTGCCACAGGGCTCCAGCTGAGGGGACATCCAATCCACCAGGGCACAGGACTGATGTGGGGGAGGCAGTGATGTGAGCACAGCCCCCCGGGAGCCCCCGGTGCTGCTCAGCAGGTGTGAGTGCAGGCAGCAAGCTGTGCAGGGATGACTGGCAGGGATGGCGCAGAGATAACACAAATTTGATTAGTGTTCATCAAATATACTATTCGACCATGCTCCCTTATTAATGCTCAGCTCAGGAAGAGTATTTTTAGGTTGTCTAGGGAGATGTCAGACTCAGTGCTGCTGCATTTATTTTTCTTTTTTACTTCGGTGTTGATTAACACTCGCGTTTGGGCAGCACCCAGATTCCTCCTCCTGCCCCACACAGCATCCCTGCATCTCACCTGCCTCCATGGCCAGGACAGTGATGTTGTGCCACCCTGCTGTCTCCCGGTCCAGGACCTTTCCTGTGACAATTGCCCCCGTTTTGGCATCGATGTCGAAGATCCTCTCGGCGTCGGTGCTGCGGTCGATGGCGTACCTGGGACCAGGCAAAGGGAAACCATGAGCAGCTGGAGGTGCCCACCCTTACCAGCAGCCCCAGGGTACTGGAATCCAGCACCACAGGCCCTGTGGCTCTGCTCTTCTTGTCCTGGGTTGCAGCATGGTAAAGGAAGGCCACATCTCTACCAGGCTGCAAGCCCAGAGCATTCAACTAAAATTTGAGTGTGGCTTTTGGTGCATAAAGTGGAGCTGTGCACAGACTTTAGACAAGGGGAAAAGCCTGCTCTGATGGGAGCCTTAAGCTTTGGATAGACAGAGCAATACAAACACTGTGGGCTGTAACTTCACCTGTGACTCTGGGAAGCCCCAGTGCTGTAGGCTCAGGAAAAGCGTGAACCAAAGTGAAGGTGGGCACCCCTGCTCGAGGAGCCCATCCCACCTAACACCCTCTGTGCTGCTCCTGCCCCTGCATCCTCAGGTGAGACACCCAGAGGGCAGGACACAGGAGGCTGTCAGCCACAGCTGCAGACACCTCAACTGCAGCTGCAGTGGCACAAAGCACAGGCTCTGGGCTGACCATGTGTAGCTGGGGCAGCAATCCTGGCAGCAGAGCAATGGGCAGCAGCCAGCATCCCCTCATCAACACAGCACAGCACGCCAGCAGCCCCAAGATTTGCCCTATTTTGGGCTTCCTGTCCCACAAGGAACAGGCTGATGAGCTCCTCCAGCTCTGGCCGTGTCCAGCTGCCCAGCAGAGACCCCTCACAGGCAGCTCTCACTCTGCTCATTGTGCTGCCCCAGTGCTGCCCCAAACAGCCCCTCCTGAGGGAGGAACCCACAGACTCCGTGGGCCACCTCCAGAGAGCACAACTCCCATTCTCCCCAAGGGCAGCCCCACAGCCCACGAGGAGTCAGACACCAGGTTTGGCCCTCAGCCTTCACCAGGACACCATAAATCCACGTCCCAGTGGTCTGTCCTGCATTTCCAGCCATTACACATGGAATGGAGCAAGCCAACAGTAAATCAGGGCACAATGAGGTGTGAGATGCTGAAGGAAAGGGCTGGAAGGGAAGTCTGATCCAGCTGAGGCTGTTGAGCACAGCCATAGCACAAATAACAGAAACCACCACTGCAATCAGAATTAGAAATCCAGAAGGCCTGCAAATCACAAACAATACAGCATAATGTTATTGTGTACAGCATCTTTCACACACACTGAATCCCAGAGTGCTTCACAGAATTAAATAATACAAGACAGCAAAGACTACAAAGGATAAATTACCAAAAGCAGGGCTGTGAATAAATTAAAGCCTTCAGTCACATGTCCAACCACAGAAGGAAGATAAATGTAGGGACAAAGCAAACTGGAAAGCTGGTGAGGAAGGACTGAGAGGCCACAGTGGACAGGAGCAGAGCAGGACAGGCTCCAGCCTGGCAGCAGGTTCAGGACAGGGGAAGTGCTCCATGTGCTGCAGAGGAGTTTTCCAGCTGTGGGTGCATCACCCACATGGCTCACAGCCAAGGAACATCAGCTCACCTTCTTCATGACCCTGTGCTGCCCTGCCCCATGCCCTGGGATGGGACCAGCTGCAGATGGGAGTGCCTCTGGCAGAGCCCCTGCCCATCCACACAGCTCTGATGGAGCACACAAAAAGGCATTCCTGCAGTTTAACATGTTACACAGTACCAGATTACATTTCCTAGCTCTCTTCCTTTCAGACAGATGGGGAGATGAGAGAGTAAATACAACAGCACTTGCTTGTAGCCAAATAAAAACATTCAAAAGCCACTATCTAAATTTACTTGCACCCAGCCACCACCTAGTACTTATGCAGCTGAATTCCTCCTGCCCCCTTGCATCTAGAGGTGATGGACATCTCCCACACAAAGCCAGGTACCAGCTCATGTATCTCAAAACAGCTACCAGGGACTGCCTGCATTTTCTGCCCCAACTCCCAGCTGGCAGCAGATCTTTTACAGGCACACAGCCAACTCCAAAAGGGACAGTGACACTGTCTTGGCATGTACTGCAGCCTCTCATCCACTCTGTTCACTCACTGCAAAGGAAAAGGAGAGGTATGGCCGCTCTGAATTGTGCAAATCAGTCCAATGTTCTGCTGGGAAGAGGAACAGAAACTGGGATGACAACACCTGATACCTTTCCAACAGCATAACCAGTTCTATATAACTGCTTCCATTGTTCTCCCACACCCCCTGACCTCAAACATGTCCTGCCTTCCACTCCACTTCTTCATGCTGTTAAGTTCAAGATGGTACTTCACCCTCCCCATGGCTTCCCTGCCTCTCAGAGAAGCACATGCCTGTTTTAATCACACTTCTGTCATAAACAGAGACATCTGCAAAAAAAAAAAAAAATCTACACAGAAAAACCCAGTTAGTGATGGGAGACACCCCCAGGCCTGGACACATCTGACAGGGCTGCCCAGCCAGAGGGCAGGAGGATGGAAGGGAGTGTTCAGGATAATCCACTGGATCCTGTTCTTATGCCTCTCATAGCTTTGCTGCTGAGGATGTCCTGTCCCTTCTGCATGGTCTGTTTGGGACATGCTGCCTGTACCCCATGGCCAGGCACAAACCAAACCACAACTCTGATCCCTTTGGCACCACTGCCACAGAGACATGTCACCTTCTCAGTATGCCCTAGGGAAGGAGACAGAGCTCAGCAAACTGCCAGGGCAGGGCTGACTGTGCTGCCACTGTCTGTGACTGTGGAGGTGGCCAGTCCAGCTGGGTCTGCAGTTCCCACAGGCCATGGGTGCTCTGGGTGTGGGGAAGTAGCTTTGTTATTCCAGGTCATGTTGATTGGGCTGGAGTTTGGCATCAAGATGATCTGGTACTAACAGACATCTTTCAGGTGTAAGCTGAATGCTTCTGTTTAAGCTGTCTTGGTAACCTAAGTAGGTAGCCATGCTTTGGAGTGCTGGGCAGCTGTGGGAGCTGGGGACTGGAAAGGTGGCACAGGGATGCCCATCAAGCCCTGAAAGAAGCTGCTCAGAGCTGCAGATCTCACAGCAGAGCTCACCTCCCAACAGCTTCCACTTCACCCCATGCTGGAGTGAGCAGGGCTTTGCTGGGCTCACTCACATCATTTGTGCAACACAACCTTCACCACCAGCCTCTCCACCTCTACTCCAGCTTCATATTCACCCTTCCCACTGCAGTCCAACAGTGCTTCTCACCTGGGAAGAGGCAGCATTTAATCCCTCCTCCTCCAGGTGCTCAGAGTCAGGACTTGTGCTCATGTCTCCTGCAGCTGGCTGGTGCTCTGGAGCTGCAGTCCCCAGCTCTGATTGGGATGCAGACCTTGTACTCCATTTCCCTCTCTTCCTGCTGGCACTGCCTCTTGGTCTGGATGTTACAAGTGACTGTTTAATTTCAACAGCTTTCCCCGCGCTCATCTTTCCCATGAATGCGTTTCTCAAGCAGTTTGTTTCACTTTTCCCCTGAACACAACAAGAAGCACATTTTATGCCATGTGTTTTGTTAATAGGGAGCTTTTCAAACACTGTATGAAAAGCTTTTTGTTGTGTTTGTTTTTTCCTCCTTTCCCTTTTGTATTGAAGCAGGTTGTAGTTCTTGCTGTGCTGTTGGAGTCTATAAAATGCCCATGTCCAACACGTGTCTCCAGATTTTGTGAATGCCAAACAAGAATATCTCTGAGAACCTTAAATCCCAAGCAACATCTTCCCAGTGCTGATAAAGCCTGGAATGCACACAATCAGAGCACAGGCTCCCACTGCAGAGAGAGAAACAAAAGGCTCCCATACAAACAGCCTCACACACACAGACAGTCTATCACTGTATTACTTCATACAATGGCTCAGCTGAGAAAAACTGCACTGTGCCCAGAAAACACACAGCTAAAGCCAAAAAGCCAACTGGAAACTAATTTTTTTTTTCTGAAAAGAAACAGTTCCAGTCTTTGATAGGGAAAAAACCCAAGGATGGAATAAAATAAAAAGAACTGGACCTTTAGGAGGGCATTTCCCACACTGGTACCACGGAGGGTTTTGTGCTCCACAGAGGGTTCATAGAGCTGCTTGGCCATGCAGAGCTCAGCACAGCTCCCTGCTCAGGCACTGGTGTCACTGGGAGGGTGTGAGAGACGGGCCCATTCTCTGAGAGATGGGCTGATCTCCAGGGGCCTCCCACAGCCAAGGCAAGCAGCTGCCAGGGGCTCTGCAGGCAGCACAGTGAGCTCTGTGCAGCTGGAGTGAGGCAGTGAGGAGGTGCCTCAGGGACACCCCTTCAACCCTCACATCTTTGTGACAGGTCACTGAGACCCAGTGCAGCTTGTGGGAAGGGATTTGTTCTCAAACCAAGCGGCTGCATCCCGTGGATCACCAGGAAGGCCGGGGAACATCAGCTGGAATGTGCCTCCAGCAGTTGCTTTGGGCAGTGCAGCAGGAGTCGCACAGCCTTGCTCCTGCTGGCCTGGGGCTGGAAACAAAAAGCCAAGGGCACCTCCCTTCCCGTTTGGCTAAAAATACCTCCTAAACCTTGTTACTGGCAGCCTGGTGTCAGCAGGACCTGGAAACCCTGACGGAGCTGATTTCTGCTCTGCTGTCTCTGGCAATCCTTGTTCTTTGCTGCCTCAAGGGGAGAGTGCATCTCGCTGTGACAGAAGTGGTGGCTGTCCCTGTTCACAGGCAGAGCCAGCACACAGGCCCGAGTCCGGAGAGCAGCCCAGCCCTGCCTCTGCTCCCAGACGAGGAGCAGAAGTTAAAGGGATCCACTGAACTGCAGCATCTTCAAAGGGCTCATACCAACTTCAAGGCACTGAGGATCAAATGCTGGTCGTGCCGCCAGGACCAGGTGCTCTCTGATGTATCAGAGGTGAAGCACAAGTGCTGGCTTCTTGTGACTGAACTTCTGAGCAGCACACTTGAAACGAGAGGGGACTTAGTGCCTCTCCTGCTGACGGGTTAGTGTCACATCCTGGTGCTGCAGGGTGCTGGCATTAATGTCTGTGCACTGCTTTGAAGCTGTTAACAGCTGCCTACGCAGCAAAGTATTTTATTAAATTACCTGGCTAGCCAGAGGACAGGGAAGCAGGAGAGATCCAACTCCACCTTCCTCTTGCATTGGTGCTGCATCAGCACGACCAACAGCAACCTGCAGCTCCACTTGGTACGTGTTAAATGTCTGTGAAGGCTCACCCTGCTGCACTGCCACTGCTCACGACAGCGGGGACTGCAGCACCAGGACTGAAGGGATGGACCACGTCCCACAGGGCAGCAGGGGGGACACAGGATGAGCTACCTGCCTGGGGACAGCTGGAGGCACGACACGCATTTGAATGCATCAGCCCTGACAAGGGAAAACACATGGCAATTCCCAAATGGCAATTCCCAAGCTGCAGCAGATGCCTGGGAGTCCTGTTGGCTGGGTCCTTGTGTCTGAGCACGAGGCATTGCCTTGCCAGCACCGAGCTCACTGCAGGAGAGACTCCCAAAGTGAAGTTTGGGCTCTCAGCATCTCATTCCTGCCCAGTACTTGAATCTGCTTCTCTCTGGTCCAAGTCTCCAGTGCCTTCTGTACAGCATTAAGAGCTTCCCTTCACTGCTTTCTTTTGGTCTGTCTGCAAACAATGCAGCAAGCTCCACAGGGAAGCAGCACAAAGAACAAGACAAAGCAAGAAAAAGAATAGTTCTGTCCCCAAGGTCCCTTTTCTACAATTACAGATCAGAAAGTAAAATCTATGTTCTGCAGCACTGCTAGGAACAGTCAAGTGAAAAAGCACATGCACATGTGCACACACACAGGTATGTGGGCACACCACTCTCCTGCAGGGTGTGTGCTGACAGACACATGCTCAGGGACAATAAAAAAAGAAATCAGACATGTAGCCTGACTGGAGAGGGACTGGAGAGTCATGGGATGAAGTGAGCAGAGATGTGTTGAGAACACATTCAGCACTCAGCAGCCATGAGTGCAAGTGGTGCAGCACTCACATACACAGTTCCTGGCACACCAAGGCTGATTTCAGTCACATTCCCCCCAAAGTCAACTTTGAGCATCCAGCCTTGTGACACAGTACTCTCTGCTAGCTGCCAGGCATCTGTAGATGGCAGCTTTCCATGTGTAAATGCATTTCTGAGCTTTCTAATCATCATAGTCTTTGTTTGCATGAGGATCAGGAGATCCTCCTCACCCCACCAGGAAACAGAAACCCACGGCTGCACAGCACCGAGCTCAGTGCCCCAGACAGGCACTGGGGAACATCACTGAATGCAGCCAGGTGCTGTAGCTGAGCCCTCGGTGGCCTGTCCCCCTCCAGCCCACATCCCCATCCCTGTCCCTCCCTGCAGGGCTGGCTCCCTGCAGAGCTCTCAGTCACAGCCAGTGCTGCTCCCTGGAAGTGAGCGGCCCCGCCGGCACCTGGCACCAGAACACACATTTCAAGGAAATTTTCCACACGTTGAGGATGTTTTCTGAACACCAGATTTCCAACCCAACTGCTCGTGACTCAGGCCAGTTGGCAGGGCCAGAAGGCTGCTTTGTGCCTTAGGTAATAACAATTTAACAAGGTAACAATCTCTTTAGCCACAAATTAAATGGAAATGGGAAATGTCCTGTGCAGATAAGCTGCTGCCTGGATTATGTCCCCTGCCCAAATATAAACTCCTCTGATCTTTGATCCTATGCACACATGCACGCACACAGAGCTGGGCTGCACCTCCCAAGCCTCACCTCATTTCTCACCCTTCACCACCGTCCTCCTGCCACTCCTGCTGTCAGGTGCCACTGCAGATACCTTGCTGTCAGCAGCAAGGACACACAAGCATCACCCAGCCACCTTCCCTGGCACTCCCTTGAGCTCACAAAGCTGTCACCTGTCAGTGACGTATCTGCCACCTGAGACACCGTTGTGCATGGGCTGCCACTCACCTGCCAGCTGCCTGTCCCATGACACACACACTGGCCACCCATACAGCCCTTGCCTCTTTCACCTGCACTCTCCCACCCTCTCTGCCCCAGCCATGAGCCCTCCCAGGCCAGGTGTCCCCTGCAGGTGTCCCCATGCCCTGTGCTGGACTGGCTGATGTGAGGGTGGGATGGTGCTTTACCGGACAGGGTGATTCGCTGTGTCCGGGTCCAGGGCAGTGACCACCCCCACGACAGAGCCCACGTGGGCATCCTCCTGCACCTCCAGCAGGTTGGAGGGGGGCCGGAACTCGGGGGGCTCGTCCACGTCCAGCACTGAGACCCTCACGATGGTCTGGTCCCGAAAGGTGCCCAGGTCCACGAACCGCGGGTCCACAAACTTGTTGAGGGCCTCCACCACCACAGTGTGCACTTTCTTTGACTCGTAGTCAAGAGGCTGGGGAAGAGGGAAGGGAACAGGGTAAGCCACAGCCAGCCCAAGGAGCCCTCTGCTGCTCCTTCCTTCACCGGAGACATTGGGGCAGCCCTAGAGCCACTAGAGCCACCTGCTCCCAAGGCTGGGCGCTTCTGCTTTGCCCTTCTGCCAGCAGCACCCACACAAAGGGGGCAGGAGGAAGCAGAAGCCTCCATCCCACTCCCCTCAGGGCCCCCAACAGGGTGCCCAAGCTGTGAGCAGCCAGGATTCACTAGGAAGACAGCACAGTGTGTGCTGCACATGAGCGAGTTTTCATCATTAATCACCCTGCTCTTATTTCTACAGGGGAGGCAAGCTGCATACAGTGGCCTTGAAGAACAATCATTCTTTCCTGCCTGCACCAAGTATTTGCTTGATTGTTTTTGCCACCAAAAGCAGATACAGTTAAAGTGCTGCTGGTCAGGTACAGGAATTAGGTAGGCATTTTTCTCCTCTAACAGGTGCTATCAATAACAGCTGTAAGCATTCCTCCCCATAGTCCTATGCATGGTGCCTCCTCTGCACAGCTCACTGCTTCACTGCCACCCCCAAGCCACCCTGGGGGGCTCCAGCAAGCACTCTGTGCTGTTCCTTTTCTGTATTTCCTCCCAGACACAGCCCAGTGTTTTGCCATGCAGGCAGAGCAGAGACAGGTCTCTTCCTGCATCAGCAGGCACAAAAATGCAGCTGCTACTGCTGGAGCAGCACTCAGAGCATTTTCTTCAACTCTGATTCAACAGCAGCAGTCCCCAAAGGAAAGGGTCCTCCTAGGGAGCTGTGCCCTCCCTAGTCAATCACCACTCTCACCTTCTGCACTGTGATGACAGCCTCTTGGGTATTGCTGTCCGTGGTGACTTTGAACATCTCCACCCCTTCCTCATCCTTCACTTGGTATGTCATGTCCGTGTTCTCCCCAACGTCAGAGTCCTCTGCCTTCACCCTCCCGATGGCAGTGCCCACGGGGGCCGTCTCCACAATGCTGAACTGGTACATCTCTGCAGGAGAAATGGGCACCAAGGTCACTGCTCCTGCCTCTGAACTGCCCCCCACCCTCCACACACTTCCCTGGGGCACCTTTGGGCTGGGAGGGCTGCTCAAACCCCACCGTGCCCACAGTCCAGAATGCCCCAACGGGACAAGTAAATACAGCCAAAAACAAGGGCTGAAGGAAGATAACTGGGGAGCACTGACATTGCAGGTGCTGTGTGAAGTAAGGGCTGATTTCTCTGCGTGGACACTGCCCTGCAATCAGTGCTCTCTGATTCCTTGCAAAGATTCTTTTGCAATTTCTGATTTCTGGGAGATGCAGTCCAAGAGCTGAGCCTCCCCCAGCTGCAGCCCCTTCCCTGGCCTGCCAGCCTTAAGCTGCTAGAGAGCACTGCAGAGCCCTCACAGCCCACCCCTCACAGCAGCATCACCCTGCACCTTGCCTGGGCAGGGTCCCAGATCAGACACCAGCACCAGCCACAGGCCACTGGCAGCAGGTTGGAATACAGAGCTGTGCTGTGACAAGGCTGCTGTCCCTGAGCAGTGTCACTGTCCTTGCACTGGGCAGGGGTGTGACAAGGTCTCGCACAGCAGCCAGGAGGGGCCAGGCCAGCAGCCAAGCTCCCAGGGGACAGCAGCATGGTGGACCTTGCTGGCTTCCAGCTGCTTGGAAGGGCTCAGGAAAGGGCTGGGCCTGCTCTCCTGCCATGCAAGCCATGCTTGCTTCCAGGCCCTGCACTGGGGCAGAGATCTGGCACCCAGGCAGGGACACCTCCAGACCCAGGAGCTGTGTGTGCCATGGTTCCTGGTTATTGTCACCCTGCGGTGGCCAGGCTGGCTCAGCCTCAGGTTCCACTCCAGCACCCAGAGGAAGCAGGACATGCCCCAGCGCCCCCCAGGGCAGCAGCACTCACTCTGAGGGAAGCGTGGCGGGTTGTCGTTGACATCAGTGACCACGATGGTGACGGTGGTGGATCCTGAGAGCCCCCCCAGCTGCCCTGCCATGTCTGTGGCACGGATCACCACCTCATAGCGGTCCTGCGTCTCGCGGTCCAGGTCTGCCACGGCCGTGCGGATCACACCTGCAAACAGCAGCACATGAGCACAGAGCTGTCACAGGGCAGTCACAGAGCCACACGCAGCCTGGGGCTGGAAGGGCTTGCTGGAGATTACTTTGGACAAGATCCAGACCTGGATCAGCTGGATCTCCCTCTTCACATGGGGCAGATGCTCCAATATTGCACCAACCTTAAGGGCCTTCCCTGGGCTCACTCTGGTATCCCACAGAATCACATCTGGTGTCAGGCACAGCACCTGCATCTCACCAGTGCACAGAAGAAGGCACTGTCACCCCCCTTCACACTGTCCCCAGCCCCAGCCCTGGTGCTGCTGGCCAGCTCTGCTGCAGGAACACACTGCTGGCCACAGCCAGTGCCTGCTGAACCCCTCTGCAAGAGGTCATGTCAGCAAAAGCCAACTAAGGGGAGAGAAGGGCACCGAGGGGGAGAAGAACAAGCCCAGGAGGTTGTCAGCCAGCCAGAAACATCCCAAAAATCCTCCTGAAGCCCAGGGGTGGCCACAGGCCCAACCTGCTCCCAGCAAGTCTCCTCATGAAGCGTGAAAGAGTCCCAAGTGCTGCTTTTCCTGTGGGCTATTGCAGCTCCCACTGGGTTAAACCCTGGCACAGAGGAGGTCTGTGCTTTCCTCCAGGGTGACTGGGAGCTGGGTGGAAGATCTGTGGAGGTCAGAGGGGGCAGGAGTCACAGGAAGAGAGGACTCATCCTCACCCCCATCCAAATGCGGGGGCTGTGCTGGGGCCAGCCTCGAGGTCTGCTCTGTAAAAACCCAGGCTGAGTCACAAAACCCCTCTGGCACACATCTGCAACAGCCCACTTGTCCTGATCTGCTGAGCAGGAGCCAGGCTTGCTGCAGCACCCCTCACAGAACAGGGGTGCCCCTGCCCAGGCTCCATCTACAACGTGCCATGGCCTGGGCACATCTCGGGGGGAATTGTGTGATTTGGAGAATGGAGGTGTGGGCAGCACATTTCTAAAAGTCTGTCTGCACAAAACCCCTTATTTACAAGTGTCCTTCTAAGTTAAGGAGACCAGAGGCAACAAAACACATGCTCTGTGTCAGAGAATGCACTGGAGCTTAACAAAATGAATGGTGTGGTAGTACTTCTTACAAAAGTAACTCTCTTAAAACCTGTGTTTATAGGTCTCCAGTATTCATCTGGGATTGGGGAAATGGCCAGGACTAAAATATAAAGGAATGTAAAGCAAGAAACAAAGAGCAGTAAAAGCCTGAAAACTCTGTGCATGGCAGAAATTATCTGTCACCCACGACTGTTTCATTTAAATGGAAACAAAGTAGGGAAAAAAAATTGAGGATGAAAGAAAGAAAGAAAAGACTCTGGTCTGAAGTGGCAGCAGAGTCAGGAAGGAAGGAGTGCTACATGGATACAAGGTCATCAGCACCACATTCCAGTCCCACTGTACCAGCAGCAGCCCATAATAGACAGGAATCATCTTAAAATCCCTTCCAGCTCAGTTCTTTAACATTCCCACAGATTTAGACATTGGTTTATGTTTTTGTAAATCCTCTCTCTTCCAGCGTTTTCTGTTTAACTATCAGCTTTACCTCCTCCTACTGTGAACTGCAAATTCATCTCTGCTTTGTTTCACCACTAATCCTGCCTGGTGCTAGGGACAGACTGGAGGAGGCTGCTGGAAAGGGTCCCCAGTGAGGGCTCTGACCCAGGGGGAACAGGCAGCTCCCCTCTTGCTGAACAAACAGCAGAGAACCATCCGGTGGTCTGAGCACCTTGCAATCCATTTGCTGATGTGCAGCACATCGAGCAGTGCTGGAGCATCAAAGGTCCAAGCAGAGGGGGAGCTGAGTTCCAGCAGGCTGCAAGGAGCCAAGGTATGGTACAGGGATAGACCCCAAGGCTACCAGGTATCTTTAATCCACAGCCAGCAGGTTTCCAGTGTCCCCATCCATGTGTCTGCTGTGGCCTTGGGCACCTCCAGACCAGGGCTCACACCATGGAGCCACTGGTGCTGTGGCCCAAGGGCAGCCAGAAATGCCACTGAGCTGGGAGGATGAAATTCCTCCCCCTCGCCCTTTGCATGACATTACAGGTGCAGGCAAAACTGTTCAGGAGACATTTATCACTCCTTCCTTTGTGAAACTAGCAATTATCCCAATGATTAGCATTGTTAGGATTTATTATAAAGACATAACCACCATTTCAGATCGTTGCCATTCTCCAGCTCTCATGGATGGGCACAATTATCACCCAGCCTGCCATGTCCCTCTGTCACTTCAGGTTCTGTAATTACCTGGACTCTCCTGCCTTCAGCCCCATAGATAAGGGAGCAGGTCTGAACTCAGATCAGGTAGGACTGTTAATCACTGCAGAAACAAACCCTTGGTAGTGGCTGCACCACCAGGATGTCCTGATCCAACACAGAGGTTGTAAACCTCCCCACTGATACGGGCTCTCAGAGGAGACTGTGCTGTTATCCCTGGGGTAGCTTGGTCCATTAATCGATTGTATTGGGTCTGGGTGCTATCAGCACCTTGAGGGGTTGCTCTCAGTCTAGAGGTGTGGTCTAATTTTTGTAGGTTTTGTTTTACTCCAAGGTCGCGCCAACCACAAGCAGACCAGTGGTTTATGAGTGAGTGAAGCCAGGATAGGCACAATTATCACCCAGCCTCCTTTGTCCCTCTGTCACTTCAGGTTCTGTAATTACCTGGACCCTCCTGCCTTCAGCCCCACAGATAAGGGAGCAGGTGATTATCCTGTGAGGGGGCCCAGGGTGTGCTCTGACCCCCTCATTCACCTGCTCTGCTCAGAGGGAGCTGTTCAGACCCTCACACAGTGAGGCAGAGGGGATGCAGGAAATGAGGGAAGGACCCATCCCAGCACGGATGGCACCCTCCCACTTGGGCCAGCCCTGCACAAAGCCCCAGGGCTCAGGGGCCAGCCCAGCTGCTCGTGCTGACAGGCCCTTCCTGCCACCCCACCGTGAATACAAACCCCTTATTTCTGGGCAAGCACTGTCTCATTGAAATTTAAGCAATTCTGTTAATTAACGGGGTCTGAAGCATTTTATAATGAAAATGATTCATGTCAGCACAATAGTGATGAATTGGGATGAGAGGAAAAAAGCTCATGCATTCACCAAGGCTGTAATGACTTAACTGAGCTGCTCGTAATGATATAGCTCATAATATGCCATGCAGGATGGGAGGAAAGTGCTCAGGCACTTCCCAGAACACCTCCAAGGTCACTCGTCCCAACAGGGAGCAAGTCCAGGCTGTTTGGCACATGCAGAGTGGGGCCAATGTCCCCAGCCAGCTCCTGTTCCTCCAGCAGCACAAGGCAGACAAAATCTCTGCCTGTGGTAGGGGTGGAGACTGATCAGAAACTCCCTCTCATGGTGTGGTGTGCCCAGTCCATCCTGGAAAGGGGGGGATCTGCTGCAGACAGACTGCCAGACCTCCAGGAGCCCATCAGGACTGTCCCTGGGATGCTATTCCCAAATGGCAGGGGCCACACCAGGCCACCAGCCCGAGTCAGGCTGGCTTTGTCTCCTAGGCTGAGGCACCTCTCACCATTTGCTGATGGCTGTGGCAGATCAGGGTCTCCACACGTGCTCCACACCCATGTGGCACTAAGGGCACTGCCTCAAACACTTACCAGCAGCAAACCCACATGGTCCCATCCTCCAGAGCCAAGATAGCTCCCAAAACCTGGCCCCCAGGGACTCTGCAAAGGAGCTGCAAGGGATGGAGACACAGACTTTCCTTCCTCAAGGCTGTACAGAGAGCACAGAAAAGCCATTGCTATCATCTCCCAAGATTCACCTTCTTTCCAGCTGGAAAAACTGACAAACTTTGTCTTTCCCAGACACTGCTAACAAAGCAAGAACAACCTCGAGCTCAGACTTGTCTGCCCCATTCTTGTCACTATCTGTTACAGCTGAATAATGCGGACACGTGGTGGCATACCCTCTGGTGCAAGGCACATGTGGCTTTCCAGCATGATCCAGATTAATCAGTATAATTACCAGGCAAGGGGACACTTAGAGCATCACATAAATACCACAGAATCTGCTCCAACAGCAGACTCTCTTTGGGTGACAAAAACAAAGCAGGACAAAGCACTCAGCAGGTAACTGCCTTCCAGGAATCCCATCATGATGGGCTTTGCTCTGCTCTCAGGTGCCTCTAGGTCAGATGTCCACATCCTCAGAGGCTGCCTGGACAAGGCACCTTCCAGCTGAGGGCAGAAGGAGAAATAAGCCCGAAAGTCGTGGAGTAACCAACAGGGACCTGTCCTGAGGAGGCTCCTGATCCATCACAGCTCAAAGCAGGAAGTCCTCAAAGGCAGATGAGATTACCTTGGGCCATAAAAAGTCAAGCTTTTAGTATCTCCAGGGATGGAAGTGCCACCATCATGGTGACAATTCTTGTCTTCCTGCCATTTGGGTCTCTTTAGTGTGCATGCCTGAGAAGAATCTGGGTCTGTCCCCTCTATCCATGCCTGAGAAGAATCTGGGTCTGTCTCCTCTATCTCTCTCTCCTATTTAGCTGGATAAAGCAGATTAATTTCTGCCAGCAGCCTGGTCAGTCAGATCAAACCCATCTCTGCCTCAGGCCAGGAATGGCAAGGCACCTGCCAAACTGACTGCAATTCCTCACCTGTGCCCTCACCTGCCTGCAGGGACACAGAAATACCAATATATCTGCCAAGACACCAGTCCTGCTGGAAGCACACATCCTGGAGGAGGTCAGCCCCTGCAGAAGAGGTCTTGGCTCCAAGAACCAGCACTTCAGTCTCCCTCCAGCCCCCATCCTGTCCTTCAGCTCAGCACAATTTGAGAGGAAGAAGCTAAAGGTGCTCTGAGTGAAATACAAGGCACAAAGGGTCAGGAGGTTCAGGAAGCACCTAACAAGGGCTTGTTCCAGGCTGCAATCAGCCTTGCCCATGCCAGTGCAGAGACAGCACACTCACCCTTCCTTTGTCCCTTCTTTTAGCAGCTAAGTCCCTCATCACTTAACATTAATTCCCTCAGCACATTAGTAGATACACTCTAATTTCCTCAAGATGACCAAACATACAATTTGGTCCCAAATCAGCTGAAGTTCCTTCACAGTCTCAGAAAAGGGCTGTTAATGTTCAATCTCACTGACAAGAGGAATCCCCTTAAATAGATGTGGCTTCTCTGCAGCCTCTTGTGCCTTACACTCAGCGTCCCTTGGGCCTGTGCACAGCTCTGGTGGATAAGGGACAGGGATGGGGCACAGACCTGCATAACCTCTGGGCACACAGAGACACACATCTGTGTTTCCAGGCACCAAGGAGTGTTTTTAACAAACCGGCAAGAGCAGCAGAGAAATGTGTCTGCCTCCCACCACCCCATCACACACACTAACAGCTCAGTGTGCAGCAGGCTCCCAGCCCCAGCTCCTCTCCCAGCCCAGCCTCGCTGCCCCAGGACCAGGCAGGTCTGTCTCCAAACACAGCAAGGCTGGCAGGTAGGGCTGGAATAACTGAGAACTGCACACAAATAACCATCAGCTTCATCCCAGCAGACCAGGATCTCCATTCTCCCTGGCATAAAAAGCTCCAAGCCCTTATGGCTCAGTCTTTAAATCAGGACACAGGCTCTAGAACTCAGGAGCTGGTTTAAGTCATCACAAATGCCAGACTGCATTTCAAATACCTTCTGGGTTCTGCCTTTTCCCTGCATTCAGCAGAGACAGATTTGAAGAACAACCTCTTCCTTATGGTAAAGAGCCAGGCTCCCATGCACAGCCCCAAACTGACAAGCTGGCTTTTAAGGAGGCAAACATAATGAAACCTATGGTGTTCCATGCTGTGGTTGCTCTATAACACTCAATATCCCTACAAAAGGATGAACAAGGCTGCTGGAAACAGGGACAGCAGGCTGTGGGGTGTTGAGCAGCTTCAGGGTCCTTCCCAAGGAAGGGATCACAGGCAGCAGTGAGTCTCCAGCCACACTGCCAGGGATGAGAAAGGGCACTGCAAAGGACAGGGGAACAGACACGAGCTGCCGGCCAAAAGAGAGATTTGCCCCTATAAAGGTGCATAATCTGCAGTGGTACAGAGAATGCAGGGTGATATCAAGCAGCAGCCCATGGATTTAAATGCACAAATTTCTCCTCTCATGTAAACGCACTCAGAGTGCCCACACTCAGGTGCACGTCTCCATATTGGAAAAGAATAAGCTTGAAAGATCTTGGTGAGGATGGGATTTCTGGAGCTGCCACTAAACCTCCCACCCTGTGTAACTTCGGGAGAGCTGGGCTTGTGGCCCAGCAGCAGCGAGGGGGATTCTGCTGCCAGATCAGTGCTCTCACCCAGAGCCAACACCCAGCACGGCAGCAGAAGAGGCTGTTTCCCCCTGGAAGCAGCAGGGCAGAGCTGTGTGCTGGTTGCTGTGAGAGCACAGCCTCCTGAGCAGATCAGGGCAGCCACAGCACGGGCACTGCTGCTCACCTGCTGCAAGGAGCAAAGATTGCCTGCACCCTGTCTGAGAGAGGAAGGCAGCACAAAGCTCACAAAGCTTAATGCCTGCAGGCTCTTGCAACAAGCCATGGGGATATTCTTACAGCTGGAAAGAAAACCTTGCCTCAAAAGCTTATGCATATAAAGCTCCCCACTCACACAAAAAGAAAGCCAGCCTTGACCTCCAGCACACACAGGTGAAGTTCTTGAACCTGATTTGGTGTACACAACACAAGTTTCAGTCTCTGAAACTAATCTCAAAGCATGAGAGTGGCTGCTGTATATGAAAGAAAGAAAAGCTCGTGTGCATCAGCTGTGCTTTCTCTTCACCACTATTCAATTCTGGAATCTTCCTGCAGCATAAATGCCATCCTGCTGCTCCCACTATTCCAGTGGAGCCATTTAGATGCTTGTCTCCCTCCAAAGAGAACCGAGGTGCTACAGGCACTCAGGGTTTACTGAGTGGCAGGACTTGGCACAGCACAGCAGCCAGACAGTTTGGGTTTGCCTCTGAAAGGTCCATTGAATACAAAATCCCAGCTGAACACTACAGCTGCAAACATCCACGAACAGGAGACAAAGTCAGCTACACATGGTCCATGTTCATGTACACAGGCATGGAAACCACTTCTGTACCTGTGCTATGAGGGAGGGTGTGAAAAGAGCACAAGGCAAGGGGGGAAGAGAGAACCTGTGCTGGAAGGAGTCAGGGCTGAGGTGCTGTGCAAGGCAGCACATGCATGCATGCACCTGCAAGAAACAGCAGAGAAGGAGGTCAAAACCAAAAATGGAAATCAAATTGTTCTTCATTATCATATATTATAAGAAATGTAACATGCCAAGTTTTTATGGTTCTTTTTATGGCCATTAATAACAATGGTGGCTCTGAGAGCTGCGCTGCTGCTATGGATAATTAAATCTTATGCTCGGGGCAGAAGCTGGGCCACCTCGGGCAATCAGACTTGGATTCCCCTGTGCAGCATAAAGTCTTGTTCTAACAGAATGAGGGTGGGAGCAGGTGGGTGTGTGTTTGGATGGATATGATGACACTTTGTGCCCCCACAGCACTGCAGCCACAACTTGAGGGGCTGATGGGCAGAGCTGCAGCCCTGCAGTGCTGGGGAGGCAGCTGCCACAGGCCATTTGCAGCTCAGAGACCCCAGAGTCAGCCCCAACACCTGTGTTAGCAGCCAGATATCCTGCAAGCAGACATGCTCAAGAGGGGCTGGAGTCTTCTGCAGACTGTCAGCAATTTTGTCTTTGTGAAACACAAGCAAGTAAAACAGTAAATCAACCCCCCAGTGTATGAAACAGCCAGCTTGAGAATTAAGATACAAAAAGTCAAGGAATCAAGAAGCCTGGATTCCCAGAGTGACATTAATTCTCACCACAGTCCCACAGGGCACATTTTAGTTTATGCCTTAATACAGAGCATTAATGTGGCAGGAAGCTGAGCCTCTGCACGTCCTGGCTTGTGCATTGGCTCCCAGTGGTCCCTCTCCATTCCAGCAGCCAGACTTCACTCACACAAAGCTGTCTCACATTAGCAGGATCTCACGTGCACCTGAATTTTCAGTGGTTAGCCTATTGTTCCTACACACACAATATAAAACAAAGCAAATCTGGCAGAGAAGAGAGCCCAGGTGCAACAGCTCCTGAGCAAGGCGTGGGTACAGCCCCAGCCTGCTGCTTGTGCCCTCTCCCCCCTGCACCAACCTCAGTCCAGACAGAGGCATTTCCCAGCACAGGCCACAGTGTCAGGAGTGTGCAGGAACTCCCAAACCCCCAAATCTGAGCATTCCTTCAGCAGCAGCCAGGCTGGTGGCAGAGCCAGGGCTGGGCCCAGCTTCCCCATGTGCACAGAGCACTGTCAGGAGCTGGAGGGTTTCTTGCAGGTGCAGAGGCTCAGGCACACAGACCTTCTTCACACTTACACCAGCATCTCCAAACAAATCCCAGCCTTAGAAAATATCAGCACAGACACAGATCAGCCCGACAGAGACTTGGGACTCCAGCCCAGTTCATGCCACTGTGGTTCAGCAATAGGGTGGGGAGGACTTTGCTGTCCAGTTTTCCAGCACAAGCTGCAGCTCCTCATCCTGCTTGTCCTTTGACAAATTTTCCTTAAACTACAGGGCACTTTACTGCATGCTTTGTGCCTTAAATATCCCTTATTAGCATTTGAGTGTCTTCCCTTCTTAGCAAGCTTGTGAGGCTCTCATTAAGGGTAATGAGAGTCAAACTCCTGGGAGGCAAGGAGAATATATACCCCAACATCTCCTGGTTATGGTCTACTCTAACCAGTATGTCAGAGCATCATCTGCCAGGGATTTATTACAGAGGCATTTTACAACAGGCTCTATTATAAGTTATTAAGGAATGGAGCAGCTTCTACTGTTCTTTCATTAAATATTAATAGAACATTTATAAACCTATCCTTAATTTAAAGTGTTACCTTTAATCAAAGCCCTGGTGATAATGATGCAGCCTTTGGTAAGGCCCCTTTGGTAGTATTTAAACCTTCTCCACTGAAGTTTTATGTGCCTGTGGGGGCATTCCTGCTCCAGGCAGAGAGGAGCTCTGGCCAGTGCAGGTGCAGACCAGGCACTCTGGGCATGCAGCTGCAGATCCTGCTGCAGGCAGGGCAAGGAGCTGGGCAGCAGCTTCCTCTGCAACAGCCCTGCCAGCAGCATCCAGCACCAGTGGCCAGCAGGGAGGCACAGATGTGGCTCACAGCCACGTGGGATGTCGTGGCCCAGCCCAGCTGGGTGCTGCTCACCTGTTTTGCTGTCCACAGTGAAGTGCTGCTCCCCCTCCAGCACGCTGTAGACCACCCTGGCACTGCTCCCGTAGGTGGGGTCGTCGGCATCAGAGGCCATCACCTGCATCACAGAGGTGCCTGCAGCAGGGACAAGGAGGGAAACAGAAACTCAGGCAGGAATTTAGAAGAGCAGCACAGTGCTCAGAGCAGGGCCCAACACTGATTGCTTGCACATGATGAGGGGAAGGAGAACAGCTGGGTGCAAATGCAGCATCACCTCCCCACCAACACCTGAGAGCCAGGACTCCAGACACAAATGTCTCTGGTGTGCTGCAGAGTGGCAGCAGGGACAGGATCCTGGAGCAGGACCTGCTCTCCAGGAGATCACTGCTCTGATCAGATGGGAGCTTTCCCCCAGTAGCTTTCTACTGGACCATGCGGGGATGTCATACTGGCACGTGCCCTTCCTGTCAGCACAGAGGGAGTGACAAGGTCACCTCCAGCACAGAGGGACCACCCAGCTGGGGCCTGACCCACACTGCAGCAGGCAGACCTGCCCAGGGACAGCAGCCTGAGGAGAGGAGAGGCTTTCACTCACCCAGACATAGCACCAGGTCCTCATGCTCTACACGTAGCAGGGCAGGAGGACTATAAATTGGATAAAAGTCCATCAAATGTCTGCAATTAAGTTATTGATTTTCAAGGCTGCCTCATTAAACTGGGTACTTCACTCCAACTGTCCCTGTGATGGCTTTAATTTGACATCATGTTCAATTTAACAAAAGCAGGACCCAGGACATGAGGGTGGGGGCAGGAGCAAAGGGGCTGAGATGCAGAGAGACAACAGAAGGGAGAAAGGAAGGGAAGCCTACCCCTGCCTAGAGACATCTTGAGAGAGGAGGTGGTGTGACCAAAGCACTCTGAGGACAGGTTAACATGTTCCATCTCCAGCACCAGATTTGGTTCATCCCTGCCCAGAGGTCAAGCACTGGCAGCAGTCAGACAAAAGCAGCCTCTGTTCCTCTGTTCCTGTGTCACAGGAGGCAGATATGGAGCTGAAACTCTCCAGAGGAGGATAAGGAGCTTCAGTCCCTGGTGCCTTCCTCCTCATCCAAGGCTGCAGGCAAGGCAGGGATTTCCTGCACCAGCCCTGCCCAGACTCAGGCAGGAGATGAGGCAGCACAGCACAGTGCTGCTGCGAGCAGCTGGGATGCACAGGCTCCCCCTGCCCAGTTCACTCTGATCTCCTGGAAAGGGTGTTCACTGAGGGAAACGAGCAGTTACCATGGTTGCTTTTCATTCTCCCTGGCAGCCTTCTCAGAGCTGCAGCTCTGCTGATAACAGGAGAATCCCCCTCATCAGTCTTCAGCAACAAGCTAGTTTGAGTCAACTTATTTATGCTTTGCTGTCTCCAGTGGAGTTATGGTGCATCCCTGCCAGGCACGTCCAGATTTTACACCACGGCAACACTGGCTCTCTGCCTGGCAAACAACTGTTCAAGAAATACTATTGCTGCATTTCCTCCTCCTCTCCCTGCCATAACACAGCTCCTTCAGGCAGGTATGAGCCAAGGCACATCACTCCCACACCAGCCCTGCACATTCCCCCGGGCAGCCTGGCACGCTCCCTCGGGAAGCTTCTGATCAGAAGGCAAAAACAGGGACCAGAGGAGGGAGATGACACCAGGGTCTCCAACATCCTTCTCCCAGCTGCAGGAGAGAAGCCTCCTAGGGATGCTGGAGGTGCCAAAGTCTGAGGATCATAGCAAGCAGTACCTGCTTGTGATGGTGTTCAGTTCACAGGGGTCTCAGACTGAGGGAAAAGACGAGGATCTGACTCTATGTTTCAGAAGGCTGATTTATTATTTTATGATATATATTACATTAAAACTATACTAAAGAATAGAAAAAAGGATTCCATCAGAAGACTAGCTAAGAAAAGCATAATAAAGAATGATAACAAAGGCTTGTGGCTTGGACTCTCTGCCCAAGCAAGCTGGGCTGTGACTGGCGAATGATTAGAAACAACCAACATGGGCCAATCACAGATCCACCTGTTGCATTCCACAGCAGCAGATAATCAATGGTTACATTTTGTTCCTGAGGCCTCTCAGATTCCCAGGAGGAAAAATCCTAAGGAAAGGATTTTTCATAAAAGATGTCTGTGACACCTGCCCCTGGGAACAAGGGAGGGCACAGCCTGGCAGCAATCAGCTGAGAGCCCAGTGCCCACAGCAGCACCACTCCTGCCCCTGCAGCACAGGCAGACCCTGCTGGCTTTGCACAAACATCTTTCACCCCAAGAACCACTTGCTCCTGCTGAGGGTTAGGAGATTCAACCCTCACCCACAGGGACACAAGCCCATCAGTTTATTTCCCTGCCCTTGCCCTGTACACCCTGTGTCAGGACTGCACATTTGCAGACAGAGCAGGTGCCCCAAGGACCACACCACAGCCTCCTGCTCCAGCCCTGTTTGTGCAGTCATCCCAAGGCAGGGATCAGGAGAGGCAGGCTGGCCACTAAACGTTTGCACCAGCCTCTGCATCTCAAGATGCATTCATTCAATTGCACAACTCACCTCCTAATCCATCCCTGTCAGGCACAGCTGTAGTCCCTGTGTTCCAGAATTTACCTGGACGCTGCCAAGCTGCAGAGTCTGAAGAGGAGGCAGGACTGTGCCCACCCAGAGCATGGTTTGTGTCACCATTCCAAGCCATGCCCTGGATAGGTGAGGGAGGCTGCTGCTCTCAGGTTTCCTGTGCCAGCACTGAAAGCTCCTGGCCCACACCAGCTGGGCACTCCCAAGAACTGGAAAAACAGGGCAGCAGCTCCAGCTCCAGGTGCCAGGGGGAAGCCCCATGTTTGGGACCAGAGTTTTCTGCTCAAGGGCAAGGGAAACCAAGCAGCATTGCAGCAAGACACCTTCACTCAGAGGCAGAGACGGGCCCCAGTGCCCTTGGGCTGCAGCCAGCAATGCCAGAGGTGATGGAGGCTCTGCCCTTCCCCACCTGCCCTCACAGCATCTCATTAACAAAAGAGCAACATCAGCCAGGTAGGGTGCACTGACCCCTTTTTGTGCCTTGACTTCTTGTCTGCAAAGATGCCTGCTCAAGGTCACCTAAAGGGGATCAGGAATTTATTAGTTTAACTTTCCAGCACCCTCCCCTAGCCTCCATTTATCCCCTTCCCACCCTTCCCTGTCCATGTGAAGAGCAGTGGCATTCAATTTCAGCTGAACCTGGTCCCCTCCTTCCTGCAGAGACAAGCTTTCCCTGGCTCCCACCCTGCTCCAATATTAGTCTCTGCTCTCCAAGCACAGCACTGCCCACAGCAAGTACAGAATGTACAGCTTTTATTTAGTTTTCTGGCACATGCCTTAGCCATAAAAGATACACTAAATAAAATCTAAACATCCATCATGTACTCTATCACCCGCCTCCCATAACCAAGGAGCCTAAGCCCATATCCAGAGAGATAATTAGACATGTAAAATGAGATAAGACCTTGGTTCCTCCCCCAACAAGCTCACTCCACAGATCAGAGGAAACCAACAATGTTACATAAAAATTAACAGGTCAGAATCCATCTCTAATTCTCCCTCTGCAACGGTGAGCTCTGGCACGGCAGATCAAACAAACCCTGATTTCCTCCAGAAGGAAGGGAGAGCAAGACCCTCACTTCCCTCAGCCTAGCTGGCTGTGGCTGCCAGCCATCCTCTGTCCCCATGGGCCCTGCTTGGGCTGTCCCCATTCCTCACCCTGAGCCATCCTGGAGATGTGCCAGGGCCAGCAGCCAGCCCTGAGCTCTGCCAGCAGCATCCCTGCTCTGCTGTGAGCAGGGTCAGCAGGGCAAGAGGGGCTGCCCATGCCCAGAGGTGCCCGTGATGCCCCACTGTGGTGTTTGTGGGGGTCCCTAGGATGAGATGAGAGATGAGAATCTGACTCCATGTTCTCAGAAGGTTGAGAATTATTATATTATATTATATTATATTATATTATATTATATTATATTATATTATATTATATTATATTATATTATATTATATTATATTATTATAGTATATTTATTATAGTATATTAATTATATTGTATTGATTATATAAATTCTATTCTATTCTATTTTAGAATGCTATACTAAAACTATACCAAAGAAAGAGAAGGATACAGACAGAAGGCTTAACAAGAATGAATAGGCTTAACAAGAATGAATAATAAAAACTTGTGACTGACGCAGAGAGTCCGACACAGCTGGCTGTGATTGGTTATGAAATAAAAACAATTCACATGTTTGGATAAGCAATCTCCAGACCACATTCCAGAGCAGTAAAACGTGGAGAAGCTGAGGCTTCTCACCTTCCCAGGAGAAGAAATCCTGGCGAAGGGATTTTTCAGAAAATACCACGGTGATATTTTCCCTGCAGGAGCAGGGTCCCTCCCCTGAGGGCAGCCCCCAGAGCCACCCTGCCATGCTGAGTGTCCCCAGGGCTGGCAGGGCACAGCAGCCCAGCCCAGTGCCCTGCATGGCATGGATGGGCTCTGCAGGGCACCTCTGCAATGCCAATGCAGGCCTGTCCTGGCACCTGTGGCTGCCTTCCCACAGGACCCAGAGCCTCTGGGGCCATCCCTGCATGAAAAGGCTGAGAGCTCCAGGCCACTTGCTATGCCACTCACTGCAAACACGTTCAGCTAAAAGAAATGTTGACAGGCAAACTCCAAACACATCCACGAGCAGAGAGGCCCTGCACTGAATCCACAAGGAGGTGCCTGGGACCTGTCACTTCCCCAGGGACAGAAGCACAGCCAGGCTCTGGGCAGGCAAAGAGGCAAATAAGCAGTAGGGAAAACCAGCACTTGCTAAACTTGGCTGTCTCTCCTCATGGCAGCATTCACTGTTCTGTGGTGAAACCAGGAGCATCCAGATGCTCTCCAGACCAGCTCTGGGGCTCAGTTGCCACCTGCAGAGAGCAGGGACACTTTCTGGGCATGCAGAGAGCCCTTTCTGTGGGATCTGGCCAGCTCCAGGACAGCACTGGGGCACTCCAGCCCTGCAGAACATCAGGGGCCCTGCAAGGAGTGCTGTGTCATGCAAAGCCATATTCCCTGGTCTGATGCCAGCGTGCAGCACTCCCATCCCAGGTGCCTGGGTGCCATGGGGCAGGAGGGAGTTTATAAACAATGCAATTTACAGCTTTTCTCTGGCCCCAAACACCTGCAGTGGCTGATGCACCCCAGACACATTCAGGCAGGACACCAGGGAAAAAAAGAACTGGAGTAGCTTCAAAATTACTGGAGCAGAAGTGAGTTTCTTGCAATCTTGTGAACATCCTGACTTGGTAGAAAGCCAGGCCCAGAGGAGATTCTCTGCACAGCCCTGTCACCCCACAGGACAAGCCCCAGGGCAGTAACCAGGGTGCAATTGCTCCAATCTGCTACTCTGAAACTTCTTTTGGGGTATCTGGCCAGAGAAAGGCACTGCACAAAGCACCCCAGCCCCTGGAATGGAGCAGATAAACGTGGTGCCATGGGGAGCAAACCACAGCATCCCATGGAGGGGCTGAGGTCCCTGAGGGGCTGGATGAGATCCCCACCTGGGCAGAGCAGTGTTTGAGCCTGTCCTGTGACCCAGAGCACAGTGCACAAGGGGAAGGACTCCCCTCACCAAGGACAGACAGACAGGGCAGCCCCAGCTCCCAGCAGCTTCCAGATACACAAAGTGACTTCAGCACTCCCCAGCAAGGGGGGTGTGTGGGGCAAATCCGATTGCCTGCAAGTGTTCTGGCTGTATGGTAAACAAAGTGTTTTTCTCTGCTTCCAGCACGGAGATTAAACAATTTCTTTTCACAATAATCACTTCTGCATTCAGCCAGCTTTGTGCTGGAGTCAGGGCTTGACCCCAAGTTTCTGTCTGTACAGCCAAATCGCCTCTAATCTGGACATGGTGCTACACAGAGAAATGAGAGTGAAATGCACCAAGGGAGGAAGGAGTGATGCTCTGATGGAAGCATATGCCTTTCCTGGCATGCTCCTCTCTCCAGACCCTGCCTGCTCCCCAGGGACCCCCCAAGTGAGCTCTGGGCTGCAACACCCACCCTGTGCAACCAGCAGAGCTGTCTGACAGGACAGTGTGCTGGATTTGGGCTCACGCCTCAGTGCAGCAGACAGCTGCTAAGCAGACCCCAGGGAGATCAGGAAAGGAGCCCAAAATACAGCTAATTTTAGCACCTCCTGTAACAAGGTGAAGCTCCTGCAGTTCCAAGGCAGTTGGCTGGGTCCCATCCTACATTTTCCTGAAGCTGCAGGTCTCTCCCTTTGGTGCTGGATTCTGCTCAACTCTGATGTCTTGAAGAGATCCACCCAAGGGTATCCAGAGAGGCTGAGCCTGGGGTGCCAGTACAGAGCAAGCTCTTGACCAGCAGCCTCTCCTTGAGGTGACAGGACAGCAGTGAACAGGATTTGCAGCTCAGGCCCCATCCTGCACACACACTGCTCCTTGGTACGCACGCTGTGGGCACAGGGCAGTCAGTGAAAATACTCCCCAGGAGCCCCTGCCCTCCTCAGCCTGGGTGACTCCAGGGCATTGCCTCCAGCCCAGCTCCCTCTGGGGGCTGAGCAGGGACCTCTCCATCCCTCTACAGACCCAGCTGCCCTCCCTGCCAGGCTGCAAACCTCCCACAGCAGCTGCACTGCTGCTCCTGATGCCCCAGGCCAGACCTGGTTTCTCCAGAAAAGCCAACTGCTGGTTTTTGAGCTGGTTCTGCTGCGCCAAGGGAGGCCAGATAAAGCTATTGGGTCAGCTTCCATTTTGGATGTGCTTCTTCCAAGTGCAGGGTATCCCTGTGTAGGAAACAATGCCTTCTCCAGCCTGGCTCATAGGCTGGGGCTGGCTCCAGGCACCACCTCTGCCCTTTACAAATCCCTTATCCTCCTGACCATCCTGCATCTGCCACTATTGATCCATCAGATAACAACAGCAATCCTTTCTCTTTTCCCTCTGCAGAGGTTCACAATGAGTTTGGATGAGTTCATGGAAGACAGATACTAAAGCTGACTAAACCCCCAGAAACCACCCACAGCCAAAGAAATTTCCAAGCTGAAAACAGATGCTGGCTGGGAGAATATTAAGAGGAGCATCACATGTCCTGTGTGTGCTGCTCCTCCTTGCTGAGAATGCACTTTGACCACTGCCAAGGCAAGATCTGGAACAAAGAGGCCTTTAGAGCACCCCCAGTCTCAGTCTCAGTACACACACACTGCCCTGGCCCCAGCACAGAGCAAGGGCAGCTGTGCTGCAAAGCACTCCCAGTTACTCTGAGAGTTTGTGCACTTCTCTCATTTGTTATTCCCTCTTAGACACTAGGAAATCAAATGACTTTCCCTCCCAATTAGTACTCCTTCATTATGCAAATAATGTCCTTTGATCTGCTCCTGCTGTCACAGAGCGGATCTGACTGTATTTGGTTTATTCCTCTTCACGCCCCAGGAAGGCACCCACCTCTGGGAGCTGGGACTGAGCTCTTGGCAGGGAATGGAGAGCAGCTGAGAGCTGCCTTGACTGAGAACAAAAACCACCCAAGCACAAACCCCGGCGAGGTCTGGGAAGGCAAGACCACAGGAGGAGGAGGAAGAAGGGCTCACCCTTAACTCTTCAGGCTGGGATGGAGAGCAAAGGCTGCAGAGACAGGGAATGAGCAGCTCCAAGTTGGAGAGCAGCCCTGCCCTTGGAGTGCCCCCATCCCAGTCACCCAATTTTTACTACATTCATCTACTGCAGATGAATCCAGGAGGGTCTGAGAGCAGCTCGGCCACCAGCAGGTCCCCAGGCTTTGATCCTGATACACTAATAGCCAACCTAAGTTCTCCAGCCTTCAATCTCCTGCTTGGCCAACACCAAGCTGGGATCACCTCCATCCACACTCAGGAAGGCAGCAAGGCACACTCCCCAGTCACGCTCCCACAGCTCTAGGGAAGATGCTATGTCCAGCTCAGACAGCAAATATCAATAATCAATAACAACCACAACAAAGCCATGAGCACAGCTGCACCCAGCCTTGATGCCACACAAGGAGCACGCCCACACAAAAAGGGCTTGGCAGGTCTCTTCCCACAAGAATATCCTGAACTTCACCTCCCTGAGCCAGCAGCTTCCCATACCCTGCACCCTCAGCCCTTCCTGCAGCATCTGGAGCTGAACTTCTCACACCAGGTCCATGAGCAGCCCCATCCACCTCCCAGCTGCTGAACCTCGGAGGGTTGAGCAGAAAGCTCCTTGCCAGCCTTGCTGTTTATGCTTTCACAGGCTGTGCCCATCTTGTCCTTCGTGCTGCCTTTCCTGGCAAAGCCCAGGGAGAAGTGGGAAGGAATTGGGCACTTGCAGCAGCCTCCAGTGTGTCCCTCCAGCTCTGCACTCACACTGCTGGGGCCCAGGCAGCAGCAGCATGGAAGGATGATGTGTGAGACCCTCCCTGCGCTGTCTCCAGGGCCAGGCTGCTCTGGAGGAGCCCATGCACCCCCCAGCATGGCCAGACTGCAGGCAGGTAGCCTGAAAGCAGAGCAGGCTCCTGGCTCCAGCTCCCCTCTCCAAGCACACAGCTGGGAAATGCAGCCCACGCCCTTCACAACACTTCTCTTCACTTTTAACTTCCGAGTATTTTAATTTGCAGGAATCGCCTTCTTTCATGTTGTGAAACCGTGTTTCTTTCTCCCTCTGATCTCCAATTTCGCATAGAAACTGTCTCCTTTGATATGTCTTGTTCACATCAGTCTGATCAGGCAGCTCCATAATTGTTAGTGATTTTCAAAGAACTGGGATCCTTGTCTAATACCCAGACTTGAGAATTCCTTGCTTTTTTAAATGTTGTTCAAGCAAATTAGATTAATTTAATTTCTTTCTTCCCTTTGGGAACAGGATGCCTCTTGCTTTGGTGCCCACATGCTGTCTTTCATTTCTCCAGGAGCACCCAGCTGTAGTTCAAGGGGTCACTCTGACTGAGGCAAGGATTTGCACAGGTAACTGGAAGCAGAAGAGCTTGTTCTGCATACATGAACAGAATCCAGGCAGTGGTAGCTCCTCTGGTGCAATTCCTGCACCTCTGTACCTGCTGCAGGCCACATTCCAGCCTTGCAATATGCTGCACATGAGCCATGGAGAGCTGGAGCTCTGTCCCAAGGCAGTGCAGACTGAGCACCATGCCCTGCCCTCTGCAGCCAGACCTTCCTGCAGCAGCACAGCAGGACCTGGTGGTTCTCCTGAGCTCCTCTCAAGCCCCTGGTGCTCTCAGCTGTCCCCCTGCCCTGGGGGCTCTGCACTCCTGGCACTGTTGCTGCCCCTGTGCTGTCTCAGCCCTTGCTGAGTGTTGGGGTCCTGCCTGATGTTCAGTGCCAGCCTTTCACAAGCTGTCTGCCACCTGGACACAGCCCTTGGGAACAGTGATTTATGGCTCCTGCTCACAGCACATGCCAACACACACAGCCTGCTGTAGGGGTAGGACAGGGCCCAGGGTGCACAGGGAATGCTGTGGCCTCAGGCAGTGCAGCTCCAGCCATTCTCCTGGACTCCAGCTGTGCTCTGCAGCATGGGAACCCAGCAGAAGTGAGGGCAGCAGTGCTGCAGCTCACACATCACCTCCCTGCACCCCTCCCAAAGCTTGGGTGGGCACAGTGCTGACTGCCCTGCTCTGCCATCCCAGGGGGATGGACTCGTGCAGCCTCATCATCATCAGCCTGGCCCTCAGAGCTTAATGAGGCTGATCACCAACACACCTGAGAGGGGCCTGCTGCCAAGGGGATGGGCACTAAAGGCTAACATGGGAAAGCCACACTTCTGTCACAGGGACATGAATTCCCCAGTCTCAGCCAGCAAGGCCTGGCCCCTCAGAGAAGGGCAGACCCAGCTGAGAAGGGGCTGGCAGTTCTGCATGGGGACACTCAAAGGGATGATGTCTGAGCAGCCCTGGGGCTCAGAAGAGCAGCAAGGCAGCACACAGAGGATGGCCTGAGCTGGGGGAGAGGCACCACTCAGACCAATCTGAACCACAGGCAGACTCTGTGAGCCCCTTGATTTGTGAGGGTTTAGTCCAACCAGCCAGCATGGTTGTGAGCCCCTTGATTTGTGAGGGTTTATTCCAACCACCCAGCCTTCAGGAGGGAGGGGGCTGTGCAAAGCCAGAGTCAATGCACAGCAGGCAGCTGGCACCACCACGACCCGTCCCCAGAGCACGGCTTAGGGCTGAGACTGAGCGCTCAGCCAAAGGCTGGCAATCAGCTCAGAGGATTTATCCACTTGTTTTTCTTAAGCCACCTTATTTATTTTCCCTTTTGGCTCCATAGCTCTGCAATCCCTGAGATTTGCAAGCAGTTTTTATGGGGTACGGTGGGCTCAAAGGAGTGACAAGAGAGAGATGCAGCTTTCCCAGCCCAGAGCAGACCAAGGTGTGACAGGGGAGAGGTGCAGCTTTCCCAGCCCAGAGCAGACCAAGGTGTGACAGGGGAGAGGTGCAGCTTTCCCAGCCCAGAGCAGACCAAGGTGTGACAGGAGAGAGGTGCAGCTTTCCCAGAGCAGACCTACCGACGGGGGACAGCTCGGCCACGCTGCCGATGTAGGGCCCCTCGAGGAAGCGCGGCTCGCTGTCGTTGATGTCCTGCACCTTGATGATGAACTCTGACTCGGGCTCCAGCAGCTGGTCTGTCTGTCTGTCCCGGGCCTGTGCCCTCAGTGTGTAGAAGGTTTTCTGCTCGCGGTCCAGGCGCTCGGTGGCGTGGATGTCCCCTGTGATCTCATCGATGAGGAAGATGGTGCCCGCGCCCTCCCCGGAGATGGTGTACTTGATGGAGCCGTCTCCTTCATCTGAGTCCGAGTGGATCTGCCAGGGAAAGAGGGAGAGGGTGGGAGCAGGCTGGGGATGTGCTTGTACCCTACCCCAGCCACCTGCCCATGGTCCCTGTGTGATGCCCCTCTGCTCTTGTTGGACTGGACAGTGACAGAGAGCACCACCAGACAACTCCTGCTGGTTGACATGAAGGCCCAATAAATTGGAATTAAAGGCCTGTCTTTACAGCTCTGCAGATTACAGATTCTGCCAGTGCCCACCCCCACTACAAACCAAGGGACAAACTCGTTTAATAAGGGGTTATGAGATGATGGAAAAGCAAAGGACAACTCAACTGCACTCCAAAGAAAGAGGTTCCCCTCTGGGCAAGGACCCAGGACTCTGGCAGCATGGGATCACCTCTCCCAAGCTGCACCATCAGCATCCCCTCCCTTCTACACAACCAACAGTTTTTTTCCCTTTTAATTGCCCAAAGTCCATCCTCATCCACCTGCTTTGCCTCAGCCACCCTCCATGATCTGGGCATCTGGTGCTGACAAGTCTCCCTGCTGGAGAGCTCACACACTTGCTGCACCCCTGTGCTGGGTTTGTGTTGCAGGGCAACAGGGGTCACAACATCCCATCACTATGCCCAGAGCACCACTTTGACAAAATCTGCAAAAGAGTGTGACAAATTGGCTCATGTCCAGGACTAAAAACAGACCCTGAGGAAGATGCCTTTGCAGGCAATCTCTGCTGCTTCATTTTTTAATTAAGACAATGTTTGGAATTAGGAAAAGAAAGGGTAAACAGCAGCTCCCCAACGACCAAGAGCTGACTGGAATCCAGGCCAGACGTCCAGAGATAATTTTATTGGTGGCATTAAACTGAGTTATGAGGTTTTTACAATCCAGCCACTTATGAGAAATCTATTAACAGTAACTGGACAGGCAGAATGCATCTTGACAAGGAGCAGCATGGGCATTAATTGGGACAATCCATAATGGGACAGGCCCCCGGAAAGGTTTCATCAGCTGCTTTCATTTGTTTCCTACAATTTTTGCTTAGAATCAGCAAAGTCATGTCCCCCCTCCGCAAAAAGAAAAAAGCCGTCCATTAATCGGCTAATGAAATATGAAAATGTTTATGGGCCATTCAATCTTCCAAACTGCAGTTCTATAATCCACCTTTCAGACATACAGCTCCACCAGCAAGAATTTATACCAGACCTGCCTCTTTTTTTACGATGCCTTCATTATATTTGTCTTGTTAGATACAGTTTATGTATTTATTTCACAAGTGAGGGACCCACACGTTAGGCAATTCAGTGCATTTTGCACAACATTCACAAATTACTGCCCATGGTGACATATCTCTCAAGGCTTGCCTGGAAGGAGACCTTCACTCAGCTCACAAATAGGGCTGTGAGCCCAGCAGAGTCTGGGACCACCGTGATGGCTTTGGCTGGAAATGTGCCTGGCCATCCTGACCTGGTCTGTGGGGATGGACATCCCAGCCTGGCCATCCAGTCCCCACCCTCCCCACAGGCTGGGGGAGAGCTTGCTGCCCTCTTCACTTTATCATCCTCTCCCAGCTCTCAGTGCTACTCCGTGAGCTTTTCAGAATGAAGGAGCACCAGGTCTGTACAGTGCAGGCAGCAGAAACCTGCATTTCCTGCTGAACACCGGGCTCATGATTAATAATTAGGCTAGAGATAAAGCATCCAGCACCACATTGAGCTCTCAGCACATCCTCTTCACATATTTGCTCATCACTGACTGCTTGGAGCAGGCACCAGCATCCCTGCAAACCGGAATGCTAGGAAGAAAAATGGAGCCTGGGCTCAAGGGGCTGCAGAGATTGATTTACAGGGGAAGATTAAAAGAGCTAAATCTGTGCTGCTTGGCTAAACAACAACTAATGGGGGAGGGCCGGATGGCAGACTACAGAAACACGAGGGGAGATGCCACAGAGCACATAGCAGGGATGTTCTCCCCTCCCTGTCACAGCAGGCAGGCTTGGGGAGCACCACGCAGCCTCAGGGCTCCCTCCACCCCTGGGCATGGCAGGACACTGATGTCACACAGCTCTGGGCCCCAAGAGCACAGGGACCACCCAGCCCTGCCTGCAGCTCAGCCCCAAGCAAGGAGAGCAGAGTCTGGGACATCCAGAGGGAGGACAATAGGCTGATCAGTCCCATTTGTTAAATGGGAAAATTGTTTCCTTGTCCTAAAAGACTACAACCAGAATTCTTACCAAGCCATTAATTACATACTAATAATTAAATCAAAATTAAATATGAACAGAGGTGCACATTCCTTATTAAAAGCAATTAAACAGAAAGCACAGATACACAAATAAAAAATGGCTCTGGGGCTAGAAAAGAAAGAAAATCAAATAAAAACTAGCCCGTAATAAAGGCGCACTCTGTTTGCTCCAACTCATAAAGCCCGAGTTCATCAATTTTCTTTAAATATTAGCAACTTAATTAAATCTGCTTTTTTCCCTTTAATCCTCTCCTCTATCTAAAATAGATCTGTCCACATGCAGAAGTTTGTAACTAGTGCTGACCCCATAATTCTATTTAAAAAACCCAAAGAAATCCACATCAAACTGACAGCAGCCTCAGGGGAAATTACAGTTCAGAAGAAGGATTAGCTAGAGAACCCAGATTTTATGGAAATGGTATCGGCCCTCCAGAAAGCACATGTAGGTGTGTGAGAGGCCTCCACGGAGGGCAAGCCCTAGTGCAGGAAGGCTCTGGACCCCCAGACTGTGCTAAGAGGGCTGGCACATTGCCGGGGACAAGGAGTGTCCCAGGCAAGCGCTCCATGCTCTCCCAGCGGCAGGAAAAGCCTGGCCCTGCTGCTTCCAGCCCTGGGGATCCCAGGCAGGGCTGCTGCTGCTGTGAGCCAGGCGGGTGACGTGGTGGGTGATGTGGAAAGGGGCTGTAAAACGGGTGAGTTGTAGGTTTGGGTTCAGCTGGAGCAGAGGCAGAGCCAGGCCTGTGACAGGCCCTGTGCTGCTCCCAGGGGAGCCATGAATTAGCTGGGCCTGCTCCGAGGGCGGCGCAGGAGCGCGGCTTTGAGTGTCTGCTGAAACGGACACAAATCACCACTGAAATCCCCGCTGGCCCCCAGCCAACAAACCCATTTTCAAGCTCCTCCAGACTCATGCCCAGACGGCTGAGGCCATCAGACAGCCCTGCTCTACAAGCTCTTGGGGACTTTCCTTTGGGGTGAGCCCATGCCTCCAGCTCCAGTGTACTCCTCTGACTGGTCCCAACAGCCAGCACTGCCTTCACCCAATACAAACAGTCCAAACACTGCCTTCATCCAAATACAAACAACCCATCTGCCTGATGTGAGGGGCAGCTGCTTCTCCAGAGCTCCCAGAAAAGGATAAAGCCCAGAAGCCCAATGTGAAATGCTCCTTCAGCCTCGGGACACCAGGAGTGGAGGGAGCAGAGGTCCATGTCCAACCTTCCCCAGAGGTCACACACCAGGGAAGTGTGGTGAGCTCCCTCCTCCAGACCCAGTCCTGCCCAGTATGGCACTGTCACCTGTCCCACAGAGACAGGGCTTCTTGCACCCACCCCCAGACACCACAAGAAGCCGGTATACAACTGTAGGAATGCAGATGTAAGTCTTGGTGTGTCCTGGGAGCACATTAACCTCACCACCCCCAAGCAGGGACCAGGCTCCTGCCATCACAGTCCAGAGAGTGTGAACAGCCTTCACAAGGGCCCTCTCTCTGCTCAGCAGTGCCAGCATATCCACCCTGCCCCTGTCCCCCCATGGAGACACCAGAGCAGCTTACCTTCCCCACATAGAGTGGCTCCGTGCCTGTGTACTCCTCCACCACAAAGAACTGGTTCCAGACCCAGCCACGCTTCACTCTCCCTCCTGCCAGCAGTGCAGGATCCCCGGGCTCCCCAGGGCCCTGCCCCGCTGTGTGCATGGCCCAGCAGCCCAGCTCCTGCATGGCACACAGCAGCAGCAGCATGGTGCACAGGCAGCCCTGCAGACCCTTCGCCATGGCACTCTAGGGGGCTGCATCAGCAGGAGCTTCTGGGTGTGCAGCCAGCATCCTTTAGGGAGAAGCAGGAGGAAAGTCCACACAAGGAGCTTCTGGACAGGCAGCCAGCATCCTTTAGGGAGTAGCGGGAGGAATGTCCACACTAGGGGTGTGAGGCTGGCTGGTCAGTGCAGAGCATCCCTGTCCCTGCTGCATGCCGTGCCCTGTCCTGCCTGAGTCACATGTGGGACAAGAGGCGGCCCGGGCTGCCCGCTGCTGGCGTGGGAGCAGTCAGTGCTGGTGCCTGGCAGGCTGCTCCTGGGTTTGCAGAGGAGAGCGTGGCAGCTGGCATTTGTCCCTGGGGACAGAGCTGCAGGGCTCCGTGCTGGGCTGCCGTGGGTCTGGCTGGGCAGGGGGGCGATGCCCAGCCTGCTGCTCACCCTGCCTGCGGGCACGCGGGGCACACACACCCGCTGCTGGCATTGACAGGAGGAGGAGCAGGAGGAGGAAGCTCTTCCACAGAGTTTTCCACAGAGGAGTTGACAGGATGAGCTGCTGTGGCCAAGGTCTGCCTGTCCTGTGGCAGCTGAGACTACTGTGCAAGGAGTGTGGCAAGGCAGGTGTGTGTGGCACAGGTGCAGCTCACAAGGCCATTTGTAACTCCATCCCAGTGCCTGCTGACGGGTCCTTGGCCCAGGTGATTCCAGTCACTTCCATTCTCTGCTGGCTCACGCAGGGAGGTGCAGGGCAGTCAGCAGCATCTTCAGGAGCCTGGAAAAAGCCAAAGTGTCAGAGCTGGTGTGAAAACACGGCCCAATGTCCCCCTGTGCTGCTCCTGCAGCATTGTCCAGTATCTCCCACCCTGCCCTGCCCCAGGTGCTCCACTGCCAGGCCAAATCCCACAGGTCCTACAGAGCAGGAACACAACAGGGAGGGCTGCAGAGCTCCCAGCACTGCAGACATCTGCTCCAGCAGGGACTCAGAGACCAAGGATCCTGCTGACAAGGGCAACCCTCACCACATGGTCCTGGCTGTTGAGAGGAGTGATGTGTGTGCCTGGAGGGAGTCACTGGTGCCCACCCACACTGCTGGGAGATGTGCAGCAGCACTCCTGGCACAGCACAGGACCAAAGCATAGCAGGCAGACAAGGCTCACAGTGAGGGATACCAACCTCTGAGCATGGGAGGTGCAGCCAGTGCAGACACTCCTGCAAGCCCTCCTTGCAGAACCTCTCTGCCATCTCACCTCTGCAGCCATGGGCAGCAGGAAAGCATCTGTTAAAGAACTTGCCACGTGGCTGACTCCAAAGGTAACAGTTTGAAAAAGGGCTCTGGTGTAAGCTTCAAGCCACTCTCAAGGCACCAAGGGCTGGGAAACAAGACCTTTAGCCAGGGAGCACATGGAGAGATGAAGCCTGACCAGGAGATGGGGATGCAGCATCCATCTCTCCCTGCACCAACACCCTGAGGTTCCACCAGAGCTCTGCAATACCAGCCACAGACTGATCTACTCATGAAACATGCACCAGCCTGCAGAATTCATCTCCTGTCAGCTGCTCCTCTGGAGGAGCAGAGGAGAGCAGAAAGAGGGTGAATGGAAAGGCAAATGATCCTGGACTAGATGTCCATCTACTCCCCACAGAAAGGGAGCTGGGCTGTGCTTTGCACAGACCCCTGCATGAATCTGAACAGTTCAGAGGAGGGACAGCTCCCACATATTTCTCCAGCTCTTTCCCTCACTTGCCATTCCCCTGTGTGACTTCACCAATGGGGCCATTTCCCAAACAGGGAATCTCTGCTGCACTCCTTCCTGTCTGCATTCACTTGTCTGGACAGACCCTTCCCTGAGAACCACAAAGCATCATTCTACACTGCCTGCTCATGGCTCACAAGTTGTGTGTCACACAATGTGCACAAATCTGTTCACCAAAAGGTCTCACACACATCCCACCCCATGCACAGCCAAGATCACTCACACTCACTGGCTCCTTCTGTCCATTTCTGCCTCGTTTGTGTGCACACACATTTCCTCCCATCTACACACACTGCATTCCACTCACACATGCACATCAGCTGTCACATGTGCCAGCCCTGTGCACTTCATGCTCCAAGGAAAACAGGGTCTCCAGTGTATTTTTATGTTGGCAATCACGGTACAGAAGCAGTAACATTGCTGCCACCCCTCCTCCTTGCCAGCCCATTTATTATAAAGATATTTCACACCAGCCAGGTGAGTTGTTGGCAATGTGTCTTGCAGCCAGGCCTCCCAAGCAGAAATGCTTCCTGTCCCTGCTCCCAAAGGGCAGCTGGTGAGGGTCCCTATCAAACCCCAGAGTATTTAACTCTGTACACCCAGGGGAGCAAGATGTCCTGTAGGTGGGGGATGGACTGAGCCATCTCTTCCCACACAGAGGGTAAAAGTAATTTCACAGATCAAATGCAGAGATTGGGGTCTGGAGCAACAGAGCTGAGGCTGCCCAACCCACAGCAGGCTCCAGAGCAAGACACTCACAAAACCAGTGCAAGTGTGCTTTATCACACTTACCTGGCTATACAGAAGATAAATACAGCCAGACATAGTGCACTGCTGTCACAAACAGCACCTCTCCCAGCTCTCACACCTAGGAGAGCTCTGGTTATTTTGGAGTAGGTTACCCAGACAGTGAGACATGTCAATAAACTGAGCAGCAAAAGCTGAGCCAGAGCAAGAGTTTCAGGTCAGCAGCAAGGGCAAACAAACAGTAAGTGTGGGAAGAACACTCTGCCCAGCATCTCTGCCTGCCACTCTGCAGCACTTTTACAGGCAACACCTCTGGTTGTATCCAAAATCTGAGTACAAGGAGCTGTAGCTGGTAAACTCAACTGCCAGAAAGAGAATTTAGAAAAGAATCCATCTGCATGTGTTCTCAGGACAGCTATGTCAGCCAGAGCCTTGAGGAGAAGCAGCCACCACCTGCTGAAGTCTGCCATTCTGCTCACCCAGCATCCTGCCCTTGCCATCCAGGAGCAGATCCAGCCACACTGATTTATAAAACCCTGCCAGAAGCCTGACAAGGCAGCAGTGCCAGTGCCAGGGTGCAGTTCTGCAACACTGAAGGCCTTCTGAACACATGGGGAGGCTGCAGGAAAGCCAGTCCAGTGGAGCAAATCCTGGCACCACAACCAACATCAGCATCCAGGGTGTCCAAGCGAGCTGGCACAAAGGCAGCACATTCCCACTGCCTCCAGAACCCAGCACTGGGGCACACAGCTGGCAGAGAGCACCAACACTGGCTCTGTGACAGCAGCAGGAGCCACCTTGATTCCCCTCATCACACCATCTCACACCTCAGTGACATCTGATTTCCTCCAGGACACAGGAACCCCAGACACTCACTGCAGGCAGCCCTGTGCACACAGAAATGGCAGAAATGGACGCTGGCCCTCTCTGTCAGCCTGACCAGAGTCACAGCACACCAGTGGAATTAGCACAGTCCCAAACAGCATCAATAAACCAGTAACAAGAACAGTTTAAATGCACACACTAAGGCAAGGCAGGAGAGAGGAAGTGAGGGCAGAAGAAGATGCTGCAGTGGGTGAGCTCCACTTGAGCAGAGCTGCTCCCTGGCTGGCAGACAAGCTTGCCCACAGTTCCCAAGGCAACTTGTTCAGTCCTGTTGCATCTGAGCACTCCACAGAGCAGATTCTGCCATGGAGAGAGAGTCCTGCTGAGCACCCATGGGGCTGGGCTGCGTTGCTGTGGGAAACACAACCTTATGTACAGTCTCAGCTATTGTGCTGGGTTTATATTTCACAGATTCCTCATCTGAGCTGATGCAGTTTGCTGGTGTCACGTGCCCAAAGTTCAGCTGCTCTCAGCTGAGCTGTGTGCTGCTCTTCCTGTGGGCAGCAATGCAGGTGCTGTAACCAGAGCTGCTTCATCCAGACATCAAAGCCCAACCACAGAACCTGTGCTGAACTCCAGTCCCCTGCACCACAAAATGCAGGCCCAGAGACACATCTCTAGCCAGGCTCATTGCCACAAACCAGATCCTGCTTCTCCGGTGGCAAATTCTCAGCCTGTGTCTCTTCTGTGACAGATTCAGGGTCATGTCTCTCCTCCGTGTGCAGAACCTTCTTTCCAGCTGCACATCACAGACCTCTTCCAGAAGCTGCAAAGCCAAAAGCACCAAGTCCTACTCATGCCCTTGCAGCAGCAGGAATGAAGACACCCCAGAAGGTCCCATGCACAGGAACCAGGACTGTTTTCATCTTTTATGAAAAATCTTTTCTTTAGGATTTTTCCTCCTGAGAAGCGGAGAGGCCTCAGGAACAAAATGTAAACATTGATTATCTGCTGCTGTGGAATGCAACTGGTGCATCTGTGATTGGCCCACGTTGGATGTTTCTAATTAATGGCCAATCAAAGCCCCGCAGGCTCAGACAGAGAGTCCGAGCCACAAACCTTTGTTATCATTCTTTCTTTTTCTATTCTTAGCTAGCCTTCTAATGAAATCCTTTCTTCTATTCTTTTAGTATAGTTTTAATATAATATATATAATAAAATGATAAATCAAACCTTCTAAAACATAAAGTCAAATCCTCATCTCTTCCCTCATCCTAAGACCCCTGTGAACACGGTCACACAGGACTAGCACAGTGTTTATTTCCCCATCTTATTGAAAACGTTTCACCAACAGCTGGAAGTGCCCCTTCCCCCTGCCACACTTGAGCAGTGGGGCTGTAAATAATCATGGGAATTGCTGCAGCCCAGCCCACAGCAGCACACAGGTTCCCATGTGGCAGCACGCCCAGCACACCACAGCAAGCAGGTTTCCATGCAGAGTGTGAAGCACCAGACCCTCAGACTGCCCCAGGCCCAGGGTGACGTCCCCTGTCCTGCTGCTGCCATCCCCACCTGCAATGATCAGCACAGCTCCCCCTGCCCTCCCCAGCAGAGCTCGTGCAGTTTGTTGGTGTGCATTTGGCACAGCTCTACTGTACATCATGTTGACAGTAGAAATTACATCCTGAGCTTATGTTTTACACTGTGCTCTGTCAGAACTCACCGCAGCCCAGTGATCAGGACAAATTGAATAGCATCCCGTCCATGTCAATATTTATTTCATTTTACAAATGCAGGCTGATGCAGGAGAAAGTAGGCAGGGGGAGGGGGCAGGCAATAGCACACCAGGGCAGCAGTGCCCAGCACGGCACAGCCCTGCATTGCTGCCAGCAGCCCAGGGAGGACTGTCCCACCCAGAGGGAGGGAGCATCCCCGGGACCTCGTGCACACAGCTCTGCTGGAAGGGCTGGCACACCAGTACTGCTCCTCTGACAAGCCCTAAGAATTGGTAAAAAACACAGAATTGCCCACCAGGTTCCAGGAGATGCAAAGGCAGGGAAGGAGAGCCCTCTCTCCTGAACCCCAGGCTGCAGCCTCAGCAAACGAGAGCTTGGATGTGCTGCTCTGGCTCCCCACTCCTCCCAGCAGAGTGGCAGCAGCATCAGAGCTGCTCCAGCTGCTCAGAACAGCCATGGGGATGCTACAAAATCTGCTGAGGAGCAAGGCACTGCTTGTGCCACCCTCTAGAATGCAGAGCCACAGCATGAATGACAAGCACAAGAGAGGAGCTCCTTAAAGCTTGGGCTTTCTTCTGCTTTACCACAGCCCAGAGGACACCAGGAGAGGAAGGCTGCAGTAGGAGGGTTGCTGGACAGAGACAATTCCTCAGCCTGACACCCACAGTCCTCCTGCTGCTGGAATAGCTGCCTGCAGAATGAGCTCAGGGCAGCACCTCTCACACAGCTCCAGCCCTGCTACCCAGCAAAGGCAAGGAAGGAGCAGAAGCAGCACAGCAGGGACAGGGACAGTCCTTGGGGTGGGGACAGCACCTGCAGGCAGAATCCCAACCCCGTGGCTGAAAACTGGGGGCCTGTGGACTCCCATGCTCCTTGCAGTGTGCTCTCCCAAGGGCAGATCCTGCAGGGACAAAGGGGGCACGAGAAGAGCTGTGGTGTGCCCTCATCCCCAGGGTCTGGAGCAGAATCTCTGACCAGTCATGGGGAGCCACACAGAGTTACAGCACACCAATGGAAGCAGCACAGTCCCAAACTGTGGTTCTGCCAGCTTTGGCACTGAGCACAGCCGCCTCACAGGGAGGCTGCAGAGCAGAGCATGGGGAGATACAAGAGGCAGGCTGGAGATACAGACAGAGCACAGTCACAGCTTTGTCAATGGTTTGCAGCTCTGCTTCCAACAGGCAGGACTACAGCACCTCTGGAGACAACCCAGGACAGAAAGCCAGACAGACAGAGCTCCTACCTGACTCCCAGCAAGCAGCCATGAGTGCCCCACTGTCAGAGCAGCAGGAAGAGCACAAGTTTCACACAAGTTCATGTTCCCAGAACATGCAAACCCATCTGGAGACCCTTTCTAAATAGTGGAGCCAACCTCCAGCATCAACCAGCCCCCTCCATTCCCTGCCCAGCTCCTTCTCACCCCACTGTGCCTCTACCTGAGAGCTCAGAGGGTGAGCACTGGCTCCAGCACCATCCAGTGTCAGCTGTGTCACCTCAAGGAACAGCTGAAGCCACGTGCAAGCACAAGAGCAGCTCTGGGGGTCAAGTTAGTGCCAGCTCAGCCTGCAGCCCACAGGGAGCCCACCTGCCTCACGTGTGAGAGCGTGGGCAGCACAGCAGCCCAGCCTCAGACAGCCCTGCTGGGACATGGGGCAGGGAAAGCAGCAATTACTCCCAGAGCAATTCTTTCCAGCTCTGCCTACAGAGCAGCACGGGCTGTGACCACGGCTCCTCCTGTTAAACAGGATTCAAATCCGCTTAAAGCTGGGTAAAGGAGCAGGCTGGCTCCACACACCCCCCAGATCTGTTGTGTGAAGGTAATGCAGGCATGGCAAGGCTGCTGCAAAGCTTTAAGATGGTTCATAATCTCCAGGCCTAAGGCTAAGACATGAACTCAGGCTCTCTGGAGCTCACTTTCTCTACTGGATATTGTAAGACAAGATGAGGCAAATACAGTTTTTTTTTTGGTTTTTTTTTTTTTTCTTTTTATAAACTTCTCCTCGAAATACAGAGAGGAGAGATGAGGCAATCTCAGCAGACATAAAACACTGTCAACTCCAGGCCAGCCAGGGGTATCACAATCAAGCTTCCAACACCCCACACGCTGTCTCTTGACAGGAGATGTCAATAGCACACCAAGCACTTGGCCAAGCACCCATCCACATCCCCATAGCTCCTCTCCAGCATTCAAGAGGCACCTCAGGATTCCCCCTTTGGGCTGGACAGTGGAATGCACTGAGCCCTCTGGAATACTCTGCAGCTTTAGAACACCAGGGACCAACAGCTCAACCTGGCTGCAGCCCCCACAAACCAGTCCTTGGCTGGAAAACATGAACACACATCACTAATTCAGTAAGGGAAGGCAGCACTGCTGAGAGAGAAGGTGTGGGATGCCCACTCACACCAAGACAGATGATGGTCACAGGCACTGCACTGCAAGCTCCCATCCCAGCAGGTCCCATCAGTGCTTTCATTTAAGTCTCAATGTTCACATAAAGCTGGACAAAGTACCAGAATACTGGTGCCACATCTGTTGGGAGCATCTGGAAGCTAGACAGGTTTTTGCCACTGCAAGCTCTGCTGAAATTGGGGTTTTGCCCACTGAACCCTCTGCTGAAATGGATCCTGCAAAAGGCAGACTCTAACTCAGCGTCCTTTCCAGAATATCACCAAATTTTGCCAATCAAGAGAGAGAAACCAAGAGATACTGACCTGGATAGCACTGTGTACAAATGCTGGAGATCAGTGGGAAAAGGATCCAAAACTCTAGAGGCTTTTTAATTAAGATATTTAAATTACTTTTGTCTTTACTTACACACTGAAAGGGTCATGCAACCAGTCACTGGATAAGCTTTTCCCAAATGCGGGTCCAGACTGTGCAAGGCAACATTTGGTAGCAATCTGCCTTTCAGCAAGTCTTCAGCCTTGATAGAGAGCCCAGCAGACAGACAATGATAAAATCAAGTTCTCCCTCTGATGTCACCAGAGCCTCAGCTTTAACAACAGGGCAGAAAACCCATTATCCGTAGTAAAAGTTTAGTCATGCTTATTTTTGAAGTAAATCACTGGATTTCCTCTTTCTGCTTCCTTGGAAGTGTTCTCTCAGCAAGGAACTCCTCCATCTGCCTTTCTTCTCAGATCAACTTGCACAGGGTTGAGGAAAGTTGTTTTGGCAGAGGAATGTGTACCTACACAATGCTCAGCTCTGTATGACTAAACATGCCTCTTTCTCCCTCCTTTTTAAGTTGCTTTAAGTTTAATTATTGTCCGCTTTGATGCTGCCTTGAGAAATTATAATAGAAAAATGAGGCAACTGCCAGAGCAGGAGCTATTCACAACCTTTTGACTTCTCATGTTCAGTCACTTTCTGCTATCAGACACACTGTGAGGAACAGTATTTGTTAAAGCTCTCACACAAGCATTGTTTGGAAAGAAGTATTTTCAAAGTTTAGGAGGGTGGTTTTTTTTTTCCTCCAAATCTTCTCTAGTCCAAGTTTCAAAGAAATTTTAATTGCAAAGAAAATCTCAACATTTGCCCTAGGGAAGAGGTTTTTACAGCCATAACGGTCTCGCTCTGCAGCAATTCTTTCCCAAATATGGAATTTTCATGCCTTGTCTACGTGAATACAATACTTTTAATTTGTCTTTAAAAACAGTCTCTGAGAGGAGGTGGAAGCAGCCATCACAGCACCTCTGTCACAACTTCTGAGATGGACAGAGCTCCTCCTGCTGTGGGGAGAGAGCTCCAGAGCTCAGCCCAAGCCTTTCATTTTAGGATGTGGACAGAGAGCCGTGTCTGAAAGCCATTCCCCTAAGAGAGCTGCATCTTTTATGCCTCAGCATCTCCTGAGAAGCCTGAAGTGCTCTTGGGCAGAGAACCCTCCCCAGCCTCCCCTGCCAGAGCTGCTCCTGTGGCCAGCCCAGGGACACACAGGGACTGTCACAGACATCTTTCCATGAAAAATCCTTTCCTTAGCATTTTTCCTCCTGAGAAGCTGAGAGGCCTCAAGAACAAAATGTAAACAATGGTTATCTGCTGCTGTGGAATGCAACAGGTGAATCTTTGACTGGCCCATCTTAGATGTTTCTAATTAATGGTCAATCACGGCCCAGATGGCTCGGACAGAGAGTCCAAGAGAGCTGCCTTTGTTATCATTCCTTTCTATTCTTAGCTTAGCCAGCCTTCTGATGAGACCTTTTCTTCTATTCTTTTAGTATAGTTTTAATGTAACATAGATCATAAAACAATAAATCAAGACTTCTGAAACATGGAGTCAGATCTCTGTCTCTTCCCTCATCCGAAAACCCCTGCGAACACGGTCACAAGGGACCACCATCACCTCCTTCCTTGCCTCCTGCTGCACTTCTTCTGGCCCTCAACACCACCAAAAGTGACAGGAAAGGAAGGGCACGAGCCCAAAACAGGACAGGTGCAATCAGAGCTGATGGCCCAGACAAAAGGCCATTTGGATAGGAATTGGAGGACAAAGTAAAGTAAAAAAGCACAAAATAGAATTCTTCCGCTTTGACAAATGTGGAGGGAATTGGCTTCTTTTAAGCCAATGTTTGGCAGATGCATGAATTATTTATCATTCAATATTGTGTGATTAAATGGAAAATTGAAGATGTTCATAGCTCTGTCTGCAACTTCCTACCTCTTGTGAAAGACTCCTCAAATTCCTACACAGAATAACAAGTGGGTATTAGAGTGAGTCAGAAAGGTTCAAAGAAACCTCCTCCAATTTGCTTCTCAAGGTTCAAGGTCACATTTAGAGACTCAGTCCTCTGGTGAAATAAATACCATGGCAGGCACACATCACTTTCAGGAAGGGCTCTTGCTGCTGCTACTCTTCTTCCCCATACATCTTAATCCTCTTAGCAATTTTGTCCTTGGAAATCCCTCAGTCTTCATGACAGGAGATCTGCAACCCCTCCTCACAGAAGGCATGAGGAAGTCCCCTCCTTCCCCTGACAGCACATTGTCATTTTGAGATTCGGACCAGGCTCCCACAGGATCCTCCACAATGAAGCAGAGATTGTGAGGGAGGACAGGAGAGCAGCAAAAAACCGGGACAAGACCTGGGGGGCTGCACCTGCAGTTCTGCAGTTCTCACAGCGCTTTTCTGCACTGCAACAAGATCATCTGGTTGAGCACAGCCCAGAATAGAAGCCTGGACCACCTTCCCACTGCAGATGCCTCTTTGGGTGCCTTTGGTCCAAGCTAAGTGGCTTCCTCAGCACCTCAGGACAAGCCTGCAGCAATAAACAGCTGTTAGCAAGGTGGAAGAATGAGTGTAATTAGTCTCCTTAATGCCAATTTCAGCCTGATCTCTCACACTTAAGAAAACTGTTACAACGATTTTCTTTTTTTCAGAGGAGCTCATTAAATAAAAATTAGAAACAAGATAGCATAATGGGTAAGAAAATTGTTTCTGCAACATCCTGCTAAAATCCAGCACTGCCCTGCCTACAGACAGGCTTTTCTGGTTTGGAAGAAGATGCTCCAAACCTTCCAAAAATTCCCCAGGAATTCCTAAGCACCAGGAAGAAAAGAAGGAATGTGGCACCACGGGAATTTAGGAACCTGAAGCAGGATGGTGCAGAGCCTCATCCCCCAGAGAGGAGGCAAACCTGCTTTGCTAAGACTCAGCACTGTGCAGAACACTCCACCACAGCTGGCAGGAATCCCTGGCAGCTGAGTCTCCAACACAGGCAGCACATTTTGTTTATTGTATCTGATCTATAAAAAGTTTTCTCTTGCTTTGCTGAGGTCCGCTCAGCAGGACAGACAGAGGGACTTGTCACTGCCCCCGGGGCAGTGTTATCTCTTTATACTACAAACTACGTATAACGTGTTTACAATTACTTTCCAAAACCTATCACTTATGTTAGACAGTGAGCTTCTACTCTAAACCAATCTAAAAGTGCCAACATCACAGCAAAAGATGGAGGTAGAAAAGAAGAAGAAGAAAGGCTGGACATGCCCAAGTCTTTCTACCTTGTCTCTAAAACCTCTATTCTAAAAACTCTAAAATCTACTTTTTCACTTAGTGATAATTTTATTATTACACTACTTAAACTTTTGTCGCTTTTAGGTCTTCATACAAAGCTGGTAATTTGCTCTATGGGTCATAATCAAACCTACAGGTGTTCTGGGCTGTGTGCTAGGGTCTCAGAGCCCCCTGGCAACTGTGGACACTTAGAGGGATGTATTGAGTTCTGACAGGGACCTACACACTGGAGCAGATGTGCCAGGAATATTCAGAGCACAGCACCTGCAGATAAGAGCTCCTGCAAAATAAAGGGCTGACCTCCTTGTAAGCAACTTGCAGACAACAGCAACAGGCTAAATTTTGCATTCAACCATTAATGATTGATGCATTATTTATTTGGAATCATTTGCTTCATTCTGCTAATCACATCACCACTACCAGCTCCTGACAATGAGCAGGGCTCGCAGCCATGTCCCAGGAGCCACTCACTCAAACCAAGCCTGGTGGCCTCAGGGCTATTCCACCTCCCCAGGAAAACATCCAGCCTTTGCCAAAAGCTGCTCACCGCCCTGCAGACACCACATGCCCTCTGATGGGCAGCATCTGGCACTGCTCACACTGCCCCAGGTCCACCAAGGGCTCACCTGCAGTCAGGAGAAACCAGCAGCACACTCATGTTCTCCTGCCCCGAGCCCTTCTTGCACTTTGAGCCCAGCCCTCATGTCATGGTTAAACTGCACAACAAGGTAACCACTGTAAGTTTCTGCAAAATTCAGGTGTCAATGGCCCAACTTGGGCCCCACAAAGAAGCCCTCCCTGGCAAGGGCAAACAGCCCCATAAAGAGAACCCACATGGAAACTAGACACCTCTTTGTCCCCTCAGTGCCACAGCCCAGAATATCCCATTTGTGTCCCCCCCAAGCATTCCTGTGCCACTTTGCAGGTAAAACCCACAGCAGAGGACACAGACACCCTTCCCCAGAGGAACCAGTCCTTTGGGAATGGACCAAGTCCAGGTGGGAGCTCTGGAGACAGGGACAGAGAGACCACATGTCCCAGGTCATTCACATGTAAATGAAGAAGCATTTTAGCATCCAGTCTGCTAGAAATCAAATTCTGATATCTTTCCATGCCCACTAAATTCTGTTCACAAAGACTAGAAAAAAAAAAAGGAAGCAAAAGCCTTAATAAATGCTGGAAGAGCAGGGAGCTCCCACCAGCTCCCAGCCCAGCGTAGCTCAGGGATTATCTAGGCAATAGTTTATTTTTCTCTCCAGTATCATTTTCCCAGCTTGATCTCTACTGTCGCAGTATGATGGTTTCACCCCATTAGCCTTGCTTAAAAAAGTGATCCCAGGACTGTGAGTGTTATTGCCCACATAAATCAGGAGGCTTTGAATATGGAGCACCTTTAAATAAACAGCTGATGGAAGTGAAGTTCCGGGATCATTATTAATAGCTTTTCATTTCTGTGGCCGCTGTGCTGTGACATTCTTTCCCAGCAGAAAGCCTCTGCTTCCTATCCCCAGCACATCTGATCCCCCGGGTCCTGCAGCCAGGATGAATGACTGCACCTCTGTGTTAATTGCATCGCCTGCTCCACAAACAGAATGCTAATATTAACCAGCAAGAGGAGGGGAGTCTGCACACCAGCAGTGATGGGACACTTCAGAGAGGGACAAACCAGTCCCACTGCCTTTTCCAGGGCTGCTCCTTCCTCCTTCCCTCGAGGAAGGGCAAATCTTCCAATACACACCAGTGAATGTTACAACAGGTGACAAGGTCCTGTTCAATTTCTGTCCTGTCTGAAGCGCCTTGTACTGGACAGACACCAATTTTCTCTGCTCTGCCAGCAATATTACACCTCTCACAAGCCCCCTGGTAAGGAAAATGATGCCACTCTCTGTCATCCTGGTTTTTTAAAGATTTTTTTAAGCCTTCTGATGTTGACATTCTTGTAGGGAACTTTCTCACACACTTTCTGTAAATAACTCCTTGTTTTGCATTCCTTTATGGAGGAGGAGAAAGTTGATGGACTGCTGGTCTGTTCAGTGTCACTGGAGAGGTGGCACTGTCACCCTCCAACCCACTGTCACTCTTGGAAAACTATAAATGTTGGAGTACTTCCCTTTTTCTTACCTTGAGAACAGTGGTGTGTGCTTGTTCCTGTGCACACAGGTGCTCCCAGGTGGAATTCCCAAAATCTTCACATGCAGGACCCAGAGCTGCCAACCCTGCTGCATCCACAAATGACATCTTCCCCCAGGTTTGTGGAGAGACCAAGTTTCTCCTCAAAGTGTGCTCAGGCTCTCTGAGGCACTTTGCCCAAAGAAAGAAGGAAATGATCCTGCTGACAGCCAGCTCCAACAAAGTGACCAATGTAAGTGCTGGCAAAGAGGCTCCACAGTGCTCCAAGGTGCCCAGGAAAAGGCTGGCACCAGAGGGTCCTGCTGCTGCAGCCCACCCCCATCTCCTTCTACTGTTTTTGAGTCGTGCTGCTCAAAGAGAAATCACAGGGGAAGCGAAAACCCAAAAGCAGCCTGTTGCTGTTTGCAGGGACAGACTTTGCAACAGACATTTGCCATACATAAACTCAAAGGGCTGCAAAGAGCAGCAAACCACGGGAACAGGTGATGGCTTTTGATTTTACTGCTTGCTCTTTTCCCAAATCCAGCTCTCAGCAAGGAGATTTGGGACACAGGCATAAATAACAGAAGGTTCACCTATGAGAAAGCAGAAGTGGGAGCATCAGAAAACTGGAGTGTGGCTGAACAAGGCTGAAAGAGACCACTACACACTGGGAGTACATTCCTTGGAGGGCTTTGAGAGGGACAAAAAGTGTTAGATATGGCTCCTGATTTCAGAGCCCTTTTCTAGCTCTGAATTGTGAGGGACTAGCACAGCAGAGACACATCCTTATGACAAGACTGTGTGTCTCTGGATATGATTCTGCAAGAATACAGCACCAGCCTTCCCTCTGCAAGGAACTCTGACCACTTTGCTGAGTGAAGAGAAAGATTTGATTCCTCCTCAAGCACTCCCCCAGTGCTGTATTTGCAGACTGAGAACCAGCATCCAGCAGCAGCCACCCAGGGCCTTCAAGCACAGGAAACACAGTGGGTATCACACATGCAAAGCTCAGTGCATCACAGAAACACTGCTTTCCAACCACCAGACTTCAGCATCCCATTGAAGCATCACCTCTCAGCAGAGGCCAAATGTGCAAATTGCAGTTGAAAGGGAGAACATTTCTGAAAGCTTGAAGCACGTGAACACAGCAGACTGGAACAGAATCTGCAAGTAGCTTCACTTTAATGTCACTACCAAACCAACAACACAAAGAGGAAGGGACAGACTGGGAGCCCTGGGAACAACCACTCTGCTCAGCACAACTGATAAAGGGAAATTAATCATTCAGTTCCTCCATCAGGCACAGGGGTTCAGGGCTTTGGTGTAAAACTCCATCAAACAAGACTGGCATCTTCACTTCTGACATTCCTGGATGGACAGAGGACACAGCGTGGGTTCTGCACAGGGCTTATTTCACAATCCAGCCCTTTGCCTCTGACACTCCTGGAAACAGTGAGGCTGTGAGAATCTTCCCAAGCCAGCACCAGGCTTTGAAGGGTCTTTCCTCATGTATCTGCACAAAGCTGGGACCTTGGGGCCTTGTACGTGGGTTCTAATGTTATTATTATCAAAAGGAATAAAGAGGGACACGGTGAAGTCAGAGGCAGCAAAGCAGCCCAGGCAACAAAGGGAGGAAGAAAAAGAGAGATTACAGCAGCAACAGGGAGGACAGAAAAGCAGATGGACAAAGTGCATGGGAAAGAATAGAGCAAAGGGGATAGACATCCACGTGGGCAAGCAGGACTGTGCTGGAACACGGGGGAGTGTGGGCGTGCAGGAGGGGGCACAGACGCTCACACAGGCAGGTGCAGCAGCCATTTGCAGCTCCCAGTCCTCCTGCCCAGCCCAGGCTGCCAGCCTGGCACTGCTCCAGCCAGGGATCTGCCTGAGAGCACACACAGCACTCCCCTGGCCCAACCCTCTCCAGTCAGCACAGCAGCCGCTCTAACAGAGAAAGATCCCCGTGACCAAAGACAGACAGACAGACAGACAGACCCTGGCTCTGAGCACCCCTCACTCCCCCCAGAGCAGTTCAGTGCCTGGAAGAGGCAGAAGTGGCAGGACACATGTACAGACACAGCCACCTTCCTGTGTGGTTTCCTCCTTTGTCACCCTCGCACACATTAACCCTTTGCATCCTGCTCTGTCACTGCACTGCACACCCTTGCTTGCACTCCCTCTGTCCTCTGGGCTGCTCCACTTCTCCCTGCACACTCCTTCCCAGCTCCCTTGATGACAGTCACATCAGAACCCAAATCCCCAGTCCAGAGCCCAACACACCCAGTCCATGCTGTCACTTGCACAAGTGCTGGAATCCAAACTGCACATCACCCCCTGTGTGCTCCCGCTCTGATCTCCAGGCCCCCACTGCTCCAGCTGGACACTGTGTCAGGACTGCAGCACAGACTAAACGTGCTCCTCTCCAACCCACCACCAACCTCAGGCTGCTGAGCTGGCAGCAACCTCAGGCACAGTTTGGGCATCCAAAGCCAAGCAGTGTCCAGCCAAGAAGCCATTCTTGCTCCCCTGGGCCTCTGAGTTGTTGTACATGTCTTTCCCCTCACCTCTCCATCACACCTCACAGTGGTGTGACACCAAACTCACACCTTGAACACACAGTCATGGTGACTCCAAAACAGAAAAGCAAGACACAGGTGCCCTGAGCAGGGCTGGTTACAAACCTCTGAGAGGTTCAGGACCAAGCCAGACACAAGCACTGCATGTGGGCACTGCTTGGGCCCCCATGGTGGAGGACACCAAGAGCATTCACTCATCAAACAGCTTTCCACATCTTGGTACACAGAGGTACAGACAGATCTCACACACAAAACATATAAAGCATTAAAAAGTTATCAAAGACTCCACGCATTGTCTAGAAGAGGACAAAGAAAAAATAAAAAGCTATTTCTATATATACTTGGGAAGCACCAGATAGCACAGTGATGGACTAGATATAAAAAAGATACAGATGAGTCTCAGTCCCAGCCTTTGATCTCTCACAAGGGAAATGCATGTGCTGCCTTCTGGAAACCAGGACCAGACATTGTGTCCTACCCCTGCCTAAGCCCAGCTCAGCTGCAGTTTAAAGAAAAACCTTCCAGCCTGGTGCTTCACAGTCCCTCCCTCTCGTTTCTATTTCACAGCAGCTTTTCACAACCCTGACAGTGCTTACTACAAGCAATACCAGCTCAGCTGCAGGATTTTCTCCTTCTGGGACAGACTAAGGTTTGGAAAATGCTTCCCTAGAAGCAACAAACTTGTCTGGAGCCTGTGGCCAGGAGCTGAAGGCAGATGCTGAGCAGCAGCCCTGGGCAGTCCCGGGTCAGAGCCTGTCCTGCCAGCTCCAGGAAGGAGCTAGCTGAGGATCATTTACACCAGCTCACCACTGACACACAGTCCCGCTCACCAAGGCTTGCTTTCCAGCACTCTGCTGCCTCTCCAGCTTCTCCCAACACACACCATGCCTGGCAGCACCCCACACCTGTGTCCTGGTCAGCCTGAGTGTGCTTTGGCCAGCACACCCACAGGACAGAGGCCCCTTCTCCTGCTGCCCAGGTCTGACAAGGATTCTTGTCGAAGCCATCTCCCTCAGTATGAGCACTAAAAGGTATTTAATTGTATTGGGTATGGCTGGAAGGGAGTTAATTAGCTTTGCTTGGTGCTGAGTTTTAGCTTTGTGACCAAAACAAAACTGATATTTTAGCTACTGCCAAATGGTGTTTGCAGTGTTAAAACCCTCTCTGCTTCTCACCACGTCCTCAGTAAACAGACTGGGGTGCACAAGAGTTTGGGAGTGGATTACCCAGATCAACCACAAAGCTACCCTGTCTCATCTAACATCGTGCTCAGCAACAAAAAGGGAGAGGAGGGATCTTGGGGGGTTTGTCATCTTTAGCTCAGTAACTCCTGGACATCAGTCCATGCAGAGAAGGCACTGAGTGTTTGCCTTTGCATCCCTTGTTTGCTTTCTCTCTTCTTCCACTTTCACTCATTAAACCATTTTTATCTCAACCCACACACATTTTCTTTTACTCTTCCTTTCCTTTTCCCATGACCCACTTGGGAATGAGGGAGTGAATAATTGGCTGTGTGGGGCTTAGCTGCTTACCAAGGCTATCCCACAACAGCCCAAACACTTGGCTGCACCAGTACAGGCCATGTTCACAGCCAGAGCAGAGGAAATCAGACTGCACCCTTCCAAAGGCATTACCCAGAAAGCAGCAGAGTGGCAGAATGAGAAGCTCCATTCTCCTTGCACAGTGCCTTGAGCCTCAGTCCTGTGAGGAGAGCTCACATCTCCAGCTCTGGAGCAGCCAAGCACCACCCCACTTCCCATCTAATCCACTGAAACACATTTGCACTCTAGGTGCAAAACCAATTAAAGCCTCAACTGATGGTTCCAGCATCACTCCCAGCAGACACGAGTCTCCCATTACACAAAACCGCTTTTTAAGAGAAAAATCCATAAATGCTCACCTGTGGTGGCTACTCCAGCTGGGGGGGGTTCAGTGCCTGCGTTCACTCCTTACATCCATTGCTTTGTGATACCAAGAACAGGAACAGCAACATCTGTCAGCACAACAGTCCTCTAGGCAGGACTGCAGAGCTCCAGATCAAAAACCCTTGGCTGCCTTCACTAACCCAGCTCTGGGGCAAGGCAATGTCTTGATGATGACGTCCCCATCTGCAGGGTCAGCCCCTAGTCACTCGTGCCATGGGGACACAGAGCGGCAGCCCCAGCCCTTCGCACACCTGGGGACTGTCCCCTGCCCACGCTCCGAGCTGTGCCATCAGCCCTGCCACACCTGCCACCGGGGCTGCTCCTGGCCTGCATCGAGCTGGGCCGCACCAAACCCACCCGGGGGCTCACCTGAGAGCTCAATCTGGGCAACAAAGCGGAAAAGAGGGGTTTGGGAAACACACAGCGAGACCACAGAGCCACTGCCCAATGGAGGGCCCTGTTCTCAGCTCACCTCTCTTTCACATTAATTGGTTAATTGGCACGGCGGGCTGCGCACAGGAACGGAGGAAGGCTGGCTCCCTCTGCCGGCACCGGCCCGACCGGGAGCCCCCGGCCCGTGTCTGCCCCCGGTACCGGGAGCCCCCGGCCCGTGTCTGCCCTCCGGTACCGGGAGCAGCCGGAGCCCGGCCCGTGTCCCCTCCGGTACTGGGAGCAGTCAGAGCCCGGCCCGTGTCCCCTCCGGTTCCGGGAGCCCCGGCCCGTGTCTGCCGTCGGTACCGGGAGCAGCCGGAGCCCGGCCCGTGTCCATCCCCGGTACCGGGAGCAGTCAGAGTCCGGCCCGTGTCTGCCGTCGGTACCGGGAGCCCCCGCCCGTGTCCACCCCCGGTACCGGGAGCCCCCGCCCGTGTCCGCTCTCCGGTTCCGGGAGCAGCCGGAGCCCGGCCCGTGTCTGCCGTCGGTACCGGGAGCAGCCGGAGCCCGGCCCGTGTCTGCCCTCCGGTACCGGGAGCAGTCAGAGCCCGGCCCGTGTCCCCTCCGGTTCCGGGAGCCCCGGCCCGTGTCTGCCGTCGGTACCGGGAGCCCCGGCCCGTGTCCGCTCTCCGGTACCGGGAGCAGCCGGAGCCCAGCCCGACACCACTGACCTGGCAGCGCTGTTATGAACAAGTTTATAGGATAACTCAGTAAATCGATGTTTGCCCTGTTTGTTGGCTGTTAAATGTTAATTACCCGGTTGAAATTGTTGATTCTGTTAGCCGTCGGTGTTGTTGGTCACTATGCCCAGCGGCCCCTTGCCTGTGCATTTCTGTCCCGAAATGGCTTTAGCCGTAGAGAAGGTGACATGTGAGTAACATGTAAATTAAAACACAACGTGCAATTCGAGAGAAGAACACCCTAAAAAGAGGAGCCAACTTGCGGTGTAAGGGACTGAGTGACATGTCCTACTCGGGAACTGTCACTCTATTCCATGGGTGTGATTTTGGGTGTCATCATAACCTTACAAGAACAGGACCAGGATGAGGATTTTGGACGATAAACTTTGCAGTTTTCCTAGGCACGCTCATGAGGGTGGAAGCCCCAGCTCTGCTACACAGCAAAGCTGTTTTACCTCCTCCTCCACGTCACTGAAGGGAGCAGCAGCACCCAGAGCTGATTTCATAAATAAAGACATTAAAAAATGAGCAGGTCTCCTTGCCCTTATTTTTACTACACTTTGGGGGCTCGCCTTACTACACCGCCAAAATCCCCCAGACCTTCCACAGCACAAATTCAGGGTGCCCAGGGAACGGGTGCCCTGCCTTGGGACAGCATTACTGCAGCAGGAATTATTTTGGAAAAAACACCATGCTGCTGGGAAACAGCCCGGGAGGGCTGTAGCAAACGGGTGTTCAGCTGACTTCTGAAAAGTTAAAGCAGGGATGTAATTTCTTAAGGACTCTGCTGATGCTCAGCTATTCCTACCTGCCATCAAAAGGTTTAGCTGTATTTCATAAGTGGGAAGGCAGCCAAGCTCAGAAAGCTGGTGAAGTCCAGCTCTCAAAGCAATGCCTCCCTCCTCACCTGTCTGTCCTCGACCTTCCAGACTCCGGTGGCAGGGAAAACAATTCCCTGTCCACACAGGCACAACACTGTCACATGTCAACAGCCACATGCCTAGCTGGAGCCATAACAATAGCAAAGACAGCACATTTTCACACAGCTAAAAACACTGAATAGGGAAAATACAGAAAGATCCAAGGGTAACTCTGCAGTTTGGCAGTGGTGGGGGTGGAACCAACAGTGTCCTGTCCCAGGTTAAGAAGATGATTTGCTCACTGTTAGTATATGCACAACTCAACTGATTCTCTCTAGAGAGGGTGATGAGGACAGGAGGAGGTGCTCAGAGCTTAGGAGCCACTTTTAATGACAAGGATTATTGGAGAAACAGCATTTTGGGGATTTGGGATTCCGGGAAGAAGCTGCAGTAGGAGCAGAGGGAGATAATCCCAGTGTGACAGACAGAGACGCAAGGAAGCAGGACGGGAGAAGGGAGTGCAGCATCCCCAGACACACACAGAAGTTACTGTCTGGCTCAAGGGAACATCCATTCCAGAGCAGGAGGCTGCCAGAACAAGGGTCTGGCCCACAGCTTCAGCTCTCTTCCCTCCTGGCATGGCCAGACCAGTCTGGTTCCTCTGGACCAGCCAAACCTTTATCTGTCCTTGCTGACTCTGGCCATCAGCGGGGCCAGAGGCTCCATCTGCCCCACCGGGCAGAGGATCAGGCTCCCTGGCCAGCCTGTGAGCAAACAGCCAGCCAGGGGCTCCCAGGCTCTGCCACAAAGGCAGCAGAGGGGCACCGAGGGGGCAGAGCCAGGCCAGGGCCAAGGGGACACAACCCAGGGTACCCAGCTCCAATACCTCTGAGGTGGGCATGGGGCCCTTGCTGGGCTGGTGTCTGCCTGCACTCAGCCCAGCAGAGGACAGGGAAGGGCAGCAGTGCTCCAAAAGGAGTCCAGAGACAGATGGACGTCACCTGCAGAGGCTGTGCTGGGTCCCCAGGGGCTGCCATGCACTGCACTGGGGATGAAGCTGCCCCAAGCCTGTGGCTGCAGCACCCAGGAGGGGCTGATTGTGTACAGACCAGGACAGCTCCTCTGTGGGAATGAGCTCCCTCCTGCCAGGCCACTATTCTGACCACATCTCACCCTTCTGCCATCAAAACCTCAGGGAAGTGCCAGCTTACCAAAGCAGGGCTCAGCTCCTGTGCTTGCTCCCACAGCTGCTGCTTCCAAATCTCTCACTCACAGCCTTGGTGCGCAGGGTGAGCACCACTACCTGTACCCACACTCACACACGGGCTCCTGCCAAAAGGCATTCAGAGCTTTCAAGGCTCCTTTTATTGCCCAACATGTTTCTATGGCGACTACCTTCACATCCCATCATTGGCTGTGGAAAGCTTCTGGCCATCAGCAGCTTCAGGTGAGTTGAGCTTCAAGTCACCTGTAGTTTTTAATGCCACTGGCTACAGCCAGCTGGGAAGGGATTAACAAAGCCCCAGGTGAAGAGGGAATGGTGAGCATGGCACTGTCAAAGAGGAGTGAGCCCATTCTCCTTCCCCTTGGTGTTCTCTCAAGTCCTGTAGCAGGGAGGAGCAATAGAGAGGGGCAGGGGGTGTCTGCAAAAGGGTATTGGACATACAATTCTGCTTCCATGGTTCCCTGAAGGATTTCCCAGTCAGCAAAGCTCACAGAAGTGCCATAAGCAAAGCACAGGACCACTTCAGCCCAACAGCCACACCAGTGCCCTATCCACAGTCAGGATGCTCCCAGCTCTGCTCCTACAGGGCAGCCACAGATCCGGGAGTGCTTCACCTCTATCACAGCCACAGCTTCCATCATGAGCCAGGAGGGCCAAATTCAGCACACGTGACAGCAGTGACAGTGTGAGACAAACAGGGTGGCTCTGTCTGGGGAGCAGACCCTGCCCACAACAGTGTGACAGCAGTGCTAACAGGCACTTAGCCCAGAGAAGGGGGCTGAGGAGTGTGAGCCAAGGCATGGCTCTCCCACAAGAGATCTGAAATCAGCAAGTGCAGCACTGAGCAGAGTCAAAGCTGACTGAGTTCTGTTGGGTTTATTTTCTCCAGGCTCATGGGTGGCACTGCCAGAGCACGGCAGTGAGTAAAAGCAGGACAGCAGAACAGGGCACAGCAAGTGCAGAATTCCCAGACAAGAGCAGGAGGGCAGGACTGGGAACACAGAAGGGCTGCCCTTCCTGCAATGAGTACTGCAGCCTTGCCTTGTGTTCAGTGAGCTATCCTGAGATGGGGCACCCAGCAGAAAGGAGACACTTTCTGAAAAGCACCTTGATTTCCAGCTTGCAGGTGTAGCAGCAATGAATGATGCAGTCAAGCCTGGCCCTTGGGCTGGAGCAGATGGACCAGCTTTGGGCTGGCTGCCTCTCCTACGCCCCAGGGCACAACTACACCTGCTTTCAAGAAGGAAAATGCAGGGCCCTCAGCTTAGCAGGGTCTGTCCCCCACCTTTTAGGCAAAGCTGCCTTCTAGGAGCTCTAGGGGAGAGCTACCCCATCTGACACTGGTGTGTGCCCTCAGGCTGGGTCAGCAGCGTGGAAGCAGCTGAGACAGTGCCTGGAAACCTGTTTGGACACAAAAGCCATGCCCAGCCACCGAGGCACAGGCACCCAGACACCCCCATGCTGTGAACAGTCTCTCCTTGTGCTCCCACCTGCCAGCACAGTCCTGCACCCCCCTTTGCTGCACATGCACCAGGAATCATCAACAGCTAAGGGAGCTCCGGGGCTGCCGTGGGCCCCAAAATCATTTGCTCAGGCCCACAGTGTCCCACAGGCCTCAGAAGAAGGTGCTGTAATGCTGGCAAAGAGCTGAGACATCCATTTGCAAGAAGAATTCCAACCACACTGCAAGAGGATCTGAGGAACAGCATCACCAAGAAGATCCACAGCTGGACTTGGACCCTCTGCAGGCATCCCAGCCAGCCCTGTGGGGTCACAAAAGGCACATACTGCTGGAGAAATATCCAATTTTGCTGCCCAGAACCAGCACAAAAATGCCTTCCAACAACCATTCCCCAAAAGGGTACAACAGAACTCCCTTCTTCCTGCCACGGCACAAAGGACAATAAAAAGAAACAAAAATGCAAGAGATACTGAGCCAGGATAAGGTAAGGTCTGGACTAGACTCTGAAAGCAGAGTTGTTGCAAAGGGTAAAATTGAAAATTACTGTAATGTGCTGTATTCCTTTTATGGACTTCGCAAATAATAGAAAGTGATGACTACATGAAAAGGAAACTGTGAACTAACTGGGAGGATGGGTCTCTGCAGTGGCTGCCAGCAGGAGCACAGCCCCGTGCCTGAGCCCTCCACAGCTCTCCAGAGCAGAAACCAACCCACAAACTGGACACAACTGCAGAGAGAGATGTCCCACAGAGCTGAGCAGGCAGGGGACACCCAGCTCATGTTGGGTGAGCAGCTGAGTCCAAGTCCAACCCCATACTCCAAGTCTGCGGCGATTTGCTGTCAAATCCAGCCACAAAGACTTGGCTTTTCTGCTGGGGTAGAGCAGGGACTTCACAGGGATGTGCAGGCATGAGCCCTGAGAATGCAGCAGCAGCCAAGGCAAAGGACAGAGCTCTGTGCCCTCACCTGCAGCCCAGGACTGCCACACACCTGAGAGCAAGGTGGCACAGGGCACCTGCTCCCTGCAGAGCCAAGAGCACACGGTGCTGAGGGCATTCCCAGAGCAACCAACAGCCTGAGGCTAAGCTGGTGGCATCCCTCCCCATCGGGCACCCCTTCCACAAACAAACACCATGGGATAAACCGGTGGTAAGACAAAAGAGATCCTGAGAACAGCAAGGAGCTGTACACCGTGTCCACCTACAACCTCGGGCAAGCAATCTGCTTGGGATTCACACCCACCTCATCTTTACATGCAATTTCTCAAGAAAGCAGATCACTCAAAATGGCCTGTGCCTCGGGATATGCATGGACTTATCTGCAGAGAAGTGTCATTGCTTGTAAACCCAAACACAGTTGCATAACCACATGGTTAAAAGATAACAGCACAAATTCATACATGGCTGTATCCTTATGCACGAATACTCTTCAGCGACATGATGTCACAAGAACCCAAGTGTCACCACACCATTTCTTTTTCAAACTGCTTTCCTTTGCTTTTAAAATGTAGGCTTTTAAAATATAAAAACTAATCATTTGAAAAAATAAGTAATTGTACTTTAAAGGAATAGCAGCAGATTAAATCCCACCTGAAGTCCAGTTTTGTTTCAAAGCTTTCACGAACAATCTAATCCTTCTAATGAAATAAAGTCTTTGAGTTGAAAAAGTGGCTTCAAATAAACAAACATTCCCTCTGCAACATTTCCAGCCAAATTTTACTGCTATGGGATAGTGATTATGAGTACAAAAGTAAAATTTGCTACAAAAAAAGCCTTGCTAGCTCAATATTATTTTTAATGTGCAAAAAAAAAAAGCCCAAAAGCTGACCAGACAATATAAACAACAAAGAGTAAATTGTGACCCTTTTCTCATAATCCTTAAACACAAGAAAGAAACTATGACTTTTTCAAACATGACATTTAAATCATGAAAATATGGTATTTTTTGGAATGGAGCTAGGAAGAATAGGATTTTAACTGTTATTTTTAACCCAAAGACAACCTTTTCTTTCCCTTTTTTTTTTTTTCTGGAGGCCTGCTAGCTTCTTTTGAAAAAGAGTTTAAAACTGACCTTGTTCCAGTAGCCACTTGTCTGTCATAGGTATGAAATCACCATATCATATTATAAAGTGTCAATGCACCAAAAAGCAAAGGGCATTTTTTTTTCCCCCAGAAGGAACAAAACTGGCTTTTTTACCTATGAAACAGCACATACTTTTTCTTTCATGAGCCCACCAATTTCAGCACGGTATTATTCGGCAGCCGGCATTTCATACAGAGACCAAACCTCACTTGCTCTGACCCTCACCTCGCTGGAGCAGAGACGTACGTGAGACAAAAGTCAGCACAGAATCTGGGCCACCTTATTTAGATTTCAGCGGGCTCTACCCTGTGCTGCTCTCAGGGTACTGTCAACATTTCAGGGAATTCATCAATGAGCAGCACAACCACCTTTTGGCCTTGAACACAAACAAGCACAGCACCAGCACGGAGGAACCGTTTCAGACTTAAAGCCAGAGAAACAATTTATTTTCAGCATTTAAAAACTGATGTACCAGGACAATGATCTCCAACCCTGATAATTGTTTGCTGCAAATACTCATTACCCAGCGCTCTTGAAAGAAGTGGAGAGCATTCATCAGCCTCATAGGGAAAACATGGCAAAGCCCAGGTTCTGAGCAATCTGTGAGTACAGAGACTGCAGGCTTCAGCCATGCTCTGTGCATTGGGTACTCTGAAGAGACAGAAACGGGTCCCAAAGAAACAGGCATGAGCTGAGATTTCCTCAGTGGTATGCAAGCCTGTGTTGCAGCACAGCATTTTAACAGCGCAAGGACCAACCCAGGAGCAGGGAGAGAGAGGCACATTCCCCCATTCATTTCCTCAGGCCATGCAAACAAGCTCTGGAGAACCAGAGCTCTGCGGAGCCACCCACCCATCCTCCGTACCCTCTCAGGTCCAAAGGCGTCCCTGAGGTGCCTTGCACTGTCTCATGAAGTTAAGTCTGAACTCCCGAGCCTGCCCCTCCTCGCCGCTGCCTACACCATCACCCCTACAACTGGTGCTGTTCATGCATAAAACCAGGAGAGATGAGAAGACAGGGCAGATGTCCCCTGACTGTGCAGGATGCTAGAACTGTCAGAAACCAAAGGAAAACGAAGAGGCATCAAGTGCATCGCTCCACTCACAGACCCAGGGCAGTGCCCAGGTGGGTGAGAGGCACCTGGCGAGGCAGCGCTGGGCCAGGGCACGCAGGGAGCAGATGCGGCTGCAGATCCGCTCCCAGAAGGCCTGAGCACAGCCGGTTGGGAACCACATTTTAAATGAGGAAAGTGCTAGTTTTAGAACAGTTATTTTTAGTTTGTTGTTAGAAAAAAAATGTGGCTCTGTGAAGGGAGATGTTACCCGGCCGGCTCTAAGGGCTCCTGCTGGGTCCCTCGGGTATGGCAGCCACACATCCACACGCGCCCCAAGCAAATTCCGTGCGGAATGGGCACGGAATGGGTACGGAATGAGTACGAAAGCTACGGTCCCAGTGAGAGAAATGGGGAGATGGATCGTGGGTAGGAAGGAGCGCGGAGAGGATGTTTTAAGATAACACCGGTGAAAAAAGGAGCTGCAGCTCTTCAAGCACCGGACTGTTTTAATTGGAGGGTGTGCACGGACCCGCAGCTGGCGCGGCCGCGCCGGAGGCATCAAACCTCTGGCTTCGCCCGCCGACACCAAGGAGACCGGGACACACCGGGGCACAGCGGGGCACAGCGAGGCACACCGGGGCACACCGGGACTGCCCGGCCCGAGGCGGCGGCGACCCCGGGGCCGGGCCGAGCCCGCGCTCACCCGCGGGGAGCGCCCGCCGCAGCCCCGCCGAGCGGCGGCAAAGTTTGCGGCGCGGCGAGGGACGGAGAAGTTGGGCTCCCCCGCCGCCCCCCAGACCCGCCCGCCCCGCTCTTACCTGGGGCGGCGGCCGCGGCGGCTCCCCCGCGCCGGGCGCTCGGCCTCCCGCGGCATCCTGCGGGCCCCCGCCGGCGCGGAGCGGAGCCCCGGCAGCCCCGGCAGCCGGGCACGGAGCGGAGCGCAGCCCCGGCGCCGAGCGGAGCGGAGCCCGGCAGCGGGGCACGGAGCGGATCTCAGGCTCGGCAGCCGGGCACGGAGCGGATGGCAGCCCGGGCAGGCGGGCACGGAGCGGAGCGCAGCCCCTGCGCCCCGGCACGGAGCGGATGGCAGCCCCGGCAGCAGCGCGGAGCCCCGAGCGGCGGCGGCGGCGAGCGGAGCCGGTGCTGGCACCGGGCGGGCAGGGCGCAGGCGGGGCGCGGGCGGCGGGAGCGCGGCGGGGGCTGCATGTGCGGCGAGAGCCGCCTTCCTCCCCCTCGCTCCCTGCCTGCCTCCCCTCCTTCCCCGCCAGCCCAGCCCTGCCCAGCCCTGCCCGGCCCGGCCCAGCCCAGCCTCTGCTGGAGACTCTGAGAATGCAGCGCCGGGTCCGCGCCCCGGGCTGGCCCCGGAGCCTCCCCCAGGGACCCGCCCTGGGGACCCGCCCGTTCCCGGGATGCGGCCCCGCTCCCCCGCGGGCTGGCGCGGCCCCGGCGGGCGGCTCGGCTCTGCCCTGCCCGCGGCTCCGCTCCGCTCCCCAGCCCGCCGTGCCCCCGCCCCGTGCCCGCATCGCCTCCGCCGCCCCGGGGCCTCGCCGGCCGCCCCGGGGGCGGGAGCGGGGCGCGGACGGGGCAGGGGCAGACCCGGCCACCCCCAGGTCAGGATCAACCCTCCTGTGCCCGGTGCTGAGATCTGACTCAGTGCGTGGAGCGCGGGGCTGAGCCGGGGCGCCGGGCATCAGAGAGACCCCAGACCTTTGAATGGTGCCACACACTGATGGCCCAGTGGCATCGTGGCGGGAGCTCTGTCAGGGGCTCTGGGCATCTCTGGGGCTGAGCCTGGGGCTGTCAGACCCTCTCCCACTGTGCACCATGGCTGTTGGCATCCTCGCACTCACCTCAGCTTTTTGGTGCCTTCTCCAGAGTCTTGCTGGAAGCACGGTGGGCACTGTCCTGGCCCAGCAGCTTTTGAGGGTGCAGGGGCAGAAGTGGCAGCACAGTTGTTGCCTTCAGTAGAGTCACACACCAGCTGCAGGATCCACAGACCAGTCTGGGCCAGTGGAAGATGGAAGCAGGAAGAAGCTCAAGGCTGGTGAGACTGCAGCACTGTATTTGGGGATGGATAAACCTTGCAAGTCAGGTTTTAGTCACAGGTCAGGCAAACAGACTCCAGTGGGACATTTCCCAGTCTCCACTGCCCAGACACTCACATCTTACCTGGAGAAAATGCTCTCCTGTGTTCACAGCATTCTGTTATTTGGCCTTGGAGTTTGGCCCTGAAAGGAACACAAGAGAACACCAGAGGAGGGAATGCTGTGTTGCTCCATTTGTACTGCACCTTGTGTACAAGACAAACAAATCCTCTGCTTGGCCAGTTTGATCAAGAAACAGTAGTAACCCAGTAGCAGGTTATCCTCAAACTACATAGACCTGGTGCTTCCTGTTCAGGTGCCCTGAAGGTGAGGGGAAAGCAAAAGAGAGGCTCATAAGCACAGCATGGACCCAGGAGGAGTGGCTCCTCCTTTCCAGGACCAAAAGATGAGCAGGATGCAGACCCAGCAGCAGCTCTGGCAGCTTTATTCCCCACCTTCGCAGTGGCTGGCACAAGGCTTCCCACCACCCTACTGCTGCATGACTCCCACCCTCAGAGGCCACGGGGACCCTCAGGACATCCCAGGAAATGCTCCACATCAGCCCCTTCAGACACAGAAGCATCTAGAAATGTCCTCAATCCCAGTGTGAGACTGAGAGACCTGCCAGCTGCAAGCACTGCTGCCAAAGTGGATCCCACTTGAGCCTGACGCTCTTGTAGGGAAAGGAGCAAAGCCTGGAGCACAGCTGCTGCTCTGCTAACACAGTCTGCAAACAGAGACCGTGTGCTCAGTGCCAACCCAGCCCCAGGACACCTGCAAGGCTCTGGTGCCAGCTAGGACACTGGCACTGGGAACACCCAGATCCTTCCCCTGGGACAGCCAAGAGGTCACCTCGCACACTGCAGGTGGAGCTGAGCCCACTAAACTGGTGTGACACTGGGACGAGATGGTCCCAGCACTTGTCTGTAGTCATGGTGCCCTTTTCCAGCCTGTTTTTGCTAAGACACAGAAGATTTGTTTCTCTTCCCACTGCCCCCTCCCCTGTGGCACAGCCTCTCCATGCCTGATCAAGTTGAAGAAGTCCCTGCTTACCACACATGGGTTGGGCTAGCTGACCTTTAAAGGTCCTTTCCAACCCAAACCATGCTGAGATGACTCCATGATTCCATGCCCCCTTGCTGCTGCCATGCAGGCGCTGGTAAGGCCGGACAGCCTGACCCACCCAGCTCCCAGATGAGCCCGGAGAGCACCACAGTGAGGCACTTTATGGCAGTCCTTCCACGACACCCAAAACCAGGGGTGCTTCACATGGCCAGGAGCCACCACGGGGAAGGAGAGATGGAGGATGCAGAGCAGGAGAACTAAGGACCACCCGTGACATGGTCACTCCTGTGGCTCCCTATGACCACAGCTGTGTCCCAGCGCCTCTGAGAAGCTGACATGTCACTGTCATGTCATGTCTTGTCTGTGCAGTGACAGAAGGATGGACAGGTTATCCTTTGGCTTTGCTGCCATCCCCTTTATCTCCATGAGAATTCAGTCCTCATCTGGCTTCTCTTTTTCTCTTATTCTCATCACTGCTTTACCCCAGTGTTTAAATAGCTCTTTTGTATTTTTTGGCTTTCCTCTACCTGCAGCAGTCTTCCCTTACTCTGTTATACTCTCCCCATCTCATTGAGCTCCAGGCCCCTTGCTTTGTTCTCTCCCTATCTCTCCCTTTCTTTCTGCTGGTGCCTTGTTCCTTTTCTTGTTGTGATTTGTCTTCTCTGCTCTGTCCCTTTCACTCTTCTATTCCCCTTATCTCTTTTTGCTTCTTCCTCTTCCTTTTCCCAGTCTTTGCACTTCCCCCCTTCCTCTCTGTGCCTTTGTCTGTAAGGAGTTGAAAGTTAAAAGCTTTTCCAACTTGATCCTGAGCAGCTTTCCCCAGTGCTTTCATCTCCACAACACATTTGTAAAACTGCTCAGACTGAAGAGCCATGACATGAACAACTGAAGAAATATCAGAAAGAAACAGGACTCCCAACATGGAATGGAAATCTTCCTTTTCCAAAAAAAAATCTCTGTTTCACTAGCACTGAGATTTCTCTCTCCACAGCTCCTTAAAACACAACATAAAACCCATTTACCACAATATAAAACCCATTTACCAAGATTTCATTTTCCTGGCCTCATTCTCCTTCCTGGAGACTTCCTGGAGTTCTGTAGGAGGTAGACACAGGGGTGCCTGAGAGCTCCCCATCATCTGCCAAAAAATAGCTGCGACCAACCTGTTCTCCCTTCCCCACCTCTAGCAGGTCCTGCCAGGTGTGTATCACAAACTGCTGTCCACAGGGAAGTGCTGCTCACACCAGGAAAGGTGCTCTGGCTCTTGTCCAACCCTACTCCTGCTCTGCCTTCATGCAAAGATGGCAGAGACCTGGCAAACTCTCCAGCTGATGTGCCACCAGCTCCTCTCAGCTGCCAAAAGGAGCTCTTTCTCAGCTCCTTCTCGTGTTCTGTGCAAGGTCCAGCATTGTTTGTTTTGGGTATAGCAGCTGCAGACCACTTCAGGGAAATTCAAGGAATTGATGCTTTCAAGCTGCTTTGTTTGGTGCTCCTGTGCAGCCTGTGCTGTGCAGGGCTCATGTGTGAGCACAGGAGTGTGGTCAATCTCACCTGTGAGCAGGAAACCCCAGAGTCACCAGCATAGATCTGTGCTGTGTCACATGGAGCAAGCCCAAGTGCTGTCTGCTTACTTGGAAATTTGTTGCTGAGAAGCCCATGAATCTTGGCTATTCTCACAACTCCGTGAGAGATTAATCTTGCTAAATCCTCCTACTCCTTCCCTATTGGAGAAACAGATTCAGCACAGGACAAGCTTTGTGACTCACCTCTCTGTTGGCAGAGCCATCTCCCATTAATCTAACTCCCTGTCTAATGTCCACATTTGGCAGGCAGGCAATCCATCTCCAGTCCAGCTCTGTCCAGGATCCAGCTCCCCTGTCACTCAGAGCTTTCCCAACCCCGGGTGCCATGCAGGGCTTCTCCCTGGCAGGACAAGGGCAGCCTGCAGCCCCCTGCCCACAGTGACAGCAGGGGACACAATTTGGGCAGGACGTGCACTTGTTAGGCAGAGAGATCCCTGGCTGCAGCGGCTGCTGGGCTCAGCAGCTGTCCTGCAGAGCTGTGTGCATTCCCTCAGCACAGCCCAGCTCCTCTCAGCAGAACAGCAGAGATGCACACAGCTCAGTGCCAGCAGCCTCGCTCCTCCTGGGGGCAGGATTCAGTCTGCTGCCCTCCAAAATTCACCCTGGAAGGGGCTGAGCACTGAGTGTCAGGACTGGCAGAGAGGGCTTTGCTCACAGAGTTGCAGCTCAGGGTGCCATGGGAGATGCATGGGAGCAAATCCCCCTGACACATTCCCTGCAGAGGGTCCCTGGGAGGTCACATTTGCTCCACTGTGCTTTTCAGCTACCTCTGGCCAGCTGCTCATCTTTGTCTCAGAGGCACTGCCTGTCTCTGGAGGGCTGCACTGTGGGATGCTCTGCCCAGATTGCCCCCTGCCTTTACCTGGCTGCTGTTCTGGCTAAGGATGGCTTAGGGTGAACTCCACAGGCAGGTTGTACCACATGGCTTTCTTCATAGCCCATGGCTGTGGGAGAGGTTCTGCACCCCTTAAAAGGTCCAGCACCATGATTCCTGCTGGAGATAGGGGCATGAGCTGAAGACAGCAAGTTCTGCAGAACTGGGGGCACTGTAACACAACACAGAGCGTGTCCACACGAAGATGGAGGTGACAAAACATGATTGGGAGGAACACAGCCCCAGCACTGCCCTGCTTGCTGGGCACACCTGAGCCAAATGCCCCAAACTCTTGCCCAGAGCCATTCCTCATGTCACCCTACTTAGGTTATTCCCTTTCCCAGACAACCCTGCCTTGCTGAGGTTCTTCTGTGCTGTGGGTCTTTTTCTGGGAACATTCCCACTGCCCCACAGATTCAGGCATTGCCTGTCACCACAGCCTGGCAGCTCCCCCCATCTTTATTCTCCCTGAGTACTGTGTCATTTGCAGACTCCACGGTGTCAGCCTTGTGATTAGATTCCAATGCCTTTATGAATAATTTGTTGCGCAATTATAAAGCAAATATTTAATTGAACTTTATGTAAAATTGCTTCTGCCTCTGAGCACCGAACCCCAGTTTTGGGAGAGGGCTGTGCATGACCCCATCAGGCTCTGGGCGCCCTGTGACGAGGCAAGCAGAGCACTGCCAGAGCCCCTCCCAGCAGCCTGTGCCTGCTTGCAGCCAGCTGGGCCTGCCAGGGGACCACAGCGGTGGCTGCACACTGGCCCCAGAGACTGCTGCAGATGCAGCAGCTGCAGGATGGGTGAGCCTCCCTTCCCTTGGGAGCAGTCCTGGGGTACAGGCAGGAATGTGTATCCCTATGGGTGATCCTCCCTTCCCTTGGGAGCATATCCTGGGGCACAGGTAGGGATGTGTCTTCCTGGTGGTGATCCTCCCTTCCCTTGGGAGCAGTCCTGGGGCACAGGTAGGGATGTGTCTCCCTGTTGGTGAGGCTCCCTTCCCTTGGGAGCATATCCTGGGGCACAGGCAGGGATGTGTCTCCTGTTGGTGATCCTCCCTTCCCTTGGCAGTGTGTCCTGGGGCACAGGCAGGGGATGTGCCTCCCTCCCTACCAGCTGCAGCATTCCCACAGTGTGCCCAGTGCAGTGCTGGCAGAGCTCAGCCTGAAGGATGTCACTGTAGAAAATGTCTCTGTGACGAGTGGATGGCAGTCAGGTTTCAGCACAAAGATAAGGACGCATGCAAACACCCTGGATTTTCTTCTTTCCAGCCCTTTCATTCCAGGACAAGACTGGAGTGTGCAGTTGGAAATTTTAACTTCAGCTGACTCTTCAAAGGAAGGTATTCTCCATTGGCCATGCCTCAACAGCATGGAGCACCAGTCTGAGTTGATAACAGGAGCTTTGGATGTCCATCTCAGCACATGCAAGGGCCTGTGGTCTGTGCAGGAACACTCAGTACCAGACATCACCCACAGGCTCAGCTGGAAGAGGCTGAACAGGAAGGGTCTGGAACACCTCAGATTGGCCATGGCATTGCCTCTGCACAGGAAAACATCTGTATCAGCAGAACCAACAGAACTGGACGAAATCCTAATTTACCATGGTCTGTAAAAGAGGCTGAAGTGCCTATTTCCAGTGAGGCGAATTTGAAATTGAAAGAGGAAAACGAGTGCATTGAAGAGATCAGAAGCTCCTTTCCAAGCGTGTATCTGGTGCAGGTAATTGCTAACTGACCTGGAGGGGCTCTTGAAATCGACCTAATGCAGCAGATTCTGCTGCTCAGAGTGGCTCCAGGGCTGGGGACAGCATGTGCTGGCACTGTCCCTGCAGTGTGCTGGCACAGGAGGACAGGCTGGGCACTGGGGGCTACAGCACGGGAAAGGGAAGGTATAAGGCTCCCCCCAAAAGTTTCTCAGCCTGGCCTGAGCATGTCCAGCTGGAAGGGCCTGGGCAGCTGCTGGGAGCTGGACACTGTCCTTGCACAGGGCAGGCCTGTTGGCAGTGATGGGGGAACCAAGGCTTGGAACCTGGAGCCTTGGGAGGTTGGAGCAGGGATGGATGGGGGGTCTGCTCAGAACTTGGCAACTCAAGAACTGGGTCTGGACAACCAGGTGAGAGCTGGAGTCCCACCTGGGAAGGTGCAGAATGCAGCGTGCCCTGCTGACACAAATGTGTGGTTATTGGCTTCTCCACACAAACCAGTGAGGAATGTCAGTCCCCTGTGGCAGCCTGGGGTTATTCCCTTCCCCAGCAGCACTCCCTTGCCTCTCATCTCAGCTTGGGCAGCCCTTTTACTCAGCTCTTGCTTTTATGCCTCTGGATGAAGCAGCACAGCATACCCTTTGGCTGGCAGCCGCACGTCCCCTGCTGACAGCACACCCCAGGACCAGGCCCATTAGCTTTTGCCCCTGGCAGCTTCCCTTCCTTCCCAGCCCTTGTTCCTTTTCACTCATAGGCGTTAAAGGTTCCTTTCAAGGTACACCTTTCTGCTTCCTCTGCAATCCAGACATTTCTTTAATAAATCACATCTCTACTGGCTCTGTGATGTCTATTTGGCTTTGAGCTGTCATCTCCACTGCTTGTTGTGCCCAGCGTGAAATGCTGCCACTCTGCCTATAAAAATTGGAGGTTGGGGCAGTTATTTGTAGCAGTCATTCAACATTTGCTTTACTGGTCCAGGCCCAGACTGAGGAAAGCCCATTGACAAGTACTTGGCTCTGCTAATGGGCAGGCAGATGAATTGCCCCTGCTGTGGGATGTGTTCACAGAGTGCCCTCCCTTCAGTGGCACAGGGACTTATTCCAAATTGTTTGCTCCCAAGACTTACATCTAGATGCACAGATAACTCAAGCTATGCCCTAGATATGCAATATGAAAAAGAGAGGGCAGAGAAAATGAGGAAAGGCAGAGGTTGGGGCCATCGAGTCTGGGTTGCCTCCAAGAATCCCAGCTAGATGGAAAGCTTAGGACCAGGAGCACCATGATACAGCCTCCCTTTGTCCTTCTCTCCCCAGTCCACACACAGGCACACACACACACTCTCTCTCTCACTCACTCTGCTGTAGCCCTGAGGTCAGCCAAAGGCACAGAAAAATGAGGTTCAAAGCAATTGTAATCTTCCTGTGATAATTACAGAACTGTGGTGCAGTGAAAGTCACAGTCTGGCTGCAGAAAGCAGTGGAGAGGCTGCAAGCTGGAAAACAGTTGTTTGTTTCTGTCACTAGGATGGTGCTTGGACTCACATCCCAGAAAGGAAGAGTGATGAAGATGAGCACTGCTGGAGTAACCAGGGCTGAGGGCAGCCCTGGGGAGGATTTGCAGTCTGGGATGGGAGGATCACCATGATGTGGCTGGGAAGGACCAGCAAAGCCCTCCTGTACCCCAGGGCATTGGTTCAGTGCCTACATCTAGGAGGTGCAGCATCAGCCCCAGCTCTGCTCACCTTTCATCATGCCCTGCTCCCTCTGACTCAAATCCTGCGCAGCCACCACCACTGTTAAATTAGCTGGCAATGTATGTGAATATGCAGTCCTGGCTTCCTTCATCCCGTGGCAGTCCCATTGCACTGAATTTAAAGTTACACTTTCCTTGTGCCATTTATTGTCCTGCTGTTGTGACTAGCAGGTTTCTGTGAGTATCTGACAGGGTTCTACAGCTTTTCCAAAGTGCAGCTGCAGGAATCTGAACCTGCCAAAGATGTGCTGTAAATGCATCATGTGGGGCTCCTATGCTCACTCAATTACCAGGATCCAAACTTTCCAAAAATATTTGTATTTCCAAACTGTGTACTTGTGTCTTCCCTACTACATTTCAAACAGTCCAGTATAGATATTTTTAGAATAGACTCAAACACAGTCCATCATGTCCCTTGAGCACATAATTAAGTAGTCACCAGTTTAGCTGTTGTACGCCTGCCTTTCCTTTTCCCAGGCATACCGTCCTCCTAACCCACCTTGGAATTGTCATTTTCCTGAAGTTAGCTCTGGCACACTCATGGAATGGCACCTCTTGGCTGTTTTCACCCCTTCAGAGTGTAAAGGCAATGAGATGCTCTTACTGGCCCAAAATCCTCCAGAGCCAAGGCTATGGCTGCAGCTTTTATGAATATACATTCTGAATCACATTTTCGCAGGCTTTTACAAGGATATGGCTTAGGGCCATGTTTGTTGTAACTTTGAGTTTTCTGGGAAATACTCCTGCTTTCTGTAGCTGCTGCATACCCATTGCCAGGGATGATTTTTCCTCTGCAGTGGGTGTTCCTCTGGGTGGGCAGAGAAGCTTTCTTGCCCAGCAGACTTGTTCTGTTGCAGCTCCTGGCTCTTGCACATATGCTGGTCTTTCCTGGTGTGCTATTGCCATATGCAGAATTTCACAGATCAGTCTGTGCTCAGAATTCTCGCAGATCCTCAGCTCCAAGGTTTTACTGCAGGTCTTTAATTCTGTCACATATTGATCGACTGTTTCTGCTTGCTCGAAAAGGATTGGAAATGTTAAAATGATTCATTGTTTGGTGGGATACACAGTCGCATTTTGTTATGTTTCTCTTACACGTTCCTTTCCTCCTCCCACCAGCAGCACAGAGACCAGGGCTTTCACGTTAGTGCTTCTTTCATCTGCACTAATTGCTAAGTGGATCTCAAACTGCCTGACAGTTTCCGTTCTCTACTGCATCCCAGCAGGGAAGGATTTAATGCTGGACCCTGTGATACGCTTGTTAGTTCTTCCAAGAGCTCCTGGAAACCACTAAAGTTCATATTTAAATTTTGTCAGAGCCACCTTGCAGAGAGAAGTGTATGTATGAGGAAAGATTGCCTTCATTGGGGCTGAACCAGCGCTGATAAAAGTGACTTAGCTCTGAAGAGCGAATCGCGGGGAGTTAAAAATAATTTCCCGGAGCATCTTCCTGTGGCCCCAGCTCTGAGAATGAGCAACGAGCCTGGCATTCTGAGAGCCCAGCCCAGAGCCCATGGGGGGCAGCACAGCCCTGGCTGTGGGAGGGACTCTGTGCCCAACCCCTGTGTGGGTCAGGCAGAGCCATCCCTCCTTCCCCCTCTGCACTGGAGACAGCACAGACAGCAGGCTGCTGCCCCAAGGCACCCCCGGCAGCTCCAGCAGGGCACATTGCCCCTTCCCTTCCTGTCAGGGCTGCCAGGACACAGCCTGGTTTGGCAGGGAGCCCTCCTGGCACCGGGCTGGGGAGGCAGAGCATCCCTGGCACCCATGGGGATGCTGTGCTGGGGCTGGGAGCTGCCTCCTGGCACAGCAGCAGCCTGGAAGGGCAGCTGGGTGGAACTGGGCCCTTTGCTCCTCAGCTCCAGGCTGCCAGGAGCTGGATGGCCGTGCCCAAGCAGGGCAGAACATGGCTCCTTAGGGAATCCTTGGAATTGCCTTTGGAGAAACAGCAGCAGCCTGCACCGTGGCTCTGGGGCAGGCATGAGGAGCAGGCTCCACTTGCCATTTCCTTTTCTTAAACTTCAAATGTGCCATCAGACGTAAATTATTCACTTGTAATCCCTGGAGCTGGCAGCAGCTCAGAGAGGATCCAGCTCAGGTGATAAGAAGGAGGAAGGAAAAAAGAGGAACCCATTAAATTTAAAAACCTCTGAGAGCCACAAAATGTAAAAATATATTCAGGACAGGAGCCAGGCCAGGATAGGGAAGCTGAGGGTCTGGAACTCACAGCTCTCTGAGTAGTGGGGTGCCATGAATGACAGGGCATGGTGGTTTGAGTGGTCTGCTCTGTTACCTCATCTAACTCCTCATGATGCTCTGTCCTGTGTCTGTGGTGAAAATGGAAGGAGAAAAGAGCAGGAAATCCTGCTGGAGTGTCCAGCCCAGGCTGAGAGCAGAATCCTGCTCTCCAAGGATGCATTTGGGGGATGCTCTCTCCCTCTCACAGCCAGACTCTGGCTCAGCCTCCTGAGAGAAGGTGTTGGGGATCCCCAAAGTCCAGGTGTGTCACAGCATCAGCATCAGCCAGCAGCACTGTCCCCAGGGACACCACCACGATGCCCAGAGCTGCCTGGGCTCCTGCAGCATCCTTGGAAAGCTTGTTTACTTGGTCCTGATGCAGTTACCATGCTAACTGGAAACAGAGAGCAGCCCCTGGCAAGGCAGGGGCTGCAGAGAGCTGGAATGAAAAACATTTCAAATGTTTCGCTTCACCAGCCTGGCTGCCCCTTTGCCCACCAGCTTTGGTCTGCTCCTGCAGCAGGAGCTCCAGCACCTCTGAAACAAACTGCATCCATCAGGGAGGAACACTCTCACCTCCCAGGCCTGGAAAGGGGTCGTGGAACTGCTCCCCAGCAGCCAGCACCCCTCCCCATGTGCCAGGGACTGAGCAAGCTGCAGGCACTCAGGGATTGCTGCTCTCCTGAGCCCTGCAGGAGCATCCGCAGGCAGGGGCAGGGCTGCAGCCCAGCCCAGCCCCCAGCACAGCCAGGCCCAGCCCCACAGCTCTGCAAGAGGGGCTGACAATGGGCTGGGGGACACCCACTTAGCCCTCCCCAGAAGCTGGAGGGATAGCTTTGGAACCCAGCACATCCCTCTGGCTGTCCAGGAGGGCCAGGACCCCTGCCAGGGGGCTCAGAGACCCTGGCACAAAGCCCAAAACACCTCTGGGTTTGATTATGACCTGTGGAGCAAATTACCAACCTTGTATGAAGATCAGCAAGCCACAACAGTTTAGGTAGAATAATAGTGAAGTTTTCATGGGGTGAAAAAGTAGATTTTGAGCTTTCTAGAATGGGGTCCAGGGGGCAAGATGGAGGAATCTGGGCGTGTCCAGCCTTTCTCCTTCTTCTTCTTGGCCTCCATCTTCTGCTGTGATGTTGGCACTTACAGATTGCTTTAGAGTAGAAGCTCACTGTCTAACATGGGTGATAGGTATTGGAAAGTAATTGTAAACATTGTACAGGTAGTTTTTAGTATAAAGATATAACACTGCCAGGGGGCAGGCAGAGTGCCTGGAACTGTCCTGCTGATAGACCTCGGCAGAGCAGGAGAAAATTTTTTATAGATAAACCCAATAAACAACCTTGAGACCAAGAACTGAAGAGCTCCGACTCATTCTTCAAGCACTCAGGCTGAGAAAAGAGATTTTTAACATTTCTTGGGGTCACAGTGACCAGCAAAAGATCCTGAGACTGGGAGACACAGGGGATGTGACCATGTCCTGGCCCAGGCTCAGTGGCTCTGCAGACACAGAGCTTGACCCCACCATGGGAGGGTATTTACTCTGAGCTCCACCCAGGCTGGTGGGCAGCTCCCCCTCCACCTCCCTGTGCTGCCAGTGGCTGTGGGAAGACAAAGAGCATCAGTGCTGGCACAGCCCATGTCTGCCTGGAGATCCCTGGCAGAGCTCAGCAGGGCTGGGGTAGGACTCAGAGAGGACTGGCCCTCACAGCAGCTGAGACAACTGGTGGTTTTAGAGTGTCCAGGATCTTGTGCATCCTTTTGTCACTGCACACCAGCTCTCCATCCTCTGTGCTCTGGGCTCAGACCCAGACTCAGATCCAGACCCAGGCTGAGCTTTGTGTCTCCAGCCTTTTGCAGCACAGCTCAAGCTGCCTGAGCCACCCCAAATCTCAGGGCTGCCTGTCAGCTCCACCTCTGTAACTGAGGTGAGGAAAGGGGCTGGAGGTGCTGCAGGTACTGCACCAGCCTGGACTGGAGGAGCAGCCTGAGACCCTGCGAGCAGATCAGCTGCACCTCCTGCCTTGGCTGCCAGCACCTGCAGGGAGCCTGGATGCCTCCTCAGAAGAGCAGCCAGATGGGAAAGGTCTGTGTGAGTCTGATAACAGCGGCTGCTTGGCTTCCCTCCCTGGCAGGGCTGCACAGGACACACAAGTGCCTGTGTCTGGCACTGCAGGAACAGAGGGGCCAGGCTGGCATCTCTGCCCTTCAGAGCCCCCAGCACAGCTTCTCCTGCTGGAACATGCCCAGGGAGTGCAGAGTGAATGCTCACCCCATGGTGAAGGGCAGGTGCATCCCTGGGTGTGCTCAGACACTTGGCAGATGCTGAGCCAGGCTCCACAGCACAAGGTGATGGTTCAGAGTGCAAAGCCAGCAGCCCTTCCCCAGCAGGGCTCAAGGAATCCATCCCTGCCCCAAAACTCACTGAAGGACATGGAGCTGCTGGCTCTGGGCAGGACAGGAGCTAAAGGCCAGGCAGCTCTTTCTTGCACTTGGATGCCAGCAGGGAAGCTGTGGATGTGAGGGTAAAGCCAGGCAACAGAAAAGAACAAGGCAGTGCTTGTGGCAGGAGTGCTGAAATCCACTATTATTCTACGCTCTAAACTTATTTTTAAAATTCTCTTTCCTCTGCAGATGGTGCAAACAAAGTGCCAAGTGATCTGCCCCCACTTTTCTGCACAGCAAGCAAGAAGACATCACTGTATCCAACAGGTGGAGGGAGGTGGGCACCGCCACCAGCAGGCACCAGCCCCTGCTCATTTACCCTGCACCAAAAGCATCTCAGCAAGCCAAGCAGCTCCACCCTGCTTCACCCATGGGAAGAACAGAGCACCAGAGCAAGGCCGGGGTGCTGAGCAGGCTGGGGGAATGTGGGCAAGGATGGAGGATTTTTCTGTGGGTGGAAGGCAGAGGAAGGCTTGGGAAAAGTCTCCACATTCCCTGGGACTGTGGAAACCACTGGCAACAGGGCAAACATCAGGGTCACTTCTAGGTCAGCAAAACTAGAAGTTCAGTGTATGCTCCTGCATCACAGCTTGCTGGAAATTCTTGGAATTTAGGTGGAGGATGGATGTGATGGCGATGATAAAAACTGGGCTTTGCAACCCATTTTCACACTCGGGGCCTGTGAGGCGGGCTTGGCTTGTTAGGTAGGTGAAGAGATCACAGTGATGGTACCAGGAGAGGAGGCAGAAATCAAGGCAGAGAGTGATGTCTGTGATCAGTCACATGACAATCAAAACAGAAAATAAAGCCCAACACCCAGCACTTGGCTTTTGCTCCTGCAAATCTCTCTGCACCCTTGTAATCAGCAAATCCAGAATCAGCCTCCATCCCCTGCACGTGGGGAAGGTGACAGGGATCAGCAAGGCATTGTAAAATTGGTTCTATTTTTACATGCACAGAAGGAACAAGGACTGCCCATCACCTCTGTTTCCCCTGACAGCAGGACTATCACTGCCTGGGCCAGCAGTGCCCAAATCCTTGCTTTATACTGTCCTTGGCTGCAGGGGCAGCAGGGGCCTTTCCTTGGGCATCCTGGCACTCTGGGGCTGTGAATATCCCAGGGACATTCTGGAACTTGCTGGAACCTCCCCAGTGCTTCCTGGTTTTCCAGGATTTCTGGGCACAAGCCTGCAGCCCCTGGTCTGACCCCACAGCCCTTGCTGCACTCAGCTCCTGCTCTGCAGCACCATGGAGAGCAGAGCATCGGTGCCTTCCCCGGGGCCGGGTGCAGGGTCACTCCTGCTGATGCTGATGCTGATGCTGATGCCCGGGGCTGGTGCTGCAGCAGAGCCCAGCAGAGCTGTGCAGAGCAGCTCCCCACAGACTCTGCACCCCACTCCCCCCAGCTCTGTGTGCCTGCGGCTGCACGGAGCCCAGCACCCCGATGCTGCCCTGGTGCCAGGAACAAAGCCCTCTCCTGAGCAGGCTGGGCTGCCTTGCCTGCACCTAAATATTCACATGCACTGTGCTCCAGCCCTTTGATCAGCAATTTATCTCTCCATGCCACAAGTTTCCTGGAGCCTGGCGTTTCCGCCCCGTGCTCAGCCCGGGTCCCAGGAGCCCCAGAGACAGGTGTGAGGAATTAGCTACAGGGGCTAATGCTCTGACAGGAACCAGCTCCAAAAGCAGGGGACAGAGTGTAATGTTTATTACATTTGAAGCAAAGCAAACATGTGGCCTACTTATGTATCTAGAAAGAATTAATTGGGGAGCTCCACAAAGCAGCAGATTATAAATTAGAATAATTTTCACCAACTTCAGCCCATTCATCTTGTTTCACAGCAGGCCTGTCAGCTGGGGCTGACGTGGCCCAGTGCAGCCCCAGGCCCAGCTGCTGTGTGCTGGCACAGAGGGCTCTCACACCCAAACCCATGGGCACAGCCTGCCAGAACCCACGGCAGCCCCTGGCCTTCAGCCAAGGCACACACCTTTAATGGAAACAAGCTCAGAGCCTTAAGAATGGCTCCAGAGGTGCTGAGGGCCAGCAGCTGCCATCTGCAGGGGTGTGCAGAGTGCTCTGCCCCAGGCACAGCAGAGATGCTGGGCACTCACCTTGTGCTCCTCCAGCCCCTCCACCTGCAGGAGCTGAGGGTCTGGCAGGGCTGTGCACACCCTCCTTACACACCCCACCTGGTTACAATTCCACAATCAGGCTCTCCTGATGGGGCATAATGGACAACCTCAGGCCAAGGTCACGTGGAGAACCCTTTGCACAGCTCAGAGCTCACCCCCAGGACATCACCCACCATGTGCAGGTGCCTGCCTGAGCTGCTGGGAATGTAATGCTCTGCATGCCCAAGGCACTGGGGGCCTTGGACTGACACCTTGAGAAGGGATAAAACCTCTTTGCAGTCAGATTCTGGTGCAAGGAGCAGCAGGAATCACAAACTGGAAAAGCAGCTCATGCCTGAGGTCCAGCCCCGCAAAAACCAGGCCCAGGAAGGGCTCCAAAAACCAAATCAAGAAATGACCCTGAAGTGTTTCAGGGATTCTGTCCTGGAGAAAAAAAACCACCCAGAGCAGTGACTGTATCCCAGATGGTGAAATCTCACTGGCTCCTCTGAAAGCAGAGGATGAGATAACACTGATTTGGCCTCCACTTACAGATCCCAAGGGGACAGCATGCAAAATACCATATGGATGCTGGGATCATTTTGCTCCAAAAGGTCACCTGCTGCCTTGCTGGATGAAGGGTTAAAAGAGCCAGAGGAGGTGCCTGGACAATGCCTGTAAAGGAGGATTCATCCCTGGAGATGCAGTTCAGGTCACAGCACTGCCACCATGATCCCAACTCTCCAGCCCTTCACAGTGATCAGGGCTGGACAGAAGCAGAGGTGGGAGCAGAGCCTCAGCACCCACCTGTGCCAATGGGAGCGCTCCCAGGGCTGCAGGCTCCAAGGCACAGACAGTCAGGATGGTTTCCACAGGGAGGAGCAAAATCTGCCCCAGGAGTTCTCCCAGAGTGGCCAGGAGCAACTGCCTGGAGCACATTGGTGTGATGCTCCTCCCAACACCCTTCCAGACAGTTTTCAATTCAAAGAGACACGTGCCAATTTGTACTTGGTCTTTTTGACAAAACTATCCAGAAGCAGGAGCTAGCATGCTGCCAAGGCCTTCAGAGATGTATATAACAGTCTTGTCTCAGCTGACAGGACTCGAAAAGCTTCATCCCGTGGCAGGCACTCTCATCAATCTGGTTTTAGCAGCTGAAACAACCTGCTCTGACACAGGAGCTGTCAGGCTCAGCAAGCCCACCCTGGCAAGGGTGTGAGATCAGGATGGGCAGAGCCCTGCAGGCACCAGCCCAGGGCTTCCAGACAGGTGCCAGGTGAGGTGCACGTGCCCCAGGCAGGTCCCACTGCAGAGCGGCACCCACCCTTTCCCACTGCTCTGTCTCAGCTGCAACCCTCACTGCACACCCGGCCAGCTGATAATTTGTGTTAGCTTGTTCAAATGTCATTATTAATTAGTATAAAAACACTATTAGCAATGTTAATGTATTCCAAACAGTTCTGAGCATTGGCACTGTGTGAAAGCAGAACTGGGGCAAACACAAAGGCAGCAAAGCCAGGCCTGGGCAGGGGCTGAGCTGAGCAGTGAACCAGGATTGTCCCTCCCTCAGCTCTGCTCTCCCTGGTATGGCAGTCAGGAAAAGTTGGACTGAGACAGATTTGTGTTTGTGTGTGTTTGGGAATCATGGCCACAGAAACGACCCAGCAAGGGAATTTTAGGATTAAGAGAAAGGAGCTGAGGCAGGGGCATGGGGGTAGCAACAAAACCAAATGTAAAAGTGGATGAATTATTTACTGCAATAAACAATTGTGAAGTCACTTACCCTGGCTCTATGCATTCTAAATGGGGGCTGCAATGTTTCTCACATCTCCCTAGTGTGCTGAGTGATTTTTTTGCAATTGGATGCATGAGGCTGGGGTAATCTTATAAGAGACTCCAGAAGATCAGTTTAGTATTGATCATGTGCTGAATTTAAAGGCTTTCCACATCCATCTGCTGCTGTTCCTCAGGTGACAGCCCAGCAAAGATCTGGGTGCTCACTGGGCCCCTGCACCCCAGAGCTGCCTCATTTGGCTGTGGCTGGGCTGATGTTCAGCAGGACCTGGGGCCAGGGCATCCCACCAGAGCTCTGTTCTGGAGCCAGCAGAGCCACAGAGCTGCTCCCACCCAGCCTCTGGATCAGGTCCCCCAGAGGATCAGGCTCTGGTCAGCTGGTTGTGGACTGCAGTGTGTCACAGCTCAATCTCAAAGGGACCTGCCACAGGGTGGCTGTGGAGCAGGAGCTTGGAGGAACATCAGTCCTGGGGACACAGGGTGACAGAAACAGGCACAGAGAGAGAGAGCACAGGGAGGAGTACACGTGGAGCAGGACCTGTGTCTCCTGCTCTCTGCAGGTTTGCCAGGCACATGACTGCAAAGGGTGAGCCCAGGCTCCAGAGACAACAGCCTGGCAGCAGGACAGCTGCTGTGACATGCACACAAATGTGACAGGAAGAGGGAGTTTGGGATTATGGGACTCTTGGATATATTGTGTCATGATGAGGTTTTAGTTTTTCTTTCACTAATATGCATATTGCAACGTGCAATGGAGCCATGAAAGCTGTGAGCCACGTTTTCCAAATGACAACCTGCTCTAGGATGTTAAATATAAAGTGGTTTTTTTTGTAAAACAACAAGAGTTATATATATGAGAAATGTACTGATTTACTGAAATAGGAGATGTGCAGGGTAGGAAAACAATGACACCTCCAGGTCCATATTTACTTAACAAAGGACCTGTATTCAAGTAACCCTCACTGGTGTACTCACAGAGGTTGAGTGGCTGAAAATAAGAATACAACATGAAGAAGCCCTCTCTATCAGCAGAGAGAGCACATCAGGTGCTCCTTCAACATTCCCAGGCAAAAATAAGAGTCTAAAAATCCATTTTGCACAGCTGTCAGCTGGGGTGAATGGGGGCTGTTGTCACCTATGGGCAGCTCTGCAGAGTGCTGAGAGGCAGCACTCCAAACACAGGGCAGGACCTCAGTGCACTGTACCTGGTAGGTGCTGAGATGCAGATCTTAATTCCAGACATTGATAAGGCTTCCAGTTCCACTGCTGCTGTTGTTGTTGCTGCTGTTGCTTTGTTTTCAATAGCTGCAGTTGAACATTTAACCTTTACATTGATGGAATGACCCAAACATGTTTTTCCAGGCTGGCCAGCAACAGGGCTGCCTCACAGTGAGCAGAGGGATGATTTTCCTTTCAGCCTGGCAAAGCAGTGTGCTGGGTGCCTGGCAGACCTGCAGGTGTCCCCTGCTCAGAACACATGGAAGGGCCTCAAAGGTAAGGAACAAGCATTTCTCCACACTGCCAGCTCTAACAAAGAGGTGGCACAAGCCTCTGTCCTCTTGGCAAGCACAAGAATAGCAGCTCACAATTTGGACACCATGCAGCTGTTCCAGCTAGGAGGCTGGCTCTGGCTGGTGCTGTCCCATGCCTGTGCCTCTGCCAGCAGCTGAGGCACCTATCCATCATCCTGGCATTTTGGATGGCACAGAAAGAGTTACAGGAAGGAGCAGCAGAGTAATGGTGAGTTAATATGATCCCATGTTTTTTACTACTCTCAGAATATTAAATTGATCGCCTGGTACCAAAGGCCAGAAGTGTCACCTCTCAACAAGATGAAATCTATGTAGCCTGTGGATAGGGGAAAGCCACAAGATTTATAAAGGCATCCATAAAATTAACATTTGAATGAGGATGTGGGAGAAGAGACCATGAGCTGCAGCAGCAGGTCTGCAAGGTCTCCCTGCCATGCCTGCATTCAGAGCCCAGCAGGCACTGCTGACTGCACTCCCCTGTCCCAGTGCCCGACCCAGAGGTGCCCCATTGCCAGAAAGGGATTGCCAGGAAGCTTTTGGAGGTGGCAGCATGTTGGTAGTGCCATGGGGAGTAAGTGGCAAAGGGCAGGAGCCAGCCACATCCAAGATCTCCTTGGGGAGACCCTCCCTGGCACTCACAGAGGCTCAGGCCTCTCTCCCCTCAGCTTCCATGGGCACAAGCACCCTGCCAAGGCTCCATCCCACTGCCCAGGTGTCCCTTGGCACAGCAGGCACAGACACCCAGCATCCCAGCAGCTTTTGGGGTGCACAGCTGCTGGCACAGGGGCTCAGTCAATATTTCTGCTACACTGCCTGTAAAGCCAGGGGCTGGGCACCTCTCTCCACCTTCCTCTGCACAGCAAGGAAAATATCCAGTCCTGCCACAAAACTGAAGTCAGGGAGATGCTGGAGCACTCTGCTCTGGAAACAGCCTGAGGGCTGAGGTTGTTCAGCATGGACAAGAGAAGCTCCTGAGGAAGGCTTAGAGCCCCTTCCAGTGCCTAAAGGGGCTCTAAGAGAGATGAAAGCTTTGTACAAGGGTATGAAGTGATGGAATAAAGGGGAATGGCTTCCCAGTGACAGAGGGCAGGGTTGGATAGGATATTAGGAAGAAATGTTTCCCTGTGAGGGTGGTGAGGCTCTGGCACAGGCTGTCCAGAGCAGCTGTGACTGCCCCATCCCTGGGAGTGCTCAAAGCCAGGGTGGACAGGGCTTGGAGCACCCTGGGACAGTGGAAGGTCTCCCTGCCCATGACAGGGTGTTGAAACAAGATCATCTTTAAGATCCCTTCCAACCCAAGCCATTTTAGGATTCTGTGATTCTACGACCCCATAGAGCTGCTATCATCCCATAAGACAGAGCTTGGGGCCACACACTCACTCAGACTGGCCCATCCCACATTGCACAGCTCAAATTCCTGCCCGGGGGCCCCTCGGTGTGTGTCACAGGGTGGCAGTGTCCCAGGGGTGGCAATGCCCAGGGATGGCAGTGTCACACATGTCCCAGCTGTCCCTCGGTGTGTGTCACAGGTCCCAGGAGTGGCAGTGTCCCAGGGATGGCAGTGTCACAGGGATGGCAGTGTCACAGCGGTGGCACTGCCCAGGGGTGGCAGTGCCCAGGGGTGGCAGTGTCACATGTGTACCAACTGTCCCTCGGTGTGTGTCACAGGTCCCAGGAGTGGCAGTGTCCCAGGGTGGCAGTGTTCCAGGGGTGGCAGTGTCACACGTGTCCCAACTGTCCCTTGGTGTGTGTCACAGCTCCCAGGGGTGGCAGTGTCCCACATGTCCCAACTGTCCCTCAGTGTGTGTCACAGCTCCCAGGGGTGGCAGTGTCACACGTGTACCAACTGTCCCTCGGTGTGTGTCACAGCTCCCAGGGTGGCAGTGTCACACGTGTCCTGGCTGTGGGCTCACACCTGGCGCTCTGCTGCTGCCGGCGGCATCACTGCCATGCAATTAAAGGAATGAAATGTTTATACAGGAATAAATCTGTGCTAATGAGTGCATCCTGCCCTGACAGCCTCTGAAACACAGCAAGCAGCACGGGAGAAGGTTCCAGTGTGCTCTGCTCCCAGGCAGCAGCCAGGCCTGGGGATGGAGGTGGGCAGGGAAAGGGAAGCAAAGCCAGGCAGGTGCTGGTGGGGCACAGCAGCCACTGGTGCTTTGATTTCCATTTCTGACAAGGAGTCAGCAGGAACGACCAATCCCATGTGGGGCTGGCTCAGACTCAGGAGGTATTTGTGCTGTTTCCTGCTCTGGGAAGGGAACTGCACCTTGCTCAAAGGTTTAGGAAGGACAGAAGAGATTTGGATGGTGGGGACACACTGCTTTGGGCCCTGCCACCCAGATGGCCTGTTCAAAACCTTTGCTGCAGGAGGAAATCCCCACACAGGTCATCCTTGCTCCCCTCCATCCCTCAGAAACACTGCACTAATCCCAGTCCTGCCTACATGGGAAGGCACGGAGACAGAATCCAATTAGCCCGAAATCCTGCTCTGGCTCCTGCACAGCATCTCCCTCTCTCTCTCAGAGCTGTGGAGCTGCAGAGATAAACAGTGCATTAGGATTCCAGAGGGGTCTGGCAGCAAGGATGGCTCTGGAAGTGCAGCACCAGTGAGAGACCCCTGCGCCCCTCCCAAACCCATCCCTCCTCCTGTGCCTCCTCATCCTCACTCTGCCTGCAGCACCCGAGCAAGGTGGGAGTGCTCAGGCTGCTGTACCCACCCCAGGGGCTCCATCTTTGCTGTGGGAGGATGAGAGGCCTCCAGAGCCTCCTGGGGGTGGCCAGGGTGGCACCAAGGCCAGTGCAGGGGCCCCTCTCCTTCCCAGAGCATTTCTGTGCCCAGAGAGCCCTTCAGAGCCAGCAGGACACTTGTCACCCTCAGCTCCAGCAGAGAGTGGCTCTGCATGCCTGGCTCTCCAGAATGATCCAGGGGGCAAAGCAGGTCCCAGTCTCACAGAGACAGTGGGAAAAGGGACTGAAAGAGCAAATCCTCCCCTGGGGAAGCCAAGCTCAGCCTTTAGCCACCAAGCAGAGTGCAGGGGGTACCTGTCGCTCACTCTGTGCCAGGCCCTGCAGGACCTGAGGCAAGGAGCCCTCTGGGCTTGGTGCTCCCACTGCTGTGCTCACACTCCTGCTAGCACCCCCTGTAAATTACCTGCTTTGCATTTTGCAGCAGCAACTTAACAGTATTAATTCATTGTGTTCTGTCTTTAACAAACACCATTATCATATCACCAGCCAGGATTATGCAAATCCTGCAAAAGGAATTATTTCTCTCCCCAAAGTCACCTTGATTTATCAGTTTTAACCCAAAATGAAATAGTAAGTTGCTTTGGACAAACTGTTAAAAACATGGCCATTCATGACACATGGCCAGGAGTCTGTGATGGCCCCACAGGGCACTGTGCCCAGCTGGTGACCCTTCACATGGGCAGGTGACACAGCTCTGGGCTGGCCCACACTGAGTGGAGGTGTGTGGTGGTGGTCACAGGGGTCTGAGGATGAGGGAAGAGATGAGGATCTGACTCAGAAGGCTTGATTTATTATTTTATGATATATATTATATTAAAACTATACTAAAAGAATAGAAGAAAGGATTTAATCAGAAGGCTGGCTAATAATAGAAAAGGAAAGAATGATAACAAAGGCTTGTGACTGACCAGAGAGTCCGAGCCAGCTGACTGTGATTGGCCATTAATTACAACCATCCAACATGGGCCAATCCCAGATGCACCTGTTGCATTCCACAGCAGCAGATAACCATTGTTTACATTTTGTTCCTGAGACCTCTCAGCTTCTCAGGAGGAAAAATCCTAAGGAAAGGATTTTCCATAAAAGATGTCTGTGACAGAGGTGGATCAAGAGCTGGGGAAACAACCCCCTTGCAAAATACACCTGGGATAACTCCCTGGGTCCATTGCCCAGGGACAGGATTGAGGCTCTGAAGAAGTGTAGAATCATGAAATCACTAAGGTTGGGGAAAACCTACAACATCAAGTCCAAGCTTTGGCCAAAAGCCACCACATCAACTAAACCATACCCACATTGAGTCAGTTCCTGAGTGCTTCCAGGGATGGAGACTCCATCACTTCCCTGGGCAGCCCCTTCCAGTGCATGTGGGGCTGGCAGCAAGGAAACCTTGTTAAATTGCATTAAGGGCTGTCCTGTGCCTGCCACTGCTCTGTCCCCATCCCTGTCCCTCCTTTGCAGGCCACCACTGCAGGCTGGGCCTGTGTCACACTAACAAACCAGGGTGTTCTCCCACACAGGGGTGGGTGCAGCTGGGGACCAGCAAGCAAAGCTGCATTCCCCTCCAGGAATGGGCTCTGGAACAGGGCCTCAAACTGCTTAAAGCCTTTGGCCATGATTTCCTTGCTGCAGGGATGAAGGCTCCTCACTCCTCTCATGGTGCTGGACCTGACCCCAGCTGTCCCTGTGCAGCTGCTCTGAGAAGGCCCCGACGTGGGAGGAATGATGAGGAGAACTCCATGCATATCAGAAGGCTAATTAATTACTTTATTATACTATATTATTCTATAAATCTGAAACTGAACCTGCCAAGCACTGAACTCTGCATACAACTCTCACACTGCCCAGAATCTGTGACTGTCACCCAACAGTCCTGACCCACACACACACCTGGCCCTGACAGCCCAAGGAAACAAAACATCCTAACTTTGGGTAAACAATCTCCATGTTGCATTCTGCTTTGGCACAAACACAGGCACAGCAAATGAGATAAGAATATTCTTGGGAAGAACTGTGCCTTGCTTTTCTCTGTGAAGAGAAATGTGGGGCTACATCCCTCAGCACAAAGGAGGCACCTGTATGATTAAAGGTAATCTTTTTGCCATTATTTGTCAGCAGTTTGAGCCAGTCCTTCAGCAGAGGGTGAGAACAGCACCTTAGCAAGAAGAGAGGACTTCTTCTCTTTCTGAGGGCAGACAGCAAGGCTCTGCAAGCTGAGCACAGCCTTTTCTTCCAAAAGGAGCCAGGCCTGTGGTGAGTGCTTTGCCCTGACAGCCAGCACTGCTTTATGTGTTCCAGCTCAGTGCAGAGGGGCTGTTCTGAGACAGAGATCTGCTGCAGATTCCATTAACTGTGGATGGTAGCTGTGTTAGAGTATAAAAAAATTCCCCAATTAGTTCTAAATAATTTTTACTTTCAAACTCAATGTGTTCTGGCAGACAAAGCATCAAGGGCACCAACTGTGTGTTGGAGCAGCATGATTGCAGGCTGGTGAATTGAAAAGCCATAGACAGGTGGACACTCAGCAGCTCTTGTGCCTGTGGCTCACATTTAATTCTAACAGAGGATGGGAAATTCCTCAAAAAAACCCAAACATACTACGACAGAGACAAGGATGAAATTAGGCACTGCAACCTATGGTAAAATACAGCTCAGTAAGAGATAATTATTCCCAAACTAAATACTGGAAAAAGAGCTTTTAATGACTCCCTGCACTGTGCCTGGACATCACCCCGGCACACTTGGGCACACCCGGGCTGGGGCCTGCAGTTTGCACCATGAGAAAGGGTTTGATCAGCTTTCAGCCTCAGCCATGATGGGCCAGAGGAGCACTGAGCCCCCAAAGTTTTGTGGGGACAGATCTGGGGACAGGCTGGCTGGTGGCTGTGGTGTGCAGAGATTGTGAGGAGGAGCTGGAAGAGCCTCCTTGGCCATCCCAGAACAGAGCCTGAGTGCTGGTGGCAGAGATGCCTCCTCCTGGCATGGCACAGACCAGGGCTCAGTGCCGCAGACATCTTTTCATTAAAAATCCTTTCTTAGGACTTTTCTTCCTGAGAAGCTGAGAGGCTTCAGGAACAAAATGTAAACAATGGTTATCTGCTGCTGTGGAATGCAACAGGTGCATCTGTGATTGGCCCATGTTGGATGGTTGTAATTAATGGCCAATTCCAGCCCAGTTAGCTTGGACTCTCTGTCCGAGACACAAACCTTTTTTTTATTCATTCCTTTCTATTCTTAGCTTAGCTAGCCTGAGATGAAACTTTTCCTTCTATTCTTTTTAGTATAGTTTTAATGTAATGTATATCATAAAATAATAAATCAAGCCTTCTGAACATGGAGTCAACATTCTCGTCCCCTCCTTCACTGTAAGACCCCTGTGAACACCATCACAGCTCAGGCTGCCCACAGTCATAAAATCACACTCATTCCTGCTCTGATGTGCTCCACATGGTCCCTCCTGGATTTCTTACAGCTCCCTCATCTTCTCTGCCTGTCATCCATCCTGGATCCAGCTCCTCAGCACCAGCTCTTATTTCCAGCAGAGCCTGATGTCCTCTGATCATTTCACACCAAACCATGCTCAGCCAGGCCACCACTGCCCTTGCATGGTGAGAGAGAAGCTTGGAAAGAGGGACTATACTTCATCCTCCTGGCCTTGAGAATCCAAAGGGTGACTCTTCACAGTCCTGCCCACCTTGCAGCTGGGACATCCCTCTCCACAGCCACAGAGCCCCTCAGGGCAGCCCCTGCTCTGCTGGGCACAGGGACAAGGCAGGCCAGAAGCTGGGAAGGTGGGTGCAAAGCTGGAGCACAGGAGGGATGCAATGGCACAGACCAAAACAGGAAAGGCAATTCAATTTTCAGAGGCTGTCCCACCAATTCAGCTCAGAGAGATGATAAGAAACCCATTTCCAGTGATAGGCACCCTAATCCCCAGCCATCCTGCATTTCCATTTTTGAGAGGCGCTGTTTCCAACAGGGAGGCATTTTCACATCTAGGTTTGCTAGAAGGGACAGCAATGGATTAAATACCAATTTTTCCAGCACTGATTAACTCCTTCTGTGCCTTCTCCTGCCACTTATGCAAGTGCTGGATCACAGGGCAGGGGAATGACTGCTGTGCTGTAGCCCTGGAGCAGTTGCACAGAGCTGGAGGCCTCTCCTGGGCTCTTCCCAGTGGCCTGCAGCCTGAAGAGACAGGGAAGAGGAGAAGAACATGACATGCATCAGCAGTGCAGGCAGAGCAGCTCAGATCAGGGATTTGTTATTGCTTAAGGCAGGACTCAGACTCAACTGAGGCACGAGTCATGCAGCTAACTTTACATCCAGTGTCAAAACCATTAGACAGGTCCAAAGTGCTTCAAGACTGATTTAAAGTCACATTTGGAGGAGAAGAGCCACTTAGAGAAAAAGGGAAGCAAACTATGCAGTGGTGGCCATGCCCCTCATGCGCCATTTTCATTGTGGCCCAGGTGCAGCCTCCAGGTCACTGGAGAGGAGAAAGACAACAGCAGCACAGATGCCGACTTCCAGCATCAAGCATAACCTCTTCTGTCACTGGGAAGCCACTAAGCCACAGCATTCCTGGAATGCCAGCACAGCCTTTCTCCACATGCCTGTAGCCAGACCTGCATCTGTACCAGCTATCCCAGCCCTCCTCCTTGTCCCACTGCCCTCACACTGTGCCAGGTTTCTCCATTTATCCCCATTTCCTGAGATCAGGCTCCTGCTCACTCTCTGACATATCCTTCAGGGAGCTGATGTCCCCAGGCTCCCAGTCCTGCTTCTACAGCACAATTTTTTACCCTGGCATCCCGCCCAGCCATGATAAAACCCCCAGCACAGGGTGGGAACAAAGCCTGAATGGTCTGATTTAGCCTCTCCAAACCCCTCCCTTGGCCCCAGTGATGAACCGAGCAGCTTTGCTGGAATACCCAGACAGGCATTGCCTCATAACCCATGAGCTTTCCTGTACCGAGGCTGCAGGAGGGAGCCCTGGCTGTCGGCAGAGCTCTCCCATCACTCCCCATGGCTCCAGCACCAGCCACAGCTGTCCATTCATCAAGCACTGCACAAATGGAAATTTAAGGGCTCATGGCTCTATAACACAGAAAACAATTCCCTGTGCGTTTTCACGGCACTGTAATTTATTGGATCAGAAATGATGAATGGCAGCAGGAGGGGGCAGGGCCAGCACACAAGGGAGTGCTGATGCACTGGAAAACAGAGACAGAGAGGAGCAGCTGAGGGCAGGGAATGGGAAAGCCCCCAGGATTGCTGCTGCATGGGGCTGGGGGAACGCCACCACCCACAAACACTGATTTCCTCCCCACCATTCAGGGCAGGATGTGCAGCAGAGGTTTCTGTAAGAAACACCCACACGAGGAAGAAGAGAGCTGGGCCCTGTGCTCCTGAGAGGAGGCACAGCCTCACTCTGCCCAGGCTGTCTTTGCAGATTCAAGGCACAAGCAAAGAAACGGAAAAAAGCTCCATCCCTGGGGAAAGAGGAGCACCTGGTGGAAAAACAGAGTGTAAACGTGAGCAGGACAGCTCCTCCCCCCTGTAATCTCCCAGCTCTGGAGTTTGAGCTGCATTCAGCAGTAATTGAAACCAGGCTCTTTAACACAGGTGGCAATTACTGCCTGTTAAAGCAAGGAGCACTGATAGATACAGCAATTACACAGCTCTGCAAGGCTGGAGAGCACAAAATGAGATGGAAGGGGCTCCTTATGCTGCTGTAGGTGCTGTAGGACAGCTCTCTGCCCCAGCACACCTCTTGCAGTGTTAGACTGCACAGGTTCTTGCACACCTGCATCTTCACCTGCGTGAAGAGCCTGCCCTTGCCACAAAGAAGGGAACAAAATCCTGGGGTGTCCCAGGTAAAGAATTGTCAAGGGAGCTGATTCCTGCCTTAGGCAGCACTGCTGAGGCCACACCTGGAGTGCTGTGCCCAGAGCTGGGCTCATCACCACAAGACACACAGACACACTGCAGAGAGACAAGCAACGGGCTATGAAGATTATGAAGGGCCTGGGAGCCCCTCACATCTGGGGAAAGGCTGACAGAGCTGTGACTCCTCAGCCTGGAGAAGGCTCAGGGGAAATCTGTCAATGTCAATAAATATCTGATGGGAGGGTGGAAAGTGGATGAAACCAGGCCCTTTTCAGTGGTGCCCAGAGACAGACACAAACTGAAACAGGAGGTTCCCCCTGGACACCAGGAACCAGTTTTTTCCCCGAGGGTGGCTGAACACTGGCACAGGGTGCTCAGAAAGGTTGTGGAGTCTCCATCCTTGGAGATATCAAAGCCATCAGGACACATTCCTGGGCAGCAGCTCTGGCTGGCTCTGCTTGAGGCAAGGGCTCAGGCAAGATGACCTCCAATGTCCCTTCCAACCTGAACCATGCTGTGATGGTGATCTCCAACCATTCATATTCTTTGTCTTCTGCCATTTCTACACTTCTGTTGCCCAGCTGCCTTTCCCCCACCTCTCTGCTCTTCTTTGCCTTCCTGGGGCTGATGTGGCAGTAAGGAAGGAGGCTGATGCAGATGTACTGTGCCAACAGTAGCAAGAGGATAATGGAAAGTGGAATTCCCAGAAAAATCCTGCAGAGATCCAAGGCTGTGAACATCAAAATCTGCATACCCCAGCAAGGAGGAAAACCAAGAGAGCCTCAGTGCAGCAGCAGGGGTACCAGAGTCAGAGGCAGTTATTTACCACTGCAGAGACTGCAGAAGAATGTGAGCCCTTTAAAGCCCCAGGCTGGCAGTAACCAGCATTCCTCCCATCTACACCCTGAGCTCCCCCTTCCCCACCTCACAAGGCACCAAGCACAAACCATGTAATTAATCCTACAGAGATGTTCAGCTGCAATGAGAAACGAAGCACATCCTGAGGCATCCCTACTGCTGGCACCAGGCCCCACGTTGCTGCTCTGCCCTGCCACTCCTGTGTGTTCTGGAGACAGACTTGCCTCCCCACAGCAAGCCCACTGGTGCTACAGACCCTGTTTGCTGGGCACAGGAGCAGAGGAGTGCAGGGGGCTCTGCAGGGACACTTTCTCCTTGCCCTCAGGATGTTTACGGCACTGAAATTTTAGCAGGAAGCCAAGCATCTGTTCTTCAAATAAAGAGGTCTCCCAGGGGGATGTGTGGGGAGGCAGAATCATCACACATGTAAACACCTGGTCTTACAGGCAGGAACAGAGTTTGAGGAAGGAGTGCAGCACTTCTGAGACTCATTCAGCCTTGCTTCCGCTGCTTAATGAGTTCAAACACCATCAATATTCAGTGGCAGCCCTCCCTTGCCAGGCTGGCTGTGCTGGTGAGGGGCTGGCACAGACAGGGCAGCACAAACCCCACAGCAGGGCTCATCCTCCTGCGCTGCTGCAGCACACGTGGCCCTGGCACTGCCCTGCTCCAGAGCTCTTCCAGGACATTCAGCCTTCACACATTTCCTCTGAGGAAAGGGGCAGAGCCAAACTGTGCCACACAATGTTTGTCTGTGCTGAAAGCTGCTTCCCCTGTCCCCTAAAGTGGCCCCTGACTTGGGGGTTGTCAGAAAATGGTCTGCACAAGCAGTGAGCGGCACCACTCCTCTCAGGCAGCCACTGTGGCACCAGGAGACCTCCTAAAGGCAGGAGACAAAGCTCTGTGCCTGCACACACGGCTGGGGGCTCCCAGGTTTCCCACCCCGAGCCCACTGCCTCAATCCAAGCCTCAAACAGCTTCAGCAGCACCAAGAGGCCTTGGCTACCTCTGGCCAAGGCACTGCAAAGCCACCCAGGGCTATTTCCAGAGGCAAAGAGGATTTACTGGCGCTCCCAGCTTCCAATACCATCCTGTCCATACCTCCCTCCTCAGCAGACTCCAGTCTTTTCCATGCCTATAGTCTGTACTTAACACTCACTACAGGATTGTGCATTCTCATTTATTTTGTGCCATTGCTGCAGCACTCCTGGCTCCCTCCTCCAAGTCCTTCATCTTTGTATCTTTTTCCATTTCCAGCATTTTCGATGCATGGTATGATTTTTTCCTTATATGAGAGGGTGGGCAAAGATTCTTTCTCCTTTCATTAATTATTAGTGCCCATTCAAGCAAGATGGACAGTGTTCAGCAGAGCTGTGGTGCTGTTCTAACACTCTGCTGCACAGCCCTACAGCAGCACAGTCCCACCCCACCCCTCCCGAGCCTGCCCACAACTCTGCCATGTTCCAGGAGCTCCCAGACAGAGCTGGAGTTCAGGGGCATCACCTCTGTCTTAAAAAGGAAACAAGGCTGGAAGCAACAGACTACATGGTCCTACAGGTCACAAGCACAATTGGATTTCATCTTCAAGCACCGTATCTGGTGCAAATCCCAGCCTGAAAATGCAATTTCCTTTACCTTGGATTTACAGGGACATGAAATCTCAGTCTGGGAGTTACACAGCAGAAGGATTCCCAAGGTTCAGCTGTAGGAGAGTGGAAAGTGAAATGAAGGAGCAGCTGTGACACTGTTGAAGCCAGTTCATGTGCAGGAAGTGCCACTGCCCCACATCAAGCACAGAGTGTCTGGGGCTATTGGCAGGGCAAACAGGGTGAATCCTGCTGGAAGCATTGGATTTTCCAGTTATTGGAAAGTACAGCTAGGGCCAGAGCAAGTCATTCTCAGCTCCAGACATTCTCCTTGATGCACAGAACCCCTTGGTCTGCCAGCCTGTGTGGACGTGCTGGTTCAGCAGCTTTACATGAGGAAGCTGCACCACCTGCTGTCTGCTGTGAAGCCAGTTACCAGAACGTGATCAAAGATGATCACTAATAACCAAAGTTTTCTTTAGAACCTGTTTTTTACAGGACATGCTCTTGATTAAAGTCATCAAGAAAGACTTAATATCTGAGAACTAAGAAGTAAGATCAACAAAAGGACTGTTTAGTCAAAATGGCTCAGGCTCTCAGAATGAGAGAAGTTCACTTTAATACCCAGCTCCTGCCAGGAGAAAGACTGTACTGTTATCCCTTTGGGAAACTCTGTCAAGGTATTTCTACTCTAAAAACTACAAAAGCTACCACTGAACAAAACTTTGAAAGATGTGGAAATTCTGCCATGCAAAAAACCAGCACCTGCCCAACACCACTTGAGGCTTAGCAGCAAGGAAAATGACATCTTAAATGCTGCTATTCCCCCTTCCTGGACTGCAGCACTCCCTGATCCAATCAAATGGGGCAAAGAGAGAAGAGTCTTACAAAAAGCCACACTGCTAAAAGTTCTCTTAGGATATGGTGCATCAAGGCAGAACAGTAAGTTCTCTTGGCTGGCATAAATATGAGAGGCTGTAGAACATCTCCCTAATTCTAGAGATCAGTGATAGCTGGGCAAGTGTTTTGTGTGCCAGGCCTTATGGACATGCAGTAGCAAGGTCAGTGGAGGACTAAAAGCAAAGGAGCTGAGAAGACAAATGACCTCTGCTTGATGAAGCATAGGTACAGAATGTACAGACAAAAGCAAATGAGAAAAAGAGTTTATTTAAAAAACAAAAAATCCCCCTCTCAAAACCCCACATACTTTCTGATAAGCTTATTGCTCAAGTTAGATCTCATGTGACACTGCTCATTCTCCTCTTGGCCTGTAGCACCAGAAGTACTCCTGCATCCCTGTCTTCACTCCAACCTACATCATCTGGAAATGTACATAATTTTCAACTGGTCCCAAATACCAGCATTCAATTCTCTCCTTATTGTGCACACAGAACATGGAGGTCCGCAGGCACAAAAGGTCCTTGCTGGGACAACTCTAGGGATTTATTCAGTGATCCCACCAGGATGGGAATTCCTAATTTGCAGAAACATTAAAAAAGAAAATGGAAGGTGTAGCTACCTTCTCCTTTGAAGTCAAAACCTAAACAGCAGTAAAATCATCCCTGAATCACTCAGCCTGCAGTCCAGACATGTCCCTGTTCATTTTACAGCTCATGGTCTGCATTGTCAGTAAACAGCTTTCAGGATCTCCTAATGGACTTTTCATAGCTTTTCCCTGTCTCCCCTCACCATTCTACACCCACTGAACCAGGGCTTGTCTTCCAAGTTCCTGTGAAAGGGATGTTGCCTTTTCTTGTGCAGCATCTACAGATCCACACTGCAGCAGAACAGCAGAATTCTCTCCGCGGGCCCTGGCTCTGCTTTGGGTGGTCACCGAGACTTTTGGACCTTCCTCCTGGATAGCTGTCAGGCAGGTTAGGTAAGAACAGAGCAGGTGGCTTTGTGCTTCATGTTCAGTCAGTGCTGCTGTGGGGTTTCAACAACCTCCTCCTCTTCCTCAGCCTGCTCGGGGTGGCGCAGCAGCAGCTGCAGGTCAGGGTCAGAGCTGCCCTCTTTGTGTGGCTCCAGTGCTTTGTCACCTGCATGCACACAGCCCATTCAGGGACAAACCTGCTGGATTCCCACCAAACCTAGTGCTGTCAACCAGCTGGAACCAGACACAGCTCCTAGTGAAGCAATGAGAAAGCCTACAGAGAAAGAGAAAGGGACTTAAAACAATCACCTTTGGAATTCATGGCTTTGAGAACAACGTGGAGGGAGATTCCCAACAGGCAGACAGCAAAGCCCAGCCAGTTCAAGAGACTGAGGCGGTCTCCCAGTAAATGTGTGGCCAGGAATAAAATGCAGATTTCCTGTGGAAATAAAAAAACATGACAAGTGGCAGGGCAGGACCTGAGGAGATATGCATGGTACATTTTTCAGCTGAAGCCTAGATCAAGATGTCAGGCTGCTAAATTTCTATCAGCACATTCTTTCATGCACGCAGAGTTCTAAAAACAGTTTCTAGAAACAAACAACCTGTCAAACCAGGATGTGGGATTTTAAGTCATCTGACTGCATAGCTCAGTTACAGAGGAATCCTTCAACTTCTGGATCAAAGAGATTTCATATATCACAGTTCAGCTCAAAAGTATGTGTGCTGCACTCCTCTGGGGAGGATGTGCCAAACTAGGCTACAGAGACAGCTCAAAGCAGTGGTTTGGTCATATGCAGTTCTGATGCAAGAGCTTGCCCTCCTCTCTTCCACACCATCTGCTGTTCATGAGGGCAATGTGTTTTAGTCTATCCCACATTCCAACAAACTTTGATCATTCATGGTATTTTTTATAGAACAGCCACTAGTCTCTGGCCCTTTGCTGTCAGGGACCAAGAGACTTCACTGCAGAGACTGCAAGGCAAAGCATCCAGCTCCTGTGCAAGGAGAACAAAAAGAACAAGCAAAAGTTTCTAAGGATCTAAGCAAGCTCCCAGCACATAAAGCCCAATAGGGATGACTCAGTACTTGCCTTCTAGTATTAGCACAGGAACCATGCCTTACCTTAAAAATGCCAGCAATGGAAAGGGTGAGGCTAGATGTTCTGGAAACCAAGAGGAACTCAGAAAAGCCTAGACCAAAGGCAAGAATTCCACCCAAGAACAGCTTCCCTACCAGAGAGAACAGCATTCCTGCTTCATGGAAACGGGAGAGCTTCTCTGATATGGACAAAGGAAGGCCTAGGAAGAAGACAATGAGTAGCAGAATACCATTCCCAGCTCCCAGGATTCCCCTTAGTAAGACTGAATGGGTGGGCTGCTCACATTCCAGCATGAGGAGGATGTGGAGCCAGTTCTTCACAGCCCTTACTTCCACAAGTGTGGCAGGTTACTACTTCTATGCACTCTTAAATGTTCTGCCAGCACAAGATAAATCCTGGTCTCTAATTACTTTGCAGAGTTGATAGCTGTTTGCTTATCTAAGTAAATTATCTCCAACAAACTGCTAAGCAATCTCCCAACCACTCTATAAAGCTCTCCCTGCTTTCTCTAATGAACTCACGCACCCTCAAACACCGCAAAGAGTGGGAGGAGCCCCAGGAACATGAGCGGCTGCAGGTGAAACATGATATCAATGGGATTCTGGAGCCCTGAAAGAGGAGAATCAATAACAGAGCAGGCAGCAACAAGCCAGGGAATAACACAGGTCCCAGAGCCTTCATTAGCACCATTCCTAGACAAACACCTTATTTGTGATGCCCACACCTGTGCTGCTGCAGACACCCAGCCACCTTCATTACCCACCACCAGATATACCATGCCCAAGGTTTCAAACATCTTCCAAGAGATGTTTTGTTTCTGCAGCAAGGGCAATCACCTCTGCTTATTCCCCTCCCTGCCACCAGCACCACCACCCCCTCCTGGCACCCCACATACCCAGTTCAGCCTTCTGCATCAGGATCTGTGTGAGAGTCCAGCGAATGCCCCCCAGGAAGGAGGCACAGAGCACCAGCACAAAGCCCTGAGCGTTGAACTGTGTGGACTTGTAGGTGAACATGAAGAGTCCCCCAGCAATGAGCAGAACCACCAGCAGCAACGTCACCCTCTGCAGGAGAGCAAACACAACAGGGACAGGCACCTCCTTCCTTCCAGATTCACCCACATAACTGCAGCATTCCTCTACTCACATGTTTTTGTACATGCACTGCCTGTTTCCCTGGCTCTGACCTCCTCCCTAAAGCTTTGTGTGGGACTCTTACCATCTCCTCCAGCTTGAAGAGCAGTGAAAAAAGCAGGATGAAGAGAATGGCAGAGGATTTGGTCATCGTGTAGCTGTAAGGACCAAAATACACTGTCAGACTCCTTCAATGTAGCTCTTCCCATCACAGTACTATTAGGAACCATCACCCATTTCTACACTACTACCAGCAAGCTACCACAGACCCTGCATGCTGACCCCTCTAATCAAACACCTCTCCAAGGAACAGACCCTGGCAAAGCACTCTCCAAACCCCACCAGAGGCTCCCAGGGAACGTGTGTTTGTACTCACAGGGAGACAGTGACATACAGGAAGCTCCAGTTACTCAGCCCAATATCCAAGGAAGTTGACAGAGCTAAAGAATTAATGAAAAAGTCCTGAAATTAACCAAACTCTGTGACATGAAACAAACCCACCACCAAACCCTGCTTCATGGCCACAGATAGCAGAGCAGACCCAGGGGAAAAAATAAACTTTCCTCAAGTTAGTTCTTCAGAACCACCATAACTCAGATATTCTCAGCTCTTCATGTTTCTGTCCTGTTCCCTGTGACTCAAGTTGGGCTCAGCATTGCACTTGCTCAACATGCATTACAAAAAAGCCAGAAATAACTCTTGCCCTCCCTGTGACTGAAAGTGATTGCAGATTTGCATAAAGTCTTTCTTGACTGTATCAGAACATGATAACTTGTAAGTCTGATGGCTACTGCAGGAAGCCTGAAAAAGCAAGAATTATCTGCACACAGCCTTAACCCTGGTGCAGCTTTTGGTACAGTCTATTCTCCCTTCTATCTAAGTTTCCTACCACAGGAAACAGTGTTACTGATCCAAGGGCAGGCCATGCTGAAAGGTCAAATTGCTGCAGATGCGGAGAAAGCTTTTTTCAAGAAACCATGGGGCTATTTATGTAAGGTACTGCAAACCTTGCCAGAGATCACAGACCAGATGCTGTTCTGTGGGAGCCAATACAACACCCAGCCAAATAACTGCAGTAGTTACAGTTCTGTGCTCCAAGTAGGAGCTTCACTTCTTGGTCTCAGATAGTTCTGTGTGCCATGAATGATGAATTCTCTACCAAGCTCCACCCTGAGAAAGATGCAACACATGGCTTGATACCAGCGTTAAAGAGAAAATGTTACTTGCAGACACAACTCATCAAGGCACTGCAGAAGGTTCTCTGTGCCAGTGACTCCTTCAGAAAGATTTATTCTGTGTGGCCTCTCCCTATCCTTACACATCTCTGTAATGAGCAACTAAGGTGGTGTGTCTCAGGCTGAACCTTTAGGTAGCATCTACACCTGGTAGGGAAACACAGGGGCTGAAGCTGTGGGCTGGACCCCACAGCTCACCCTGTGCCAGGGGATTGGCCCTGACCACACCACCGGGCAAAGGGCAAAGGGCTCTGGAAGCAGCCAGAGTGCCACAGGCAGCCCTGAGCATTCTCAGAGTCACAGAATATGCTGAGCTCGGAGGGACCCACCAGGATCATTGAGTCCAACTCCTGGCCCTGCACAGACAGCCCAAGAATCCCACCCTGTGCCTGAGAGTGTTGTCCAAATACTTCTTGGACTCATTCAGTCTTGGTGCCATGACCACCCCCGTGGGGAGCCTGTTCTAGTGCTCAACCACCCTCTGGGTGAAAACCTTTCCCGAATATCCAGCCTAAACCTCCCCTGATTCACCTTCATATGTCTTCTTGGATCCTGTCACTGGTTACGAGAGTGAAGAGATCAGTGCCTGCCCCTCTGCTTCCTCTCGTGAGGATGCTGAAGACCACAATAAGCTCTCCCCTAAGCCTCCACTTCTCCATACTGAACACACCAAGTGACCTCAGCCGCTCCTCACAGGGCTTCCCCTCCACTCCATCACCATCCTCGTGGCTCTCCTGGATCTTTCACACATTGCCGTGCCCCAAAGCTGTGTCCCGCTCCCGCTCCGCCGCCCTCTCCCGTGCCCGGCCGTACCTGCGGGGGCGGCCCGGCGGAGGCAGTCGGCCCAGGACAGCGCTGCCCGCGGCCGCCCGGAGCGGCAGCGCTCCAGGGCGCGGGCGAGCGCCGCCAGAGCGAAGATGAGCAGCAGGTGCAGCAGCGTGACCAGCAGCGGGAACGGGAAGCTCTGCGGGACCGACAGCCGCTGTCACCGCCGCCGCCCTCCCGCCGCCGCCGCCCCGCACCGCCCCGCCACCCCGCACCTTCATCAGCCACTTGTTGTAGAAGGTGATGCCGATGGAGAAGCCGTAGTAGAGCAGCACCAGCGGCGCCGCCAGCGCCGCCCGCCCCAGGGCCGCGCCGCCCGCCCCCGCCGCCATGCGCCCGGCAGCGCCAGGAGCAGGAGGGAGCGGGGATGGGCACGGGGCTGCGGGGACGGGGCCGCGGCAGGGCAGGGCAGGGCAGGGCAGGGCAGGGCAGGGCAGGGCAGGGGCCGCGATGCTGAGCGGGCCGGGGCGGCGGGGGGAGAAGCGGGCCCGGCGGTGACGTTGCCGGCGGGGCGGGGGAACGAGCGGCGGTGGCGGAGCGGGGCGGGCGCGCAGCGGTGACGCTCCGCGCAGGGCGGAAAGAGGCGGAGGCGGCGGCGGCCAGGAGCGCTACTGGTTATTATTGGAACCGATACAAAAGGCGGGCGGCGCCGGGACCCCCGGGCCGAGCCCGCGGCACGGCAGCGAGCGGCGGCACCGGCCGCACGGGCCCGCGGCCCTCAGCCGTAGTGGTACACGAAGTCGTAGCTGCTCGGCTCCTTGGGAATCGGCGGCGGCGCTTCGGGGATCTGGATGTTCTCCAAGTCCAGGAGCCTCAGCTTCATTTCCATGCTCAGCAGCGTGTCCAGGTCGCTCTTGGTCAGCTCACTGGACATGTCCTTCCCCAACAGGGCGTTAAGCCCATCAATCCAGATACAGTACTGTGGGAAAGAAGGGGTCATTCACGACTCCGGGCATAAACGATACGTTATGTCCAATCTTTCTGTCCATGCAAAAATTAGAGAACTTTAAGACAGGAAACACTGGAGGGAGTTAATATGTAGGGAAAATCCCACCCCCAGTGGGATTTTTTGGAATCCCAAGTGGGGTGCCCACTTCCATTTTCACTGGAAGTTAAAAGCCTACAGAAAAGTGTGAGCCCATGGTTGTACTAGAAGGACAAGAGTTTCTACTGTGGGACAACAAATGAAAAAAGTAAACATATTCTAGGCATCATAGGAGGGGAAAAGTAGCAGTCCAGACTAGGGGGAATTAGTGTGGGATTTTTTTTTTCTTTTTAAAGAATTTTTTCATCCCTTTGTTTTCCCTATAACCAAGAGAAAATAAAGATGGCCCATATAAAGCATCAGCAACATATTCTAGGAATGAACCTGGTGAGACACAGCCTGCTCAAGTCTCTAATGAGAAGCAACTGATCCTTCTTAATCTGAATTAAATTGGTATATATTCTACTGCTTAACCACTACATTTCTTACCTCATATTTATTAGGTGCAATGAAGTTCAAGGTCTCATCGGGATCGTATAATATGGAGAAGGCCAATTCTAACACTTCCTAAATGGAAAAGAATCTTTCACTCACCAGCTGAACAGGACATTACAGCACCTTCTGCCTGCCACTCAGAGAGCTGCCTTGCTGCAGCTCAGTTCACTTTCTCACACTGGTATTGGGAGTAATTCTGAAGAGACTACAGCACAATCATGCTTACAGCCCCTTGCAGTCACAAAGCAACACCGGGAAAGGGCTCAGACAGGAGATGTACACTACACACTTGCAGTGGGGGAGATCATTCATTCCTCTTGCTTGCTTTCAATCTCAAACACAACAGCATTAGATATTAATGACAGTGAAAAGGGAGCACTTGCCTTATTCTGTTTCAGTGCACTTTTCTCCTTCATGTGTGGACAATCCTTCCCTGTGACAATGGCTTTGATGTCTGCAACTGGAACTAACAGTGAAAAAGTAAAACTCCCAAACAAGCAATTCTAACCAGGAAAATACAGAACTTTGTTTTGTCTTTGCAACTGAGCACTGTTTGGTTTTTTAGCTCGTTAGTGCAGTTTTTCCAAAACACATTACCAGTAAGACATCCCTGCAGCTGGCTTTTAAAAATGAACTATCAAGTAATTCCAAGATTTGAAGAATTTGGGCAAGGACCAAAAGTTGGTATCTCCTTCGTCAGGGCTTCAGCTTTGTGTCTTTCATCTTTATCTAGTATTATATTCAGCCTCTAGACAGCAGAGCACAGAAGAGTGCACAGCCTGTAGTCAGGACTTACTTTTTTCCTGTAAAGATTCAAAGGTCACTTCCCCCTGGGCATTATCTTCCAGGTCTCCATAGTGTAGCACCTTGTGATTCAGAGCCAGCCGACAATACCAGAACCTTTCTGGAACACACACCAAGGGTAAACTGAGCAAGATCATTCACATAAGGCCTCACAGCCACTATGTTACAGCCTCTCCACCCAGTCCATCTGCTTGCCCAGCTCCTCAGCACAGCTTCTTATTCATGACGGGATGGCTGTATTCTTAGAAATGCACATTTGTGCCATCCCAAACTACTGGCTGATACGGACAGCCAAATAACCAGCTTTTCTTTCTGGCAACATGCCTGCTGACATATTAATTAATTAGATCTTTTTTGCTACAGTTCTTCACATGACAAAATACAGTAGACACTGTCCCCTTACCTTGTCTTCTGCGATTTCCAATTTTCCTAAAGCTACTTCCCTCACAAAGCCTGTTCAGGCGCTGCTGCTTTATCAGCTCCAAGATCTCAGGTTGGATTTTCTCTCTCAGCTCCCTGGCAATCAAATATGGAAGAGTAAGCAGAAAATGGAGATAATGGCAGGGATAGAAGGTAACTGTTATTGTTAGGCACGTACACAATAGGTGGGGACTGGAAGTCATCTTGGCTCATTCTCTCAGACTGGCGTAGCCGCAGAATCTCAGAATAGCTCAGGCTGCGCAGTTTGCTCTTGAACTGGTCCAAGGAGTTTGGTTTAGAGGGCAGAGCCCTTGTGATCTGTTCCCTAACAACCTGCATAACCTAAAGAGGTGGGACAGGAAGAAAAACAAGTCACGTTCTGGTTGGCAGCAGAGAATCAGGGCACAGCTCAGTGGCAGCAAAGAACTGACATGGGATAACCAGGGCCAGGAGTATCAGGATACTCGTGACTTTGAAGATCCAGAAGAACCAAGAAGGACCTCAGGGCATTCCAAATAAAAGTTGAGTCATCCTCCCTTACAGCCCATACCAATGCCCTGTCACATCTTCTGTGCCCTACTCCTTAACCAAATATACAGACTGAGTGAATATGTGCTGATCTGCAAAAGATTTTACAAAAATATCTCTTCTCCACCCTGACCTTATTAAAATCTTCTGCTGTCGCCCTCATTTCTTTCCAGGTCTTGTTCAACAGCTGGATACAGATGGCAAACAATTCCTCAAATGCACGGTCATGGGTGAAAAACATGGGGTGATAGTCATTCCTGCCTTCATTGGCTTCAGAAAGAAACAAACCACAGCCATGTGAGCATATTGGACACAAGGTACTAGGAGTAACTAAAGTCCACTACAGTGACAGACAACCGATGGTGTGCAATAGTATTTACTCCAAGAGATTAAGACAGCTCAATACTTTGTCACTCCATATAGATAGTTTATTGACAACAGCAATTCTCCCCACACTTCACCATGCAAACCTCTGTGACTCATGCCCTTTTCATCCTGGTCCCCCAAAATAACTGCCTGCAGTGTTTCCCATCTTCCTCTGGTGGAATTTCTTACAGTGGTTAATTTTCTCAGAATGCTGTTTTGAAACTGTCAGAGCTAACAAACTTTTCCCAAATTCATGGTGGTTTCAAGACTATTTTTTTATACAGCACCCTACTGAAGCTCTGAGAAGTTGAAGCTTTCTGCATGTATCAGTTTTTCAGGAGAACCACAGTGCACACACCAAAATTTCTTACTTTATTTTGATAATGATATTATCACTCAGACATCAACTGTGCTAACTACAAGCTTGTCCTTTCCTTACATGGCAGAAGTGAGATCAAGGTACAAATGCCTGTGAATATTCTAGAAGCATCAGCCCAGCAGCCTGTGAAGCTGGGTAGTGAATGAATGGTACTTACGGAGCTCCCCAACTTGCAGGATCTCACAAAGCATCCTGGTGAGCTCAATGGCACTGCGCCCAAAGGGACACTCATGTTTATCTTCTCGGCTGCTGTTCTCCAGAACAATCTACAAGAACAGGATGCCAAATACACTAAGAAGAGCTGCTGAGGTGTTGGCATCTGTAAAAATCAGCAGCTTCACATACCCTGATATAGGTGTCCTGATGAAATTTGGCCAAGTAAAGCATGTTGTCCAGTGCCAGCATCCCAGGAGGAGTCTGTGTAAAATCCATGGCTGGATTGATGTGATTCTGAGAAAAGAGTGCGTAGAAAGAATCCAGACAAATTAGCTCAAAGAAATTGTGTGAGAACCTTTCCTGAATGAATTATAAACCACCTGTCCATCAAGCACTGCCTCACATCTATCCAAGAGGTAACCCGGAACACCTCCTGACAATGCTATCGAAACTTTCTAGAGGAGAGGCTGGTTCCAAGTTCTTCATAGCATATATGGTAAGGAAATACCTCCAGAGAATGCCTAATGAACCCTTGCATTTAACCCATCAGCAAATTCATAATGATCTTCCCCAGGAGTGTGAGTGAAACTGAATCTCTAAACTCAGATACCAAAGTAAGGTAAAAGAACCAGATATTTTTGTTCCTTATTTCCCCACTCCTATGGAGATTGCTCAGACTGCCTTGACAAGATTTACAGTCAGATGCATACAGTGAATCCCAGCATCTTGTAGTCCTTGGTGTACATGGCTTTGCGTTTCTCTGTTCCGCTGCCAGGGACGGTGTTGCTGTCAGACTCTGCATCAAATGCAATTCTTCTCAACTCAAATATGATGTCTCTCTGTGCCTGAAGGACAGAAGGCAGGGAAATGGTGACGTGATCAATCACTGCAGCAGGATTTTCACATATTGCACACTCCTGCGTCTCTTCTCAGAGCTCACACAATGAACACAGAGAGATGCCAAGGGTCATTAGCACTATGCACACAAAGAGGCAATCCATTTCAAAATGGCAAGTTTCAGTACAGTAGGTAAAGCAAAATATTTGTTTGCACTTTTCTTTAACTGCAAGTTTAGTTACAGGCAATTTCTAGTCATTCAGATAATGCTATGGCATTTCTCCTTAAAAACTGTAATACAGCTGAGTAACAGACACCTGAAAAATGACCAGTTTTCCTCCTAGACTGCAAGCAAATGGATAAAATTATGTGCCTGCCATAGAGGTTAAGTAGCCAGTTTGACAGCTGGTGAAGAAAGGAGTATATGGCTTTCAGTGCCCACTTACATCTCCCACAGAATGCAGCAGGATGGTCATGAGCATACCCTAATCTCAAGGTTGACAATATGAAGGGCAAGTTTGAAACCTTATGTACCATGCACTGCAAATTCCATAGTGCTAGGGAGCCCAGGAATGAGGCTCTTTAGACATCTTATTCTATCAGACCTTACTCAGCTCTAATAGTGACCTGGTCATTGGGATCCATCTTGGTCATCATTCTCTCTTCCAGGAGATTAAAGGTCAGGACCTGCAGGACGTAGAGCTGATGGGCCATTTCTGTTTTAATGGGGCGGTTTCCTCTGATCACATGCTGCAAAATAAAGGAGAGGGTAGAAATTAAGAGAATGCAAATAAAAGCTGAAGTATTAACCCTAGGCATATGCCAGACTGCATGTGCATCTCTCTGTATGAACATTCAGTTGTTTAACCTCCATATCCCACCAGAAGCATAATTATAATGCTGTGTAAGAGCAGAAAGCAGCATCCTGGTAACCCCCTTTTGAATAAGCTTTACCTTTGAAAGAGTCACTTTTCTGCAAGTGCCCTGAGGGCAGTAGAATTTACACTATACACAAGTGAAACCTCCATTGAGAGGGCATTAGGAAGCATTTGTCATTCCAGACATACTTACATTTAGGATTATAGACCTCAGGTGCTTCTGGGCAAATGCATTAGCCATTTCCTGTTGTGGAATTTAAAGATGAAATAACATGAGTGAAATATAAACAAAAAGCCCACACTGTGCAGAAAGGAGAAAATGGAAGAAGCCTATGAATTGGAGATAGCATTGGCACACAACAAAGTGCTTTTCTACAGACTGTCAATTTAGCATAGCATCTCACCACAACTCATAGATGGCTCCCCTACAGAACATCACTAGTGTGGAGAAAGCCACTAGCAGAATCAAAGCACAGAATCAAATTTAGCTTAATGTTGGACATCAAATGGTACTTCACTATTCGGAGATATGGCAGCAGGGAGCACATTGTGCATTGCCCAGGAAAATCTGCAATGCCTAAGAGCTTCCTCCAATCAACATTTCACAGCTTCTTATACCAAGGTAAACACCCAAGATAACAAGAGCTATGGTATGAAGGTTTCAGGTCTCCTCCCCCTGAAATTTATTTCCTTTGTCCACTTTATAAAGAGATGATCAGAAGTCAGCTTGTGATCAGAAGTCAAATTGTGAGGACAATTTGCAGAAGCATTTGAATTTACAAAAATACAGGCTAGTAATTTTCATGCTCAGAGGAAAGCTTCCAGTTTCCCTCTTGACTGCATGGCTTCCTTCTCTAGATGAGAAGGGTTTCCCAAACATCAAGTCATGATGACAAACAGTCACAGCAGATGCAAGATGCCTTCAGTTCCAGCAACAGTTACACATTCATCTGCAAAAACCTAACCTGTGCTTTCTTTGGAAATTGTGAAGATGCACTTTCTAACATAGCAGTGACCTCATCACCCCTGCTAGGAGAATGCTAATGTCAAGGTGAATATCATGAGTTTGCTGCTACAAGCAACATCTTTTGGGTACGAAAAATCTGTTGGGCATTTTATCATCTGGAAGAAGTCCAAAAGAACTGACAGTCTGAGATATCTCTTCACATTCCTGTGCGGTGCAGATTGAGAACTGGGAGCAGATGTGGAGTCTCAAACAATTGCACTCAATCAGCTGTACATCCTGAGCAATCCAAGACTTTCCAACTGCTCCTATCAACATCACTCTTGACAGAGCAAGATGTCTGCTAAAATGTATGCATTAACCTTGTTCAGAATTCCTATTACCACTTTTGATCCAGACAGAAACCTCCTGAACCAAGACAGTGACTGACAGCCAAGCTGTAATGGCTGCAAGTTCAGCAGGGCTCATCTTACAACCAAAGTGAGTCAGTGCTTGAGTGGAAGGTATCTAAGGAGCATCTAGATGAAGTAGGAGGTGCTTTCAGAGAGAACACATTGCCCTCTGAGTCATTATTTTCTACTACTATTTGTGAGATGTAGTACTGAGAATAGGGCAAGGCTCTGTTGTTAGGATTTGCTCATGCATGCCACACAAAGAATCCTTTCTCTGAAGGAATTGGTTTGTATGTGGGATGGAGTTAACAGGTGACTGAAGCAGATAAGAAGTGGGAAGGACAAAGACAATTAAACAATTCTAAACAGCATAGAAAGAAGCATCAACACACATACAGTCTAACCACTGCTAAGGGATCTATGCTCTGCTGAGAGTCCAGTGAGGCTCACTTGGCTACCTGATGGTCACAGAAACACAGAATGATTTATGCTGAAAGGGATGTCTTGAGATCACCTAGTCCAACTCTGCTGTTTCAAGCAACATCAGACAGATTTGGCAGCCCAGGACTGTGTCCAGTCAGGTTTTTAATATCTCCACTGATGGAGACTACAAAATCTCTCTGGATAACCTGTTCCAGTGTTTGACCCCTATCATATTAATGTTGTGTGGGTGTGCACACTTCATGTGAAATTTCCTGGGTTTTAAGCTGTGCCCACTGCCTCTTGTGCTGTCAGTAGGCACAACTGAGAGGAACCAGGCTCCCTCTTTTTTATTCCCTTCCATCAGATATTTAAACACAATAAAGCCTCCCCAAGTCTTCTCTCATTAAGGCTGAGGAATCCTAAACCTCTCAGGCTCTATTCATATGGAATATACTCCAAGTCCCTTAGACAACTCTATGGCCCTTTGTGGTCATTTGGATTGTATTCAAGGGAAAAAAAGCGAAAAATCCCGTTGAATTTTGTTTGCTATGAAGTCTACTATCTTTGCTCAATTACCAGCAGAGGAGTATGATTTTTCTTATTTTCATGCATTAAGCATATCCATTAATTTTAGAAATTATGTAACATTTGTTGAGATGACAATTTCTACTGTGAAGGTGCTGCATCCTTGAAAAAAGTGGAACATTCTCTGTGCCATGCAGAAAACCAAAAAACCTACCAGTATCTCAACAGAGAAGGTTCCAAATCAACCTATTAACAAGAATGGTGATTTCCCTGGAGTGATCAGAGGGCAAAAAACATTCTTACACTACAATTACCATAAGGGAGAAGTCACAAATTAGGCAGAATTTATGCTCTAGTCCCCAGTCAGCATCAAGTTTCGTGACTGCTCTTCACAGACAAACAGCTCTATCTTTAGAAGGATGCAGCTGGATATGAAACTGTCATTAGCACAAGTGAGATTTGGGCTATAAGCTCATGCTGCAGTAAGTTTAAGGAGATTCAGATTGTAAAGGACTTTTTCCAGTTTTACAATTAGTTCACCTGGTCATTCTTGCAGAATCAGTTTCCTTTTATGACCATCTGTATGACCTTGTGTGCACAGAAAGCCATTCAGGGTTTCTTCTGCTACTGGTTCTTCTCCCCTGCACAGTCTGAGTGCATCCCCAGGAGTCCTCCCACCCTTCTCCCTAGGTTTATCCACTCCCTGAGGCTGTGGGCATCATCCCTGGGATACAAGGAGGCACAGCTAGAGAAGAGCTACCATGCCTACAGTCCCCTACATGACCAGCCCCCAGGCTGCAGTTACTTACAGTGATGGGCAGGTCTAGTGGGTTAAGCAGCTTGTCCTGCTGGCAGAAAGCAAAAAAAGGCACAAAGAGAAGCAGACAGGATTTAGCTTGGAGTCCAGGAGTAAGGCACAAACAGGGCACTAGAGAAGAAAGGCTTAACACAGCAAAGCTACACAATACACACATATGCACATCTTGCAGGTAGCTGAGATCTTGGGAGCTTCCTCAGAGCAGGGCAGTGTTTCATTTCTCATGTTTGTCAGCATGGATATCCCTCTATGACTTAAGAAAGGTCCCTTTTTGGGGGAGAGGGAGGTGAGTGTTTCTTTATTAAGTACATACAGCCCCAAGGAGTTTACTCAGCCTACCTCTCCCATACACAATTAACTTAAAAAACTTCCCATGCTGTCTGCAGGATTACTTTCTGTTTCTGAAGGTCTTTCAGAATCCTCTCTGAGCATGTCCTAAATATAGATGTGTGTGCTCCAGGACACATTATTAATGGGATGGTACTTTTTCTCCTCTGTTGCCATATTGAAACAGGCACTTAAGTTCTTGGCAAGGTCTGAGGTCTACCTTGCCCAGACAATGTGATTTCTGAGGCATAAAAAGCCAGGCAGCCACCATCACTCAGGTTTAAAGTCAAAAGGCAAGAACAAACCTGTCTCTTGTCCTCAGGTGCCTTCAGGAAGAGGGCATTGATCAAGGCAATGGCATATGTCTGAATCTCTTGGTTTGAGCTGCAGAAACAAAAAAGGGAGGCTTGTAAGGCAACAGGCAGTACAGAGCATTACAGCTTTACCTGCACCATGAGAACACTGACTACAGCAGTTGTGCATTTTCAACAGACAAGCAGGACTCATGTAACTCATGCTTATGATGTCCAACTCTTCAAAAGGCTTGCAAAAAACTGTCAGAGATTTCTGACTGACAGGTCCATTATCCAGGAGGCAGAACAAACTGCAGCCCAGCACCACCAGTTTGTCTCCAATGATGAAACTATCTCTGTAAAACCTGGTTATGGTAGAGTCTGCCACATGGATACAGCTTGGAACTTGCATGGAGCAAGTTATTTTTCTCCCCTATGCCAGTGGAAGCCACTAATGTCAAATGGAACTAAGGGGAAAGAATGCTTCACTGCAGAACTTCCTCAGGTGCTCAGCCCCTTCCTAGGTCGCTTCACTGCAGAACTTCCTCAGGTGCTCAGCCCCTTCCTAGGTCACACAGAGCATGTGGTTATACTTATCATGTTCCAAACAGCACAAAACTAAGCTTCTAAATGCCAATGACATGCTTCTGTCCTCCTCCTGTGTCAAATGCAGGTCTGTTTCCTGCAATACTCTAACTCTTCCTGGGGGGTGGACCTTGGCTGTCAAGTCACTCTATCCCTCAGCCTGACCCAGCTCTTCTGATGAACACAAGTCCAGTGTACCACCTAAAAGAGTATGTGTGCTTGAATATACTTATTTTTTAAAATATTTTTTCATTTATTTAACTATACATGTAGAAATAAAAGATCTTTTCATAAAAGATCTGAAGCCAATACTTCTTTTAGCTTAAATACCTATGTTCCTCACTTTGACATATCTCTGGATAACAACCATATTCTTTCTTCTATTGCTCCCTTCCAAATCTTTTTCATTTTGGTCAATCTGCTGTACTTCAAACATGCAAATCTCCATGCACCATCCTAGGTTCTCCTTGGGCCTCCAAGCTGCACAGGTCTCTGAAGTCTGCCATTCACTTTTGCTCTCCTTCTCAGGGTTTGTTGCTCTTTTGACAAAGCAAAACAATTTTTTAGGTTAGTTTCTCCTCTTCTAACTCATCTCCTTTGGACTTGTTTCCATGGTCATGTTCTTCCAGAACACATCCTCTGTTATGAACTGTTCCCTCCTGATGGCCTTGCCAAGAAAACCACCAGCAAATCCTGACTCACCCTCTCCCTCCCCTTCCAAAATATTCCCTGCATGGATGCTTTCTTAAGTGACCATTTGTGTTCTGGAAGCACTTAAGCACACAAGTTTACGTCTTGAACAAAGAAAATTTGCTTAGAAAACCTGCACAGGTGTGGTCAATATAAGGACCAAATCTGTGTTTGAGTAAACCAGAAATCATAAAGCTGAAAGAACATATACTCTTTGCATAACAAAGCTGCTGGGGTGTTCAGGAGAACTTGTTTAGCTTTTCTGTTAATCAAATTCAAATGTATAAACATTCCAAGCACGCAGTGACATTGATGCAACACTTTGTTTGCACTATAATTTGGTTAAACTACTGATCACTGATTAAAGAGCATCAATCACATTCAGAAATAGTTCTTTTCCATACATTCAGAATTAAAAGGCTTGAGAAAAAACCCAACCTGTTCAAAGCTCTAACAGCTACATGCAGCTTTTTTATAATGAAGAGTAGAACTGACCTAGACAAACAGCCCTAAGAGACAGAAATTAATTTGCCATTTTGTTTGGAAAGGGAGGAAGAAAATGAAGGGAATTTTTAATCCTTTCAAGCAAGAAAAGCAATTGTTTTCTTCTTTAGTATGCAGAACAAAACCCAGAAGATGATGAGCTCTTAGATTCTAGTGGAGATAACTTAAAGAGGAGTAAAAGTAACAGACAGCTGGATGCAAAACCTTTGGGAAGTTATTCTAGTGAAATGCAGGTTTGGTCCTGGCACTGAACACACTTGGCAGTTATTTAAAGCTAAATATCTTTGTTCAACATTCATGTCCCCAAGTTCTTCCAGAACATATTTTTCTAGGATCTCACTTTTTAAAAAAATCCATTAGAAATCTTAAACTTCCAGTAAGTTTTCATATTGGTAATGCAATCGTTAAGTGTTCCAAATGTAAGAGGATGTATTTTTAAATAAAACAAATAGTCATAAAATTGGTATAAATCCCCCCCACTGCTGGGTGGACACTCACACTTGCAGGTGGGAAATGAGCTGCCCCACAGTGATCTCCTCTGCAATCTTCTGGTACAGAGTCTGGCTGTTGAGCACCATGCTCTCCAGGATGGCCAGGGAGCGCTGCAGGATGGACACGTCCACCATGGGCTGGCTCACGTACCCTGCAATCTGAGCACACAGCAGGTCAGCTGCTGCCAGCCAGACACTTGTGGGGAGTGAGGGCTCACAAATGGGGTGCACTGTGCTCTCAGACAGCACTCAGCTTCTCAGAGTCTTGTGCTCTTCCTGGGAGATGCATTAAAGCATGGAAAGAAATAATATCCGCTCTCCCCTCCGCCCAAACTCACCTGTTTGATGAAGGTTATTGAGACCATGTCCCAGGAGACAATACCGTGGTCCATGAGCTCCAAGAAGGCAGTCAGGGTGAAAGCCAACATCTCACTATAACTGAGAAATTGAAGAATTCAGTTACAAGAGATCTGCTGGCAAGAAAAAAAGCCTGCCCAAGCTGGATAAGAGAAAAATGTCACCACTTTCTCCTAATAACATAGTTTGGCACCTGGGGGAGCAATAAAGTGTATGCACTCATGCAGATAATTTTACTGTTTTGTAGAAAGATATTTTATTTTTCCTGGTTACAAGCACAAATTAAAATTAGCAGCAGTAAGTCCCTAGTACTGCCACCAGAGACTCACAATCACCAGGATCAGTACTTGGCTACTCAAAGGAGCAAACATGTTTCCACATCAGAAAAGAAAATAAGGGAAGTTAATTGTCCTCTAAATATTGGGACCTGACTTGAAATAAAATGAAGGCACAGCATGAAATGTGGAAAATTTAATACATAACCACAAGACAGAAAGATAAAAGAGACTGAAGGGAAGATTGCAAAAAATGCCAAAAATGTATTAGTTGTTAATATATAAGAAGAGCTATAAATGTTATTACAGTAAGTTATCAAGACTTTAAAAGTACTTCCCAATGAAATATAACAACTGCAACAGAAAATCCAACTGAATTCTTTGTACCATAGCTCACTGTGATTGTGCTTGAGGAAACTTCCAGAGCAAATCATGACTGTCTTTTCTTCTGCCTTGTGAGGTTTAGCAAATGACTGGAAAGATTTTGTCTCCACAGATCAGCATTTGCTCTAAGGTTGTGAAATTGCTGAATGCCACTTTAGCAAGCAAAATGAGCCCCTTATTTAAGGCTTTCTCCCAGAGCCCTGGAATTAAAGGAAACTTACTGGGATAGAAGCTTTGTCCCACTCTCCACCAGCCGTGTCAGCACTGTAATCCCTTCCATGTTGATGAACTCTGTGGCAAAGGTGACGTCTGCTGAAAGTTTGGCCAGTTCCTTCATGGCATCCAGCCTGGCTTCCATGCTGTGGGACTGGATCCTCTCCATCAGCTGGCGAGCTGCCCTGGACTGGCAGGAAAGAGGGATGGTGCCAGTTACAGAGCAGGCACCTGCAGGCTGAGTCCTGCCAGCATCAGCATTCTGTCAGAAGCCCACGGGTGGGCAGGGAGAGCAGAGCCAGGCTAGAGATAGCAGCAAAGTCACATTCAGTAGCTGCAGTCAGCAAGTCTAAGACAGACTAAAAAAAGGCTTCTCTCAGCAACAGTTGCAGCCAAGCAGGAGGTAAAATGCTGGTTTGCATGTTAGAGCAAATGCCTGTTTTCTCCTCACTGAGGTGAGTGGAGGTGGGTATAGAAATATGGAGCAATACCATTAAAGAAATACAATATTGATAAAAAGTCTCACAGATTCAAAGAGAAGCATAATCTCATTTTGTGTATCCACAAGACATTCTGTAAGATTTCTCAGACACAGATCATTATATCCTCTTAATTCCCGTTTGCCCAAGTACCTTCTCCCAGTCCCACTCACCCTCAGCTCTATGCCAAGAATTTGCACAGAAAATGGTTTAAGAATTTAAATAAAAAGAAAGCTGAAAAAGATTACTATTGAAGGCACAATAGCAATAATTCAGCAAAAACAACCTCTTCTTCATCAAATTTGTCTCTATTTTAATTTTTTGCATTCAGTTGCTGGAACTGTTGCTTTCTAACTGACCATGCTAAATGCATTCACATTGAGAATACATTTGTCAGTGTTTCACTGCATCCTAATCTAGGAGATGCACTAAAACTGTAGACTGGATTTATTGACAGGAAGTCCTATAAAAGGGCAGAGCATCCAAAGGAAAGACACACACCACAGGCAGGAGGGAAAACAAAAAGTGTGTGTCTCACTGCGTGGAAGGGCCCACAACAAAGGTACCCACCCTGAAATTTGGGGAGAAGGAGAAAGAAAAGCCAAGAGGTAAGAAACAGCCTGCCACCCATGGAGAGTTACTGAGAAAAAGGGAGGTGAGGAAGCATTTACCGGGGACACTGCCAGCTGGAGGATGGTTCCATTCTTGATGTCACAGCGAGTCTGGAAAGAAAACCCAAACTTAAACTGTGGAAAAGTGGGGGAAAATAACCCAGCTGGATCTACAGTGCACATCTGTATGCATAGTAAAGGGGCTTCTATGCCACACAACCCCACTGAGGGTACTGAATTTGAGTGCCTGAGTCCCCACACCCAGGCATGCAAAGGGAGCAGTGCAAAGCTCCTCTGTTGAATGGCACCATTTGAGTCTGAATCTCTCTGAGAGCAGAGATGCTATTCCTCAAGGATTAGTGCAGTATTGTTCCATGACTTGTTCCAAGACATTTTGGACTCTCCCCCAGGGTTATCACAAACTGCTGCCTCTCACACTGACCTGCTCTGTGATGTACAGCTGAGGACCATCAGCATAACGCAGCGTGTAGTACTCAGGGTTTGGCAGTGACCACCTGGCAGAGGAAGAAGGGTACATTAAGCATCTTTGTCCTCTTTCTTCTAGCTGTCCATTAGGAAATGGAGCTTGATCCCAGGAAGTTGCAAAAAGAACTTTCAAGCAAAGCTTTAGCAGGGGAAATTAGGTCTCCCAAAGAGGAGGGAAAATTCCTCTTGAGGACAATGTGGGACTTCAGCCTACTCTAAATTAACTCTGAGGAACACCTGAACAGGCCTACACTTCAAGAACAGCAGGATGGGCCAATCCTCAGAGAAACTGACCCTAAGGCATACAAATGCACACACTAAGAATTGGAATAAAAATGGAAGGCCCTCATTTGCCAGGAGATCCTTTTCTTCACAATTCAAACCCCAGCCCTTTCTGTGGCCAAAACCAGCAGCAGGCAGCATGGACTGTGCTAGCAGCACATTAACAAGCAGCAGACTTCCACAGTAACCCAGCAAGATTTGTCAGCAGGACAGACTTTCTCCACAAGGATTCCCAGAGAACTACTCACCCATCACAGACCTCCTTGATGATGGATGCAAGAGGCCTTTTCTAGAACAGAAAGACAGTCCTCAGAAGCCGTGTTCCTCTCAACCAGAAAGGAATACTGCCCATTTCTATGCTTCCCACATTCCAGTATCAACGCTGCGGCGTCTTTCCTCCCCCATCTGGTTACCAGGTCTCACCTGATCTATTTCCAGCAGCTGGGCATTGGCACCTGGCCACTCAACAGCCACTTTCACAATGTCTGAAGGTGGTGGCATTGCTCCAGACTCCTTCAGGTGCCCTTACAACAGCATACACCTCCACACCTGTTAAGAGAAAGGACAGTGAGCATCTTCTCTGAAAACTATTTCACTTGCTACACTGGATCTAACACCAAGCTTTGAAACAACTAAACTCAGCCTTATGGTTTCCTGGGCCTGACAGGGACAAAGCACCCAGTATTAGCAGAGATCAAGGCCTCACACAAACAGCATGTTGTGAAATTGCATGCTCAGCTTCATCACCTGAGAAATACTTCTGAGAGCTTGTTGGGGCACTCCCAAGAAGGAGGGTCACTGATTAGCAAAGCCCCATCTGCCACCCACTGTCTGTACTGGCAGCTCAGGGTGCAGGATTACTGAAGCAGCAGCTCCCTAGGCTCAGCTGTAGGTGAGAGCAGCAACAGACTGCCCAGGTAGCCTCCCTCCCATGGGCTCATGTTTACTCATGCCCCATACAAATTTCTCAGACAACTTGATCCACTCAGGATGCCCAAACAGGCTCTTTGGCAAAGCTAGCTTTATCCTATTCCCTTCCTGTAACATCATAAATCCAAAACATGAGCATCCATCACAGAAAATAAGGTAACTCAGCATTTGCTCCAGAGGTGCACCTTTCACTCCTTTATCTGCCTTTCAGAGCATAAACTTGATGTGCTCAGGGTTTGGTCCCAGTCAGCTGTCAGACACAGTGGTTTGTGCCCAAAAAATTGGACTATGTGACCTCCTGCACTCCTATGACAGCCAGACTTGGTTCACTCTACCACCCCCCACCACTTGGGAAGTATCTGGCAAGCCAGATTCAGAATTTCATGATATTCTGGAAAGCCAACCTCAATTCACAGAGATGGCTACAAGTCAGTATTCCTAGCCTTCTCTTTCTGTTTGAGCACCAATCCCAAGAGTGGCTTGTATTTTCTTAAAACTCATTAAATGACTGTAAGACTAAACACATCTCATTCAGAAAAGTGCCAGTCAAGTTAGGTTCAAAATAACATCTCCATCCTTCCAGATAAGCAGCACACATTGGCTGACCTTGGAAAAGCAGCAGACTCAGGGCACCAAATCAGGGCAATTTCCAGTATGCAACCAGTACTCCCCAAAGAGCCCAATTTGTATGACACCCCTAGACCTGCAGGGTTTCCATGTATTAAATCTAGAAACAGGAAGTTCCCAAATGCTGTGTGATTTCCACTCACTGTTCTCCAGCAATTAAAGGCTATGATGACCTAAACTGAAAGCCTGAGAAACATCAGTCCTGTGCAGAAATCACACACTCAACATCCCCAGTACCCATCTGTAATAACTGAACAGGTAATTACCTCTCCCACGAGCGAGACAGTCACAACCAAAAAAACATCTAAATCTATTCAATGTTCAAGACCCAACAAATGTGTAGAGACAAGGCTCAAGGATTAGTCCCTGAGTATTAAGAACTGAATTTGTAACTTTTTAAACTAATTTACCCATGAGTAATTATGCATGAGTAATTAGCATCTAATTACCACTTTTCCCTTCAGTCTCTTGCAGTACAGTCACAGTCTTTCATCTGGATTGCAAGTGATAAGTTGCTACTGAAAAGTACAAGGAAATACAGCAATTTATATGCCAAAACAAAAATGTCCAGATTACTAGAGGTAGAAGCCTTCACAAATCTCTAACTTGTCTTTTCCCACTCAAAGAACATGCCTCATTCAGATAGGGAAGTGCCCATTAAAACAGAAATGCTGATACGAGGGGAAATCCTGCAGAAATTATAGAACATTTAGGTTGGAAAATACCCTTTAGGTCATGAAGTCCAACCAGAAACATAACATTGCCAAGTCCACCACTAAATCACGTTCTTAATAACCATATAAATGTCCTGTTTCATGCCAAAAAAGTACTGCAGAGGCACACAGCACCTAGAGGTCATGCACTCTACCTGCAGCTCCCCTGATATCCTCACCACCAAAACCAGGGACCAACCAAGTTGTATGGCACTACCTTGGTATCTCCAAAAAAAAAGCTCTCAGCTTCATACAAATTCAAAGTAACTCACTATGATATTTAACACTTATTTCTGCCCCAAATTCCTTCCATAAATGAGCACCCACTCATGACTGGCAACCGTGCTCCCTATTCCAATCAGTATTCAAGGCACAGCAAACACACAGTGAAAGAAACAGAGCTTCAAGACTCTGAGAAATATCTTCAAGGTATTTTTTTTTTGCACAGCACTACCACAGAGCAGACACCACAGGTATCTCTACCAAGGCAGAGATTTGAACACCAAGGTGACTTGGCTAAGGAGAACCCAGAGAAGCAGGAATTAAAAATTTAAAAAAGCAGGAAATTCTTTAGAACAGTCTTGGTCAAACAATGCTTTGAAAGACCAACACAGATCAATAGTTCAGCAGGAGCAGCTTTCCAGAAGAGCATGACTGGATCATGAATACAAAGGGTACCTCAGGTCAGCCTCTTAACGTGAGGCTGCCTGCCAAAAGCATGCTTTGAAAAGATCTCACTGTGCACCTGCAGACAAGAGGGGTGTCAAGATGTTTGGTTTTACAATGGCTATTTTGCAGTGCAACAGTGATAGAGCTGATAAAATTCTTGAGAAGCTCTTGTGAAGAGGTACAGACCACGATGTTGCGTCATTGTGTTTACCATCACTTTTGTGCATGCTCTCACAGCACATTCTTCTCAACAGCATGTAAACAATTCCTCACAGTTTGTACAGAGAGACAGAAGCCAAGCTGAAATCCATCAAAAATTAATTCAGTCTGCTTCTGCAGAGTGAGATCTGTCATGTAAAGCAGTGGTGCAGGGGTAGCTGCAGGGCAAGGAAAAATCAGCAGAGCCACTAAAAACACACTATTCAAAAGACTTCTGAGAAGCTGCAAGCTAAAACAACTACAGTATTTTAAGCAGAATTTCCCTATTCACAAACTCAATCTTCTTTTCATTACAGATAGAGAACAAAGTGTGCTGCACACAGAATGAAAATGAGGAGGATGAAAGAACATTCCCTGAAAAAGAAAAGCTGCCTGGTAGAATCCCCCAGTCAACAAGCAAATTGCTGCAGCTTCTGAAACCTGTAGATGCAACAAAACACCCTCAGCAGTCCTCAGCAAGCCCCCAGATGGTACCAACCGGCCAAGCTAAAGTGGGAAGTGATGTTGGCACAGGGACTAATGGGACAGGTGGGCAGAGAAGCCATTCCTTGGCCAAGCAGCATGAAAGGGTAGGAGATAGCAGAGTCCAGCCTGAAGGCTATGCAGTTTCCTATGCTACCTCACACACTAAGCAATGAGAAACATCCCTGTCTAGATAAACCAGAGAAGCAAATGGCTCAGATTCCCTGCCTCTGGAATCCCACATTGCTCCAAATGCCTTCCGTGGCTGCACTTTGGCGGTAAATCACTACGCCTATGGGCCCTGGAAATGCACATTTCAACACAGCACGGCAGAGACCGTCTCTTGGCAAAGACAGAAACTGATAGCAACGAGCAAAAAGAGAACTGCTTTATTATTTTCAATCAGTCAAGTGACTTCAAAGCCGCCAGCTAGGCGTCAACCCCTGAAGCTTGGCCCAAAACCCAGTTAAAGGAATTAAACAAGAATTTTTCTGCTAAGTCCTGTCCGCGCTGTGCCTCGGCTCCGGAGGGAGCACTGGCCTGGCCCCTCTCGGTGTCTCCGGGGGCAGCGCGCCGGGCACAGCGGGACCTACGGGAGCTGCTGCGGCGGCCGGGCCGTGCCGTGCCGGGCCGGGCGGAGGAGCCAGGCCGGAGTGAGGGCCGCGGGCAGGGTGGGCGCGGCGCCGCAGCGCGCCCGGGGAGGCGGCAGACCCGAGGCGCTCCGCCGACGGCTGCGCTCCCTGTTCCTGTCCCTATCCCTGTCCCTATCCCTACCCACGCCCTGGCCCGCCCGCGCTCCCCCGGCCCCACCGCGGCCGCCCCGCGTTCCCGCGGCCCCGCCGAGGCGCTGCCGGCGCTGGCACCGCCCCTGGGCGCGTCATGCGCCCGCCGCGCTGCCATGGAGACCGCGGGGACCATGGAGACCCGGCCCGGCCCGACCCGACCCGCCGCCCCAGCGCACCGCCTGCGCAGCCGGGTCAACGCCGCTAACCGAGCGTCCCTCGTCCCCGCGCCCCTCCTCGCCTCCGGGGCCGCCGCGGCGGGGCTCACGTCAGTTCCCCGTGCCCACGGTGCCCCGCCTCCGGGAGCGGCTGCGAGCGCCAGGGGCCGGGCGTGCGGGAGCTCATGCAGGGCAGCCGCTCGGGCTGGCGCGGGGCTCTGCGGCGGCCGCGCTCGGCTCCCTCCGCCCCGGCAGCGAGCGCGGGGCCGCGGAGCTCTGCGCAGCCCCCGCCCCCGGGCGCGCCCTGCCCCGGGAAGCGCGGCCGCGGCGCGCCGGAACGGGCGGGGCCCGCGCAGCGCGGGCGGAAGTCGCGGCGGCCGCGCGTAGGAGCTTCCGCCGGGGCGGGCGGGGAGCGCGCAGCGAGGGAGCGCGGCGGGAGCGGCAGGAGCAGCGGCGGCGGGGGGAGCACGGAAAGCCGCAACCATGGTGAGCCGGGCGGGCCCGCGGGGCGGGGGGCCGCCGGTGCAGCGAGCCAGCGGTGCAGCGAGCTCCGGGCCGGGCCGGGCCGCAGGTGACGCGGCGCTCTCTTGCAGACGGTGGGGAAGAGCAGCAAGATGCTGCAGCACATCGACTACCGCATGCGGTGCATCCTGCAGGACGGGCGCGTCTTCATCGGCACGTTCAAGGCCTTCGATAAGCACATGAACCTCATTCTCTGCGACTGCGACGAGTTCCGCAAGATCAAGTGAGCGCTGGGGGCGCCCCCAGCCCGGCCCTCATCGGGGGGGCCTCGGGGCGAGAGCCGGGACAGCGCTGGGGCAGCGAGTGCTGCCGGATCCCGCAAAAACACTCATGGGTTTAGTCTCTTTTGTCAAATCCCCAAACTGCCAAAGCTTATCGGACCCTTTGTTTCGGTTCTCTCCTAATAACCAACATATATGATGCCGTTTGTAGCAGTTAAGATTTCTCTTTGTACTTAGTTTGTGGCATAAAAAAATGTGCTCATCTCTGGAGAAGCAGCCTAGTCATATATTCTGTTGAAACCTCAAAGAGCAGCATTCATTCATTCTGTTTTTTCTTCTGTTTTGCAATTTTTTTTTCTCCCCAGACCTAAAAATTCAAAACAGCCAGAGCGGGAAGAGAAACGAGTCCTTGGCCTTGTGTTGCTGCGAGGAGAAAACCTGGTGTCCATGACGGTTGAAGGACCACCTCCAAAAGATGTAAGAATGAGCAGAGAACTAAAGAAAAAACAAGGGAAATCTGATGAATTTGCTTCTTTGCAAGGGAGTGATGCTATTGTATTGTTACAGATCTTACAGATGCTGTTGTAACTAGGTCCAACAAACTTCTCTGCAGGAAGCTCTAATTCCTTTGTGAGCTGGGACATTTCATTGGACAAAGGAAGGCTGTGGGCATCTGTAGGCTCTGAGGATTTTTGATAAATCTTTCTTTTTGGGGGCTGTGTTTTCAGACTGGAATTGCCCGGGTGCCCCTCGCTGGAGCTGCTGGAGGACCTGGTGTTGGCAGAGCAGCAGGGAGGGGAGTTCCAGCTGGTACTCCCATGCCACAAGCTCCAGCAGGATTAGCTGGCCCTGTCAGAGGAGTGGGAGGACCGTCCCAACAGGTGAGATACTATGACCCATATGGCTTTTATTTTTTGGTACCAGTGTGATGCAAGATATTGGTGTAGTGGAAGAACTGTAATCCTAGTTTATTACCACAACGTTTGAGGCTAGTGAGGCTTTTTTTGGTACTAGATCTCCCTAGGTATTGTCCTGTATGACAAAAGAGAGTTGAGAAGTGTAGCTTTTCACACGTAATTCAAGTGGTATCCATTGAATTGTATTACAGTTTGTAGTGTTCTTTGGTAAGTTAAGAGAAGACTGGTGTAATTTCTGAAGGGGAATTTCAATATGATTTTTTAGTTACTATGATAAAGCAGGTGCTATTTTTTCTGAGTCTGTTTGTTTTGTCTATAGGTGATGACACCCCAGGGTCGTGGAACAGTTGCAGCTGCTGCTGCAGCAGCCACTGCCAGCATAGCAGGAGCCCCAACTCAGTACACACCAGGGCGTGGGGGTCCTCCCCCACCCATGAGCAGAGGAGCCCCTCCTCCAGGTAGGAATTACTCTGTAGAGCTCATGTTTTGTTGCAAAATTGGTAATAACATTTTTCTGATGAAAATCTGGTATTGTAGAATATCCTGATACCCAGCCAGTGCCTTGAATATTCATGCTTGTTTTTTCTCTGGCTTAAGGAATGATGGGGCCTCCTCCAGGCATGAGACCACCAATGGGCCCCCCCATGGGAATGCCACCTGGCCGAGGGGCTCCCATGGGAATGCCCCCCCCAGGCATGAGACCACCGCCCCCAGGGATGAGAGGTGAGCACAGACTATCCCAACTGCCATGGGGCTCTGAGGAGCTGTAATAAAATGTTTGAAGGGTGATGCATTCCAGTATCTCCCTAGCTCTGCTAGATGTCAAAGTGCTTTGGTGCCAGAAGGGGTTCTGTGGCTACTTTGAGCATGGGGAATTTTTTTTTTTTTTTTGTTTAGTGTTGCTGCTTCTTTTCTCTTCAACTCTTTCCTTTATTCCCAGGACCCCCTCCACCTGGCATGCGTCCCCCAAGGCCGTGAGAGTTCTGTGATGTACCTCTGAAATGGGAGAAGACCAAGGAAGGGGATACACTGAGCAGTACCACCTGTCATACCTTTCCTATGTATATTTTATATCTGCTGTTAGTGATGTTTGACCTTTTTAATAAAGATGGAAAACCTAGTACTAGGAGTCACTGTTGTGCTGGTCTGTTTGTGTGTGTCAGGAGTGCAGCCATTACTTTTGACTGCTACACAGTGGTCATCCCAGAAGAGCAGGCTTGAAGAAAAAAAGCTCAATTTGTGTAGACAGAAATTAACAGGTGGTCTGTGTTCCTTACAGGAATTAAAGTATAGCAATGAAGTTTAACGTGGCTGATGGAAAAAGAACAGATTTGAAGAGTGGAGATGGTAAAAAATTAAAGAAACATCTTTGTGACAGGTAGTTTGAAAAACTTTTCTTCCTATTATAGAAATGGGTTCTAAACCAAAAGAATATTTTTCCAGCTCTTAATTATTTGAGACCTCAGAAGTGTATTAGCAAAACTTTGTTCAGTTTTTGCCTTAAAGTTATTATGTACATGAAATATGTAGCATATTCCAGCTCTCAGTTGTTCTAGCCATCCATAAAAACGTCAACATTTTACAAGAAAAATAATCCTTTATTTCATGGGTTGCTACAGATGATTTCACAGTCTTCAACCAGGTAATTGACAAACATCCCATAGTTATTCCACTTGAAGAAAAACTTCCATTTTACTGAGGTTGTCTCCTTGCAGTACTACAAAATTGAGGGCCTGTACAGTGTGTCTGAAATTACCCATTTGGTAACAGTTCTTACTTTACTTTCTTTTATACCTGCAAGAGAAGACAATAGAAATTATATTACTCCATCAGTCAAACTCTCAATGACAGATGAGGAGCAGCACTGAGCATTTTCTAGGCATAATGGTCTCCCAAGTAGAAGCCTAGGAAATGTGTTATTAAAGGCCCTATCCTTGATTACCCCCAGCATCAGACCTGCAATTAGAGGGTACTGCAGAACCAACACACCTTTTAGCAATGACAACAAGAAGAAGAAGAAAGCAAGGAAAAAGCCCCAAGACTTGAACAAGAAAGTAAAGGGAACTATACCTGGACTTGGATTTGAAGGTCCCTCCTTTCCTGCGCTGGGCGATACCCAAGCGTTTTCGATCTTCAAATGATGGGCTTCAGAGAGAGAGGGGAGGGAGGAGAGGTCAGCCATGTCACAGAATTATATCAGCAGGACAGGTACTTCCCAAAAGAAGCCTGCCCCAAATTTCAGAATCTCTTCCCCCAATACCAGAGTATCCCTGAGGAAGTACAGAGATGCAAACAAATTCTCATTACTGCAGCTACACTAATGTAGACCTAAGACCTTACCCAGCACGGTACTGCTTCAGAGCCTTCCTGCTTGTGTTGGTCAGCTCTTCATCAAATACAGACACTTTTTTCTTCTTCTTGGGACCTAACAAATAACAATCAGAACACTGCATCATCACAGTACTCTTGAACACAACAATTAGCCTAAGCAGGAGGCAAATGACTGCAAACATGGACCCTGGGCCAGCACTTGTGGCCATTCCTTCAAAGATCAGTGCCTTTATACAAACTAGATTAATTTACCTATTTCTAGAAAAGTGACATAAAAATGAAGTTAGCTGTAACACAAAAGTCTCTACCTGCTGGTGCTGCTGCTGGTTCCTCTTCTGGCAAGGCTCTGGCTCTCTTTGCTCGGCGATTCCTCTTTGCCAGCCGCTCAGCATACATTTGAGATTTCAAGATCTCAAACTGCGACCTTTCCTCTGGCTGAAAGGTGTTAAAACACAAGTTTTGGTGATGTGAAGCTTTGCTAAGGGAGAACTATGATAGTCTAGCCAGGGTCCCACTTGTTGACAAGTAAACTCACTGTCATTTGGCCTTTTTTCTGTGTGTCCTGAACAAATTTCTTCCTTTTCTTTTTCCCTCGTAATGCTAGGTCAAATTCCTGCAGGGCTTTAGCCACTGGAAAGAGAAAGAAAACCAGAATAAAGAACCTCTTAAAGCAGAAAGCAGAGGCCAGCTGTGGCTATAGAATTTAAAAAGGTCACAGTGTCATGACTCACATTTCTCTTTCTTCCTCTCCTCACGGGTCTGGAACCAGCTCCGCTCCAAACTCTCACTCCCAGTCTCTTTTTTTCCTGTCTCCAGCTGCTTCTTTGCCTTGTTGATCTGTGATAATTCATGCAAGATGTGAGCTCATGATAGCTAAAAATTACTCCTCTCTTCCCTTTCTAAAATAGGCAGTTTAAGTACACTTAGGGTAACCTCATAATGGACTATATCACACCAGATACTAAAAAAATTGCTTACCTGGGCCTCTGACTGCTGCATCTCACGTTCCTCACGCTCCAAGCAGAGAACTGCATAGATATCTTTCTCTAGATTCTCAATCTTCTCCCGAAATTTCAGTATGACATCTGAAAACAATACCATATGAACACCAGAGGCAGCTCATGTGAAGTCCAGCTTGTTTTTCAGCACCTCCTTCAGTGTCCCTGTGTACCACGATATTCCCTGTGTACTCTCTCCAGCTTTTTACCTCAGTAAAAGTACCACATACCTTGGGGGAGGATTCTGGCTTTCACTGGTGTTTTAGCAGTTTTGACAATCTCCTTCAGCATCTTGCGCTCTTCCTCGCCCACCAGTGAAACGGAACGACCAGCCTTGCCTGCCCTGGCTGTCCGACCCACACGGTGCACATAGTGTTTGATGGTGTTGGGCATGGTGAAATTGATTACCTGTAACAGAAACGGTGTTAGTAGGAAATCAACATGAAATGCCTCATTAAAAAGCTCAGCATTTCATATACTCACTGTTTTAACACCTTCAATATCGAGACCACGTGCAGCCACATCTGTAGCTACCAGGATGTCAATCTGCTCATCCTTAAAGCGCCTGAGCAGAGAAAGCAAATACATTAGCAATGAATGTATCTGTCACAGACATTTCTTCACAGAAATCCTTTCTTTCGGATTTCTGCGTCTTCTGGAGGGCAAAAGGCCTCAGAAGACAAGGTAAACAATTATTATCAGATGCTGTGGAATGTAACAGGGGTTTTCTCGATTGGCTCATTTTCTATGTTTATAATTAAGGGCCAATCACCAGTGCAAGCCAGGGGACTGAGTCCTTGGGCACAACTTTGTTGTGGGATTCTTCTTGCTATCGATTCCTAGCTAGCCTAGCAGCTCTGCAAACCTCCCTCCTTATTCTATTAGCATAGTCATAATATATTATATATGATATATAAATAAATCAAGCCTTCTGATTCAAGAAACAAGATTCACCGTCTCTCTCTCACCACCAGCGACCCACTCAGGCGCAGTAATATGTATCCATCTACTTCCACCCTAAAACTTCCAACTTGGAACTTCTTTTTAGCCTAGGCTTGCTAACTAAGCCTGCTAATACCTGAGTGATTCCAGCCGCTGTGTCTGAGAGAGGTTGCCATGCAGCTCCCCAACGCGCAGCCCCATCAGTCCCAGCAGGATGTGCATGCGGTGAGCTTGCTTCTTGGTCTGGGTGAAAAGCATCACGTGGTCCTGGAACGTTCGTGTCAGCAGAGCTAAAAGAAAGTCCTCTCAGAAGGCTGCTCCACAGTCACTTACTGATTCCAGCCTGCCTTGGCTCATCACTGACCTGTTACAATGGCCTCCCGGTCCCCCTCCCGGTTGGGTCTGATCCGGATAAATTCCTGCCGCAGGAAAGGCGCAACATCTGTGTTGCTGTTCACGAAAATTCGGACGGGATTTTTCAGGGAAACGGAAGCCAAATCTTTCACCTACAAAAACAGGTTAAGAATAAAAAGTCCACATGATTTCTGGTAAAAGACTTGAAAAATTCCCATTCAACTTCCTGCCTGGGTATGTTTCTCGGCAGCTTGTTTTACCTCCTCCGTCATTGTGGCAGAGAAAAGCATTGTCTGACGGTGGTGGGAACACAACCTGATTATTTCCTTCATCTGTTCCTCAAAGTATTCATCCAGCATCCTACACAGGAGAAAAAGAGCAAGGTAAGGCAGCTTCACTTGGGCCTGGCCAAGAAACATTACATAAGGCAGGACAAGAAGGACAGCCTGATAACCTGGAGAAATGAAAGCAAAAACCTCCCATGTTTTTCATTGCTGTCCTGCTTACCCTACCTGTCTGCTTCATCCAAAATCAGCACCTCAACACTGCTCAGGTGGAAAGAAGGACAGTTGTGGAGATGATCAATCAGTCGCCCAGGAGTGGCAATAAGAATGTCTGGCCCTGAGCGCAGAGCAGCTTCCTGAGTCTTCACATCCAGGCCACCTGAAAGAGAGGGAATAGAGACTGCTGACCCCCAGAGCACAATGCAGCAAAGTACAGGGATGCAAACTGCCTGAGAAGAGGAAGCACTTCAGATAAAACCACATTCAAAAATAGAAATGACCCCATATTTTCTTTCTCAGAAACAGCTAAACAAGTACATCACAACCTTGGAAAGCAAGACTTTAAACTGCAATGTATCTACTAGAAGCATAATAACCACACAGCCTCCAGTTTTACACACAGAATTCCCAGTTCTGCATAGTGGTTTACAATGAGCTTTTTTCTGTATAGTGGTTTACAGTTCACATAAATGACTGAACTCACCTACTGCCAGGCAAGTTGTGACACTGCTGAACTGTGCCAGCTGTTTTGTGACAGAGTGCACCTGAATACCCAGCTCTCGTGTGGGCACCAGCACCAGCACACGTGTTATGGGAGCCTGACGAGGTTTGTAAATCAGGCGCTCAAGGACAGGCAAGATGAAGGCAGCTGTTTTACCTGAAAAACAAAAAAATATTAAGAAGGGTTACCAATTATTGTGAATAGCTGATTCTCTGTTTCTAGTGCCCTGCTCAACCCCCTACCTGTCCCAGTGGCAGCACAAGCACAAATATCCTTTCCCAGAAGACCCACTGGGATACAAGCCTTCTGAATTGGGGTTGGTTGCTTGAAGCCAAGAGCTGTGATTGCCTAGAAAGGAGGGAGAGCAATTAAACTCTGTCTCTGGCATGGCCACACCTGGAGTGCTGTGCCCAGAGCTGGGCTCATCACTACAAGACACACAGACACACTGCAGAGAGACAAGCAACAGGCTATGAAGATTATGAAGGGTTTGGGAGCCGCTCACATCTGGGGAAAGGCTGACAGAGCTGTGACTCCTCAGCCTGGAGAAGGCTCAGGGGAAATCTGTCAATGTCAATAAATATCTGATGGGAGGGTGGAAAGTGGATGGAGCCAGGTTCTGCTCAGTGGTGCCCAGAGACAGATGCAATGGGCACAGACTGAAACATGGTGATATATGTGTTTAGTTCCCTCTAAACACCACGAACCACTTTTTCACCTCAAGGGTGACCAAGCAGCAGCACAAGGGGCCCACAGAGGTTGCAGGCTCCAGCCCTGGAGATATTCAAAGCCATCTGGACACATTCCTAGGCAAGAACTCTAGGTGGCCCTTCTTGAGTAGGGGTTGGACAAGACGACCTTCAACCATGCTGTGACAAGTCTTGCTCAAGATGGTGTTAACACATTCAATCTTTGATTAACACCATCAAAGAACAGTTCCATTAATGTATAATAACAGCTTCTAAAGGACTATCACACTATCTCCCAAATTATTTCCTTGTCAGAGAGGTTGCAAAGTAATGAGAAATTTGACAGTTCTAATTGGTGGCAGGGAGGCTGTACAACATTCTTCAGAGTAACATGTAAAAAACCAGCTAGGTAAATACCTTCAGCAAAGGTCGTGAAAGATTCATGTCCTGGAATGACAAGTTATCATCATATTGAGAGGCATCTTCAAAAAAGCTCTCTGCTTCCTAGAAACAGGAACAACAACAAAACTGGAACAACACATGCAGCAACACAACATGTTATCAAAGGGCTCTGGGCTGGTTTCTGAGCTATGATTTGTAAACCAAAGCAAATTCCTCAGTAAGAAATACTGGAGGAATTAAACTAGTTTTTAACACTTACCACTTCTCCCTTTTTTGATCTCTTCTTTTCCTTCACTTTGACCTTATCTGCAGAGAAAGATAAGTGTGACAGGAATTAGGAAGCACAGCTAAACCCATAACAAGATGAACTAGCTTCACCTTGTAACCTCATACTTTTTGCTCTCAATTCAGCTATTGAGGGAGAAGCCTCAGAAACCAGTAGAGGCATGTAATGGAGTAAACTTGCCCAATAAACATCCTTGCTCGGAGATGAGTTCAATTATGGCTACCATTCAAAACAAACTTGATTAAAATCAGAAGGAATGTTGCAGAAGGCAAAAAAAAAAAAAAGAAAAAGATGCTCCTTGCCCACTCCCAGCAAGGCTTCACTTCACACTTTTCTCCAGTGAGCCAACTGCGTGTCAGACTCTTGGCCATCTCAGTGTGTACTGCTGATACCTGCTGTTGTGAAGATACTTTCATCATCTAGTGAATATTCAGACTCCACATCTTCCTCATCCCTACTGCAATCCTCATGCTCCTTTTTGATTTGATCATCTTCAGCCTCTGCATCCTCAACCTTTACTTTGGCTTGTTTAGCTTCCCTTTCCTAAAAAAAAAATAAAAATGACAAAAATGTTTTAAAAAGAAAGGATGAAAAATAAACTTCAATCCTTTGTGAGTCTGTGTTTGTTATCATGACCCCATTCACAAATCCACGGTTTTGCTTAACTTTAATCACTAATAATTCTGCAAAACCATCCATTCAGCAGCACATCACATGTAGCACCAAACCAAGCCGATGAGCAGCAGCCAGAGCACCGCGGCTCCGGGAATGGCCACACACATACCAATATTTCAGCAATGAGAAAGATCCTGACCTGGAGCTTTCTTTTCTGTCTCACTTTCTCAATCTTCTCATCCAGCGTCGTAGCTGCTTTCTAGGCAGAAAATCACAACAGGAGAGCTGTAAGAGGAGCCCAGGAGAGCAGTGGGAGCTGTCGCCTCTGGTACCGCAGCTCCACACCGGCCTCAGGCCTCACCTTGCCGCGGAGCTGCCGCAGCGCCGCCGTCCAGGCATCCTCCCCGCCGGCCTCCGCCTCCCCGAACACGAAGTCGGCGCTGAAGTCTCCGCGGGAGGGTCCCCGCCGCCTGGGGCCCGGCGCCCGGGGCAGCTCCTGCGGGAACAGCCGTGAGCACGGACCGCGGCCCGGCCCCGCCGCACCGGCCCGGCCCGCGCCTCCCGCCCGCCCGGCCCCACCTCCTCATCCTCGGAGTCGCCGGATTCGGAGTCCACGGGCACCACGTCCCCCTCGGCGATGGTGCCCACCAGGCCCAGGCTCTCCAGCGTGGCCATGGCTGCGAACCGGAACCCCGCGGGCCACGCGTGCGCTGGGCCGGGCCCGGGGCCGGGCTGGGGGCCGGGCCGGGCCGGGTGGGCAGAGCCTCGGCTGCCTCCGCCCCGCAGTGCCGGGAAAGGAAACCGAAAGCAGTCCCGCCGGGGCTGGACAGGTGGCCGTGCGGTGTTTTCCCATACTTTGCAATTTCACTGTGCTTCGCTTCCCCTTCTCTTCGCTTCCCCTTGCCGCGGGAGCCGGAGAGAGAAGGAGAAGCTTCGTTTCGGGCGCGCTGACCGCCGCTGACAGGAGTGGGGGCTCTGCCCACCGGGCGGGACTTGCGGGGAACTGGAAAGCGAAACTTTGGGGGGAATTGGAAAGGGAAGTTCTGCTGGGTCTCGGGGCAGACGCGGCGCAGCGTCGCCCGTGTTCGGCCGCAGGAGCGCCGCGGTCCCAGCGCCCAGCGCTGCCCTCGCCCCGGAGAGCTGGAACAGAGCCGGAGCGGTCCCCGGCCGGGCCATGGAGGGTCCTGGGCAGGAGCCCCGCTCCCTACAATTCCGAGGTGGAGCGAGAGGTGAGGGTCCCCCGGGGAATGCAGGGCAGGAGGGCTGGGTGTGGTGCTGGTACAGAGGGATCCGCTACTCCCCTACCTGTGTACAGCGAAGTTTTCTCTCAAGGCTGGGTTTCAGCACTTCCTTATTTGCCCTTGGAGTCTGTTTGGGGCCATGATGCGGCGATGTGTCGCAGCAGGCTCTTCCTGTTTGTTCCTGCTAACAGTCAATTTTCCCTAAACGTTCTGTGGGGAGTCTGATAAAAGCCCCGTGGGCTGCTCTTCCTTCTTCTCCGAAAGGCTGGACTTTCAGTAAACACTCCATGTTTTGTGCGTGCTATGTACAGTTTAAGTCAGTTGTGGCGTCCTCTATCATTGTTTCACTGATGATTAACTCCCCAGGAAACGCTGTCCTGTGCAGAAAACTTAAACTTTCACCTTCTTACTTCTGCTTTCAGTTCTGTGGAAAGAGTTTTTTTTTTTTTGGTGTCTTCGTAGCTCAAGTGAACTCTAAGCACAGCACTCTCTTTAGCAGTTGGATAGAAGGGTACAAATGAGACACTAATTTGAAAATCTATGTGCAAATGTAATAATTTTTAATTTGATGACAAATGTTCAAAATATGCTGACTGTCAGGTCAATATACTCATTTGTCTTTGTTGGGAAGCATGTTAATTTGGTTGATTTATAATTAAGGAGTGTCATTTTTCCTGCTTTTTTAAAGGACGTGTGCTTCGTTTGGACACTGGCTTTACAGGAAGAGGCAGAAACAGAACAAATAATGTGCCAGGCCAGGCACCTAAGTTAGGGGAAAATTTCCAAGACAATAATTATACCCTTCCACATCGGCAAAGAGAAGAGGGGTTTGGTGGTTGGACTTCAAAGGTTCCTCAATCAAGTAAGAATCCAAGAATCCAAGGTGAACAGCCCAACAGTGAAGCCACAGGATTCTGGAGAAAACAGGAGAATGAGGGAAGGAGAATGAGGTGTCAAGGTGGACAAACACATGAGAGGGGCAGAGGACCCTGGAATGAGCAAGAAAATGCATTTAGAGGAAGAAGGTGTCAGCTTGGACAAGCCCATGAGAAGACCAGAGGACCCCAGAATGAGCAAGAAAATGGAGGCAGGGGAAGGAGGTATCAAGGTGGACAAGCTCAGGGAGGAGCTAGAGGGAGAGGGCTGAGGAGTGCTACCCCAGGTGGTGCCCACCGCAGTGAGCAGCCTCGGCAAGCCAGAAGGATTGGCTATAAATTTCTTGAAAGTCTCCTCGAGAAAAACCCCTCAGAAGTTGTCAACACACTTGCTTCCAGTTCAGGGTTGAAGGAACTTCTTTCCCAAACAACCATGAACCGCAATTTCGTTCAGCTCATTTGCCAGGTGCTTCGGAAAGCGTGCAGTTCCCAATTGGATAGACAGAGGGTCCAACACATTCTTGGGGTTGTGAAGGAGTCCAACTTTCTCAGGGTCTGTCTGCCACAGTATGTGTCTGACATGGTAACAGAAGTAGTTCCTGCTGTACGCCATGAGTACCCTGAGCATATCAGCAACATCATTTTACTTCTTCAGCACCTGATAAATACTTTCCCAGCCAGCTCTGTGCAGAAAGTCTCCCTCCTCTTGACAGTCTTGACAGCATCCATCGATGCCCTGAGAGGTTTTGGTGTGGACATCACAGAAGAGACAGAGAAGAATCTCAATCAAGTCCAGATGCTCATGCAGCATCTGCAGGAGAAAAGACGTGAAGGCACCCTGAGGGCTGATAATTGTACATTTATGCAGCCTCAAGATGGGCAAGCAGGAAGCTATCGTTTCATGAGCATTTGTCCAACATACGATGAGATCCACGGTAATGAGAAACCTTTTCTACGTCCCAATTTTGTTTCTGGAAAATATGAAAGCACCAGTATTTATCTGGACACCCACTTCCGACTTTTGAGAGAAGACTTTGTAAGGCCTTTAAGGGAAGGTATCATGGAGGTTTTGCAGAACCTCCAGGACAGAAATTTAAGAAGGAGAAAATTTGATGACGTCAGGATCTACTTTGATGCACGGATTATTGCCCCATCTTGTACACCAACTGGAATTGCTTACAAGGTCCAGTTTGACACAAAACCACTGAGGTTTGTACAGTGGCAGAATTCTAAACGATTGCTGTATGGATCCCTTGTCTGCATGTCCCAAGATCGCTTTGAAACATTCCTTTTTGCCACCGTTTCTAATCGTAATGCTGCAGAACTTGCCAACGGGATTGTGGAACTGTCTTTTGATGCAGACAGCCAACCACTGGTGGGACAGTTTGAACCCTCAGACTCTTTCCTCATGGTAGAGACAACTGCCTATTTTGAGGCCTACAGGCATGTGCTAGAAGGGTTGCAGAAAATGCGGGAAGAAGACATCCCATTCCAGAGGTACATTGTGGAATGTGATGCACAGGTGAAGGTGCCAGCATACCTGACATGGGATACTGCCTACAACCTTGCACCCTTGGTGAAGACTTCACCTAAAGACAAGTGCCCTGATAGCTTGAAAATTGTCAAAATTCTAGATCCCAGTCAATGGCTTTCAATGGAAGATTTGAAATTAGATGAGTCTCAGATGCAGGCACTGAATCTTGCACTCACCAAGGAGCTGGCTATCATCCAAGGACCTCCTGGCACTGGTGAGACATATTTGCTTAAAGGCTCTGTAACTTAAGAAGTTCTTGTTGATTTCCTCATCTAGGGAGATTAACGTCAGAGAAAGCCAGCTGTACTGTCTCCAAAGCTTTAGTCCTGTGCATAATTGATGCTTGAGTCACCCAGTTAGTGTGAGCTGTGGAGACAGTTAATATCCTCAAATAGCCACATCTGATCTTTGCCCACCTACGTGCAAACAGACACCAACTGCACTGTTGGCTGTGCTTGTATATTGGGGTGAAGAAGTTTACAGTGGCCTTGGTCCTTCTTGCTGTGCAGCACTCTCCTACTTGTCTTCACAGCATGTTAGGGCTTTGGGAACATTCAGCCGTGAACCATTGTGTGAATAAAGTATTACAAGATAGACTGCAATTGTTTTAAATGGTACCTGAATTTAACAAGCACCAGTGCTTGTATTTCAGTAGTGTATGGATGTTTCATGTGCAGCTAAATGTCATCTATGATGCCAGTATCAGAGTAGGCTGGAGGATGCAGTGGGAGAGAAAACCCTGTGTCCAGTGTATTATCCAAAAAATAACATTCTTGCAGACCGTGGCCTTGCTCAGCTACAGGCTGGAATGTCAGTTCATGCTGCTTTGTGTACATTTTGTAAGTTAGTTACCCCTGGAGTCAGTTCTCTTGGCACAGACCAGATTGGCAGCCTGGAAAGAAATCTTTTATCTGTTTTGATGATTTCTGTGTTTCAAGGCACTTATAGAGCGTGGATTACCCTTTTCTGATTCTGAGTTTGTCTTGCAGGGAAGACTTATGTGGGTTTGAAGATTGTTCAGGCTCTCTTGACTAATGATCACGTGTGGCAAAGCACTTACAGGAAGCGTCCCATCCTTATAGTCTGCTACACCAACCATGCACTGGATCAGTTCTTAGAAGGTAAGAGTGCCTGCAAGCAGGATGGTGGTATAATCATAGAATGGTTTGGGTTGGAAAGACCTTAAAGATCATCTAGTTCCAACCCACCTGCCATGGACAGGGATACCTTCCATGCACTAGATGCACTAGACCAGGTTGCTCCAAGCTCAGTCCAGCCTGGCCTTGAACACTTCAAGTGATAGTGCATCCAGTTCTCTGGTCAGCCTGTTGTTAGAACCTGTAATTAGAAACTACACTGTAACCCTTACTCTGCTCATTGTACGGCATGATAACCTGCATTTTGGTTTGATTCTTTTTAGTGACTCTAGCCCCATTGACATAGATTAAAAAAACTTCTCTCAGAGCAAACCACTGTAGGATTTGCAGTCAAAGGGTATTTTTCCTACCTCTTGTCCTACTGCTGAAAACTGAGCTTGGCCATTTAGTTCTAATATTTTTTATTCACAGGAATATACTCATTTGAAGAAGCCGGGATAGTGCGTATTGGGGGCAGGAGTAGCAGTGCAGCCCTGCACAGATTCACCTTGAGGGAGCTGAGGAAGCATGCCTACAGATTTGGTTTCCCAGACTACCACTTCATAGACTCTGACCATGTATGTACAGACCTCCTGGGAGATGCTGGGACTGGGTTGCCTGTGCATTGGAGGAGATAATAAACCTCCCCCACACCTGGCCTTTCACCTTGTTTTACGCTGAATTTGGTCTCTTAATTCTTCTGTCAGATTTTTGTCGTGCTGTTAGTGAGCTTTGTTTCTCTGAGTGTGACACTGCCTCCCTTGTGTTTGTTGTGAGTAGATAACGAGGGAGATGAAGGAGGCTGAGGGGGGTCTCCTTGAAGGAGCAAAGCGGTTGGAGTGCACGGCCTACGGAGTTCTGCACGAGCGCTACTTGAAACCACACATGGCACCCCAGCACTGGGCCAGCCTGAGAAGGGCTCTGGTAAGAGAGGTCCCTTTCTTCTGAGTCAAGCAGTCCCAGTGCATGTTTACCATCCTTTCTGCTAATGGGCCTGAGGTTCCAGCAGCATACATCTTTTTAGCACCGTTTGGTTACTGGGAAAGTAAAGGAGTGAACAGCAAGCTGTGCCAAATGACAGTAGTTTAAACAAGCAGGGCAAGAGGGGCTTTGAACTTTGCTCCTTCAAACTGCAGAGATTGTAAGTGATCTTTAGCGGCATAAAAATGCAAGTACCCAAAGGGAAGCCTCTTAAACTGAAGGGAGGAGGGGTACCCAGGAAAGTCTCTTAAACTGAAGGGAGGAGGGGTACCCTTTCTGAAGATCTGGGGCTGCTGGGACTTTCTAGTTCTGGAGGGTGTCTTGGGGGGCTTGTCCTAGTTGGCACTGCTGTAAGGTGCTGCTTTGGCATCATGCTAAGACTCTGAAGTGCAACAGGCCTGGCTGATTTGACTTTCTCTATATTAGCAGGACACTGAGTTTTACTACATTGCTTCACAAAGCTCACTGATTCTGGAGTGGCTGGGACTTGGTGTATCTGCCTTCACTCAGAATGCTGCAGACAATATATCAGTTGAAAATCCAGGTAAAACAAACAAAACAAAACAAAAAAAAAACAAACACCAGAAAGACACCCACCCCACACACATTTTCTACAAGTGTGTTTGCCTAAGCAGAGGATGTGTGCCAGAAAAGAGGCACTACTTCTTAACAGGCACTGAATGATGTGTGATACTGTGAGGGAATTAAGATTAACCCCCATTTCAGTGTAGGGATCTGACTGCTGCACTGATAGAGTGGCTGTGGCTTACTTCATGTGACTGGTGACTCCCACAGGTGGTGATCAGGAGGGAGAGGAGGAGAGTGAAGATGAAGCAGAAGAGGAGCTTTTGGAGATCCCAGAGATGGCTGACCTGATTGAAGATGAGAGAGTGATTGAGGATGAAAAGATAGCAGACTATTGGAGGAGGGAGAAGGAAGATGACAGTGTTCAGGAAATAGCCCATTCCATGCTGGCTATGAAGCTGGATCAGGAAGAAGGAACAGCTCAACCGCAGCAGGAGAACATGCAGTGGGAGGTACCTGCATGCATTGGCATGACTGTGTAAAGAAAAACACGGGGATACTAACACAAAAGAATCTCTGTGCTGTAACTGCTTATTGGGGTGCTTTTTTTTTTCTTTTTGCAGGTAACTCGTGACCAGAGGAGAAAAATTATGCGGAAGATGAAGGTTGAGCTCCGTAAAGTGAACGCAATGACAGAGTTAGAGGCCAATGCTGTTCAGGATGTGTGGCAACTTGACCTGGACTCCCGCTGGAGGCTTTACAGGTGACAAAGCTATTGTGCAGGGCTTGTCAGGCAGGTGTTTCCTAAGATCATTCCAGTGTGCAAACTGTGTCAAGCCATGATGTTTCTGTTTGTACTTGTTCGTTTCCTTGTTTGAACATGCTCGTTCTTACCTTCCTTGTACCACATGGGAAGCAATATCATGCCCTGCATTTGTACATGTTCAGGACTAAGTACGGATGGTAATAATCTGTTTCCCAAAAGGCATGGCAGAAGTTTTGCGCTGAATCCATTCAGAACCTGTGGATCACCATCCTGTTTTCCTTGCAGTGTGTGATAATGGTGCTTTCTTCCCAGGCTTTGGCTGCAGACTTACCAGGGTTCTATTCGAGACAACATTCGGGAGCATGAAGGGCGGTATCAGGAAGCAGCCAGAAAGCTGAAAGAACTGAAGCTGGAGCAAGATCTCTGCATTCTCAATAGAGCCAGAGTTGTGGGGATGACAACTACAGGTGCAGAGCAGTTGGGAAACAAACCAGTATTGTATTGCTTACAATCATGTTTAAAGAACCTTTTTGCTGGGACAGGCTCTGCCTTTTTAATCTTTGACTCCCTTTGCAAATGGGGCTGTTGTGAGAGTTGTTAATTAGGCATGAGCAGCTTCTGCTGTTTTGCACTCCCCCTCTCTTGAGTAGCATTCTTCTAATGGAGCTGCACCACTTGTGCCTTAGTAAGGCACAGCCAATACCTGTGTTGCTATTCCCACAGCACCTTCTGGAGATGGTAGTGTCACGGTTGTTGTAGTATGTCCCTTTGGAGAGACAATTTAGCCTTATTTATGTGTGTAGAACACATAAATAAGTATAAAGTATAAGTATAAAGTTATCATATTGAGCATTTCTTTTGTCTGAAGAGAGCATTGGAAAAACGACCAAGGCAGGCATAGGAGTAATCCCCACCTGCCTTCCTTAACTCATCATATAGAAGCCATCCCTGGTATTGTGCTGTTTTAAAATTTAAAAAGCCAAGTGTTGAAGTGGGGAATCTTGAGAAGAACCCCAGTTTTTCTGAGACAGAGCCTACTCCCCTCTGTGAAAAGTCTTGCCTTACAGCTTGAATGAAGTTATACCCTAAGGTTTATCTTCTGTCCTTGCTCAGGTGCTGCAAAATACCGACGGATCTTGCAGTACATAGAGCCACAGATTGTCATTGTAGAAGAGGCAGCAGAGGTGCTTGAGGCTCACACCATTACTACTCTGAGTAGAGAATGCCAGCACCTCATCCTCATTGGAGATCACCAGCAGGTAACTTTCATGGCTAACATCTCTGTCTGCTGGGTTAATGAACAAGAACCATCTAACCAAATGCTGTGTGGGAAAATTGCCAAGGCTTTTTGCTCCCCAGCTCCCACAGATACCACAGGTCCTCTCTCCTGTAATTTTAGAGTAGAGCTCCTGTGGGACTGATGTTTTAGTTGAACTAATACAATTTTAGATGTGCTTTGATTGTGACTGTATCTAGCTTTGATGTTTAGCACTTCTGTAAGAATACAGTCTCTGGCCTTTCAGTCGGAGACCAGTCACAAAAAAATGAGAGTGAAAAATCCTACTTAGACATAGGAAAATGCCAAAACATGGACCTCCTATCCCTTCTCTTTCAGTTGCAGCCAAGTGCAAATGTATATGACCTGGCCAAGAACTTCAACCTCGAAGTCTCTCTCTTTGAACGTCTGATCAAAGTGGATTTCCCTTTTGTCTGTCTGAAGTACCAAGTAAGAAAGAGCTATAAAAAACTTCATGGCATTTGTATTTAGGTTGTTTTAAGTTTGTAATACAGTTAAGTTTATATTTCTACTGTAAGAGCAGCCTAAAAGAAGAGCGTGTTCTATCTAACTTCTGAAAAGAGTGGTAGGAGCTGTCAAACTGATACAGAGTTCCAGAATATTTTCAGTTATTTAGCTATATTGTCCACAGCACTGTGGTTCACATGTTTTTCTGTGAAGGACACAGTTTATTGTGGCAACTGAAACTTCCACAGCTTTGCAGAGTGAGACAGCACAATTCTTCTCAGGATGCTTCCTGCTAAATTGCTATAATAATCTATCTTGGTGCCTGGGGAAGTTAATTCTACCACCACCAGTCCTGTGTTAAAGGTACTCGAAAGAGCTCATTTAGTAGTTAGGGTGATGTGCTGGCTTTTGTTATCTATAAGTGTGCCTAGATTTGCACTGAAGCCAGCATTACTGTGCAACAACCTTATCAAGAGATTTTCTTGAAGATGCTCTGCTACTCTCACTCCTGCAGTTGTTGGTGGTGTCAGCAATAGGGTGAGGGAGAGCAGGGATTGGGAAGTGCTCCCTTCTTGTCTCTTATTGAAAAGTCATCCTTGTCTTATATTCAGCCACTGTCTGTACAGTGGAGCAAAAGAATATTGACAGGGAAATATTGTTCTCCTTTCACAAGACTGATAAAATTGTTTTGTGTTTCAGCACCGCATGCGTCCTGAAATTGCCCAGCTTATCAGTCCTCATATATACCAGAATCTGGAGAACCATCCCTCTGTCCTGGAATATGAGAATATAAAAGTGAGTTTTCAGCAGTCCAGGGGGTTGCTTTTGTCCCCTGTTACTGGCTAAATGAGTTTCTGTAAACTGCAGTGTTCAAGGATTTCAAATTCTTAGGTCAAATTCACTTATTGAAATTTATACCTGAATCAAGGAATTGTGCAATATAGAATTACATAAGTAATTTGTAGTTCTTCTGGCATTAGTAATGGTGGACGGTGGAAATAGATCCAATACCAATGACTTTAAAAGAACAGTAAAAATGGAAGGGGGAACAAACAAATTGTAGGAGTTTGAAAGTTAGGAAGAAATCTTAAATGAAAGATTTAGAGGATAATATTGAAATTCCAACATAAAATAGGTGACAGGATTACTGGAATTCTTTCCTTAGTCTCTCCATTTGGGCATTCTGCCAATGCACAACATTGCAAAGAAGATCTATGCAGCTTACAAGTATAAAGTCATCATTTATTATCTAACATGCTCAATAAACAGCCAGAATTTAGTAAGTTATTAGAATGCTTGCCTTGGGTATCAGTCAGAAGTGTCAGTCTTTGCTTCTTCCTTAATGATACTGAGCATCCATCTTAACACTCACTCCCCATTTTCTGATTTAAATTTCCTTAATGAAATGAGGAAATACAAATGAGGAAGCCCTAACCAGGGCTTCATGTATCTCTAGGTTGGTGCTTTTCTTGCATCTTTGAACTATTAACAGTCATCTCTCTGTAATCTTACCTTGGACAACCAGAGATCCGTGTTTGATCTACAAAAGCTGTTCTTTCCTGTTAAAATCACTCTCTGGGTTTTGGCAGGCAGAGCAATAATTTCTTACGGGTAGAATAATTCCAGTTAATAGGTAAAAAAGTAAAAGCACCTGCTAACTCAAGGCAAATAGAGTTTTTGAACAGGTGAGCAGTCCACTCTGCACACCATGAGATGGTAAGTGACTACTGGAGTCCTAGCACTCCTAGTTTTTTCTGTTGAAGAAGAAATCTTCCTTACTGCTTTGTTTTTATTGCAACAACAGAGGAAGTGTGTTTTAGGCAAGTGCTCAGCCCTGTGCACTGGTAACTTAGTATCTTTCTCCTACAGGGCCAAAACAAGACATTGTTCACACCATGAGTATGCTTTGAGAAGTTACTAACACTTCATGTTTTCTTTGGTATAACCTAGAAACGTACAGTAAAAACATCTCTGGAAAGATAGAGAATAAAATCAGAAACTGATTTCATATTAGGATACTAAAATATTACCAGTAAGCTGAAATGGGAATTTGATTAATAACCTATGCAAATCTAAGAGGAAATCACCTAAGTACACAGTAACTGCATACTGTAGTCAACTCCTTAAAAGTCCTCCTGGATGTGGATAATCAGGAGCATGGAAACACTCTGGGGTGACAGAAACTAGAATTCTCTCTCTGACATCCTTCCTTTTGTTTCAGGGTGTCTCAACTAATATCTTCTTTGTGGAACATGAGGTTCCTGAACAAGAGATCCAGGAAGGGAAAAGCCACCAGAACCCACATGAGGCCCACTTTGTAGTGGAACTGTGCAAATATTTCTTGTGTCAGGGCTATGAACCTTCTCAGATCACCATTCTCACTACTTACACTGGACAGCTCTTCTGTCTGCGTAGGCTCATGCCAGCAAAGATCTTTGAAGGTGTGAAGGTTCATGTGGTGGATAAGTACCAGGGAGAGGAGAATGATATTATTCTGCTGTCATTGGTGAGGAGCAACAAAGAGGGGAGACCTGGGTTCTTGCAGATCCCTAATCGGATATGTGTGGCATTATCCAGAGCTAAGAAAGGCCTCTATTGTATTGGAAACATGAGAATGCTTGGCAAGGTTCCTCTCTGGAACAAGATCATTGTAACCCTTAGGCAGAATGGTCACATTGGCCAGTCATTGGAGCTTTGCTGTCAAAACCACCCTGGAACCAAGACAAAGGTATCTACAGGTGAAGACTTCAGTAGTGTCCCAGAGGGAGGCTGTACTCGTCCCTGTGAGTTTAGGTTGAATTGTGGCCATGCTTGCACAAGGGCATGTCACCCATATGACCCTGAGCACAAAGAGTACCAGTGCCTGAAGCCTTGTCAAAAGGTACTTTGTGAAGATGGGCACCGCTGCCCAAAGTCATGTTATGAGCCCTGTGGAAAATGTATGGTGAAGGTAAAGAAAACTATTTCTAAGTGTGGCCACGTACAGATGGTGCCATGCCATATTCCAGAATGGAAATTTGAGTGCCTAGAACCTTGCCGGAAGAAGTTAAACTGTGGACACACATGCATGCGTACCTGTGGGCAGCAATGCACGATGAAGTGTCCTCAACGAGTTATAGCCACACTGAAATGTGGCCACGAGCAGAAAGTTGCTTGCTGGATGACCAGGATGAGGCATGAGGAACCTGTGAAATGTGAGAGTAAGTGTTCTGTCACACTGGCATGTGGTCATGTATGTTCGGGTTCCTGTCATACTTGCTTTGAAGGAAGATTTCATAAGGCATGTGGCAGGCCATGCGAGCGTGTCTTGATCTGTTCCCACAAGTGTAAAGAGCCTTGTACTACAGAATGTCCTCCTTGTCAGAAGGAATGTGAGAACTACTGTATTCACAGTAAGTGCAAAAAGAAATGTTGGGAAAGCTGTGTTCCTTGTGCTGAGCCGTGTGAGTGGCAGTGCCAGCACTACCAGTGTACCAAGCTTTGCTCTGAGCCATGCAACAGGCCTCGCTGCAATGTTCCCTGTGCTAAGATGCTCCCCTGTGGTCATCCCTGTGTTGGATTGTGTGGAGAGCCCTGCCCAAAGAAGTGCCTTGTTTGTGACCGTGAGGAACTCACTCAGATCTTCTTTGGCTCTGAGGATGACCCAGATGCTCGATTTGTACAGCTTGAAGACTGCGGCCATGTCTTTGAGTCGCAAGGCCTTGACCGCTATATGGATGAAGATGATGATGCCGTCAAGCTGAAGGTATGCCCTCTGTGTCAGACACCCATCAGAAAGAATCTGAGATATGGCAGCAGTGTGAAAAGGCAGGTGGAGGAGATAGAACGGGTGAAACAGAAAATCCGAGGCCCGGCAGAGGAAATTGAGTCTAACAGACAGAGGCTGCAGGCTCAGGCTGCGCTGGTGCAGAATCTTTTTCTGAGCCCTAATCTATACTCTAAGTATGCCATGCTGGAAAATAAACTAAAAGCTTCACCTCTCTCCACAAAGAGTATCGGACTAATTGAGAACTTGCTTAATTTTTACAAACGTGTAGCAGACCTAACTAATTCTCTGAACAAAATCGATGAGAATGAAAAGACAGGGCTGATAAAGAGGCTGGATGAAGTGCAGGAGTGGTTGGATAAGCCACGCATCAGTTTTACAGACCAGGAGCTCACTGACCTGCAGTCTGAGATGCAGAGGCTCACTTACTTGCTGAGCCTCTTGGAAAGGTGCAAAGCAACAAGTAGGGTGATGCCCGCAGGCATCGCAGCAGAGATTAACAGTGCACGGGAGATCCTGGAAGGGACAAAGAAATTCACAGAGGAAGATGAGGCTGCAGTGAAGGCTCATCTGAAGAAGATCAATGCTAGCTTGCCTATGTCAGGGCTGGGGATTTCTGAAGCTGAGCGGGTGCAGATTGTCAGTGCTATTGGCTGTCCCCGTGGCCACTGGTTCAAGTGCAAAAATGGGCACATCTACGTAATTGGGGAGTGTGGGGGGGCAATGGAGACGAGTAGGTGCCCTGAGTGCCACGAAGTCATCGGTGGCACCAACCACACCCTGGAGAGCAGCAACCGCCTGGCCCCGGAGATGGACGGGGCAACCCACGCGGCCTGGTCCGACGTGGCCAACAACATGCTCAACTTCGAGGAGCTGCGCCGGCTGATGTAGAGTGCGAGCTTCGCTCTTTCCCGCAGACACGCACACACAGGGGCACAGCCCCACTGCTTTCCCCCTTTGCTTGTTCTTAACTAATAAAGTGTGTCACTAATAAAGTGAACCCGGCTGGGCAGTCTCTGTGGGGTGGGGCTGTCTCTATGGAGCTGTCTCTATAGGGTAGGGCTGTCTCTATGGGGTGGGGGTGTCTCTGTGGGGTAGGGCTGTCTCTATGGGGTTGTCTCTAAAGGGTAGGGCTGTCTCTAAGGGCTGTCTGTGGGGCGGGGCTGTCTCTATGGGGCTGTCTCTATAGGGTAGGGCTGTCTCTATGGGTTGTCTCTGGGGCTGGGCTGTCTCTATGGGGTGGGGCTGTCTTTATGGGGTTGTCTAGGGGGCGGGTCTGTCTCTATGGGGTTGTCTATGGGGCGGGGCTGTCTCTATGGGGCTGTCTCTATAGGGTAGGGCTGTCTCTATGGGTTGTCTGTGGGGCGAGGCTGTCTCTATGGGGTGGGGCTGTCTCTATGGGGTTGTCTATGGGGCGGGGTTGTCTCTATGGGGCGGGGCTATCTCTATGGGGTTGTGTATGGGGCGGGGCTGTCTCTATGGGGCGGGGCTGTCTCTATGGGGTGGGGCTGTCTCTATGGGGTTGTCTATGGGGCGGGGCTGTCTCTATGGGGCGGGGCTGTCTCTATGGGGTGGGGCTGTCTCTATGGGGCGGGGCTGTCTCTATGGGGCTGTCTATGGGGCGGGGCTGTCTCTATGGGGCGGGGCTGTCTCTATGGGGCGGGTCTGTCTCTATGGGGCGGGGCTGTCTCTATGGGGCGGGGCTGTCTCTATGGGGCGGGTCTGTCTCTATGGGGCGGGGCTGTCTCTATGGGGTTGGGCTATCTCTATGGGGCTGCCTATGGGGCGGGGCTGCTCTCGTAGCGGACGTGACGCGCCTCTGTGGCGCTCCGGGGCCGCCCCGCAGCGATGGAGGCGCGGGAGCCGCTGCGGGACGTGCGCGGGGCGCTGCGGGCGGTGCTGGCGCGGCTGCGAGGTGCGGGCCGGGAGCGGGGCCGGGCGGGGGTCGGGCCCAGCCGGGTTGAGCCGCTCCCCGCGGGCTGAGCTGTGTCTGTACCGTTGCAGAGGGAGAGCCGAGCGAGGGCCGAGAGCCGTTCGAGCTGCCGCGGTTCTGGGACGCGCTAGGTACGGCCGGGCCGGGCCGGGGTTCGGGGGTGCCGGGTACCCGCGGGGCCGGTCCGGGGCAGGGCTGCCCTCCCCGCGGGTCTCCAGCTGTGGGGTGTGCCCTCCACTCACGGAGTCGCGGAATGGGCAGGGTTGGAAGAGAGGGATCTTTAAGATCATCAAGTCCAGCCGCTAACCGGCTGTAAACCATAAACCACGTCAGTGCCAGATCCAGCCTCCTGGATCATCCTAAACATCCCCAATTACTGACTCCTCCACCGCCCAGGCCAGCCCGTTCCAGTGCCTGACCACCCTAACTCTCGTCACCAAACGCTCCAAGGTGTGCCCGAGCAAAGGCAGATATTGAACCGTTCACACAAGGTTTCTAAAGGTCTCTGTTAAAGCCTCCTGGCACATCCTGCTGAACAGGTCATGGACCAGCATGCAGACTGGGGTTCACTACCAGCCAAGTGAGAAAAAGCAGACAGGACACAAGCAATGCATGGCACGAATGCAGCAGGGAGTTTTTCTTCGTAATGGGGTTTAATTTATATGTTTGTACTTCTTGGGTGAAATGGTAAACAAGCAGTAGAATCAGAGCTGCTACTATGTTCTTTTATCTTTTACCTGAGTTACTTTGTCTTCTTTTGCTCCTGTTGGATTTTTTTTTTAGGTCAGACATTCCAAGTAACATCACAGGAAGCTACAAAGCTGAGTCTGGCATTCTCAAGGCCTCCACTACCTTCTGCAGAGGTGAGAGAAAGCCTTGACAGACTATGAAATTGCAGTGTGTTTGCAAGCTTGAGGTATTTCTTGGTTCATTTGACTAAATGGGCTGTGTACTGTGGAGTGTATTAATATAATCCAAGAACTGCCCAGAGAACAAATTTCTCTAAGGTAGGGAGATATACTAAATAAAAATGTTCCTTATATTCTTTCACAGCCACAGCTCATTGCTGATAGAGACAGATTATTGGAGAATACAGACCTTAAGTTTAACAAAGAATATGCAATATTTTTGCTATCAGTTGAGAGAAGTTTATCATACAGGTGTTGAGAGGAGAGGCAAAGAAAGACCTTAAGTTCAGAATAATGATCTAAGTTACTAATTCTTTTCTGATGCATGACTACCACACCAGGGAGTGTTTTCTTACTAAATCATGAGGCAGGCTAAGATGCATACAGTTGGCTTATGGTGCCTTTTTCTTGTGCTGTATTTGTTTACTCAGAGCGGTCTGAAAGCCAGTGATTGCTTGTGAGGATGCCTACATGTGCTGCAGCTGGGTGTTACTCTGGGTGATCCTTTTGCCTCTCTGCTTTCAGAACTGCCGGAAGCTGAGTGAGGATGTCCAAAATGCCATTCTTGCAGTTGCCACAGTGTACTACTGGCTACCCAAGGGCCAAGGTGAGCTGGTGACAGCAAGGCAGTCACCACTGTATGGGATGTGGGTTCTTTCACCACCACTATATAGAGAAACCCAGTGTTTCAGAGCCTAATGAGGTCTGGTATCAGCAAGTTTTTATTACCATGGTTTCCCATTATCAGCTGTTCTGTAGACTTTGAACGTGTTTATGAGTGAGGTACTTGTCTGTCTGCTGCTGCAGTTTTCCATCTGTGGGAGAGTGATGATGTAGGAAGTTGTGTAGTTGATTGAGCATTGAAAAGAATGAAATCCTTGTCCAGAGTTCTTTTAGACCTGGGAAGCATTTCCTTTTCTTCAAAATACATGTAACTTCATTTATACAGTGTATCCACACAAACAGAGCAGTCTGTGTGTTCATCTTCAGCACTTGCTCTCTGTCAGTGCTGACTTTGTGCCAACTTCTTGCTCTTTCTCTGTCTCACCCAGGTACTACCCTTCGGAAGATGGTTCGAGATGCCACCACTGAAGTAGTGGAAGGGATGATCCAGCTCACAGACACAATTCTCAATGCCCCAGTGGAGAGGTTGTCATTTTCAATTGCATAGTTCTGTAATTTTGTGATAATTGTGATTAAAAGTTACAAGTTACAAGTATACTTGTTAGGAGGCAGTAAGGACTTTACACAGACTTGGCATCCTAGTGACAAGCTGGTTGGTGACATCTTTGCAGCAGAACTTTTGCTAGTGTTTATCATCTTTGTTGCAGAAAATGAAACAAACCACAGTCTAGCACAGTGCTGTTATTGACTCTGACCTTGAGGGTTTTGTTTTGTTTCAGCTTGTCTCAGGAACAGCTGATATCAACTGGAGGTGTGTGGGAGGCCTGTGAGCAAGTGTCTAACCTGCCACGAGGTGAGTGTTTTAAATGCAGAGCAACAGCTCCAGGATGGATCTTGGAATATCAATAGCTTTTGCTAGGGCATTCCAGCTGGTACAATAAAAGATGAATGGAGAATAACTCAAAAACTTGACTGGTTTTGAAATGTATAAGCTTGGAAATCAGGTCAGATTCTTTGTCTGACAACAGTGCAGCTCTGAGCTCTGCAGGAAGTTTGATCCTACAGTGATTGCAAGCCTAGATGGAGGTTGTTGGAGACTGATTTGAAACAGTGGGGTGCCACAGTTTTCATGCTTTTGCAGATAACCAGGCAGCAGTTGTGTCGGCTCTGGCTGCATCTCTAGGTGTGGTCAAGGATGCTGTGGAGGAGATGGAACAGGTAAGGAAGCCCCTAAGCCTTAGAGGGACATGCCGTGGTGGATTCGTAGACTCAGAATATTCTCAGTTGGAAGGGATGCACAAGGATCATCAAGTCCAGCTCCTGGTCCTGCTCAGGACAACCCAGACAATTCCACCATGTGCCTGAGGGTTGTCCAAATGCTTCTTGAACTCTGGCAGGTTTGGGGCTGTGACCACTTCTCTGGGGAGCCTGTTCCACTGCCCACCCACCCTCTAGGCTGGTTCAGTGATGAAACTCAGGAATTATTTTACATCCAGACTTTACTATAGATTTGCTCCTACATGACACAGATTATTTTTTTATCATGGATTTTAATGAGTTTTTATTCTCAAGCCTGGTTTACTTTGTATAAGGTTTTCATAAAGCCATGAATTGGGAATGGGGGAGGCAATTTAGGATCGTGTAAGAATTCACCTGGTTCTTGCTGTTTGCACTGTTAGAGTGGTGTTTTTTCTTAATCCAGTTATTTTAGCATTAACCAACTGTGATTTCTCCATTAATTATTTATATGATGTCTAGATTATGCTTTCCCTTTGCTCCTGGGTGTTACTGGAATTGATGCCAGGCTCTGGGTTTTCAGTGCCTCTGTGTTCTCAGGCACTGGTGGAAGGGCAGGATCCCTTTGGGGACATCATGGAAGATGAAGAGCTGGGCTTTCGGGGCAACAGGGACACGTACTGGTCAGAGGCTGACAGGCAGCTGCTCAGCTCCTGCATGGGACTGATGAAGGCTTCTAAAGCTTGCCTGAAGAAGGTTTTGGCTGCAGTGAAGGCCCATGGCAAAGCTGATTCTCCAGAGCACATTGCACAGCTGGATGACCTAGCAGACATTGCTAATGAGATCAGCCCAAGGTAAGCAGGGTTCTCCCCATGCTGCTTTCCCTCCAGAGCACTCCTGGTCTATGATGGTGTTCACAGGGGTCTGAGGATGAGGGAAGAGATGAGGATCTGACTCCATGTTTCAGAAGGCTTGATTTATTATTTTATGATATATATTATATTAAAACTATACTAAAAGAATAGAAGAAAGGATTTCATCAGAAGGCTGGCTAATAATAGAAAAAGAAGGAAATGATAACAAAGGCTTGGGGCTTGGGCTCTTTGTCCGAGCCAGCTGGGCTGTGATTGGCCATTAATTAGAAACAATCAACATGGGCCAATCACAGATCCACCTGCTGCATCCCACAGCAGCAGATAATCATTGTTTACATTTTGTTCCTGAGGCTTCTTAGCTTCTCAGGAGGAAAAATCCTAAGGAAAGGATTTTTCATAAAAGATGTCTGTGACACTGGTCTTTCTTTGAGGTCTTGAGTAAGAAGTTGAAAGAACCTCTGTGATACTGGAGCTGTGAGCAGGTGGTGGACACAGATGTAGTGGGAAGGCTGTTAAGCTGTTGAGGGTTGTTTAGGTCAGGAGAGAAGCGCAGGGGATGGAGCTGTGACCACATCTCACTCCATGGTGACAGGGACACACAGCATCCCATAGGTACAGCTGACATCTCTCTGTTGTTCCTGACCTGCATTCAGGACTGGGGCAGACTTTGACCAGAATCTGTGAGTTGTGCTATCAGAACATTCCTTCCTTGCTCTCCTCTTTTCTGTTCCAGTGTTGATGAGCTGGCACTGAGCATGTACCCACCTGTGAACCCACTGGCTGTGCGATTTAACGTGAGTATCTGCCATCCTGATAGCTCAGTGCCTGAGTATCTGCACAGGGAATGGGAAGAAATCAGATTGGAAGGCTTAGGTGACTTCAGGGAGAGATGGGTGCTAGTAACTGCCTCAGTAATAATTTCTTAAGGATGAAGAGTGCCCTTTGTTCTTGCACACTTAACTTCAGGTGGACGCACATACTGCATCTGCACCTCTTAAGGGTACTTAAAACTTCAGCTCTGAGCTATAATCCACAGAGATTTGCAGTGATAGAACCTCAGGAAGTGATGTCTAACGCTGCCTAGGTACTGCAGATGTACTTCTTTCCTTGGATAGTGCAGTCTTGCTCAAATAAAGCTTTCTATGAAATGAAAAGCTCTTACAGTGAGAGTATTTAAGCACCGAAACAAGCTGCTTGGAGAAGCAGTGGAGTCTGCATCTTTGGCAACACTGAAAACTTGACTAGGCAACATTCTGGCAACCTGACTGAGCTTTGAAACATCCCTTGCATCATAAATCAAGTACAAATCTCCTCGTATCTGGGATTTGTTTTATTCTTAATCTTGGTTTCATGCCTTTGGCCAGTGGCTTGATTTTTTTTTTTAAATAAAAAAGTAATTACTTTGTATCAAATTGTATTAAAGTCAATCACTTGCAGCTTTGTACTTTAATATCAGTTACTAATTTCTAATAGGCTTGTTTTAAAAAAAGCATTTTAATGTATGTTTTAAAAAACAGACAGGTTTTTTTTTTTTACCTGTCACAGCCAGGGGTAGGTTGGAAGGCACTTGCAGCATGGCAGTGATGGGTAACTTCATTCTGCATCAGGATCCATGGCAGTTTTATTCATAACAGGCTTTTGTGCATCCCTGTAGTCCTCTTTATTTTCCAGTACTGTTCAGACCCTCCTTTTCCTCTCACTTGGCTCACCTTATTTCCCTTTTGTTTCTTTCTAGGCTGCTAAGCTGGCCTCAGTATTAACGAAAGTCTTAGAGATTGCCAAGTGAGTATGAGCTACAGTTTTGTAAGTGTGTGTTCCCTGCTATGGAGGTTGATACCTTTGTGCCTCATGTCAAAGAGGACTCATTCCTGGACAGTAGATGCTGGCATTTCAGAGCAGTGATGTTGTTATCTAGTCACAAAGGGATGGGAGTGAGAAAAAGGTGCTAGGGATGATAGCGGTTCCTTGTTTTGGGTTTGGGACTGCAGACATGAGTGTGGGTTCTTGCTCAAAGCCCTCTGGGGCTAGAGCAGCCCTGTTTTACTGCTGGTTATTCAGAGCTTCACAGTACCCCTGTGCTGTCTGGATGCATAACAGACCAGGAGGCTTCCCTAATGAATTTCCTCCCTTTTGCAGGACAAGCCACGTGTGTCCACCATCAGAGGAAGGCTGGGTGCAGTTTCTAACTGGTGCAGTAGATCACAACATGAACAAAGTCAAGAGCTTCACACAGGGTCAGCTTTAACTCTTCTGTGCCTGTGTGTGCTGTTGCCACTGGCTCTGGCATCTGCATTTCCAGTGAACTTTGCTGTTCTTTGGCTTTTTGGAAAATGATGAGAACAATGGAGGAGAGAACTTCACTGCTACTTGGAAGAACCTCTCCAGGAAGTTGCCCTTTGCCATGGCAAAGGTGTCATTTTGCTTGGATGCTTGGGATGATGCAGTGCTGCTTCTGAATGTGCCCCATTCTTTGGACATTACAGCTACTGTGGGGTTCAGAGAAAAATAAAATATTGCTAGATTTACATTAGTTGCTTTATCTGTCTCCAGAGGATGAAGGATATATACAGAATGAGAGGGTCTTGCTTCTTTTTAAGCAGCCCAGTGAATAATTATAAAATGTTCTGCACTGCTGCTATTTCCTGTCTATTTCCTGTTCACTGTCTTAGAGAGCAGTGAATGAGCTTTCTCTTATTTTCTCAGAAAGCAGCAGAAGATATTGTTTACTACCTTGCCAATGTCAAGGATCTACAGGGAGAGATATCCCTCTATATAAATATATATCCCTTGAGACATCCTACATCTATCATCACTTTAAAGTTCCAGGATACTCTTTACTTGTCACAGGTAGGGCAGAAGACTTCAGCACAGGTGTGGTGAGAACTGCAATGTGTGCTTCAGCATTCAGCCCATCTTTGTCACAGTGAGGCTCGCTTCTAAAACTGCAGAGTAGACATAGTGGCAGATAAGAGAGAGTTGAGTTTGTGCAAATAATCAAAATCAGACATGGTTTTAAATATAGCTTTTATTAAACTGTTAACATCTGTGCTTGCCCGTGACCAGGGCACAGATCACAGCCACTCTTTGGTGAGGACCTGTTCTGAGCTGGCCTCAGGCAGCTGCAATGTTGGTTGTTCTGTAGCTCTTCAGGTTGTGGAGCTGGAGGCAGGTAAGACGTGCAGTGAGTCTCCTGGGCCCTGCTCGGGTGGGGGTGAATGGGATTTCCAGCTCTTGAGTGCTTTTAGCTTGCACAGAGCCCAGCCTGAAAGGAGAGAAGGGATTACACAGGAATCGCCCTCTTTGTGGTTTTAGTTTCCTGTGTCTGGGATATGCGTTAGCTGGACAGGAATGTGGTGCCAAAAAGAAGGAAAGGAAAAACAAGAAATAGAAGAAAGTTGGCAGTGACTCAAACAACTACAGTGAAATTGTCATCTAACAGTGGTTTGGGAGGGAGATAGAACAGGAGAATTGAAACCCTCCATGGAGACATCTAAGGGGACTTTGTCCTAATGCAGCTTCTTGGGACAAATGTGGGGTGTTTGTCATGTGAAGGGGAGCATGCCCCTTTGGTGGCTCTTGGCTAAGTAACATCTGCCTGGTTCTTCAGTAGAGAGGGGAAAAACACCACTGTTCATTGTTTATAGTGGGTAATGGATGGAAAACTGTCATAAACAATACAGTTTTACTCCACTTAGGGGTGTTCAAGTTGCTCACTAGAAAGTAATTCATTTCTCAACAACAAATAGTTTCTAAATTTCTTAGCTCATTTCAGTGACCTCTAACTTTGCCTTATTTCATGTGTATTTCTCACTAAGTCTTGGGGCATTTCTCTGTTATCCTTTTTGTTGGCAGGAGGTTTTCCTTTTGCTGTCTATGCCTTTGATGTTGAAGCTTTCACAAATGCCATATTTGCTTCAACTTGGGTATTACACATCTGTTGAAAGTTCTCTTAGCTGGCTTTTCTCCTTTTCAGTGTGAAAATCATCTGTATTATCTGTAAATAAAGGATGGGATGCTTGGGCCTTTTATGCCATAGTGATATTTTCCTTCCATGTTGTTGCTTGGTTATTTTTGAGGACAGCTTTTCCTTTGCTTGTATTGTGTCTCTTTTTCCATTTGCTGTTCTTGGTTCAGCACTTTGCACTTACCTGTAATTCCTGTGTCTGTAAATGAGCCCTCGCCCTGTGACTGCTATCACACACTGCTCCAGGGGCTCCATGAGGGGGTTCTGGAGGCTGATCCTTGCTCTGCTTGGCTCATACTGCACCATGTTTTCTAGGAACTGTTGAAAGAAGGAAACGAGCTGAAATTGAGAGAAGAAAATATATTCTTCTATGATTAAAGGGAGATGAGTGATTTTTTTTTTTTTTGGTGCCTGAGGTGCCATTTGCCAGAAGAGGCAAAGTCCAGCTTATTTAATTTATTATAATTTCTTCTGCTCTGCTTTCTCAGAGAGCCCCTGAACCCAGCAGAATTGTTTTGCTGCTTATGACTACAAAAGCTGTTTTTTCCCCACTGCAGAGGCAGGATGACAGCCCAACCGTACCTCAATGGTGAGAGGGGAATCAGAAATGCTGATTTCTTCCTGTGCCAGGTACATGAAGGAGGAGTCCTCATCTCTAAGCACAGCAGTCAGCCTGAGCAGGTGGTTCTCTCCCAGCTCTTTTCCAAACCATGTGTAAGGCACAGACACCTTCAAGTTATTGACTGGAACAGAGGGGTGAAGCAACAGGTGATGAGTGCAGCCTGGTCTGTCCCTGCATGACACCTGGGAGTGTTCAGTGCCCAACATTGTACTAAAAGCTGCAGCATTTAAATGTGACCTCAAGCGGATTTGCAGATTGGAAATCTCTAAGGTGATGTTGCCAAAGTGTTTTATTTCACAGGATGGGTGAGGTTGGAATGGACAATAGTGGATTATCTGGTGCAGCCTCCCTGCCCAAGCAGGGTCACCCCAGGGCACAGGATTGTGTCCAGTCAATTCTGGAATATCTCCCATTAGGGAGACTCCACCATCTCTCTGGGTAATCACCTAGAATCAACTATTCAGCCAACCTTTTGTAAACCTAGGGCTGGGGGAACTTTTCTGAAATGAGAGCACTAGAGGACTTTTCTAGCCATGCACCCAGGGGAGTCCTTACCTGAATTGCTGTGGAGGTTAAAATGAAACTCTTCCTTCCAAAGCTGGGCAATGGGCACACCATTATAATGCAGAGCCTGGATCCCAGCTACCAGATGAGTAGCCTTTTCTCTATCAGTGTGGTTGAACACTTCAATGGAAAGTGTCATATCTTGTCCCAGTTGCAAAGAACTTGACTGGAAATGGATGAAAATGTTGACTGGCTCTTCCAGAGCAGTAGGAAAGAAGATAAACTGTGTGCTGCTCATGCCGCTGGTTGTCTCAAGTTCCTTCGTGTTTCTATAGGCTTTGTCAAGGACTTTTTTTTCCTGGAGAGAACCTGTCACAAAAAAAGGAAGCACATACTTTGGTTCTCTTTCCTGTTTACTAGTGAGAAGCAGCAGGAGAATGACATTGATTTCTCCTGGTAGTACTGGAGATACTTTTCCTAAGAGCATAGAGAGATATCCTTTTGTGCTTCTGGGTGGGTCAGTTTGAAAGCTTCAGCTGTCAGGATATTCACTGGATGTGCCTGACAGATTCTACTTGGCAATAGCTGTCACAGTTTTTAAAACACCTTGGTGCTAGCATCTCTCAGAGTAGAGGAGGCAGCTGCTTTTTTCTGCTGTAGCTAAGGCACAGTTCCATGCTCTCATGTGTTGAGAAGTTGCAGTTGTCTCCTGCAGCCATGGAGAAACAAGCCACAGGTGAAATGGGGTGTTATGGTTGAGCCAGGGAAACCACTCAGATTCTGGAGGGGAGCTGCTTGTTGAGGGAGAGATTCAGGCAGTGTCTGAGAGCACAACAGCCCTTTTCAGAAAGCTGGAGTCTGAAATACATCTATCCATATTTATATTACAGAGAAAATGGGAGGTGGATGTACAGAGTGTAGAGATAACAGAAATCAGAAAAGGTATTCCAGACATGAAAGTGCCTGGCGTACAAACACCTGGTCTTCCACAGACCTTAATGCCATTAAGCAGGGTGAAGTTTGGGTGATGGCCTCTGCTTTGGCTCTGCAGACAGAGAGAATGAGGTGTTCTAGTGCCACTGAAGAAGGGGAAGTAGTGAGAAGTGGCTGACCCTGGTGCTCTGGTTTGGTTCTGCTCTGGTCTTTTACTCCTGATTTGTGACAGTGACAGGGAATGTGCTCAGCCTGTGCCTGCCCATACCTTCAGGATATTTGTAGTTTTGTGTGATGTCCTCACAGCGCTCACTGCCCACACTCTTGGTGCTGATGTTGTTTCCAGTGTATTTTGTGCCACCAAAAGCTGGCTTGAGGGTGTCATCTGCTTTGTGTATCCACACATGACACTTGGCATTGATGGCAGCAAAGAAGTAGCAGACATCATAATCAACTTGTGTGTCACCTTCCTTGATGGCATGAACAGGGGCTGGCCCACAGAAGGATTCACCTGAAGAGAAAATGTGGTCCACATAAGATTCAGATGCTTTCCCAACTAAACCCATCCCTAGTTTTGACCTATACTGGTGAAATATCTAGTTTAGGAGGCCATTAGGAAGCAGTGATAGAGCTACATGAGCTGCACAAACCAAACACATAAATGTTAGTTTCGTGCCTAAAGTCAAGAGGGTGCCTAAAGTCAAGAGGGTGAGTGAGTTCCTGTCTTTTTCCATCTTTCCACTGAAAGATGGGGAAGGAGGAATATTGAATGGCTTTATTTAGCCCTGCTTCACTTCCCCCTGCTCTTGCTCAAGCCCATCTCTGATATCTTACCCTTGCTCTGATATCTTACCCTTGCTTTTTTCCTGGCAAGTGGCATCCAGTGCCTGCCACCCACTGTACTCTGGCAGCAAGTCTGAACGAGCCATCCAGCATTCATTCCAAACGTGGAAGGTCCTGCAAGAGGCAACAGCATGAGCTTACATCCAGGGATTGAGCCCTGAGGTACAGGGTAAAGTTTTTGAGTAAAGCTTTTGCCAAACCACAGCTGGTTAATGCTCCCTTGAAGGAGTTCAGTTCATATTGAGAAGAGCAGAGTTGTGCGTGGAGAAACAAGTGGAGTTTCTGCAGCTGGACTGGGCTATCATTCTTCCTTTGTGGGCTCTAGAAATAGAGCACTCTTGAGTTTATCAAGAACAGGTCCTGTAGACAGGATCTCAGCTGAGCTGTCTCCTGTCACCTCCTTGCAGCTCTTTTACCTCTTTCCCCTGGGTTTCATTTCCCACATCCAAGTATTGTCTCAAATCCTTGCTGGGGCCCTGCCATGTGTTCTTACCAGACACGAGCACTCTTGTCCTGTGTCAGCAGTGTCCCATCCTCATCATAGTACTCATCCACACTCAGGCTGCTCTTGGTGTTGTGAGCCCAGGTAAAGCCAGTGACCACCCTGGTGGGAATTCCCAGGCACCTCAGAACTGTGTAAAGAGAGAGCTGGGAATCAGTTGTGCACCCTGCCTTAAGAGTGTCTCTGGTGATACATGTAGAGCCTCTTCTGGTGCTAGGCCTGTTAGGAATGGCACAAAATCTGCTGTTTGGACTTTGCAAGAGGCATTCCTCCCTCAGGAAATAAAATTTCACATGTGCATTCAGTGAATGGATGTACTGCTACTCTTGTCTTGAAGGCAGTGATGCTGGGTGTTGATGACACTAAAGATGTGCCACTCCCCTGAGGATAAAAGGCTGTAGGAGCACTGTACCTGAGCACAGGGCTGCCCCAAACACCCAGCACCCTGTACCTGAGCACAGGAGTGCCCCAAACACCCAGCACCTCCCTGTACCTGAGCACAGGAGTGCAAACACCCAGCACCCTGTACCTGAGCACAGGAGTTCCCCAAACACCCAGCACCCTGTACCTGAGCACAGGAGTGCCCCAAACACCCAGCAACTCCCTGTACCTGAGCACAGGACTGCAGCAAACACCCAGCACCTCCCTGTACCTGAGCACAGGAGTGCAAACACCCAGCACCCTATACCTGAGCACAGGAGTGCAAACACCCAGCACCTCCCTGTACCTGAGCACAGGGCTGCCCCAAACACCCAGCACCCTGTACCTGAGCACAGGACTGCCCCAAACACCCAGCACCCTGTACCTGAGCACAGGAGTGCAACCAGCCAGCACCTCCCTGTACCTGAGCACAGCACTGCAAACACCCAGCACCTTGTACCTGAGCACAGGACTGCTCCAAACACCCAGCACCCTGTACCTGAGCACAGAACTGCCCCAAACACCCAGCACCCTGTACCTGAGCACAGAACTGCCCCAAACACCCAGCACCCTGTACCTGAGCACAGGACTGCTCCAAACACCCAGCACCTCCCTGTACCTGAGCACAGGAGTGCCCCAAACACCCAGCACCCTGTACCTGAGCACAGGAGTGCCCCAAACACCCAGCACCTCCCTGTACCTGAGCACAGGAGTGCCCCAAACACCCAGCACCCTGTACCTGAGCACAGGAGTGCCCCAAACACCCAGCACCCTGTACCTGAGCACAGGAGTGCCCCAAACACCCAGCACCTCCCTGTACCTGAGCACAGGACTGCAGCAAACACCCAGCACCTCCCTGTACCTGAGCACAGGAGTGCCCCAAACACCCAGCACCTCCCTGTACCTGAGCACAGGAGCGCCCCAAACACCCAGCACCCTGTACCTGAGCACAGCACTGCAAACGCCCAGCACCTCCCTGTACCTGAGCACAGGACTGCAGCAGACACCCAGCACCTCCCGGAGTGCACGGGCTGGAATTTGGATGCAATCCACTGCCGGAGGATGGGGATGCTTCCCAGCCACTTGGAAGGGGGTGTCCCATTATGGTGTTGCCCAGGCTCATATTCTGTCAGGCTTCTAAACTCACTGCAGTTCAGCTGCAGAGAAGGAGGAGAGAAAAGATGTATTAAGGAATTGCCTCTCTTCAATAGGTCCGCCTGATCCTGTTTGTGGGAGGCGTTCCCAAAGCAGAAGAAACCAAGAAGACTTTTTTGTGCCAAGCATGATGGTCATGGCTGAGCAGAACAGGGATGTTGCAGACATCTTTTATGAAAAATCCTTTCCTTAGGATTTTTCCTCCTGAGAAGCTGAGAAGCCTCAGGAACAAAATGTAAACATTGATTATCTGCTGCTGTGGAATGCAGCAGGTGGATCTGTGATTGGCCCATGTTAGTTGTTTCTAATTAATGGCCAATCACAGCCCAGCTGGCTCAGACACAGAGCCCAAGCCACAAGCTTTTGTTATCATTTCCTTCTTATTCTATTCTTAGCTAGCCTTCTGATGAAACCCTTTCTTCTATTCTTTTAGTATAGTTTTAATGTAATATATATCATAAAATAATAAATCAAGCCTTCTGAAACATGAAGTCAGATCCTCATCTCTTCCCTCAACCTGAGACCCCTGTGAACACCGTCACACAGGGGCAGCAGTCTCCTCTGAGATTTGTTCAGTAAATGCATTTTTACTGCTAAGAACCTCCTGCAGCCCTACGTGTCTGCTGAAGGAATATCAGGACAGGCTGGAGATGGGCAGGAGGTGTTGTTTGGAACAGGTTTCCTCTGAGGCCAGTGGTTTAGCCTGGGGGTGAGAAGGTGCCCCCTGCTCGGGCCAGGGCTGCTCTGTGCCCTCCTCACCATGGCAGCAGCTGCTCTGCAGACGGGGACGGGGCTCCGGCACTGGGCAGGATCCTTTTCTCTTTGGGAGTGCTCCCCCAGAGCCAGCAGGATGAAGCAGATGTCAACCATGTCCTCCTCAAACTGAAACAAAAACACATCACTTCAGGAAACTCCCCGTGAATTTTTGTTCTCTTGAGTCCCTACGAGGGTTTGTGACTGTGCAGATTGTTTCTCCCTTTCTGCTGATGGTTTTGGGTAAGTGGGCTGTGAAGGAGGGCAGAGATCTGCAGGGGGAGCTGAGGACAGACCTCCAACTTTATTGAAGGTGGGAAATGCATCAGCATGATACTGCGTTCCCTGATTGAGGGAAATTGATGCTTTTCTGTAGGGGGATAGAATATAAGAAAATAAAGATAGTGTAGAAAGTAATCTCACCCCTAAGGAGTTGCAGCTGGGCCAATTATCAAAGATGAGGAACAGGCCAGGCTTTAACAGGCCACAGCTGTACCCAATGAGAAGAAGATGCTATAAAAGAGTGGGGCGGCTGGGTGAGAAGGGAGATTGGCGTCAGTTGGCTGCTTTGTGAAGAGCAAAGAGTCAGCGCTGGGAGGAGCAGCCCACAGAAACACCAAGGAGGTATGAAACTTTTGTGATAAGGAGACAAGAGTATGGAACCCCTGCAAAAAGGTGAAACACTTTTCTGGAGCACTCTCTAGGTTGGCACAGAGATGCTTGTAAGATCTGCTGGCACAAAAGTGAAATAATCACTGGCTATATCAGATGGCCTTAGACAAACAGAAAGATCTTCTTGTCCTCTCTTTACCTGATAGATAGAGACAGTATTACTGAGCTCTGTTAAATGCTTTTATACCTGTTGATGAAAGGAAGGCACACAAAGCTCAGATACAGAACAATGCATTCCTTTATAGAGGACAGCATGAGAAGGAAGCTAAAATTACAGGTGCTGGGTTATAGGACTTCATCCACAGGTCCCTGCTCTCCTGCACAGGAGGTAGTGGGTGCAGAGAACACAGAGATGAGTAGAATTCTTTCATCAGAGCGTCCTGTACACACCAGATTTATGCACCTTTCCTCTGCTGGTGGTTGGAAGAGAGCACAGACATACTAGACCTCTTGCTTACCTGGCTGAAGTCCCAGGGTTGGGCTAGGATTGCATTTTCAGTCCCCTGGTAGATGATGCCATCTTGGTTTAGGATATACTCCTGCCGCTGTGCCTCATTAGCCAAGAACACCTCATCATCTAGATTAGGGGAAAAAAGCACCAGGAAGAAAGCATGGCTGGTCTCAGGTGCACTTGCATCTGTCATGCATCAGCAGGTTCCACTGGGCTTTGGCAGCCCCCAGCATTCTGCCCTGAGAAATACCTCAGACTGTAAATCAGACAGGAAAGAAGAATTTCGTGGTCATCTCCATTGCCTTGTCCAAAAAGTTCTCTGGACCCAGGCTGTTGCCCTTGCTGGCCCTTCTACTCTCCTGGCTGATAAGTTCTGATACTAAGAAAGATACAGTGGCCTTAACCAGACCAATTACAATCTTGACTCATCCTAAAATATCTATTATAGAAAACACTTAATCAAACACTTTCCCCTTAGCAGAAGGACAGGGCTTTTCCAGTGGAGTACTCCAGGGAGAGGCAAAAGTGCTGAGGCAGGAAAATTTGGGCTTTATGAGCCCCTAGCTCCCTCCTGAGGTGCTGTGGGGAGCAGGGCAGGAGTGGAAGGAACACTGGGTGAGCCAGCCTCAGCCTCCCTCCATGGAGGCACTGCCACAGCTCCAAAGTTGGTTTGTTTTTTTTTTTTGTGAAGTGGCTGATCCCAGCCTGCCTTTCTCTTTCTGACCACCTACCTCTGCACCAGGGATTAAAGAGGAGGGTGAAGTCGCCCAGGAGCTGAGGGGATTTGGAGGCACGGAAAAGCAGATTGTACTGGCCAATGGGGGCATTGGCAGGTGTGCTCACACGCAGGGTCCAGAAGTTTGGGTCCTGTTCCTCCACTGCTGCACTCCACTGCTTCTGGTCTGCCAGGCTGGAGATAGGAAATTCAGCCTGGATTTCATCTGCTTTGGCTGAATGTGGTCCTGCAGACAAAGAAATCTGGTTGTGTTTATTCCAAACATTGTTTATTGCTCACCTGTGCAGACAGCAGGGACCTTGTCTCTCTCTGGAGCCACAGCTCTCCTTGTGGAAGGGCCGTGACCCTTTAGCAGCTCAATGCCCACTGAACGCTGCTAAGGCCAGGAATGCACTCAGGCCTCCCTGCTTCTAAGTGAAATGTGCTTTCCATAGATTTGTAGAAACCAGGAACGGCCAGAATGGTGCAGCCCTGCTGTGCCTATGGAATTTAGTGTCTTGTAACAGCCCAGTGCTCACAATATGGTGAAACAAGCTGGGGCTGAAAGCTGCTGCCCTTCTCAGGGGTCTCATAGAAAACACTCTAACAGAAAAACCTGTGACAGGCCCGCTAGGTTTGAGCACTCCTAACCCCAAAAGCCAGAAGAGATCCCATGAGCATTTTGTAACCACGGAATGGTGAAGCTGTGTTGGTTATTGTGTGCAGCATCCCTTCTGGAAGGGATCTGGTTGTGATCCTGCAGGAGACTCTGCTTTGCCTCACATAAACAGTTTACTGGCCTCACATCTAAATTTGGCACCCCTGCCCAGCTCTGGAGATGGCTTTTGCCCCCAGCTCTGGTGGAGGAGCAGAGCTCTGGTAGGTTTGTTATGACATTACCTGTCTGTACAATGAGGAAGGTCCTCTTCATCTGCTTCAGGTAGTTGTGTACTGGAGCTGAGAATCTCACAGTGATGGTGAATGGCTGTCCTCTCCTCACTATGAGCCTTTTAGTGCTGATCTCTTCTGTGTGGTGGTTTTTGTTATTCTCTGGTATCATGAAATCACATTTTTGGATGCTCAGACCTGTCGTGTGAGAAGATAGAGAATGAGTTTGGGGCTGTGAGCTGGCTGCAGTCGGGCCCTGAGCCACATTCTGGGGCGCAAAACCAGCTGATTGTGCGTGGAGAAACACCCATTCTCCCCCTGCCTTAGAGACTTTCTATCCAGTAATGGTAGGGACTTCACTCTGAGCTTGGCTGTTCTGGTGTTGAGTGACTGTTGAGCTGCCTTTGCTTATACCTGACATCATTAAGTGCAACCTTCACTGCAGGTTCAAATGCACAGCTGGATCAAACTCCAGTTTTCCTACTTTGTACCACATCAGTTGGCAATGCCATGCCGGAGACAGGAAAGATCCTCCTCCTCCTGTCTCCTACACAGGCTTCATACACATCCTATGTGCTTCTGTCCAGCACCAGAAGACAGAAAAAAACTTGTCACAATTTCAAGCAGCCAGTTACTCCCTGTTTTATCTCAGCCTTGGAATCATCCTGACCTTATTTACCTCTTTGGGTTGTAGCCCATCACTAAGATCCTTGGCCCTGTGGGTTGCAGCTGCTGCCCCTTATGTGACACATAACCCACCTCCCCTTGCTGACCCATTCTGTTTTCTTCTCTGTGATGGAAATGTCTGTTCTGTGTCTTGTAGAACAGTGAGTGATGTGGAGTCTGGCTTCCGCTCCATCATATGACTTTTCATGGATCTTACTGTCACTGTCTTCCAGGTTTCCTGGAGCCTTGTTTCCCTGCTCCAGAGGCTCAAACACTTGCTCATCTCTCTGTTTCAGTTGTGTTGTCTCCTTAATTCCTCCCACCCCCCATTCCCTGCGATGAGGATTCACTTAGCTCTGCTTCCAAGCCCTCACCTGTCTGCCTTAGCTGCTCCTTGCTGCTTCTCAGTCTCCTCTCAGGCATCAATACCAGGTTCTGATTGCTGAGCCTTTTGTGCAGTCTGCCCTGCAGACTGAGCTCCCTAAGCCTTTAGAGCACTTGGCTCCTGCCTTGCAAGCTCAGCTCTCCCCAAGCCTCATGAACTCTGTCTTGGAGCAGGAACAGTTGTCTCTTCCTGACACATGGCTGGCAAATGCTTGGAAGTAACAAAAATGATTTTTGCTTACCTTGGCCCATGGCTGGTTCTGGCTACCATGAAAATATTCAGCTTCTGCTTGCTCTGGTGGGCAGTGGCTCCTTCCTGCAGCTGTGCTAAAAGCTGTCCTCTTGCAAAGTTGTTTGCTTGGTTTCTTTGTACAGGGTGGGACGTGGTGCTGCCACCTTTCCAGCTTATCTGGTGTGCAGATGTTGAGGGCTCTTTTATCTCTCAGACCACACTGGAGGAGGCTACAGATGAGGTGAAGCATTTAGAGACAGCCAGTGACAATTCCTTCAAGGAGCTGTGCACTGAGGAGCCCAGAGTAGGAAATGCAAATCTAAATATGGCTCTGAACAATGCACAGAGTGCACTTCCAATGTAACTGTTGGACAGCTGCTCTCCAACATTGACCCCAAGCTGTTTAGATCCTAAACCCTTCAAGGAGTTAAAAAATATACTGAGTACATCCATTGCTCTTGTGACTAATTCAGAAAAGTGCAACCACTTAAAAATGAGAAAATGTGTTGAAAGAAACTACTGAATTTGTGTAGCTTAATGGAGGTTATTTAAAAATATTGAGCTAGAGACTTGGACTAAATATGTTCCTAAAGTTGCTGTAATATAAAAAGAATGCCACTGGATTGATAATAATTGGTCAAAAGACAAGAAATAAGGTATCAGAAATGAACAGCTTTCACTCTGGAGTGAGTCATTAATAGTTTTGCAGAAACCTATGATCTCCAAAAACTTAAAAATAATTTGAGAAGTTGATTACATAATATAGTCCAGGGAGTTCAGTGGTTTCCTAGTATTTCTTTATTAAATTTTACAATTGTTTGCTTATCTGTGTCATTTAAGCTAGAAACAAACTCTCTTGAGTTTTAGGTTTTTTGTATAGATTCACTTCCACAGAATAACTGCAGAGTGTTTGAGGCTGGAAGGGACCTCAGAGGTCATCTTGTCCCAGCTGCTGCCCCAGCAGGGTCACCAGGAGCTGCTGGTCACCTCTTGTGGTGACGAGTCCAGCCCTGGGCACAGCACTGCAGGTGTGGCCTCAGCAGTGCTGCCCAAGGCAGGAATCAGCTCCCCTGACCCTCTGGCAATTCTTTACCTCGGGCAGCCCGGGATATTGTTCCCTTCCTTGTGACAAGGGCACGCTCCTGCCTTGCGTGAGCTTTGACTGCTCTGACTTTATTGCAAAGCCTGGAGGTCACAAAGCCAGATTTGCAGAAGTTGGGAATGCTAAGAAGAATATTGGGAAAATCTTCCAGAAAATTCTGTATTTGTTGTATACATCGCTCAATGTCAATTATATGTGATTTTTGTATATGTCTTGAACTTTTTTTCTTACATAAGGAGCTAAATACGGTATGTGATGGCTGATTTGTGCTCTTTCAGTCTAAGCAAATTTTAAACTGACTGTGCTCAAACTTCTGACTTTCCTTGCATGATCAATGAAGTGCACTGAAATGCACCTTTGCAGTAAATGTGTGAGTTTTGAACCTCTAAATCGGGGTGGTTTAGATACAGAGGTATTTATCCCATCATCACTGGCTTGTGACGACTGTGCATACACACAGTACCATCTCTTGGTCAAACTGGCAACTGCAAGTAACATTTCCTGCACAGGATTTCCTGCGCTTCAACTCTGAAAAGAGACCTACTTATTGTCCCTTTAAGTTTTTCTTGGGCTAAAAAAGCCCATGGAGAAGGTTAACATGCAAAAGAGAGTTCTGCATGTAGTATTCAAGTGTTTGTACTGGCATTCCATCTGGTGAGAATGAGCCCCCTGTCCCCAGGCTGTCCCTACATCCAGGGCTGCCCCATCCCAGGTGCAGAATCCAGCACTTGCCTTTGTTAAACTTAGATGGTTTTGTCACTTCTCTATCCACTACATCCCTGACATGGTCCTAGAAATCTCGAGAAAAAGTAATTCATAAGATAGATCCTTGAAAATGTCCATCCTGCCTGGATATTACTTTATTATTTTATGGTGTATAGGAATACTTGTTTTACAGGTCCAAACATAAATCCATAAAAACTTTATTACCTTTAAAAATAGAAGCTTAAACTGAGTGAGCATCTTTTTATAACAGGATCTCTCTCTGAATATGGTGATCAAAAATTACATACACCCTTTTATTGTGTCTACACTTCCAGCTTTGATGTGGCATACCCATGAATTAGATAGGAATTTTTATTTAGAGGGAGACTTTTTGTTGCTTTAAAGCAACCAGAAATTCTTACACTGTGCCTTTGGTTTTATCTTTTACAGTGAGCAGAGCCCTCTACATGCAGTACAGGAGAGGGACAGACCAAGACGTAAAGCAGTGAGGCTTTGGTGGCAGAAAAATGTCATTTGAAACCAGAAACTTCAGCTATTTCTGGTTGATTTTTTTATTTTTTAATCTGAATCTAGAAACTTAGAAGAACAGAATGATGGGGAGAAACATTCACTACCCTGGAGGCTGATTTCAGTGTGTTCCAGGACCAATTCATGGTTGTGAAGGTGTCATATCAGTGAGTGCTCATTGGATATTTTTTGGAGTGGTCAGACTGGAATGGGAGCTGGCTGGGTCAGCCTCTTGGGCATGCCCTTATTTAAACTGCATATTTATAAAGAAAAATACTGACAATTAGCCATTGCACTCCCCCGACTCCCACTGACTTCTGACCAAGAGCTGTGTAAAGATTGCAGGTTTAACAAAAGCAATTTAAATCCTTCCTCGGGCACTTAGATGTTTTTCTCTGTAATAATCATTAGTATAATTGAACAGTTGTCGGATGTTTCATGCAGGGAGAATGTGTTTCTCCTGCATGGCACTGGCCAGATCTGCATTTTCACACTCAAAGTGAGCTGGGTGTGGTTGCTGAGGGCAGATGGAAATGCTGACGCTGTGAAAACCCAGCGAGTGTTGCAAAGCCTGGGACTTGGCTCAGGCTCTCCAGCCTGGCTTCCCTTTGAACTGCAGCCTTCCTTTGCAGGTAGTTAATTAGGATGAGGTCATTGCAAGCTCTGTGACAAACACTGTCTGAAATAATTGCCTGGATTGTGTTTAAGAAGGAATACTGAAGGAATTTGGATGTTTTGGCCGTACTGTGTGTAAAATGTAATGTCAGTCTGCATTCTTGTAAGATTTAATGAGATTCTCTGAAATGCCATCACTACCTCAAGGCCTTCTCTGAGGCCAGTGGAGGATTGTCTGCCCTGACTCTCCAAGATCCTGCAAGACTTAATTGATAGGTGCAAAGCTGCCTATTCCCCTCTCCTTTGCCTGGAGAAATCTGAATTCCTGTGTGTATGTGTGTGTGTCCTTTTCAACCTTCATTCCAGTCTCTCTGGGCTGACTAGTTTTACCAAGCTTCCACATCCATTATAAGTATATGTGTGGGTGGCAAAATATTGTAATTGATGTAGTAAAATGGGACTTTACATGTTTTGAAGATTTTGCTGGCTTTAAATCAAAGAAATATTTAAATGAGTTCTCAGGTTAGTCTGTGTCCCAAAGTCAGTTTGTGAGCACGGGACATTCTGGGGGAAGCTGGTCCTGCATTGCTGGGCAGCTCTGACTATCAGGAGCAATAAGTCAATTTGTCTCTTAGGAGCATTCAGAGCTTTGCTGGATTGGCTTGTTAACTTTGCAAGGAGTGAATGGACACATTAGGGATTTAGATACGGGCGGCACAATGCCTCCCTCATGAATGATGATCTGCTTTAAGCAGCTTTGTGGCGTGAGGAAGAGTGACTGTTAATTGTGAATTTTCGTACACCTTTCTGATGTCCTCCTTTTTCTACTTTGCTACTTTCTCATTTTTCCAGTCATAAGAAGAGAGTTCTGTTGTATCACTGCCATATCTTATTGCTGTATTTTCTCTCTAGCAATAAGATTCAATGAGAAATTTAATCCTGGAATTTAATTATGTCAGCTACTTGGATAGTACTTTGGCTAGTACTGAATAAAACACATTTAGTGGATATAAGCATGGAGAAGTGAAGGTTTCAGGGACACCTTATAGTTCCTTCCAGTGCCTAAAAGGGGCTCACAAGGAGGCTGGAGAGGGACTTTTCACAAGGGTATAGGGAGATTGGACATGAGGGACTGGCCTTAAGCTGGAGGAGGGCAGGTTTAGATTGGATATTAGGAAGAAATTCTTCCCTGTGAGGGTGCTGAGGCCCGGGTAGAGGTGCCCAGAGCAGCTGTGGCTGCCCCATGATCCCTGGAAGTGTCCAAGGCCAGGTTAGATGGGGCTCTGAGCTGCCTGGGGTGGTGGAAGGTGTCCCTGCCCATGAAATAAGATGAGCTCTAAGACTCCTTCCAACTCAAATAAATTTATTATTCTGTGATAATTAAATTGCATTCCATGAAGCTTATAGAACCAGTGATTTTAAATGATGTTCCTAGGAAATCCAGCTGCTATTATTGCTACAGGCTCTAATGCTGCAAACCATCACACTTGATCCTCTCCTTCAAGTTTAATTATATAATGGCTCCCACTAGTAATTGTATGTGTGAAGGCCCATAAAACAGGCTAGAGAATGAGAAAGGTGACACTGTCTTCACAGTACAGTCCCTGGTACCTTTTTATTGGTTTCCGTTCATATTACATCACTTTATTTTGGCTGAGTAATCTGCATTTCTGTGCTTCCAGTCACAAGAATGCAGGAACACAGCACCAGCCTCATAAACAGGCAAAACTGAACTGCTGTGCAGGTCATATCACTGATTAGGGGCCACATGAAGCATCACAAATCCCTTAATGTCTGAAAAGTGGGTGCAAACCAAGTCCACCTGGAGCTGCCTGGTGCCACTCCTGTAGGGAATGATCTCAAACTCCACTGTTGAAGTCTCCATGGGGGCCATTCTTTCCACACTAACAGAGAGAATGCATTTGTAAGTTAAAGCAGCTGAAAATTTCTTGCTATGTATTCTTCTGAGCACCCAAATTTAAGACTATATGCCACCTCTCCACTCCCTGAGCATTCTGTAATTCAAATTGTGGCAAAAGCGGTGCAAAAACTCCATCTGCTGTATGGAGAGTACTGACATCGTGGCATTTTGTCCAAGGCTGGTGCAGATGAAAGCCATGAGGTTGACAGAATAATCTTTTTAAAAACCCCACCAGGTAGTCCAGATTTCCCAGATTTTCTCCAGATTTCCCACCAAAGTGAACAATGACCAGTCAGAAGTGTTTACATACCAGATTCGGAGTTGCTCTTTGAGCAGGCCGCTGCCCTCCGCTCTCAGGACACAGTCTGTCACCTCCTCACACAGGGGGTTGGTGAATGTGACCTCCACATTGACAGGCTTGTGTACCATAGCTGGACCCAGGACCTACAGAGAGAAAACATTCTGCATCAGTCTCGTGTCCTCATAATGCTTTTCTCCTTTCATTCCCATTGCAAACCACTCACCCTTAGGGTCACCTGGGCAGGAAGGAGCCAGGAATCAGCTCATGTGCGTGGTTTTGGGGAACAGAGTGTGAATGAGTGTGGTTAAGAATCAGCAAGCTGCTGTAGAATCAACCATTTAGTCCCTTTTTTAACTAGGTCAGTGCATGGTTTCATGTATAACATGATACTCATCAGAGTGAGAACACAAGTATTGGCATACATGGCTAACTACTGGAGGCACCTTAAATTAGCTTTAACTGGGCTAAATGAAAGGTTTGGGATTGGAGAACATGGGGGTGTGAGACAGAGGTGAATTGTGGTGTCTCAGGGAAAAGAATGCAAATCAGCAAATAAACATATTCATTACCTTATTTTGGCTGAGATAATGTGGAATTGGGATATCTGGTATATAGTTGTGAATAATGTAATATAAGGTAACATCATTGAGAGGTCCCAATTGCATTTCTCTATTACTGTCTCCATGTTTATAGGGAAGTTTCAATCAACAGAAACTTAAATGCTTCTTAACACTTAATCACTGAATTGGAGTAATTTAATCCAGATGCCTGCCCTACATAAACTGGCTTTGCTATTTGCATGACACAGCACAGAGACTTTGTAAAAAGTCTCACTAGAACTTGGCATTCAGAAATTGCCAGACCTGCAAAAAACCACAATTTTTTACTCCCGTGTGTGACCTTGCTTTTCTTGTATGCTACTGACAGAGTGGTTTGGGACAACTAATCCAGTCTGGAGGCCCTGAAGGGCTCTGCACATTACCATATTCCCTCTGTGTTATTTACAGTAAGATGAGCAGATAGCATTTGATCCCATGAGTTATGCAGCATTTAAATCTGCTGTCCAAAACCAGTTCAGCTCGTTTATGTGGATGTGATGGGCCATGCAAAGCCAGGACTGTCCCTGGGCAAACATAGTGCAGGATCTTTCCTGCAGGCTAAGAACTGCTTTTTATTCATTGTACTACATGTGTCAAAAGTCAGTTAAAAGTGGAAAAAAGAGAAACCTTCCAGTTCTAATTAATCACTTGGGAAGTGCTGCAGAAGGTGAAAAGTGACATTTATCATGATACAGTTAAAGAGCTTTCTTTGAATATTGGTAATAGAGAGACTCACAGCCCCAGGTGTTATCAGCTGGTCACTGAATGTGTCTTTGGTAAAAATCAGCCTTCCTAAATAAACTGGAAGATATTGATCAGACTTTTCTAACAGAAGGGGAGGTCTAAATATGGATGAGATTTCTTTCTCTATATTCTGCCTGTCCATTCTTAGGTAGACTTACCTGTAACTGTTGTAACACTGAGAACTTGATCAGTGCCACATAACAAGCACTGACAAGAATATCCCAGCACAGCTATGCCATGGAAAGATTTTTCTTTTTTTTAATGCATTTAATTTCATTTGTATCATATGGCCTGTTACTACAGCAACAAGATCCAAGATCAGGCATGATTTCATTTCCCATACTCCTTCCCATGAGGAAAGGGATGGAGTAGGAAGATGTAGGAGATAGTAGGAAGATAGTAGGAGATGGAGTAGGAATTCCAGTCGCTGCTTCTCAGCACATCTCTCAAGGGTCACAGAGGGGACTAGCTTTTACCTTGATGGTGAGAAAAGGATCCTGGAGCACAATATCCTTCTCAACCAGAAGTGAGGCTCCCCGTTTCATCTGGCACACAGCAGTCACCAGGATCTTCCTGTCATCCACCAGAGAGTTTTTGTACTGGGAGTAGGAGATCTTGAAAGAAATCTCTTTCACTGTAATGAAACAGAAATAAAATTTCCCTCTCTTCTTTTTTTTTTTTTTTTTCTGAGTATCAGCTATCTGTAAGATACCTGTGTTTTAAAGAGTAATTCTCTTATCACCCTGGGGCTACACATTTGTAAGTGTTGACACCAACAGGCAGGAATGATGCTCATGGGTGACTTCTACTCACATTTACATAAAGCACTAAATGATCAGGTACAGTTTGGTATCTGGGCAGTCTGAGGATGGATGGATGGATGGATGGATGGATGGATGGATGGATGGATGGATGGATGGATGGATGGATGGATGGATGGATGGATGTGGCAATACCTGCTGGTGTTTTTGTCATTAATCTGAAGCTGGGGTTTATTGCTCCTTCCTTGCAAAGAGGGCAGAGGTCAGAAGGGGGGTTGGTTGAAATGCCCTTGCAGATGCAGCTGTTCAGCCTCTGCCTTGCACAATCAGAGTTGCTGTGCCGGTGAGGAAGGCAATGGAACTCAGTATAGTGAGAAAAAGAATTCTGCTGGAACTCTGTAATGAATTCTAACGTGTTATATATTAGCTTGAGAGGGTAGTTCTGTCGATCTGTGCTGCCTGTCATTTTTCAGCACTGTCCCTCTGAAAGCAGGGCAGAGACCCCTCTCTGCAGGTGGCACAGCTCTTCCTGCAGCTGGTGGTTTCTGTTGTGCTGCTGTGAAAGTTGCAGGACTGTTTTCCTCCCTTTAATTTGTCTTTTTGTTTTGCTTAGGGGGAGCCAGCATCTCACTATTCTCCAGTCTATCTCTCTTAGTTGTTCTTGCTTAGCAAAAAGGGTCATAATGTAGCACCAGCAGTGGCTGTGCTGGGTCAGACAAAAGGTCACCCTGCTCAGTCTCCTTTTTGTCAGTGCCTGAAAGCAAATGCTGAAGACAGGGAAAATATGTGTGTTTCTTTTCCCCTGAATAGCCTTGACCTACAACTGTTTGCACGTCATACACTTCATGAGCCATTCTTTATTTTCATGTGATCTGACCACAACCCAAAACTGTATCTTGTCCAGTAATAAAATCAAAATTACCTTCTTCAGATCCAAGTTTAACAGACCTATGCAACTGCAAAATCTCTGCCTTGGGTTTTCTGGTGTAGAGAATAGCTGAAGCCTTCAGTTTAACCTTTATGGTCTTAAAATCTGCGACCAAGTTTTTGAGTGTCAAGGTAAGGAGGATGTCCTGGCCAACCATGGGAGATGCATCAAGGAGCAGCTTCCCTGAGATGCTGGGGGTTTGTGCAGGCTGTGCCCTTGAAAATCCTCTTCTGGACCTTGGAATTCTGCTTCTTTTCCCAGGTCTTTTCACACCCAGCAGCTTCAGTGCTTTCTTGTACACCTGCCTTTCTTTCAGGGATCCTGCATTGAAAGGTACCATGGTCAGAGATCTCGTGCATGTACATGCTATGGTGCCATGAGTGATCTCAGACATTTAGGGAAGCTGAGAAGGGCAAAGACAATCAAGAGCAGAAAGTGAGGTCTGACCCTAATGTGAATTTTGGCACAAAAGCAAATGAATGTGCGTGGGCATGAAGGCTGGAAAGTAAAACCTGCCCAGGTGCCCAGCTGGCTGCTCATGGGCACCCTTTAGAAGCTGTGGGCAGTAGGAAGGTAATTCTGGGGGAGATCAGTTCTGCATAAGGTGGAGCAGTTACCATCTCCTCTGAAACTGAGAAGGATGAAATAATCCTTTTGCAGAAATTCTCCCCAATCAGCTCTCCAGAATGGCTGTTGTTTCAATTGAATCAATATCAGCAAGTAAGGAGCCCTAAGACTTTGAAAATCCACAATTGCTTGGCTCTAGAAGTAAAGAAATTTACTCAGTGCTCAGTCCAACAAAGGCCTTAATTCTTTTCACACCTGATCATCAGTGGCAAAACTATTGCAATAAAGAATTTACCTTCTGGATATTTGTAATTATCAGTGACATCCACACGGGCGTTAGTGCCCACTGCTTTGGTGCTGATAAATTTCCCAATCTTCCTGGTGTCAGAATAAATTCTCTCTTTTCTTTTCTTGCTGTAGCGAATCCAAGTAACACAGTCAGCATTCACTGCTGCAAACACAAATGGGCTGTCGTAATCCAGGTCCACATCCCCTTCCTTAATGGCTCTGGTGGAGGCAGGACCACACTGATAGATGCCTGCATTACAGAGGGGGAAGTTGAACAACATAAATCCTCATGCTGACAGCAGGAGGGAGAGGCAGCCACTCCAAAGACACATTTGGGAGAAGTAAAACGACATAAATCCTCATGCTGACAGCAAGAGGGAGAGGCAGCCACTCCAAAGACACATTTGGGTCAAGTACAGTGTTTTAATGTCTGTGTGATGTGGTAACAGCGTGCCCCGAGATTCCAGGTGCACTTTGGATCAAAAGGTGGGGCTGCACAGGAGGCTGGTGGTGATGGGTGCCGTGAGAAATGGTCTCACCCACCAAAGGCTGCATGCAAAACTGTCAGAGGGAAGGAGAAGTACAGTCAGAATGAGAGATGGGCATCAACAGTGCTGGGTGTGCATTGAGAAGAGCCAGGAAACTGAATTTGTTCAACCTGGTAGTAAGGAATGGGATTGTGTGATGTGAGCAGCTAAGACAAGCAGGGGTGAGATAAGTGAACTTAAGATGTGCTGGCTTTTGTGGAGGCGGAGAATTGAAATGAAAAAAGAAAATTGTTATGCTGCTCAGCAATCCAGAGGCTGACAGAAAAGCTCCTTACTGGAGATTGATGTGGGTGTTGCTTTTCTTGTGCACCCAAATGAATGCTACATCTACAGGGGATATATAGAAGAGAATTGTCCTGAAATTTTTGGTAATTTCAAATTTCAGTTTTTTACTCCTGGCAATCCTTAGGAGTAACATTATCTACAGGTTTTTATATTTTCAACAGTGTTACCTTTGCTTCTTTCCTGGGGTGTTGCATCCAGAACCTGCCATCCATCATAAAAAGAGCCGAGGTCTCTTCTAACAAACCAACTTTCATTCCAGACATGGAAATTCCTACAAGGGAGGTAGAATGCAGAATATCAGATTTGTACAATGCAAGAAATAATTCTAATTCAGTGAAGGAAAGCTCCACTGTGGAGAGAGCAGCTGCTGTACTCCTTACATGAGCACCTCCTTCCCCTTTTTGCCAGCTTTTTGTGTTATACCTCTGAGAAAGGTCGGGATGTTATGAAAAAGAAATATTAAAAGGAAAATACTTCATTTCAGAGTCAATAATTCAATATTGGACATTCCTGAACAAAAAGACAAAGGTCTGGAGTGGAGTTTTATATCACTGGGATCATGAGGTCAGGGTGGTTTCTCAGGAGCATGATTCTAGATATTTTAATTAGTGGAGAATATAATGGAAGAAATATAAAAGAAATATGTATATTTACCACACACTGTCTTCACTCAAGTGCAGGTTGTTTCCAGACACATCAATGTACTTATCAATACTCAGATTTAGGTTCTTGTCATGGGCAGAGTTGAAGTTTGTAATAACACGAGTAGGTATTCCCAAGCACCTCAGTACTGCAATATAGAATACCATAAAAGCTCTGTAAACCTATTTTGCAGACATATAGAAAGTTTTTCTCTTAGTCACACAGTTTAGTGCATGTTTTCAGTGGTGAAAAAAGCCCTCAGAAATTTCCCTCCAGCCATGATGCAAGCCACACTCATTGTGCAAAATTGCTTAAAAGACACTTTGACTGACATGACATTCTTAGCTGTCATGTCCTTTTTAATAAGATTTTGGTTCATCCATTTATTTTAATCTTTGATTCCTTATCCTGTTCTCTCTCCCATTTTCCCTCTGTTTGTTCCTTGTTTCTTTTTCTGCTTATGGAGATACACCTCTCAATTTTCCTTTGTATTTTCCCCACAGAGGTTTTGGTGTCTCAGAGCAGCTCTGATTGGACACTGCTAGAATTAAATTATTTTCCTGACTTGCAGCTCCCTTTACAGGTCCTCCGAATTGTGACTTGCTCTTGTCATCAGCTGGTAAGATACAGCAGTAGAAAACTGGCAGTGTGAGAAAATGGACTTAAAAGAATACTGGTTTTCTTTGAATCCTTGCTTTGAAACAGGAAACCTTGCTCTTTTCATCAGCCCAGCCTGAAAAACCCTTTTGGTTTTTGCTTACTCACAAAGTTTTGTGTTTGCTCACAGAGCTGGCATGCATTATTACAACCTGTAACCTGAAGGATTAACCCTTCACACATGGAGAGAAGAGGTTCCTCACTCTTCCCTGCCAGAGCTGAAACAGCCTGAACAGAATTGTCTCAAAGTTCAGTTCGTAGTGAGCTGCTGTCAGAACCCAGGACATCCCTCTGGCTGCTCTGCGTGACTCGAGACCCTGGCAAGGGGCTCTGAGACCTTGGCACAGAGTCCAAAACACCTGTGCCTTTGGTTTTAGCCCACGGAAAAAATTACCAACTTTATATGAGGATTTAAAAGCCACAAGAGTTTGACTAGAATGATAGTTAATTTATCACAGGGTGAAAATGTAGAATTTTGGGGATTTAGAATGGGGGTTCAAGAAGTAAGATGGAGGAATCTGGGTGTGTCCTGTCCTTCTTCTTCTTCTTCTTCTTCTTGTCCTCCATCTTCTGCTAGGATGGTGATGGTTCGGGATTGGTTTAGAGTAGAGACAAACTGTCTAACATAGGTGATAGGTATTGGAAAATTATTGTAAATAAAGTACACGTAGTTCTTAGTATAAAAAGCTAACACCACCCCAAGGATGGTCAGTGTGCCACAAACCAACCTGCCAGAGAAATCTCAGCAGGTGAGAGAAAGAATGGAATAGATAAGAGAAAATAAACAACCTTGAAAAGCAGAACCAAGGAATCTCAACTTCTTCGGTCACGGGGCTGGGAAAAAAGTATTTCTAATACCTCAGGAGCCATTTCAAGCACAGAAAATGCGAGAAGCTGCGTGTGTGGTGCCATTTCCAGCAGCGCCAGCGTACCTGTGCAGGTGACTCCTGCGAAGACCCAGCACTGCCCGTAGCGCACGGGGCGGTAGCGGGCGCGGTGCCAGCGGCGCAGGATGGTCACGCTGCCGCTCCAGCGCAGCGGGTTCGTCCCCGAGCGGAACCTCCCGCTCCACTTCCCTTCCACCACCCCCTTATCGTCGTTGCTGTTCACCTGAAAGAGTCCTCCTTGTGAGAGAATTAAGGTTTTTACAGGAAAAGAGAGAGGGAAGTAGTTAGAGGTGACCCTGTGTGCGTAGCACTGTTCTTGTTGACCGGGTGATGGGACAGAATATTTGAATTTTAGACAGAATTTTGTCTGCTCAAAGGCCACACACAACTGGACCAAACCCAGACTAGATTGTAGAATCTGGTGATTCAAAACTGACTTGTTTTCAGTACAAGTGATCCCAAATGTACTGACTGACACGTATTTACATTTTCTCTGTTTCATCCATTGATCTCTCCTCCTTCTATGTCATTACTCTGCTAGAATCTGAATTCATGCTGCTTCACATTCTCAAGTGATTTATGGGAGCCTTGAGAAATCCATCTTTTCTCTGAATGTGCATTTGTTGCAAATGTGCAGATAGTACAGCTTGCCCAAACTTGTTAAATGTGGTTGCATAAATTTGTGCACAACCATTGTAGAGCCTTGTTTAAGTATCAAGTGTGGTGGTACAGGATGCAGCAAGTTATTTTTATTATTTTTTCCTTAATTATTTGTAGTTGTAGTAATTTTGTACATCTGAGTAGAGTTATTTACTTTATATTGAGGCTGAGAATGCCTAATGTGAGTGCTGTCCAAAAGGCTGAAAAATATCAGTTATAAAGGAAGAATTTGCTAAGAGTTGTGGTGAGGCATGTGTTATTTATACAATAGAAAACTTTTCAGCTGCCTAGTTGTGCATTTGTGAGGAGGAGTTGTAACTATTTGTTGCAGGAAATGGTAAAAACCTCACTGAACAAATATCCCTTAAGTAAAGAATGCTAAATTCAAACATTAAATGCAGCTGAACCAGCACTGGTTTTCCAAAATATTTTGTGCTTCTCTTGGGTGTTTGAAAAACTTAGCAAGTGATTTCAGAATAGTCAAAGGCTTTCCAAATTAGTGAAAAGTTCTAATGGACTGAGAATCTGTCAGGAAAACACATGTGAGGTTTGATGTTTCTCAGAAGTTCTTGGAAACATTCCTTCAGTTGTGACCAAACTTTTGGGAAGGAGAATAAATCTCCATTTTACCTATTTTGTAGCTATTTTTTGCTTGGCTACACCTATGAAACATTGAGGATTTCATGCTGAATGGTGAGTGTGGGTTGGGGTTTTGTTGGTAGGTGTAAGTACAGGATGACTTTACCGTGGCACTGATAACCCTGCTCACGTAGACAGGGCTGTTCCTCCTGGACACATCCAGAGCTGGGTCCTCACGGTGGTTCAGGCTCCGGTCCAGAACAGCCAGAGAGATATCCAGGATGTCCTCTTCAAACTGGAATCAAAACAAGCAATATATCAAAGTTCATTTCATAAGAAAACCCAAGGATAAACTCCCCACCTGGTTTCCTTCTCTGAGCTTGGGAGGAAGATGGGAATAGAAGAGTTTTCTGTACTGTTAAAGAAAACTGGGGCAAGAGGAAAATATAATCATTAAGCTGCCAACTCTCCACAGTATTTTAAAGATGTCTGAGCACAGTGTGGGTCCATGGCCACTGGCATTCACAAGGACATTATGTGCCTGGTGGCACAGACAAGATCACTGTGGGTTTGGCTCAGCAGGGCTCACACCCTCCCACATCCTGCCCTGCCCCTTCAGGCACCTGTCTGTTATGAAAGCTTTACCCTCATGGGCTGCCCCCACCTCATATCAGGTGATCTGATCTGAAAGAAACCCACAAAAATAATTATTGTGGATTAGGGTCACCAAGACACTGCTTGGGCCCAGAGAATGCCCCAGTGCTTGGCTGGATGGATGTGGCCAGGCAAGGATGGCCCTTGGCCTCTGAGACAGAAAGGAACCCTGGCCTTGTTTCATTTATCAATGTGAAAGCAACCATGGGGTCAGGAGGATAAATAGAAATGCTGTCTGCAAATGCTGGTGCAGTTGGAGGGCATGAAGGGGCCGGGGGTGGTCCTGGCTGGCCTGGGCAGCGGCAGGATGGCTGTGTGCCTGGAGATGGGCTGTAGTTCTGTCTTTGCAGTGGTTACACTTGGAGGGCCAAACTGCTCTTCAAAAATTCCAACAGGACTTGTTTCAGTTGAGTACATTTGGGGTATCCTTTTAGGGTCTTCTGTCCCATTACTGAACACATTGCATAATATAGTTTTACCAGTTTTTCTAACAGGCAAAAGAAAACTTTTGCCTAAAATTATGCTTTGTTTCTTTTATTTCTGTATGAGCACATGCCACACAGAGGAAATGATTCTGATGCTGCTGTCTGTAATGTAATGAAAAATGAGATACATATCTGCAAGAAGATCTGAAGTGAGGAATATTGAACTCTTATACTATGAGAGAATGATTTTTTTCTCCTCAAGGCTCTATTTACCCACTACTCTTATTTTTACAGTTCTGGAAGAGGTGATGCTATTTACCTGTCCATAGTTCCAAGCTTCTTCTTGAATATCTTTCTCCACTCCCTGAAAGATGATTCCACTGTCATTCAGGACATACTCCTGCCTCTCCTTTTCATTAGCCATGTAGACATCATCATCTGCAAGCAGAGTGAGACATGATGGCTGGAAGGAAATGGTTTTGCTCTAACTGAAAATCTCAAATAGAGAGCAGTTCTAGGGATCAGATGAGATTGCCCATGCATTCAGCCTTAGGACTCTCTGCTACACCTCTGTAACCATTAGAAAGTAAAATAAGCATGAAATTCCTTTCAGGGAACTGACTGTGTTCCTGTCCCTGCGGTAAGCACAGTATGTATCTTACAGGCACTTGTTACTTGTTTTACAAATGATTGCAAGAACCAGAGGAAAAATCAGAGGAAAAAAATTCTAGAATGAATATTTGTAATATTTACTCCCTTTGATTTCTTATCCTACAAGCAAGAGTCTTTGATGCCTCTCAACACTGAAGAAGGGACAAAAACTTGATCCTTGATGTTAAGCAAAAAAACAACTTTCTGTAGCTGTGACCACCAGGCACAGACTTCACTGTGACACCCAGATTTCCTGGCTGAGACAATGAGTTATTTGGAGGTTCAGAGCATACCTGGACACCAGGGATTGAAGAGTAGCACAAACTGGCCCAGGACTTTGGAGGAGAGCTTGCTCCCAGCGAGGACCTGGAGCTGGAGTTTGTATCGCCCGACGACGGCGTCGGCTGGGCTGAGGATGCTGAGGCTCAGGCAGCGAGGCTCACTCGACTCCTGGGTTGCACTCCAGCCATTGGAACCCTCCTCAGAAAGGCTAAATACGGCCTTGGTCTGCTGGGATTCTTCTGGAGATGGTCCTGCCAGAGGGAATGGTGGTTTGTGGGAGGTAGAGGTGAATTATGTTATGGAGATAACACGCAGCGCTGCAGGGATGTCCTTAGGAGCAGAGATACAGCCTTGGTGTGGAAATGAGGATGGCTCCTGCCTTCCTTTGAATTATTTACTGTCTCTTGCCTTAAGGTGTAGGTCAAACTTTAAAATGGGAACTCCTGAGCCTAAAAGGGCAAGGAATCCTGAAGGGAACAGGGCAAACTTTAATGTTTCAAGAATGGGCTGTGTACACCTGTAAGGCACAAGTATTTTGGAGCTGGAATAAGCTGGATATGAGATGACTGCCATGGGGAGATTACCTGTGCTTGCAATAAAGGTGAAGTTGTCCCAAGATTGTGCTGTTGTTTTGAGGTTCAGAGAGATGTTGAAGGGCTGCCCTCTCCTCAAGATGAGTTCTGTGCTGCTGTAATCAGAGGTATGGTGTGCAGCTTTATTTAGTTTGGATTGCCAGTTGACTTTTCCTATTTTTAGGGCTGAGAAGACACAAGACATGTTAATTAAAAACATTTTCCTTCAGACTTGCACACCTTTTCATTGTGTCTAATGTACTAATTTTATTATATTTTTGTATAGCTGGCATTATGTGCTATAGGAACAAAGAAAAATCCATTGTTATTAAAAATTGAAAAAAAGCCAGGGAGTTAGACAAACAGCTAAAATATGAACTCTTTTCTGTAGGGTTCTTTCAGAAAAGATAAAAACATTCCAAAATTCAGAGAATTCATCTTTAATTTAAACAAAAAGTCAAAATCTTTTGTGTTTAGATAAGATTTGTTAAAGTCTGAAGAGACTTCTATTCCTCATGTTCCTGCCCTGTTTCTGTGGTGATAGCTAGTTCTCATAATGTTTTACAGATTTACAGAAAGAAAAATTAAAACTATTAAAGTATTAAAACTCTCATCAGGAAATGCCAGGCTGGTTCTGGAAACACTGCCTGACAATGATGTCTAGGAGGTTGGTATCTTCAGTGTGGAACTTGCTTGTTATCTTCTCACGTATCTTGTATCTAAATTAATTTACAGCCTGTAGCTTGAAGCTGGGTGTTATTTCACACTCTGTTGGAGAAAGATTACAAGCAGAGGAGTGGCATATCTCGAGGCAGTGCTATGGGTTGCTCTATTGTATCATGATAGGTTGCCCAATGTTGAAAATGAGGCACTGAAGCTTAGATTATAAAAGCTTCAAGCTTTCTCTTTCCTTGATAAATTAAAAAATTCCCACAACAACAAACAAGAACAAAGCAGAAAAATGCAGGTTTCCCTATGAAAACAGGTGTTTGGAAAGCGCCCTTTTCCAGTATGATATTCCAGAGGAGTTTCAGGTGAATAAAACCTCCTGCTCTGAGTAGAGCCTGTTAACCCTGCGCAGAATAATGCTGCTGTAAGCATTTCCATAATTTCACTCAACCAAGAAAGGGGCTCATGTCTGAGAGAATCTATAGGCTTCTACTATAATAATAGGGTGAGATTTCAGTTTTCTGCTGCGTTTGCAGCACGGAGTTTTATTTTGTGAAGGCTTGATAAAGGCTCAATTGTACGAATTTTCCAGCTTTTTGGAAGAATTGTGCATTTCTGAGGCATTCTCCAGGCAGTAAAGGCCTGGAGCAAGTGACTTTCCTGTAGGCTGTGTGCATAAGCATGTGTGAGTGTTTTCAGTTAGGGGTCTTGCTTCAGATGTATCACCTGGAGACAAAAATTCCATTGGCAGGAGTCTGAGTTTGAGTCACATGGTGTGAAATGCCTGGAAAGCATGTTGCTTGCATCATCACTTCATTTTCCTGCCTTAAACATGTTTAATTGAACAGGACCATGGAAAGCATCATTCCTAATACCAAGTCTTCTAATTTAAGGGTGACTTAGAAGGTGTTTCTGAAGGGCACTTGGAGTCAGGGTTTGAAAAGGAGTCAGTTTGCCTTGCTGCACTTTATCCATGTGTATCCTGAGTGCCCAGGCTCTGCAGGGCAGGGATGCAGGAAACTGAGAGCATTTTGCACATTTGTAAATAAAAATGTCATGCACAGAGGATTTAATTATATGAGTGAGGCTCTGATGTTAAAGGACCTAACAGTGCTATTAAACACTGTCAGAGTGTCACAGGCAAGGTCAATATGGAAGAGGGGAAGTGAGCAGAAGCAGGAAAGATAAAGAAGGCAGTGGCTAGCATTGGTTTCCTCTAACAATTTACTGCATCAATAGTTTGATTTGCCTTGTGAAGTTCACGGCTACACAGGCATTTCCAGAGAACATGTGCAAGAGATCAGGAAGAAAAGTTCCATATACGTGGCAAGAGCACAGTAAAGCTTGATGCCAGTCTTTTCTCCACGTGAATCTCAAATTTATCCTTGATTTGATCTTCACAGTTTCAATTTCAATCCTATAATTTATTTTTCTTCTTTCAGGGCCTGTGAGGATTATTTTCTGTAAGTCAGTCAGTGTAAAATTGACCAAAAATGTGTTTGGGTGTCCATGCTGTAACGGACAGACCTTGGGAGCGTGCTCAGGAGAAAAAGCCTGGTGGTCACTGCTGAAGATGCTGACCATGGTGCACAAAGGGTTCTCTTTGACTGAAAGATGAAACTCTAAAAGTAAAACGTTTTTAAGCTAAACTTTGGAGTCTGTGTGTGAGTATTCCATGGTGCACGTGTCTAAATCGAGATCTTTACAGTCAGCAAGAGAGTGAGCACAGAGAGTGCCATCCCAGACAGACAAACAGCACTCAGCTGGCAGAGCCCCTCTGGGGAGCCCAGAGACCACCAAGGGACCTGGCTGAGGCCAGACTCCATCTGATCTTAGAGCCTGGAATTTCCATGTAGCAGTTTGATGCCCCAATCACCAGCCAATAGTTAATTAGGTGGCTGCAAAAGCACTGAATAGAGCAGTTAATTGATACGATAGAAAGATATTTTCTTACTCTACTTTTTGTGTTACTGGAAAAAAAAAGGTTCAAGACTCATAATAAAAGAAAAAAGAAAATCAGTTCTAGTAGAAAAACCAATAAATACACTTAACCTAAAAAAGCAGAGTTCCTGAGAGAGCAGCAAGATGTAATTTATCTCATTTCCTCAGCAAATATTGCTCATCTGGATTGGAAGAGGATGTGTGGAGCCATCAGGCTGGATGAACTTACCTGCCATAAGGATTCCTTCTTCCTTTCCACCCTCGTGCGTAGCTCAGGGTACAGTTACAAAGGTGTGCAAGAACATTCTAAATCCTCTTCCAGCAGCACCAGTAATGAAAGGCTCAGGACTGGACTTGGCTACCTAGGCTGGAGTTTATACAAGCTGGGTGTGACCTGTGGTTGGTAGCTACTGTTTTTGTAGTGATACCCTACGTGAGCATCCACTGATGAGTGCTTTAATTGCACAATCTTGAATCCAATTATCCTTATGTAAAACTGGTGAAGGACTGAGGAAAGATGAGAATCAGTATTCTGGCATTTTAGAGAGGAAAGCATCCAAAATTGGGCCTAATGAAGGAAATACTATCTTAAGTAGACAGAAGCAACTTAATTTTAGATGGTTTGGTTTGTGTCATTTTTGGGTTTTGGGGACTGTGTGTACAGAGGGCAAGTGTAGACTAATGTACCTATGGTACAGCACACTGTGTGGGAAAAGGAGTAATCCAAGGAAATTTATAATAATTAGTGTTACTGCCACTAGCTTTTTTCCCCCCACCTTTTTTTAAAATAGACATCTATCTGAAGATCTTCCATATTACTGCATATAACTCATTTTGTCTTTGCCACATTATTGTAATAATGCTTCCTTCTCATTACCTGTTTCTGACATGATTATAATCTGCGTAATATAATCTGCATTTCTTCTCTAAGGAGAAACACTTCCCAGGGAGGGGGCATTGTTGTGCAGTCAGCTCTGACTGGAGACTTGGTTAAGTAAAGAGAAGTCTTTAATGGCTGCCTCTGCTTCTAATAATTTTTCTTTGTAGTTTGGTGCTCATCACACATGCACATAGCTTCTCTGTAGCTGTTTGGCATGGCAGGGTTGGTTGGGCCCTGGAGGAAGCTGCAGAGCTGCTCTTCTGGTGTGAGCCCTGCCCTCTGTAATTACAGCACTCTGCTCCTGCCCTCTCCTCCCTCATCCTGTGCAACAGCTTATCTGAAACATGCCCTGGCCATTTGTCCCAAGAGTAGGCTGCACACTGCTCTGGATTTCCAGTGAACTGTAGTGAGGAGTAAGGGGTGTCAGGAGCAGGGATGGTCTGTTATTTTCCTCCCCTCTACATCCTGCCCTGTGTCTTTCTTTCAGTTCTGTTTTCTGTTTTGTTTTCACTTTCATATCAAGATTGCCAGGAACCAAAAAGGCAAATTAAATGCCTGCAGTTAAAATACATTTTTTAAAAAGGGAATCTAAAGGGGTATTTTTATGGCTTCTTATGTGGTGTGTGTGTGTGTGTGTGTGTGTGTGTGTGTGTGTGTGTGTGTGTTTTTCTATAAAAATCTGTGATTATATCTGGATCCCTCAGACTCTGAAACCTCAAACTCTGAACTGTCAGACAAAAATGCCCATGCTCATAACCCCCAACAGCTCTCTTCCAGCTTGTTAATTCTGATTTAAACTTTTTGTAAGTCACACAGCAAATACAACTCCTCAGGCTTGGCAGAGCTGTTTGCACACCACCATTGCCCCACATCCTGCTCTCAGGGTGAGCTGGCAGCTCCTGTACCTGCTCAGTCATCACCTGGAGAGGCTGCAGGAGCAGGGAATCCTCACAGCCACTTAAGGGTGGCTTTTGGGGCAGACCTGGAGATGCTGGGATTGGGAACCCACAAAAGAGGTTTCTCTCTGCGGACACTGACAGGTGTGGGGTCAGGGCTGCCCTGAGGGAGCCACAGGGAGGGTTTGAAGCCAGATGTGTTCCTTGTCCTCATGACCTTACACTGGTGGGCAAGAGGAGTAATTCACCCTGTGCTGCTGGGCTGCCACGCTATTGCAAAACCTTATTGCTTTGTGGAGCCTGGGACTCTGTCAGCTGCATGAGAATTAAGTTACTGTTTTGAATATGTACATGAGTTCTCCACTCTGTGACAGGCCTGTGCCCACAGGCTACACAAATACTGCCAAGCATCACTTTTACCATCCTCCCTAGGCTTTTTTCCTCCCCATTCATGGAACTGTAGGTGTCAAAAATACAGATTAGATATTAGGTGAACAATGGAGGAAATGTTCCATTATTCTAGGTTAGTGGCTTGTGAAATGAAGAAAAAAAAATCCCTTTTCCTCAGACTTGTGATTTCTTGTAATACCCGATAGAATGTATAAATCATTACAAAACAATACAGTTGAGAATGATTTTTATTTATTGCTGACAATTAGAATTTGGTCAAAGGGAGATTGTATTAATTATTTGAGGGAAGAGTCAAAACTGGGAGCTTAACAGAATGAGATTTGAAAATAGTGAAACTATTTCTATAAAGAAGGGGCTGAATTTTTTTCTTTTGTCAGGGGGTGGGAGGGAAGAGAAATACAATTGGAGACTAAATAGTTAAGCACCATGAAAGCAGACTTGATTCTATTGCAATGTAAGAGGTCATCAATTTTTGTGCAAAGTTCCTTTCTGTCACCCCTGTCCCTATACAGAGGAGAGTGTCTTGCTGTGTTAATGCTGAAATGGAAGGCTGATTCCATCACATTATGCAGGGGCTACTGCAATTGTTACAAATCCCTTAACATGTGAAAATTTGTCACAAGAGAAGTCTACTTGCAGCTGTAAGGGCCCAGCCCTCCGAGGTGTGAACTCAAAAAATATTTTTGATCTTTCCCTCGGTGCCAGTCGTGCCAAACTGAAAAAAAAAAAGAATAGAAAAAGAAAAAAAGAAATTTAGATCAGGCTTGAATTGTCTTTTATGAGATTCCCAAGAAACAGAACTGCATTTACTTGAGACCCAGCCTTGTGTTTTGAGAATTACTTAGGGTTTGAGGCTTTGTGTAGACTAAGAAATGAGAAAGGACTTGAGGCTTCATGTAGACTAAGAAATGAGAAAGGACAGAACCATCTTCCTTTATTCTTAAATGGAATTATGGAAAAGAGAGGTGCAATGTCACAGCTTCATCTTAGGGCTGGATGCAAATTTGGATAGTCAGCACAAACTCAGAATAGAAAATCTTTGATGTCAAAGGTCAGTGCTCTGTCCAATGCCTGCTTGGTTCATATCCATTTTGGCAATAATGATTTTTCTAATGGCCATTGTGCTTTGGCTTGTATCTACTTTTGGCCTAAATTGGTTTAGTCTTTTACTGGAACAATGTTTTCCTTTTTTTATGGATTATTAAGTCCAAATAGTTCCACAGCCAAAGCAAGTCAGGCTGTTTTACCATAGAAGAAGCTTTAGGAAATGCAAACTATTACTCAACACTGAGCTGATCCATAAAGCAGCAGAGTCCAGAGGAAAAGAAAATAATAAAAATAACAAATTGCTTTTAGGTTTTGAAAAGGCAAGTTTTTTCTTGCTTTAAAGGAGAACAGAGCAACTTTCTGTTTGGGCTGAACCAAGGGGAGTGTCTGACTTGTTTGCTTTAGCCTAATTATCTTTGTAGTATCAGGGTATTGTATATGAAAATAAAACCAGAACGCCAAACCGTAGAATAAGCTGCAGAGAGACAAAAGAATTTGACAGGTGCATTTGCTTTCCCAGGAAAAAAGAATGTTAGCAGGTTTGAGTTGTTAAAGAAGCTCTATGTGGAAGAAACACCACACGATTAAGGAATCACCACACGATGAAGGAATCGTATGGTGTCACTTTTGTTTTCAGAAGTAGAAAATATAAAAAAGACAAGCCAAGTGTGTTTTTTTCCTTCTGTGTGAGAAGTCAGATGTGCTGTTGGTGGTGCTGGAGGCAGTGAGGGATTGCTGCAGGTTGCACTTACTTGATCTTGACCTGCTGGTTCATGAGGGTGACGAACAGCACGCAGCGGCTGACGGGCTCCGGGAGGGGGTTGGCGTAGGAGATCTCCAGGGACACAGCTCTGTTCACCACAACCCTCCGGGGCACCTGAGGCACAAAACACCTTTCTGGTCACTCCCTGGCTTATGTTTCTGCTCCCTGGAGTCAGGATTCAGTGGAGCTGCAAGTGGCATTTAGCTGGCAAACATTAGCTTTCCTCAAGTTTGAAGCTGGATGTGACAAACATTAGCTTTCCTCAAGTTTAAACCTGGATGTGACAAACATTAGCTTTCCTCAAGTTTGAAGCTGGATGTGACAAACATTATCTTTCCTCATGTTTGAAGCTGGATGTGGCTCAGCTCCATAGGGCTGTCCAGCTGTCTGCAATATTTTGTGCATCATTTCAGTGAAATAGAGCTCTGGCTCTACACTAACATGTCCCATGAAACCTGTCTGATATTTTGGTTGCTGAATGGCTTTTTTTCTTTATTGGCACATCATTGATTAGGATTAAAGTGCTAAAACAACATGAACTGGCTCTAGCACTGGTTAGAACTAAGGGTTTAAATTTGAATTTTGGCAGTGTTCTTCAAGGGCAACACAAGCACTTGCCAATACATGGAATGAAAACAAGGACTGAATGAAAACATAAGGCAGTGGCTTGTGACTGGGAAAAAAGAAGGTAACAGAGCTGTTCTGAAAAACAGGGCAGATTCAGGCCAAGGTTCAGAACTGACCTCTTACATCCTTCCATTCTCAATTCAAGCAGGCAGAATTTTGAAACAACATCTGAAATGGCAGCCTAAATGTAATAAATTTATCTCCAGGTTCTCATCTTAAGATCTGAGCTCCAGAAAGATCTTTTAGCTTCTGTTCAGTACATCAGGGAGAAAATTGTTCACCTTAATGATGATGTTTGTGTCCTCCAAAATGATTGTCTTCTCCACCAGCAGCTTCAGCCCCTGCGAGCGCATGACTTCACACAAAGCAGTCACTTGGATCCTTTTGTCAGTGGTCAGATATTTTCCATAATGAGTATAAGGGATCTTTACCCGGATATGCTTCCCTAGAATTCAGAGATATATTTAGGAACCATTATATTTCCAAAGCAAGCTAAAGAGAAAATAGTTACAGTGAGGGTTTTGTTCATTACTGAAGAGAAAAAAGATGGCAGTGGAGTTTGTTTATATTTCCTTCTTGTGAGACTGATTGTGTATTTCCCTCTTCTGGTGATCCTTGCCTACTTTAACTCATTTGACCCTTACACTTTTGAATAGAAGACATTGGCCTGAAACTGAGGGAGTCTGCTTATCTGCATTTCACTGGATTCCTGACCCTTTGTATTTCTTATTATTAGAGGTATAACTATTTTAATCTATTCCCTCCTTATAACCTTTTTATTTTACCTCAGTCGAGAAGAAAGTTTGGGTCAAGTTTCACAGAGATCCTTTTCAAGTGACCTGGTCAGCTGCTCATTGTAGTCCTACAACTTTTCTGCTGTGTATGGGAAAAATGTTTATCTTTGTAGCTCCTGGGGATGAAAAAGATCTCTATAATAATTCCAATAGTCTTCACTCTTCAAAAGAGAGACAGAGTTTCACTGTAACTTTTAAGCTTTTTCCTAGTTGATTTCTTTTCGTGTGTTGCCTGTTGGGTGCCAGAAGGCACACATCAGACTTTTTTTACTTGTTAAGAGTAAGATGTGTTCCTATGTAATAATCAGCACACACACACACACATGCACATATATATACATATAGAAACCATGATACACACACATAGTGCTGCTTCTGGAGCTGCAACATAAGTGTAGCCTCCTATGGAACATTTCATGAGACATCTACTTAATGCTTTAAGTAGTGCAAAATTTTCAGAAGAAAAAAAATAATGTAAAAAGTACTCATAAACAATGAGTAGCTGCACCAAAAGCTGATACAGGTACAATATGGATGCTTCTTCTTTCCAGTTGCCTTCCTGTGGCTGGGAGCAGAGCTGTATTGGCTCCTTAAGGACATTAAAAGTTACCTTGTTTAGGACCAAGCTCCACAGCAGTGGCTGCCTTCAGGATCTCTGCCACTGCTCTCCTCGTGTACAGGATGGTGGAGGCACTCATGTCCACCCTGATGCTCTTGCGGTCCGAGGAGAGGTTGCTGAGGACCAGGACCAGGTTAATGTCCTTGCCAAAAACTGGAGGTTCAGCCAGCTTGAATTTCCCAGCAATGCCAGGGTTTCTCATTGTCTCTGAAGGTCTTCCCCCAGGAGAGTCTGTGTGTCCTTCTGTGACATTTACTCCCAATATCTTACTCAAGGCCTTTCTATAGACTCGTCTTTCCTCAGAAGAACCTGGTGGAAGCAGAGGACCAAGTAAAATTCTACTTTTGTTGCAAATGCACTTCCTCTCTGTAAAGGTTTTCAGACCTATACAGGCTATCAGCATCACTCAGAAATATGCAATACCTAAAAGCTCCCTGTATCTTCATTAAACTCCATTCAGGTTTTTCACAGGGGATATACCATGACAAGGTGAATAAATCACTAAAATGAAATATGATGCATTTGTATTTGTTTAGAAGGGAGATTTCTTTTTCTCTGGTCAGAACATGCAGTAATGTGCTAAGTGATACTCTGCTGATCTGATGGCAGCCAGCCTCTGTATTAAACATGGTTGCAGTAAAACACTGGGGAGTGAAACCCTGAGGGTTTGTTTGCCTTGGGTAGTAAAATGTATTTTATAGCCCTGTTTTGTGTATGCATTAAATTTTACACTTCTGTGGAAGGGACTAAAGTATATTTTGTGTTGTCCCTTAATGAGGAAGCTACTGAATGCACAAACCCAGAAATATAGCACCCATTGTATTAAAAAAGTAATCTGAACACAATGGCAAAAATATTTTCTGAAGGCGGCGTAGAGATGTTTAAAGCAAGCAGGTTATCCATTCCCCAGCACCAAGGATTCAGTAGGCAATAAAAGGAGATAATTTGTGCTAATTCTTCTACCTTCTGGATATTTGTAGTTAGCAGTGACATCCACACGGCCATTGCTGCCCACAGCTTTGGTGCTGATGGACCTGCCAATGATTTCAGTATCACAATAAACTCTCTTCTTGCTTCCATCATTGTACACAATCCATCTGTTGCAGTCAGCGTTCACCTCTGAGTACACAAACAAGGTGTCGTAATCCAGGTTGACTTCACCCTCTTTGATGGCTAAGACAGATGCAGGGCCACACTGAAAAATTCCTAAAATGTAAAAAAAAAAAAATAGGTTAAACTTTTATTAGTTGTGCTCAGTTTGAAGAAGGACTCTTAGGTCAGGCTGAGAGCTCAGGCTGTTACCTCTGCTTTGTTCTTGTGGAGTTGCATCTAAAACCTGCCACCCATTGTATGCCCTTCCCAGGTCTGGGCGAACGAACCAGCTTTCATTCCAGACATGGTAATCCCTGGAGACAAAGAACAATGTCTAAAAAGAACAATAATATAGAGTAGTCATGCAAACTTCCAATTGGAGACGAGTAGTGAATTTAAAAAAAAAAATTCTAAACTCTAAACTGAGGCACAAAGTATCAAGTTACAGTACCTCTTTTAAAGGACAGATTTACTGTCTGCTTTTGAGGTATAGAGACCTCAGGGCAGGGAGGGAGAAAATAACGAAGCATGTTGTTTGTTTGTTTTCCAAATGGATGTCTGCAGTATTAATTTAGATGGTTGTATTACATTTTGCCCACTCAGTTGCTTTTGAACTACTAGTGTTTTTAGGTCTAGATTCTCTCTATTGTTGTTGATGAGATGGAAGAAATTATATTTACCATGTGGAATCCTTGCTGATATTAAGACTCCTTCCAGAGCTGTCATAGTACTTATCGATACTCAGGTTTCTATCCACGTCATGGGCAGAGTTAAAATTTGAAACCAAACGAGTTGGAATCCCCAAGCACCTCAAAACTGAAATACATTTTATAAAAAAAACAAACGAGCAAGAAATGCAACAGAACCCACGCAGCTTTGTGATTACAAATTACAAATTACAAGCTTCAATGGTTACAAATATCTGAGAAATGAAGTGTCTAAATAATTTGTGATTCTTCAGCATTAATGGTCTTCACAGTGTTGTTCCTTTTGTAGAAATGATTGCTTTGTAGTTTTGATAAAAGCAGAGGTCCCAACACTTCAGCCCAGCCCTGTATCCTGACAGCTTACCTGTGCACATGACACCTGCAAAAACCCAGCACTGTCCGTACTGGACAGGTCTGTAATTGTCCTGGCGCCATTTCTTGAGGATCACCACGCTGCCATCCCACCTGGAGGGGTTCTCATGCGAGTGGAAGCTCCCTTGCCACTTCCCCAGGAGCACTCCATTGTCGTTGTCATTTCCATTGATCTATCAGTGGGCAGAATGCACAAAGTGAATTGTCTGCACTGCACTGTATCTAGCTCATTTACTGCTCATGGCTGAGCCTCAGAGGTGCTTTCTGCTCACTCCTGTGGGGCTGGGGTTAAGTTTTCCATTCCTTACCATAGAACTGATGACTCTGCCCAAGTATTTGGGGTCTCCTCTTCGGGACACGTCCATGGCTGGGTCCTGACGGTAGTACAGGCTCAGATCAAGCATGGTGAGACAGATGTTTAGGAGGTCTTGAAACTGTGATCAGATAAAATACATTTTTAAGAAAATAGATGTTTTCACAAGCAGAATGAAAGGAGATTTTATTGCAGTTCCTCCCTTCTGAGACATCCCACCCCAAAGTTGATAGCCACACTGTGAGCAAACCACAAGTAAGGCTACCCAGGTTGGTGCAGTTATTAAATAAACAGCAAATAATGATAAGATAAATGCTGTTGGAGACAAAATGAGAGTTCAAACAAATTCCTTGTGACTTACCTGTCCATAATACCACCCTCTTGCTTCAATGTACCTTGCATTGCCCACAAAGATTATTCCATTTTCATTTAGAACATATTCTTGTCTCTCGTTTTCATTGGACATGTAGACATCATCACCTGTAAACCAAGTTGGGAGGCTTAAAGCTGAGAATACCAGCAACCTTTCAGAAACATTTTTGTCCTGATTTAGCAAGGAGAAAACTTCTATTTGAAAAATAGAATTGTTACAGCTCCATGAAGAGGTGCAGTTCAGTGATAATGTCTGTTATTACATATGGCCAGGGAAGGTGTGGGAGGTGACAGAAGGATCCATAACATATTACTTAACTTTTTTCCCCTACTTTTAGTGTAGCCTTGTGTATTATCTAAATGTCCCCTGTCTGCACATTGTGTTTTTGTGAGGAAGATAGACAAAAGTCCATGCTAGCTCATCACATTTTTCTGTCTTCTCAGGGTAGTTAGAAGTGGAACAGATTGAAAAAGATTTGGAAAGAATGACACAGATGACATTTTTCTCTTTTTTCCAGATGCATTTGTCTTATTTTAAGATTCCTAAATGAAGCAAATTCCTTTGCTTGCCTGATCCAAAGTCCTATGAGAAATATTATTAGGATAATCTGCTCAGCCATTCACTTGGAGTTCACTGTTTTTCCAAGTTTATGGCACAGTATTTAGCTGCTGTGAAAGTATTGGTTCCCACAGAGGTTTAGGTTGTTTTGGTTGCTCTTTAGGTAGCAATATCTGCTTAGCTCTGCTTTTAATTCCATAATATTTAAAGATATTTTCTGAAAGGTTCAGGATTGCAGGAAATACGTACAAAAAGATCAGCTTTTCTATTTTATTGAATCAACTTCTTTACCTTACTATAGGAACTTCCCATCCTTCCCTTCCTGCAAATAAAGAAATTGCAGTTTATTTTAAAAATTGTATAATGTGATAGAAATCTATTTCTCTGGTTGCTGTCCACACTTTTTAAAAATAATATCATCACTGTTGATTCCTGAAGTTTTGGGGTAGCATGGACATGGAGACCTGTGTCCAGTTTCAGGTGCTGCACCTCAAGGTGTGGACCAGTTGGGAAAAGTGGGAGGAGCACTAAGAATGCTCAGCATTCCTGTAAATCTGAAGTATGAATTAACTCAGAATTATTTAAGGTAGGAAATAAATGGGGGCAAGGAATGGGGCAAACATTGTAATTAATTCCAGAAATTCTTGGGAAAAGGATGGGGCAGGGGGAAATAAAATCCTCTTCTTGGTGTCTATCACACGTAGGATGAGAAATTATATACTGAAGTCAAAGCAAGAAAGATTTAGTTAGTTAATAGGATAAAGATCTAATAGAAAGGCTTGTGCTTTATTTGAGGGAATTGCCAGGGGAGGTGCTGGAGCTTCCCTAATGGCTGGTCATTGAGAAGGAATTCAAGACCTCTCAGGAATGACCTAAGTGCTGAACTGAACCTCTCTTATAGCCCTGGTGTGGGACTAGATGACTTTCTAAGATCCTTCTAGCTCTGTGATTTAATTATTCTGAGCAATCTACATGTCCTTGTATAATCACTTGAAGAACATTTTTTTTCCTAAGGTTTATGTGCTCTCAATAAACCTTTATAGCTTACTAAACTAGATTTTTTTTTGGTCCAGAATTTTTTTCTTGTATTAATTTATCCTAGTTACCCTTCACTGAACATGATTTAATTCTTGTCATCTCATCCAATGGCATTAACATTTAAATCTGTATAACTATTTTCTCTTATACAGCTGAAGATTGCATTTTCCTTTTTCAGGGCCATTTCACTTTGTTGAAATGTGTTCACTGTGTTCACTTTTTTGTTCTTTGATTAACAAGGGCTTTCACATTCTTCATGATTTCCAGGTGATAAGTCTGTCACTGAAATCATTGTTATTTCTCCCTAGAGGTGTGGTCTTTTATTTCCTAATATAATATCTTATTTCTTCTCACCTTCTCCACTCACTAAGGTCAGCCAGTTATTTCTGTGTGTTGTCCCAGCCCATCTGATCATGGAAAATGCTGTTTTGTGCCAAAGTCAGTGACGAACTATTTCATCTGAGTATTTTTTTCAGATTATACTTAAGGATCCACTCTGTAGTAGCTGTGCTCCAATCCAGTATTTTTTCTTTCATCGCTAGTCCTGTTTTCTTACAAGTAGTTCTTTATTGATATCACAGTTAATGAATTAATTTCTGTATTCGTCAGCTCAAGGATTAATCTCCCACCTGGAACCATATCTACAGACCAGATTTGCCATTTATCCTTTGCCAAGAAAATAAATTTCCCTTTCCCTTCTGCTATGACACTTACAATAGTGGTAACATACCCTCAAACTGAATCTGTTCCTGTTTTTCAGGACCAGGCAGCTATTGCACTCAGCAGAACTTATTCAGCAGCATCCTTCATTCAGCATTAAGGATACTCCCTTTTATCTGTCAGTAGCCAATGCATCATCTGGTAGATCTGGAGGACTCTTCCACAAAATCATTAGTTTGAAATTGCAATGGGCACAGCTTAATTTGTCTGTTTTCATCTGAGAAGAGTTTGGTCTCTTGTGTACCACAGCCACGCTGGTGTTCCAGCTCAGGAGCTGTCACATATTGCTGTCCCTGCAGTGTGGTTTTCGTCAATTACAACTCACACGCAAATTATTTTTCAGAGGTTTCTGGGGAAGTTTTTTCCCCTCAGGACTGTGCAGAGATGGTCTGAATTTCCTGAACATATTTGTGTAATTATTTCTGTCTTCCAGGACTTGCTGAGCTAATTAGCAGCTTTTTTCATCTTGGCTATTGACGCATTTCTTAGTGGCTCTTGACTAACATATGGTCATGGAAAAAAAATAGTGGATGATTGTGGCTACTTTTCTCCCATAGCTCTTTACTCACTGGGATGGCTAAGAGTTCTCTTAGCACCAGGGTGTCACGTTTTCAGGCTAATCCAGGTTTCTAGACTATTGCATAGTTGCAAAATATGAGGTTAGAAATTTGCAGCCTCAACATATTGCAGGAGAAGTGTGGAAAAGAAAAGTTGGAGCAACAAGAGATGTCCATTTTCAACCCAAGAGAAGAGCATGGGAATTGGACAGGAGCCAGCTGTGTGTGCTTGTGGCCCAGAATGCCAACCACATCCTGGGCTGCACCAGCAGGGGTGGGCAGCAGGGTGAGGGAGGGGATTCTCCCCCTTGACTTTGTGAGACACCACCTGGGACACTGCATCCAGTTCTGGGCTTCTCTGCACAAGGGAGATGTGGAGCTGTTGGAGCCTCCAGAGGAGGTCACAGAGCTGCTCTGAGCTCTGGAGCCAGGCTGGGAGAGCTGGGGGTGTTCATTCTGGGGAAGGCAAGGCTCCAGGGAAAGCTCATTGTGGCCTTCCAGTGCTTAAAGGGCTTATAAAAAGGAGGGAGAGCAATGCTTTACATGGATTGAGAGTGCTAGGACAAGGGGGAGCTGTTATAACGTAAAAAGGGAGAGATTCAGATTAGCAGTTAGGAAGAAATTCTTTAGCAGAGGCCAGTGATGCCCTGGAAGAATTTGCCCAGATAAGGCCTTGTCTCCAGAAAAAGTGATCTGCTCAGTTCTGAAGAGCCTGTGATACAACCCCATATAGCACATTGTGTTGGGGTACCAAGGGGGTGGCAGCAGATTTTTAATGCAGTGAAACCAGGCCTCTGAGCACAGGGCTGAGATTGCAGCCTCTGGTGACCCAAAGAGAGACAGCCTGAGGGAGCAGCTCTGTGCAGGCAGGAAAGCAACAAGGTCAGCTGTGCCCAAGAGCAAAGGCATTGGCACCTACCTGGGCACCAGGGGTTGAAGAGTAGCACAAACTGGCCCAGGTATCTGGAGAAGATCTTGTTGCCTGCGGTGACGCGGAGGGTGAGGTTGTAGCGCCCGATGACGGCGTTGGGCGGGCTGGAAATGGTGAAGTTCATGGCTGCAGAGTCACTGGGTCCCTGGGCAGCACTCCAGCCGCTGCCCCCCGCCTCAGAGAGGCCAAATGCTGCCCTGGTGCGATGGGACTCCGAGGGGGATGGCCCTGCCAGAGAGAAAGAGTCACTGGTTTCCATCCCAGAGCGTGGTTTCACTGTTTGTGGTGGTGTTTGCAGGGGTGCCAGGATGAGGGAAGAGATGAGAATCTTGACTCCATGTTTCAGAAGGCTGATTTATTATTTTATTATATATATTATATTAAAAGAAAATGATATATTAAAACTATACTAATAGAATAGAAGAAAGGATTTCATCAGTAGGCTAGCAAAGAATGGAATAATAATAAAATCTGGTGACTGCTCACAGCCTCGACACAGTTGGCTGTCATTGGTCATCAAGTAAAAACAATTTCACATGCTGGGTGAACAATTCCAAAGCAGCAAAACATGAAGAAGCTGAAGCTTCCCAGCTTCTCAGGAGAAAAGATCCTAATGAAAGGATTTTTCATAAAATAAACATATTTTCGTAAAATAAACGAACATTAACCTCACACTTGAAATTGAGCACATTGGGGTGCGGGAAGCACTAAAAATACAGGCAGAAAAATCATATGTCTAAATAAAATAAGGAGAGAACTCCAAGGAGTAAAGATTAGAGCTCTCTGAGGACATGGATCAGCTATGGGAGTGTTACCTATTTCAGTGACAAACCCCAGGCTCTCCCCATTCTGCTTCGGCCTGTTGAAGTACAGGGTGATATTGAAGGGCTGTCCTCGCCTCACGGTCAGCTCGGTGTTGGCATATCTGTCAGTGTGGTGGTTGGCTGCATTCACTGATGGCTGCCAGCTGATGTGTGTTGGGGTCAGGTCTATAAAACACAAGAAAACTCATGAAGAAGCAGCTGGCATGAGGTCATTTGCTGTTTAGTGGCAGGGTGAGGTTACTAAGAGCAATTACCTTTTGTGGGAGGAAGTACAACTAAAAAGCAGATGCCCCATTAAATTAAGTCTATTGGTCAATAATGGAAATATTTCCTTGGGTATTGTTAAAGAGCCCTCATACAGAGCACTTATGTACTTCCTTTACAGAGTTGGATGCTCTCTTACCACTTGACTTAAAAAGAAATTTACAGGATCAAATTGGTTCATTTCACAATCAGCACCAAAGAAAGCATCCTGTAGCCCCTCTCTGTTTTCAAAATACGTATTTTTAGGGTCACAGGAATGGCAATTAGAACATCTTACTTTTCCTGCTTAGATTCTGATGCCATTTGGCCTAGATGCAAGGAGAAATGCATAGTGAGAGATCATCTGTCTTATATAGATGAACAAGAGGTATTTGAGGACATGCTGAAGCTTTTGACAAATCAATCCATCTGTCTGAATCCAGCTCTGTTCAAACTCCAGCTGGACCACTGGAGTTCCTGTTCTAGCAGGCAGTAATTTCATGTCATAGAAGAATTTCTTGCAGTGTGCTTGGAGTTCTCTGATATTGTGTCCTCCTGCACATATGCTGTTATTATGGTCTGTGGTTTAAAACCCATAAAGTGGTTCCTGACACCTCAAATGCTGAACTGCCTTGCTGGCAAGCAAATATGAATATGATATTCCTTGCAAGATTGTTTTTCCTTCCCTGTTTTCTTGCCAGGCTCAAACCTGAGCAGCTATGCTGTCTTTGGGAATGCTGAGAAGCACATTCTGTGTTTATATCTGCCCTGGGAGACTCTACAAAATACACCTGGAGCATTGTGTTCCAAGTTTAGGCAAATGCTCAGGGCAAGTACCTTGGTGAAGGCTCTTCCAAGTAACTTTTATTAAAATATCATAAGTGCAATGAGGGTGAGGGTAGGGGAGTGTGGAGGATGGGGACACAAGACCACCACCATTTTAAAGGGAAATCAAAGGAAAACAATAATAACAACAAAAAGAATAGAATGGAAAGGAGGGATTAATGCCTATGCAATATTATTGTAGGGATCTTCAAACAAGCTTCTAGGTCTATACCACAGAGCTTATCAGTGAAATACCAAGTCAGATCTGAAACAATATATCTGCATATTAAACTACAATTTAATCCTTGAAGACGAGGTAAAACTAATTTTGCAAAAAAGTGTTCTAATGAAACTCAAGGAAGATTTTTTTTCTGGTAGTTTAGGACCACATAAAGGTAATGTGAGAAAGTACTGATAGGCTAAAAAGGAGAATTTTTACCATGAATGTATGGGACAACAGCAAACTGCAGTTAGCTGCTGCTTGCCCTGCAAAGCTGATTTGGAAATGTTTTTTCCAGCATTAAATGAGAAAGAACCCTGCTTTGCAATTGCCCACCTCAATAATCATCTTCATTTAAAAGTTGAAAAAAGCAGAGATGCTCTCAGTTGCTATTTTCCTTTGTTAGGATTTTAATGTATTTTTTAATTCCCATCTATAGGTTCCATGCTCACGGCTTCATTAGAATGGATTACACAAATTTTGTCAATACCAAGCATAACACATATCTTACAAAGCATTTAAAAAATGGTGCCTTTTCAAGTAATTAAAATTTCTTTACTCCTCCATGTCCCAATATCCTCTGTTTAACTCAAAAATTATTCTCAACCAAGTCTAATAATAACAACATTAAAACTTTGAAAACGAAGTGCAAGACCAAATGACAATATAAAATTACCTTCAGATAAGAAATCTGAGCAGATACCTACAGGGCATGAATCCTGAGGAAACAGCCCTGAGTAAATATCTGCTGAAGGGAAGCAAATGACTTGCAGAACTCACCTGCCATTCCCTCAGCTTATTTGAATTGCATACAACTTCTACTTTGCTCTTCAAGGATGTCCAAGTCACATCAATCATAAAAAGGAAAAACCCAGCAATCTTTTCGTGCTGTCAGCTGAAATTTGAGAGAAGGGAGAAGTACTTAGCAGTTGTTATTAATGCCTGTAAAGTTGTCAAACGAATTAACTGGTTCCTATAATATATGTCTGTCTAATGCCAGAGTTCCTACTCAACGTGGGTGTAATTATGGGAGGAGATACCAAAATTATTTACTCAGAGGAAATGCATGCTCTTGAATCCCAAGAGAAGAAGAACTTCCTACAGAGATAATAGGTGTGCCATGAATAAGTTATCTTTAAGGATGAGGAAATGGGGAGCGTGGTGGGACGTAAAAGCTGTCTGAAGGAAAAAGAAGCATTTCCTGATGACTTAACTTCCAAGTTGGTTAATGTCACTTCTGGGTTTATCCAATAGCTGTGGGTTGGTTTCAGAGGGTTTTTTTTTGGTCTAATATTATCTCCAATACCCTCTGACAAATAAAATTATAAGCTCCCACTAGAAACAAGTATCTGTTTACCTGTTAAGTTAGCTCCATATATTAGTATTTCCCAAAAGTTTTATTTCAAAAAGAACTCACAAACTGATAACCTTGAGTACTTTTTGTCAGCATAAACTTTAAGCCTGTCTACTTTAACAACAATGACTTTTTGGATTTATGAATACATTTATTTTTGGTGTTGTACCATCACTTTGTAAAAGAGTATGAATAATAAAACTAGGTAGTTTTGAAGAGGATTACCTGTTTAAGATTCTGCAGCCCCACTGATCATGTTTTATCACTCAGTATCGACTTAAAAATAAATTAATCTGAATTCTAAGTTACAGAGAAAGAAAACCCAGCTGAAATAGCGAAAATTAAGCTCCAGCAGCTGTTTCTAAGGTTGTTTTTACAAGACAGGCTTTTGTACCTTTTTGAGAAATGTTGCTTTCCTATTACAAAGACCAAAATATGACAGCCATGCCAGCCCTATCCCAAAGCCTTTCCCAGCAGGCAGCAGCACACCTGGCACAGCACATCCCCACTTACATTATAATTCAGCGGTTCTTCCTTCCCTTGGAAGTTTCCAGGATGTTCAGGCTGCCAAAGCTTCTTCCGGGAATCACCTCAAATGGGGTTTGATTGCTGTCCAGAGCTACTTCAGTTGGTCTTTTTCTCTTTTCCTTAATTCATATTCCTTGGAAACCATAAGAGCCACAAGCCTCTGATGTTGCCCGGTCTTCACACAGGGCCCCAGTGACAAACCGCATCGACCAGTTCCTAAGTTCAGGCGCTGGGTACTTACAGTGATTGCCTCAGATGTTACACATTGCTCCCACTGGCATTTGGCTGTTTCCTTTCTTCTTCCTCGCTGCTCACACACACGTAATTAAGTCTCAGAGCACTTTTTCTGTCCTGGCTGTAACCACCTCCTTGGCCTCTGCAGGCACGCCCACAGTGGTGCTGCCGAGCCACCAGAGTCTCTCTAAGCCTGGCCTACATCCCAAACTGGCACCTGCCAGTCTCACCTTCACCACAGCAAAGCAGCAGCAGCTGCTGTTGCAATCCCTTTGGAATGCAGCAGTCATGGTTCCTAAGTGACTAATAGCTGAACATTGTCACAGGTGTTTTTCCTAGCTCAATTCCACCCACCTGCCATCCAAAATGGTTCAAAATACTTTGTCCTTCTTTTCCCGCTGTATCTGAGTCTTGGATTTGCAGTTCAGTTTGCTAACTTTCAGAGAAAAACTTTTGAATTTTATTTATCTCCTTTATAATTTTGTCTAGTGTTCATATCCCCAGAGTAACTAAATCCACCTTACAATTGTCTTGTTGGTACTTTTTTGCTACAAAGAAGAAAGCAATTTAAATTCCACAAAAAACTCCCATTGCAGAATCTCCTCCTTAAGTCTCTATTGAAGTTGTCTTTTACTCACACTCATTAACTTCATGTGCAGGGAGTGTTGCTGGGGAGGGTCTGATTTAAAGGTTTCTCTCATTTCTGCTTGTGCAATTCACTTGACTTTAGCACAATTTGAGTGTTTCAAACACAGAAGAGATGGAAAAAGAATTAATTTAGTGTATATCTGCATTCTAAACTCAAGGCTGTGCTTGAGCTTGAACTTCTACTGTGGTTTACTGCTGCCCAGAGGAGGCCATCAAGATGATCAGAGGGATGGAGCTCCTCTCCCATGAGGAAATCTGATGGAATTGGGTTTCTTCATCCTGGAAAAGAGAATTTGGGTGATCTAATTATGGCCTGCCAGGACCTGAAGGGAGCCTACCAGGAAGATGGAGAGAGTCTTGTTAAAAGGGTGTGGAGTGACAGGACAAGGGGGAATGGCTTCAAACTGACAACGACTAGGTTTAGATTGGATATTAGGGGAAAAAAATCTTCCCTGTGAGGGTGCTGAGGCCCTGGCACAGGTTGCCCAGAGGAGCTGAGGCTGCCTCATCCCTGGAATTGCTCAAGGCCAGGTTGAATGGGGCTCTGAGAAACCTGGTCTGGTGAAATTGTCCCTGCCCACAACAGGGGGATTGGAACCAGATTATCTTTGGGGTCCCTTCCAAGCCAAGCTGTTCTGTGAATCTGTGATTTGCACAATGAGAGCTCTTGGCTCGCCTTGAGGAACACCAGGAGAAAAGAGGAGGAACCACTGTGGGCTCCTTGCACAGCCTGTCTGTAGCTCACCCCATCTGCATCCTGTGATGGCAGCAGGAAACAGGGGGCTGCAGGTGCCCTGCTCCAGCAATTCTGCTGGCTACAAGGACAAAAGGACTTTATAACCAGTCTGCTCTTGTGTTCCTGAACAGTGAGAAGCCCTTGTGACAGGTCACAGTACCCTGTTCAGTGTGGTGGAGGCTGGGGCACAGAATTAAGGTTTTATTGCTTCCTGGCCCAACAGTGCCAAAGCAGCAGCTTGTCTTTCCATCCACTTTACCTACACAGTCATTTTTAGTCAGAGCTTGAGTTACTGTTCCACAGTTATTGCCCATAAACCAAGCCACTCACTGGGCTACACCTACTTCACTGGAACCCATCATTTAGCCTGTACCAGTCCCCCATAAAAGGTTGAAGTTTGCTTTATTAACTCAAATCTAAGAGATGACTTCCTGACACATAATCTATAGTGAAGAATTCATAACTCTTCTCAAGTAAAAATACCCTCAGACTTATATTGCCCTGCCTTTTATTCCCAAATAAGGCTTTCAGCAAATAAAAAACATCAGCATTCTAAACTATGCACAAAATATGTACCCTGAGCTGGGCAATTACCCCCATGTGTTTGTTGAATGCCTCTCAAATTGGACACCACCCAAATTCCTGATGAACATCTCCTATGCCTCATTTGGTCACTGTGATTTGCCAAAAAAAAAAATAAAAAGGGAAACTGTCAGGACAGTTTGTAGCAAAGAAGACAAAGCTAAATGATATAAATTGTGCAAGTCATCCTCACTATGTTGAAGTATCACAGTTTCAGTAAGGAGAAACACTTTGGAAGTGTTTGCAAGTCCATTGGATAAGGCTTTCACTAAGTAACAATGAGTTTATGAATGTGTGTGCAGAGGCATCTGGAGCCAGGAGAAATTAATTCAAAAGAAAGTTAGACATAAATCAAAGACTCTCCAAGTGGAAGGTAAAATATTCTTTTTAATATGGATATTCACAACAGTAAATGAACAATCAGGCATTCCTCAGTTTATTTAAAATTACAGTGTAAAATTGCAATGATATGGTGCTGGTGACCCTTTATCAGAGGAAGCGAAGATTTGTTTTGCTGATTATCTCATTGCTTTCTATACAAGATTTCTTATCACATTTTGTTCAGTTTATACACACACAGACCACTCCTTGTACATCTTCATGTTAGTTAATCACATTTACCATCTTAAAGGTCTTGATATCTGCAAATTTATCACAGAAGAAATTAACAAGTAGATGTTTGGGTCCCGCCTCAGAAGGGATAAGTTTAAACTTGGTACTGGATTTCTCACTGGCTTTCAGTGGTGGTATGCTAAAATAAAAGGAAACAGAGGGAAAATACAAGTCAAAAACAGGCTTATGCAACATGCTTCAGTTTCTTCACTAATCATCTTCCACCTGGAGTAAGAACTCATCACTTCAAAGTAAGACGGCCATGAAAAGATCACACATGGCTTGATCACACAATACTTATCAGATAAGTATATGATAAGTACTTAAAGACTCAAATCCATACATTAAAGGCTCTCACAAATTCATTATGCATTAACCCAGATAAGCCCACAAAGGGGGACACAATAATATGTGAGATAAGATTTCATGCAGAACAGAGGGTGTAAAACACAACACTGAATCATTGCAAAAGAATAAACAGAGACCTTGCAGAATGTTAATATCAACTCTTGAATTAGAAAGGAGTATAGCACCAAGGAAACCTCAGTGTTTACAGAGCAGGAAATTCTGAATGGAAATGAAAATGTCTTACACTGAATGTTTTGTAACTCCTGGAAACTTGTTAATGTTTTTCTCTTACTCTGACATATAGTCTTGTCTTGCCTGAGGATAAAATTGTGTGGGATAGACAACAGGAGGTTGGTAAATTCCCTCAGGAGAGCTTATAAATGATGGGATGAACCATTCCTAATTGCTCAAGTGCAAATGGCAATGTCAAGTTGCTGTGTTTGTTTGTTTGTGTTTGTCTGTGTATTCAGCTAAAGAGCATGTTTTTATATCCCAGGTATTTTCCAGAAATAACTGCATTTGTGAGGATACACTGAAATTTTTATGCAATTTCTCATCTGTACAAAATGAAGGATAGTCTGAAAATTTAATCTTTCTGTTTCAATTATGAAATACTGAAGGGAAAAGGGCAGAAAAAGTTACAAAATCACCCAAGCAGATAATAGGCAACTGGGATCTATAGTTAAAAAAAAAAAAGTGTTTTATTCCAGTCTTCTCAATCTCAACATCATCAAATAGTTTCTTGACTCTTGTTTATTAATCCCCTAAGATAATTATTTGGTAGAGTTCTGAAAGCAGAGAGTGTGCCTGGAGCTCTCATTTTGGAAAAAGCTGCTTGCCATGGTTTAGTCTGTTCTGCAAATACTATCCTCCTCAAATTGTGATCTGCTGTGTCTGGAAAAGCTGAGCATGGAGCAGACCTGGCTTTGTGCTTTTCAGAGGTCCCATCCTTTGAGATCACAACTTGTGTCTAAGCAGTAATAATTTTTGTTCCCAAAGCTGAGACACTGCTGTATCTGCTTTTTACATGTATTTCTGTATGTTGGATATAAATACAATTTGTTTACAATGCTGTGCACCCAGATTGGCACCTGCAGTCCATTTACTAAAGTGAAAAAAAAATCCTGGTATGTTGTAATTTGGACAGAAATAGTTGTGTATCCTATTGTTGGCCTTTGGTCTCAAGAAGGTGCAACCAGTCTGGCCTATAGCAGGATAGACAGCCTCAGCAACATTTACAGCTTGGGTAAGCATGAATTTTTTCTCTGGAAGTGTGTGGTCCTGCTAGATAGGCAGGAAAACAAGTTCTGTCCAATTAGGACAGCAATTATTTGACCTCCCAAACCATGGAGCCAAAGCCCAGCCTAGATGAAGGGCTGGTTCATCACTGTGTGCTCATAACCTGTGCCTCCCAGCTGACAGCTAGAAAAAGGTGATGTCTCATCCCACAGTTCAGTTCCAGCTCATCCATGCCCACATTCCTGTGTGTTTGATAGCAGGAGATGGTTCTGGTACCCACCGTAGCTCCAGGACCCCTTGGAGGAGGTCACTGCCCTCCACCTGCAGCACACAGTCCTTCACCTCCTCATTGATGGGATTGGTGAATGCCACCTCCACAACCACCTCTTTATTCACTTTTGCTTCACCAAGTACCTGTGCAAAGAAAACATTTGTGAGGCCAGGTTCTGTGTTCTTTTCTAGCTGAGCCTTTCCAGGAGTCAGAAGGGGAGATATTATGAGAGGCTGTGATGAACCATGGCAGAATTTTTGAATGTGACCAGAGCATTTCTTTCAGGGAATAAAGTGCTCTCAAAGAACTCCCTTTCCCTTTTCTCTGCCACTGCAGTTATAACAAAGGGAATTTACCTGTATGTCAATGGCAGGATTGTCCAGGGTGATGTTTCTTTTCACAAGCACTTGAATCCCATCCTTTACATGACATAAAGCTGTGACCTGGATTGTTTTGTCTGTAGTTAACTGCTGCTGGTATTCAGGATACTTTATCTTAATGGGGAATTGTTTTTCTAGAAGGAAAAATTAAAAAAGGAATTGGTATATGCTTTTATAAGCATATCTAACATTAGTATTTTCCTTTTATGCTGTGAATAGGAATAGGAGGGTCTTCAGCCATCATTGCCAAAATTAATTAATGCAAATCTATCTGTTTGCTTTCGGTAGATAGTGATTTCTTTAATGTTATCCCTTCTCCATTAAATACTACTGTATTGCCTGGCTTCTTTCCCCCCCTATTGCTCTGAAAGATGCAACAGCTGGAGTTTAAGGAGTTTGCTGGTGCCTCTCCAGAAGTTAAATTACATATTAAAGAAATGAATTATTTTTTCTGTTTCTCACTAATGACTTTGAAGTCTAAGATTAATACAAGACAGTATCAGTTGTGATCCAATGATCTTTCACCTCATGTTGGAGATGCTGACACATCTCTTATCCCAGGCTCCTAATGATAATATTTTCCAAAATGTGAAAAGCACTTGGGGACATGAGAATGTGAAGCATGCCTTGTTAATGTACGTGTAATCAATATTTTTCTCAGTCTCTTCTACCCAGGGATTTAGGATTACAGTTTGTTAAGAGCTTTTCCTCCCAAGCTGAGCAGCCTCCAATGCCCCTTTACAGATAAAACCATTATGTTTAAAAGGTATTTGAAAAATTACCTTCCTTTGGAGCCAGAGTGACAGACAGAGAGTCCTTCCAGATCTGATTAACTCGTCTTCTAGTATACAGAGTACTCCATGCAGTCATATTTACATTTACAGTCTTAGCATCAGACTGCAAATTTTCAAGAACCAGAAGTAGGTTGAGATCTTTGCCAACTTCTAAAGAGCCAGCCACCTTGAATTTTCCTGAGATGTCAGGCTTCTGTTCAACTTCCTCCTGTTTTGGTGCTGTAGGATCAAATTTATCCTCAAGTCCCAGCTTCTTACGGGCTTTTTTGAAAATCTCTCTTTCTTTTGCAGAGCCTGTCAGGGAGAACCATGAAAATCATCCTCAACAGTTAACATGCATCTCTTATTTTACATGGCTGCTAGAGAGCAGCTAGCCAGGACATAGTGTCTGTGCTTAGAGATAAACAAGCTCTCTGTTTTCCACAGCCATACCTCATTTTCTGCAACTGCAGTCAGTAATGTCACTGTCCTTTTAATAACATTTTTTTAAAACATAAAGTCTAAAGTTTCTCTTTCCCCATTTCTATCCCTTTTTATGGCTATAACATTTAGAAATGTGAATTCTTATTTGCTAGCACAGAGGGAGGCCCAAATGTTGGGGAAGGCTGATGGCACTGTGTGGTGGGTTGAGCCTGGCTGGCAGCCAAGCATCCACCCAGCCCCTCACTCCCCTTTTCCATAGGAGGGGAGAAGGCTCGTGGATTGAGGTAATGGCAGTTTAACAGGAGAAGCAGAAACTGCTCATGAGCCAAGGAAAAAGATAAATATAACATGGGGATGATCAGATCTGAAGGACTGAGAAGGTGCTGTGCTCTTGCACCCTGTGAAAGAGTTGCTTTTCCTGGGTCTGAGTGCTGATTTAGCTCAGGTTTCTGCAACAGGTCTTTTATTCTGCAGATAAATGCTTGGGCTGTAGCCTAATTCTCACTAAGCAGAGGCAGACAGTGCATGTCAGCAACACGCAGATGGAACAGGGAACACTTTATTTGGAGATACTTAGACTTGACTTACTTAGGTCCCACAAAGCAGCTCCATATCAGAAAGGGCAAGGCAGTTTTTGTTTTTGTTTTTACTCAGTACCTTTTCTCCCCTTTTGTGTAGGAATTGAATAAATTCTGCTCCTACTTTATAAATACACTCCTAACTGAAAATTTATATCCTTTTGGGAATGAAGCAGCTGTGATCAGAAGAACCAGAGGTTTTACTTACCTTCCTCATATTTATAATCCCTGGTGACATCTACACGAGCATCTCTACCAACTGCCTTGGTACTGATGGAGGCACCAATTTCTGTAGACTTTGAGAATATCAAAGTTTTCTTTCCAGTTGCAGAGTCAAAATTCCAGTACATACAGTCTGCATTCACTTCTGCAAACACAAAGGGGCCGTCGTAGTCCAGCTCTACTTCTCCTTCTTTGATGGCGTGCCGTGAGGCAGGACCACACTGATAAATTCCTACAGCATCAAGGAAAAGGAATTTAGGCATAATCTTTGACAGCAAGCAGATTATTAGACAGATATTTATCACTGACTCCTGAATTGCCCTGTGCTGCTGTCCCATTCAAGCTCTTTCATTCACATTAACCCTCATACAAGGTCACTCATCAATGTATCTTGTGTTTATTCTGAAAGTACACTTGATTTATTCTATATTATCCCTTAATTTTCAATAGCACTTGAACCTACATTGGAAGTATAGGAATTGCTGTAAAAACTGCTCCTGGAATTCTAGTTTCTTTCTTGGCATCCACAGATTATCTGGAGTTTTTCTAATGCAACCAATGAAGTATTTCCTTCTGCAACTATTTCTGAGCAGATTGACAAATTGCTTTTACAATGATTTCTCTTTTTCCTTCTCTCTAAAAGTGACTGACTTTATTAATTTTCAGCATTAATCCTGAAATAAAATTCGTGTACCTCCACTTTCTTCCTGGGGAGTTGCATCCAGAACTTGCCATCCACTGTAAGAGGGGCCCAAGTCGCTGCGTGTAAACCAGCTTTCATTCCAGACATGGAAATTCCTGGGTACAAGAATGAACCAAGTAAGCTACTAGTATGTGTTTATGGATTCCTGTTCACCTCCTTTAATCAGCCATCTTAGTTGCCTGGATTAAATGCCTTTATTTGCACAGTTCTTATCTGAGGTTCACCACTTCTACCCTGACCCTCACTACATTAACTAGAAAAGTGCTGAAAATTGCATTGTGGAAAAAATATAAATGTTCAAGGGCAGAAAACAAATTTGTGAAGTTGTAAAAAATGCCTTGAGCCTGTTCTTCTCTAAAATCTCCATACACTTCCTTAGTTTTAACTTTAGGTTTCCTTCTGGCACAACACTACAGTTCTACATGTCACATGTAGATAGAAACAGTCCAGAACAAGAAGGGGAATAAACAAGACAGAAACTGAGGGACTACTTCTGCTCTTTGCTGAGTGCAAGCTTGTTTGATCTGCATCTGATGCTTAATAGAGGCAGTAGTTAAATTACTTTCACTCCAAATGATGCCACTGCAAGAAATCTGGTTCTGATGAACTTTTACTGGTTTTGAAAATAGTTTCAAACTAGATTAAGTCACCATTTGATACATCCAATGCAATATTGCAAATTTTCAGCCATCTGTGGTATCATAACTATAATTTTGCCTGCCCTGGCTTCAATTAGCTGTTGTAATTAGTGTCACAATTCTTTGTTTAACTGAGAAAGAGTGAAAACACCAAGTCCTGTAGTATTATTCTGTAGTATTTTTTATTGATTCTCTGTGTGTGTGTAGTAGTTTTTAAGACAATTCTTAATAAGATATAGCATTTGTCATTAGAATCTATGCTCTGTAGACATTAATAAGCTCTACTATTAAATATTGAGGCTTACCACACGCTGTCAGCTCCCTTCTCCAAATGATTTCCTTCTGCATCATAAAACTCATCCACACGCAGATTTCCATCTGCATCATGGGCAGAGCTGAAGTTTGTAATGGTGCGGGTGGGAATCCCCAGACATCTAAGCACTAAAGAGTGAAGAGAAAGCCACAGACAGAAAGCAATATTTCTGCAGGTTTCATATAGCATAGTAATGTCTTCAAAAGCTTCTATTTAGGGAGTATTAGCAATGCTTCTTTTAATAGAATCTGTGCAATGTCAGTCATGTGTGTGACATAAAACATACCTGTAGTCAGTACTGCTGCAAAAACCCAACATTGTCCATATTTAACAGGTTTGAATCCTGATTTCTTCCAGCTTTGCAGGATTTCACCACTTCCTGTCCAGCTGGTGGGATTTTTGCCACCCTCATACTTTCCACTCCAGTTTCCTAGCACCACCCCTTGGTCATCATTGGCGTTGACCTGAGAAGATATTCACTAAATTTATGATGAGGTAAATTAAGAGTTTACCGCCTGTCTGAAAGGGGCCTGGGAGTTAGAGTAAATGCTATATTGAATTTGAGCCAACAGTGCTCTCTCATCAGAAAGGAAAGCTCACAGTAGGCTGCACTGGGGAAGGTGTGACTAACCTTTCTCTTTCATATACCAATAGGCAACAGCAGAAAGCTGTAGCTTGGGAAAATCATATTTGACATAAGAGAAAAATTCCTCATTAGGAGGGTAGGGCTGCTCTGAACTGGTCACCCACAGAGACCACAAACCCTCCTTCCTTGGAGAGTTTCAAACCAGCCTGGCAAATCCATGGCTGAGCTGATCCAGTACCCAGTAGCTCCACTTCAAATGGGTGGCTGGACTAAAGACCTCCAAGGAACTGTTCCCTCAACCATCCCAATCTTATTTTTTCAGTGTGACTGAAAAATCATTTTTGATATAAGAGACAAATTCCTCATTAGGAGGATATCTGAACTGGTCATCCACAGAGGCCAGAAACCTTCCTTCCTTGGAGAGTTTCAAAGCAGCCTGTAAGTCCATGGCTGAACTGATCCAGTACCCAGTAATTCCTCTTCAAATGAGTGACTGGACTAAAGACCTTCAAAGAACTGGTCCCTCAACCACCCAATCTTATTTTTGCAGTGTGAATACTGGATATCAAAGTGATAATTATCAAAACTATCCCAGAGGAGATAAAACTGGCAGGCTCAGAGCAGTTGACCATGTAGGCCCATACTTCACCATATAGCCAGTGGCCTAAAATTCTCTATGAAGTGGCTTCATATTTACTTTCCCTGACTACTTTTACAGGACACTTAGTAGCTGAGTTTGCACTTTGTGAAGCTGTTGCTTACCATGGCACTGAGAACACGGCCCAGGTACCTGGGGTCGTGTCTGTGAGACACATCAGTGATGGGATCCTGGCGGTAGTACAGGCTCCGATCCATTATGGCCAGGCAAATATTGAGGATGTCTCCTTGAAACTGTGGTACAGAAAGGAATCAGTGCTTTGAAAACAGAGATTACTAAAAATCAGGATGCAGACAGCCACATTAGTGTTGAATGGAGTTTTTAAATCACTGATTGAAGCGCTGCAGAGCTCAGCCAGGAATTACCATGTAAAAATGTGGCCACAACAAACTCTGAAAATCAGAATTCACAGGGCTTTTAAAAACTTGGAATCTGTGGACTTGAGGCCTCTCAGCATTGCTACAGTACTTTACTAAGTTAAGGCTATGTAGTCTTAGTAAAGATATTAATGTTTGTGCTGGCTGGTCTTCCAAGGCAAAATAGGGAATAGTAAATTACAAATCCTCATATTGATCAGTGAAACAGGGCTTGGCACAAGGGTTCATTGCAACAGCAGAGTCCTGCTCTTCAGAGATGTATGCAATGAACTGGAAAAAGCAAATGACCCAGTTGATGCAAAAACAATGTCTGGTGCTTCAGTGCTACATTTACCTGGCCAAAGTTCCATCCAAAGCTGCTGATATGATTTTTATTGCCTGCAAAAATGATGCCAAACTCTTCTAGCACATATTCCTCACACTCAGCCGCGTTAGGCATGAACACATCATCACCTGAAAAACCAAAACAGAGAGATGTACAAACACGACAGGCAAAATAAAACAAAACCTCAGGAGTCTTGCTCTATAAGGCAAGAGCTCTCTTGGTCTACAAGGGTGCTTGCAGATATCCACCCTTTGCTGTTCTTGGTGCTATAAACAGATTGTGAAACTCAGGATCTACAATTAGAGAAAGGGGTGGGAGGTGTCTGAGTGAAGATGGAGGTGTGACACTGCCAAATCTCTGAGAAAATGGTAAATATGACTCTTTTCTTGGTTCTACAGAGGCCAGACACTCTCTTCTAAACTTGTGCAGAAATAGGGAAGCTTTGTCAAAAGCAGAACCTTTTCTTTTAGGACAATGAGCTCTCTAGTATGTACATGCTACAGAGCTGATTCTATGTACCAGAAGGTCCTAAGAAACTGTTAGACACTTTTTTTTTGGTCACTGCTCCCTCATGTTGTCAATTTTCAGCTGCTATATTAAAGTATAGATCAAACAGAGAAGCTGCAAATATTAATGAAGCTAAAAGCAACATAGGTCTTTAGAGGAAATCCGACACATTCATACCTGAAGCCCAAGGGTTAAAAAGCAAAACAAAAGTTCCAAGACTTTGTGGAGAGGAGCTGCCACTTTGAACACTCAGCCTGTAACGTCCAATGACAGCATTGTGTGGGCTGGAAATGGAGATGCTCACAGAGCTGGCGCTGCTGGACTGCACCACTGCACCCCAGCCCTCCTTGCTCGCTGCGCTGGAAATATCAAACGTGGCCAGGGTCTTGGTTGCCTTTGAGGGTTTTGGACCTTTCAAGAGAAACAAATAACATTTTTTTTTCTCCGTGCCATGCGGAAATAGAGATTTAGTCATCAACGAACTCAGCAGGGATGTAACCCTCCCAACCCTCCCCTCAGGTGAATTTGTGCCAAATATTGGCAACTGAAGGAAGCTGTGGCTGTTGGCTGGGGTGGCAGCAGTACAACAAACACCTCACACACTTCCATGGCTGTGAATGAGCACGTTGGCTCTGAGGTTTTCTCTTGCTGCTCTGTAGTGCAGATTGGGCCAGAAGAATGTCCTGAGGCAGCATTGCTGTCCCTGTGGAAGAAGCTGGGGGCCATACCTGTTTCTGCAATGAATATCAAGTTCTGCTCAGGCCGTTCTGCTCCATTGAAGGTGATAGTGAAGGCCTGTCCTCTCCTCACAATCAGTTCTTCACTAGAAAATTTACTTGTGTGGTGTTCTCTTGCATTTTCTTTCAGATGCCAGTCGGTACTCGGCTGCGTTGCAGCTATGAAAAAATGAGATGAGCAAAAAAGCTTGAGAGGAAGAAGGAGCACAAACACACTCTGAAGAATTGCTTGTTACTTTCTACAGGTAACTGGTACCCATGTGAGGCTTCTGCTAAAATTAGAAATAATTTTTATGTGAGCATTTTTTTAAGAGGCTTCATCTTGCATAGGCTGTTAGAGGTTATCTGCATAATTAAATATAGAAGCACTAGTATACATGGTACTAAAGATATACCCTGTACTAAATTAAAATCAGAAAGGCATGTAAGAGGAGAGAAACCTGAGAAAATTGAATATTTATGAGTTACTTAGATAAAAATCTCTCTGAACTCTATTAATTCTCCCATTCTGTGATGGTGTCACCCTAAGAGAGGCACAGCCTTGCTGCCTCTGAATGAGAAATAAAGAAACCTGACTGAGCTGAGAAACCCTGTGAATTTTAAGCCATTATGTGGTCTCTAGCCCCATTATGTGTCACACAGCTGCCACTGTTGGAAGCACCTAACAGGAACATGCTGATGGACACTGGGATGTTGTTTGGCAGTGGGAGAGATGGCAGAACTGGAGAGAGAGTACTCTTAAAATATATTTTGGGATGCTCTTGCATGAGAACTGTGGCTTCAGTCAGAGGCCAGAGAACAAAGATCCAAGATTGGCTTGGATCTGCCATCATCAGAGCCTATGGAGGGATTTCTAGTAGGAGATGGCTTGATGGTTTAACTGAAGCGCAGACGTATAGATGAAAAAGTTTTTCTCTTCCCCTGTGAAGAGGGAGATAGGAAAGAGTAGGAATGTGAGGCTTAGGAGTGGAAAATTGTTACCCTGTGCCATTATTGAGTTAAAAAAAAAAAGCATCCTATGTTCAAAGAGATTTCTTAATGTAAAGATTTTTTTACAGCATGATCTTAAATTTATCAAGTTCAGAAAAGCCTTGAAATAACTACACTGGTAGTTTTAGCAATGCAGTCACTGTCCAAATGTAGAGGAACGTGGGTTTTTTACAGTATTGAGGTGAGAAGTACAGATGATTCTTGAAGAACATATCTACTATTAAATAAAATCCTCAGAAACTTAGCAGTGAAGCACATCTATTGTAGAATGAGCTGAGGGCTCAGGGAGTTTTGCCTTTAGAAAGGCAGGAGCTGGAAAAGCAACATGAAACACTTTATAATCATTATTAAACTGGTCTGTTTGCATACCTATAAATATTAGCAGGTGAACAAAAAACCCACCACAGCGACAAAGAAACTGCCAAAAAACCCCCAACACTCCCATTTTTTGTATCCTCTCTGCCTCAGCTTCAGATTTCAGCCTTCTCTGCTCAGTGTAGCCTTCCTCAGCCTTTGCAGTGATACATTCCCAAAGTTCTGCTTTGCTTCTTTCTCCTATGTCAAGTCTGTCAGTCTGTCATTTGCCCTTTTCTGAAAACTCCAAATAGCTGCAGGTTTTCCCTTCCTATTTGCAAAATATAACATTTTTATGTCAGTTAAATGCCTGTGCTGCCAAACCTCATTCTGACAAGCTTGCTTTTCCCATGCACACAATAAATGAAAAAATGCAATTCCTCTGAAAATCCTTCTCCTGACTTTCAATGGAAGAATTTCCTGCTACTTCTTTTTTTATTGGATCAAATCTCCTTAGAGAAGTAGTGACCTCTCAGTGTCCATGACAGAGCTGAACATGAAGTATGGATGTAACAAAGAGCATCACAGGATGGGCTTTCCCCTTGCTCACCTTGGCCCATATCTGATCAATGTGTCCTCTGGAGCTTCCTCTGGAAGGCCTCCTGTAATTCTGCTGGCTCAAGGAATGAGTTCCACTGGTGCCTTCACTTCTTTAAACTCTGCAATATTTCCTCTGGGGGTGGAGCTTGAGCTGCTGTCTTTGCCCCCAGCCTTGATCTGATCAGTGGGGCTTGAGGATTCATTTTTCATTCATTTTCTTTTCTCTCTCAGTTCTTACGTCCTCATCTTAATTCCTTGCAAGTTAACATCTGAAGCTTGGACAATATTTATTCCTAACAGTCTGGCCATTTCTTAAGAGTTTCTTAATGTGTTTAAAACTATAAGAACTTCAGCAATTAGCTGCTTTTCTTTCTGTTGTAGGGCTAAAGTTCTAGGAACAGCATAACTCCTTCTTGCAAAACACTATTTTTAATTTAAAATACTCCATCAGAAATATTTACATGGACTTTTTGTTTAAATTAAGTCCCTAAATCTGTTGTTTTGGAGCTACTTTTTTCCCCCTTCCTGCATTGTAGTAATTGCAAAACAATGACCAAGCTACTGTCTCTGCCCCAGGACCAGTCAGGGCCAAATTTAAAGAACCAATTTTTTATTTATCACATAATTTCTGTTTAACCCCGTTCAATAGACAAGCACTCCATGTCATATTTGCATGACACACTATAGTGACACCAAATAAGTATATTTGTGACTAGTGATAAAATATTTCCTTTCAGCTGGTGCTCTACTATTTTTTCATAAGACATCTCTGACCATGCTACTGGCAAAGCCAATTTATGCTCAAAAATCTTCCTTTTAACTTCAAGGAGAGTGAATTTTGCTTTTGCTTTGCAGGTGGCTCCACTTTGTGTTAGGAGAGAGATAGACTAATTCTGATACTTTTATGAAACAACCTGTAAAACTGAATGAACTCAGTGCACATCTTAGAGATGCCTCTCAGTGACACCCATATGCTGGACTGGCACAGCTGAACACGTTCCCAAATTCATCATTTTGGTTGGCTGGGCTCAGTATTCAGGAGCCAAATTGTTTTGTTTTCTGGTTTGGATCGTGTTTGTAACATCTAGAATTGGAACTTGCTCAACCCATTTAATATACAGACATGTTTTATTCATGTTTCTTATAAACGGTGTTGTTAGAAGAAACAGTTTTTAACTGGCTATAATTCACACTGCTACTTTGACTCTTTGTTCACTAATTATCTTAATCTTAACAGGGACCATAGTTTTATAACTTGCAAAGCCCAACTGAGATATTAAAATGATAGGACTAATCCTCAAATTTAAAATGTTTTCAAATTTGATTAGAGTTTTTTGATGTTAAGACATACTCTCCTATCCATACTTTAAAATACTGTTAAATGTCACACAAACAATTTTCAGAACAAATTTAACATTTCAGCCTATCCTTGGATACACAGCAAACCATTTTTCTTTGATAGGAAGGTTAGTTACTGTTGAAAGAGAAAGAGCAGGAGTCCATTTATGCTGGCAGACAGTATGTCAGGAAGAACAAGTTGTGGCTGTTGTGTTGGCTTCTGGTGTTTATTCCCAGCTCTGCCTGAGTTGCCTTGCGGGCCTCTGGTGTGCTTTGTTTGTAAAACAAACACATGATGAATGATACATACTGGACCTTTGGATTAAAGATTACGGACAAAGGTTGAGAATGAGGGCTAAATTAATGAGAAATATTAACACTAGTCAGAACATGCAGTCAGTCAAGCACATTGCATCTGACCCAGGGAGCTCCCTCACCAAGCAGTGTTTGCAGGGCTTGGATGGGGGCTGTAAAGGTAGGGACTGCACAGGCAGGAGCTTGGAACTCTGTGGGTAGCAAGAGAAGACTCTTGGACCTCAGAAAACTGAAGCTATGAACCATGTTAGTACATTGTTTCATGTACCCAGAGGAAGGTGTATCAGAATCATCTTTTGCAGACTGCCCCAGTCATATAATTCATAACATCCTTTTCCAGTAATACCCAGATCTTTTCCCTCACCTCAGTAAGTGTTAAAGCATTGAAAATATAGGACTAAGAGTTTCAGCACTGAACAGCGAAGGAAATTGTTGTTAACAGGCAAATTCCCCTCAGTAAACTCCTTTCTCTTCTTTCCAATGTTCTCTTTCACACCAACTCTATGTGAATCCTCAGTGATACTTGAATTTTATGAAATGTCACCTATTATTAATTGCCCTTTTGTTCAGGATGGGAAATCAGTACCTATAATAGTCTATCTGCTCCTATCTTCTCTCTGAGCACAGCTTTTTTTTAACAAATCCCTAAAGCACCATGCTGCAACCACATGGCCATGACTCACTGGGACCGCCTCAGTGGACTCGGTGATCTTACAGGTCTTTCTCAACCTAAATTATTCTGATTCTGTGATTCAGTAGCCTAAGAAGTCTGGGCTATCCTATCTCTTATCACATCCTGGTTTTGAATAATTAAGCAAGAAATTCCATCAGCAACCCCCACTCCTGCTATCCCAGATAAAGGAATTCAAGTGGTTTTCTACAGCTGTGCTTTATTTGTGACCCACACTAGGGAGAGACCTGGGACACTGACTCACATCAGCACTTTTCAGGACTAGAACCACCTGACAGAGAATGGTCAGGCCCATATGGAAAAATATTTGGCCAAGACCTCTTCTGAGCCTTGCATATTGTCCAAGACACGTCTCATTTTCTGTCTATGCTCCACTTACATGCCTTAATAGCAGGGACATTTGGAATGGAAGTCTGAACCCTTCCTGAAGTTTGCCAACAGCCTTTCGTCCTTTGAAGACAGCAGAAGTTGGCACAATCCCCTTCCATGCTGTCTGTGTAAGAAGGGTGTCCTGTTAGCTGGGCTCAGATCTCCTCTTGAGATCTCAGCTCATTCCAGGTGAGATGGCTTGTTCAGAAGGGAGGCTGACAGTGACATAATAGTGACATGCACTGATATGTGACCTTCAAAAACTCCCAAGGACACAGGAATAAGCTAAACTGGCAGTGCACAGACTGGGATGAACCTTTGCTGGCCTCTCCTGACAGCTCCCACATCATCACACAGCACCTATAATGTACAGCCTATGATATTTACATATATTTCCCTACCTCTCCCACTTCTGCACGTACGTCTTCCATTGGAATGGGATAAAGGCATTATTTGGCAGTTTTAACTCCCAGCTCCTGCTGCACACTCATCACCCAGGAACAGCCCAGTGCAGGCTCCATCCCTGCCCTGCTCTGCCCCTCTCTGAGGATGCAGCGTGCTGCCCATTCTGCGGCAGGCGCTCCCAGTGCTAATGCACAAACAGGATGCTTGCAGGTGTAACTCACAACTTAATTGTAATGACACTGAAGCTTAAAAGTGACAGAAAGAAGCTGAGATAATTATTTTCGGTGTAAGACTACGAAACGAGTTGTTAAATCCTTAGTAGCAGTAGTGGTGCTGCAGACTATCAAACACTTTAAAAATCAGGCAAGCTTATAGGAACCTTTTAGGTGTTTTTCCCTTTTCTTTCTGCAATACCTTCTGGACTGTGTTAAAGCAGGTTCATTAGAGACTGGCCCAGAAATGCATATTTTCTGTGAAAAAAGGTGTGTCTGTCTGCAGGATGTGTGTCAGGGGATGGGAGGAGTAGGGAGGCAGGAAGAGAAAGAGTGAAAACAGCTCGGTGCACACCAGCACACAAACTCTCAGTTTTTTACATTAAAAATTGTGCATGGTACATGAGGAGCATCTTTGTGCAGTTCTGACATCTCCAGCTGAACCTGGGCTTGGATATTTCTTGGATCCTGGGTATTTCACAAGCAAGTGCTGGTCATGATCAGCAAATACCTGTTTGTTTGTTAAACGCTGCATTAAATGCTTCTTGAGTTTCATGCAATAAGAAAATTGTCGTTGAGAAGGATAGACTGCTGTCTGAAATTTCAAGAGGAAGTTTTGAGAGAGAGCTCTGATAAAATTTTCTAAGTTATTGGCAAATCATTGCTTAAAAGGAAGTGTTATAATGCAGAAACAATTGGTTTGTGGGGTTTTCCCCCATTGCTGAAGGTTTTAACTGTCCACCTTACTGTATAGTTCTTTTGTTAAAAAGAAGGATTTTTCTACTCAGCCCATTATTTCACCTTCACCTATTAAATTGTGTTTATTTAGGCTCTGCTCAGAGGAGGAGATTTATAAAGGAGTCTACAGCCCTATGCTGATTGCATGGACCCAATTCCCTCCTATCTTCAGTCCTGCTCTTAAACAAGTAAACATATAGATGGTATCACACATAGCAGCTGCACTGAAATAGTCATTAATTAACCACCATCAGGCCAGGCAAACAGCAGATGCTGTGAGGGATGCTGGCAAAAGGTCAAAACAATACCAGGAATTATTTCAAATAATAGATATATGGACAAACACTTGTGTTCTAAGAGTTTGTGCAATCACTTCTCCTAGGACTGTGAGAATAGGGTAACTGTGCCTCTCTTAAACTGCATGAGGGGAAAACAATGCATGCAATTTCTGCACTTGAGCCCCTGATCTGTAGATGGATGTTTTTTATTAATTTCCTGAGCTTTTCAAGCCTAAGTCACATAAAGCCAGCACAGCATGTGCTCTGCCTAGGATTGGTAAAGCAGCATCATCTCAAAGTCAGGACTCATTTTATGTATTTATGAAGGGGACTTAGAAGAAAGTTGGGAACAAACTTTTAGCAAGTCCTGTTGCAATAGAACATGGGCTCATGGTTTTAAACTGAAGGACTCAGATTAGATAAAAGAAAAGTTTTTACCAGAGAAGGTGACAAGGCACTGGCACAGGCTGCCCAGGGAGGTGGTAGATGCCCCATTCCTGGAAAAATGCAAGGTCAGGGTGGAAGGAGCCCTGAGCAACCTGATCTGGTTGCAGATGTCCCTGCTCATGGCAGGGGAGCTGGAGCAGATGGCATTTAAATACCCCTTCCAACTCACACTATTCTGTGGTTCCATACATTTCTATACAGGTGCCAGCAAGTCAGGCCTAAGTGAGTACATGGCCAGTCTCACTAAAAGGTGTTGATTTAATTTCCTTCCCCCTAAGACTTCACTGCTGGACTTCTGCTAGCTTTGTTTGCATTTTAAAGTGCCTTTGCCTTTCACACTAATTTTAAAAAATAGTTAAAATGGCATTACTGGCTCTGGATCTGCAGGAAGAAATTTAGTCTGTAGTGTATCCTTTGCATAAAAATTTCCATTAACACAAGATTCATTCATATGCAACCTAATCTTTGATTCATTAAATTTAATGCTAAAATAAAATTTGCAGTTTGCCCTAACTCCTTCTGCTCTATTTGCAATTTTATAATATTTTAAAATTTAACTTCAGCATAGCAATGGACGGATTATCTCCTTGTGCTTGTTTGTGTCTTTTGTAAAATTCAGGAAAGAAAAACACTGAAACAACATATGCATAATTCTCAAAATGTTTTGTACTTCAAAAGTTCAGAGCCCTTCACAAAACAACCCCACAGAGAAAGCTAACACATGGTACATTATTCACTTTCCCATTCCATAAGAACAAAGAGACTTTTTTTTTTTAAACTTACCAGCCATGCTCCTTTGCTCCTCTTTGCCCTGGACTTTGTATTGCTGTGAGCAACTGCAGACCTATATGATAAGACTTCAAGCTCTGGCTGTGTTGCAGCATTTATAGGGAAAACTTTAGGCCTGTCCTTATGCTCAAACCAATTATAATTCACATTAGGTGAGTGAGGCAGGTAAGTCATACCAGTGGTCATGTAAACTTCCTAGTAACCCTATATTAGCTCATGGGTTATAAGACATTGGACTTGTGCAATTCAGGCCATTTATCCAGAAGCTTGATGAGATGCTTAGAAAAGCAGAGCATTTAATTGCATACCTGGAATCCAGAATTTCACATGCAATGATGCATGACTCGGCAAGGGATGTTTTTTGAGTCAGTATAAATTAATATCTCTTCCCAGGATGATCCAAAGTTGAGTATTCATGCAATAAAAGTATACATTCATAATCAAATTAATTTGGTCCCCTCCCTATGAGTGTACTCATAAGTCTGGAAAAAAACCCCAGAACTTTTCATTTGCCTCATTGGTCCCTTTTTGGGGATCACCACAGTAATGCTTTTGTGTCAGCCCCTCCTTAGAGTCTCTGTGAATTATACTAATGGTATGAATGCTGTAAATGTAGTGTAAGCTAGTAGTAACTTGACAAACCACTGAGCATGGAATAGCTTTGATGAGTGGATCCTGAGCAGTAACTCTCCCTGCATGGAGAGAAACTTCATCCCCATAAAATAAAACACTCATTTTGGACCAAGTACAAATTATCACTTCAATTTGTGTTTCGATGGTGGTTACTCATCTAGTTTCTCACTCTAGAGAGAGAACAATAAAAGTTAAAATATCTTCATTGGCACATACAGGAAATTCTATAGGTACAAAGAAAATGGATTTGTCAGAATGGCCTCATAACATTTTGTTTCAGGCTAATCCTTCATTTTCCATATCAGTGCTGGCAAATTGATCACAGATGTCTCTTTCTCTCTTCTGCCCTCCACACAGAGGAACTTATGTTTCCTTGCACTTACACAGACCTGAACAAGGTATTTTGTCTCTTCATTATTACTTCACCTCACTTATCTCCAATGATGAGAAGAGACTGAAGCAATCTCAGGAATGTTAGTGCTTACCTTGAAGAACTTGAAGGGTGGAAATTTCATAAGATCAGGAAGGGGCAAGCACAGTATCTATGTATAAAATGGGGCAAGAGGCATGAAAAGGAGCTGAGAAATTACAGTTGACATCAACTAGTTTGATTCAGATTCCTGGAAAACACTGAAAGAGATGAACTTCTTAGCATCTAGATGAATAACAGCCAGCTAAGACATGCTAAGAAGTCAGCTGAGCCCATCAGAGGAGAAGAAAGAAGTGTCATCTATCACCACATGCTGACTTGGATTTGCAACAAAATCCCACAGGGTATTTTCATAAGTACACTTTGGAAACACTGATTACACAAGATTTCTATTAGTTAACTGCATAACTTGTTGTTAAAAAAACAAATGCTGCATTGCTTCAGTGGATCAAACTGGAAGGGCACAGTGGCTGAAGTGCCATTAAAAGCTGCCTTGGAGCATTGACATTTTAAATATGCTCTTTTCTGTTGTTAATGTTGTTCAGCTGAAGCATTATGCTAGCCCAGGGCTAATCTCAGCTCCATAATGTCAAGACTACAGAGAATGGAGAGCTTAAAAAAATAGAAGGATCAAGATGAATCAGTGTAAACCAGAGAGAACTGCAGAGATATTATGATTTTTGAAAAAGATGAAAAGTGGTTATAGAAAGAGGAGGCCAACTAAGGAGTAATGGTCTTTAAAAGTTCAGTCTTTGACTGAAGACACCGAAGTGCAACATAAAAATGTTGGCAGTGAGGAAGAGTGTTTGGTTAGACCCTCTGGGTAGGCTGTCAAAATATTAATTTTTTTTCCCCCATGGAGATTAAGAATAACCTGAATGCATATTTGTCAGGGATAACACACCGAGTGTGGCTGAGCTGCCCTCAGGGCATTGATTTTGATGTCAAAGCTGTGACAGCGACACTTTCCCCCCATTGCTCATTGCAGGCACCTGATGCTGACTGAGCTGCACGGGGCAGGGAGCACCTCAGCAGGGCAGGGACGGCTCCTGCACCCAGGGCTGCACCCAGGGCTGCACCCAGGGCTGCACCCAGGGCTGCACTCAGGGCTGCATTCAGGGCTGCACCCAGGGCTGCACTCAGGGCTGCATCCAGGGCTGCACTCAGGGCTGCACTCAGGGCTGCACCCAGGGCTGCACCCAGAGCTGCATCCATGCTGAGCTGCATGGGGCAGGGAGCACCTCAGCAGGGCAAGGATGGCTCCTGCACCCAGGGCTGCACTCAGGGCTGCATCCAGGGCTGCACTCAGGGCTGCACCCAGGGCTGCACCCAGGGCTGCACTCAGGGCTGCACCCAGGGCTGCACCCCGGGCTGCTGCAGCCCCCTCTGCCCTGCTGCTGCACTGTGCTGTGGCTCCTGCCCACAGTGAGTGCACTTCACCTTGTGTCCTCCGGTGAAGGGTCACCCATTTCCCAACCCCTGTGACACACAAGCCTGCAGACTCTGTGTCACATCCATCTCAAGACCTGCTCAGTTGAAAGGAGTGATAAAACGTTTTATAGAAAGAGGGAGGTTAGTGCTGTGTCTGGCCAGTGTTGCATCTGCCAGTTCAAGCCAGCTCACATGCCCCCACAGCAATGTAATAGATAATTCTTCACTAGATAATTCTTTCTCCATTATCTTGTGAAGGAAAGTCTGTCCCACCTTCAGTCATTTGGTCATTTGTTCCTGAAAGAGGGAAGTACAGAACTGACCTGAAAACACCAGTTTTGTTGTTGTTGTTGTTGTTGTTGTTTTTTGTCTTTTTTTTTGTATACAGAGAAAAGCCACCTCCTTTTTAGAATCCATTAGAGTTCATTGGTTTTTCATACCTTAGAGCAATGTGTTTCACATGCTAATTATGAGTTGTGTAAATAATATTCTAAACATTCCCTTTCTTCATTTAAGATCCACTGGTTTTCACATTGTCAGGATTAAAAGGTACCCAAGGCTTTGCTTCACTTTATTGTTCAGTGCTTTGTATTTCTCTATAATATCATGTCTTATGATATTATATTACTCCAAATTACATAATATCAGACTTCCCAGTCTCTTTTCATGCTGATACCATAGTTTGAATATGTTGTGCATTTCTGAAACTCATTCAGTTTCTTCTGTATGCTTTTGTGATTTTAATGAAACAGAATTGAAACATCATCCTGTAGGAAAAATACACTGTAAGTCAATTGGTGACAATGACTTTTTGTATTTCCTGATCTATTTTCTATTAATGCCATTTTTGTTTGTTAGTTCAGCACTTGCTCAGCTTAGCCCACAAGACAGTGAGTGTTTGTTCATCCTGTACAAAGGAATTATGTCATAAGAAGATATAAAATAACAAGCCTGGACAAGATGTTTAACTGTGTGGAAGGGTAAAATGGGTGTATTGGAAATTGTGTGAAGAGAGGCTGCACAACAAGCTGATGTGTGAATTTCATAATGTTAAAGGAGAGAATTGGAATGTATCAAATGAACTGGCACAGGATTTGTAAATAGGGTGCTCAGGGAGCTGGTAACCACAAGGAAAATGCTGCAATAGCTGGAAAGGCCAAGGAAACAATCGTTTGAGATGGAAGAAAATATTGTCATTAGAGAGAAGCCAAACAATTGTGAAAGATTAAGGAACAGAATTAAGGAGATCAGGAATTGGGATGGAGCACAGCCAGAAGTGGAGAGGAAATGAAAATTTGAGATAAAGGAGAAATAGATAAATTAAAGATAGAAAGTTACGCTATAGGGAAGCAGAAATTCAGACATTCTGGTATCTTACTCATGGAAGAAATATTCCCCCACAAGAGGAGAAAATGAAAATAATGAAAGAAACTAAATGTGACTTAAAGACGGAGAAAACTGAACTAGAATGATGGTTTGGTGTTTATTGGAGTGGAAGAAGAGTAAAACTGAGGAAGAGGAGAATGAAGTCAGAGGAAATGTCATCAGAAGGAGGTACTGGGGGAATGCCTAGCCTGGGGGTGGTGGGGGGGATATGAGAGAGAGAAAAGGATCTGGCATAAAGGCAATGGAAGCTTTAAGGGAATCAAGGACCAAATCAAGGAAGAAAAGGGAGGGGATAGTGAGTATCAGCATAGATATAAATACTGTATTTCAATGACTTCAGTGAAATTCCAGCTGCTCTCTAAAATAATTAGAAACCTTGTGTAAGAAATCACAACATGCCCACAGCTTGTCCATCTTTTCAGTTGTGTCTGCTGGTATAATAAACACTGTTCCATCCTTCAGATCTTGTTTGTTGTGTGACCTTGGACAGAACAACAGCACTGCTAGAGTAGCTGTGGAATTTTGGCAATGCTGAATCTGTGCTGAGAATTTAAAGCAAGACTTCACCTGGGACCAAGTGCTTGCATTTCTGTCAGCAGAGCCTTTGAGTCAAGGCCAAGCATCCTCTCTTTCAGCAGGACATCAGGTAGCACTACATGTTAACTGTGCATAACTTGGATGTTTTAGGAAACTAAAATTCCACAATTCTCCAGCTCCCTTGGCAGTGACTGCTGAGACTCTAACAGTGTGCAGCGCAGGAAGCTGCCAAGGACAGAGGCTGCTGGGGAGTCAGCGAGATGCCATCGGGGTTTTTTTGCGTCAGAGCGATGGAAAATCCCAAAGGCTGTTCCTGCTGCCGAGCAGGGCACACCCTGCCAGCAGGGCAGCTACTGTGCCATAGGGAACTCCTCTCCCAGAAGCAGGGTCACCATCCACAGCTCTGTCACACCTGTGGTCCCTTTTCTCCTGGATACTTCCAGCAGCTCTATTGTGCATCTCCATCCCTCTCCTTGTTCTGTTTTCTTGCAACAGGCACTTACAGATTTAGAAGGGATGTAACAAGATAGTTAGGAGGTCAAAGTGTAGTTCCATAGTGGATAATTGTGCCTAATGCTGACTCTGAATGAGAATTCTTTGCAATATATGAGCGCCAAGAAACAGGTCTTGCCCACAGTACACTGGGCTACAACAAACACTCTGTCATGGTTTGGGGGAGGTTTTCTCCCCAGTCACTGGCACAGAATTAACCTGAACTACCCAAACCTGTTCTGCAGAACCCAGCACTGCACACTGGAGCTGCCTCTGCTGCTCATCTTTACTCACAGCCACACAACTTTGCTCAGTTTCAAATCAGACTGAAGACATTTCTGGCCAGCAATGACCTGGCATCTGACCTGGCCATGAGCACACCCTGTGCTTGCTTTGAGCTCCTCCGGGAAGAAAGCATTTGGTCAGAGTGGAATGAATGACTGTGGCTAAATTAGAGATTAATCCATCTAGGTCCCAGACTGGACTCATCTGTTAGTCTGGAGTAAGAGTGAAAAAGATTTGGGGAGAGATTGGAAACATGACAATCAAACAAAGGCACTTCCTGAGGATTATTTCCAAGGCAAGAGATCAACCTATATTTTCATTTTAGAGAGTTAAATGAGTCTCATTGCCTTGTTTGTTTCTCTTGGGCAAATGAAACTCCTCTAACAGGAAGGTGAGTGCTTCCCATTGTCAGAGAATGGTGGCAGCTCTCCTATAACCATGAGACAGGTTAACAGCAGAACTTTACTATTTTGGACAGGATTTACTTTTGAAAGTCTGAAACCACTTGTAACTGTGAAAGAGGGGAAGGGGCATAGATAGGTCACATGTTATGGCTTTGATACTATCCATCTTGTGTCCCTGAAAACATAATAATTTTATAGTGAGAATATCTATAACACTGTCAGCTTACCTTGAACACTTATTTTTTAACATTTTTCCCCCCTAAAACTTAGTATCTCTAGTGAGTAGAATTCATTTTTTACAGCTGTGCAAACTGGCAAGATTTGGCACTGTAAGTGTGTCTTAGTCCCATCCCACTAAATCACTGTCAGACCTTTTGTCCTATAAAATGTTTCCCTTTGGAATTTTTATGGCAAATAACTTTATAAAAGAAACTGCAGTAGTTTATCCTTTATATTTAGCAGTATAACCATTGGCATGACCCAGTGGCTACACACAGAAAGAACCAGTCACTGGTACCAGATACCTCACCATTTTTATTTTTAAACTGCTGCTGTTGGGAATAACAATTATAACATCGACTATTGCAATTGATTTTGGCTTTTTTCTTTCCATTCAATGTAAATTACTTTCTGAGAAGCCTTGAAATCTTCAGGGCTTTAAGCCATGCAGTTGCTGTTCTATATTTGAAATTGGGTTTCTAAGCCTCACACATGCAGGTAAACAGAAATATTCATTTTCCTGGCTCTCTCTCAGCTCAGGTTGCTCATATTAGTACAGCAGTGCATGTGTCACTGTACACAAATGTTCAGGACATTTCCTGTAATTTCATACTCAGGGCTAGTTTTGAGAAACCAACTTGTTTCAACAGTTATTTCTTCTTTGTGAACTGTGAAATAAGAAGTTATTGGTGTAACAGCAGAAATTGTAAGTGTGCCAAGTCCCTTCCTTTGGGCAAAAGGGGAAAAAAGTATTGCCTCAAAAACACAAACCATTTCAAGCCTGCCATGTCCTCACTTCCCTATACAGTTCTCTCTCCTTTGATATTCTTCTGTAAGCACACACTTTTATGTTTTCTTGAAATTTTTAAACAATCAGCTGTGAGCAGCTACTGATGTGAAATGAACATAGCAAAGCTAAATGTGAGCCTGTACAGAAGGGGAAGGTGATTTTATTTTAAACAAAACTGATTTCAGTCAGTCACGCTTATTCTCCTGCAGATTTCATTCAGTCAGTCCTTCACACTTGTTTTTCATACCTGCATTTTAACCAGGATTAGGATGTGTTATGTCTGGCTAGTCCAACCAGGATTACTTGTGGTGCAACTGAGGACAAAGGAGGCCAGTTTGGGAGTCATCAGGTTTCCTGGGTTCTTTTTGCTGGGTGACCGCATGCTGACTTTGGAATTGCCTTTTGCACCCTTCTGTGAGTCACTGATTGTCTGCCTGTCCTTCTGCCTCCTGCTCTGTGAAAAGTCTGTCTCTAGTTTTCCTTCCAGACGAGGGACGTACAGTGTCTCACACAGGTGACAAGCTGTAGAGGACCCTGGGCTGAGGACTGGGCCTCTCACAATGAGGTTACACCTGGAGGGATCTGTGCTGGTCGTTCTGGCAGAGCAGCACCCATTGCCCATGGAGCCACCAGTGTACACCAGCTCACTCACCTGTTAAAGCATGAATGGTGCTTGGGGTTTCTTGGTGGCTTTTTAGTCATGAAACTCAGTGCTATGAACTCTTTTGGAAGGAGGACAGTGAGATGAAGGTTCTGGAATGACTGTAAATACATTAGTGCTCTTTTGTGTACTGTTTCTGCACTGAGCGTTACCCAATAATAACAACAGTGCTGTGCAGGCTTTGTGAGAGGAGTTTCTGAGCTCAGGTCCTGGTAGCTTTGTTTGAAAAGGTCTGCACTGTTCTTCCAGCCACAGATGTGGCTGTGGTTGAATAATGGCCTGCACTTCCTGGAAGCTCATTAAATGCCATCCAAATTGTAGGCAGTCAAAGGCTGAGAGTGCTGGGGGTTAGGCATGTTTATATGAGGGTTTGAGAGAGAATATCCACTAGTCAAATAACTCTGAGACAGAATAAAACCAGTATTTTATTGAAGATGTAGCAGGTGAATGTACGATGATGATCCTACCTGTCTAACAGTGAAAGGTGCTGTATTTAATGTTTTGAAAATTTTAGCCCTCTAGTGTATGATGGTGAGTGAAGTATTGGGATCTTTCCTTTTAGGGAAACAAAACAAAACAGGAAAAAACCCACCACCATGCTAAAGGAAAAAGAAAAAAAAAAAAAGCACTTACATAACTTTAACAGCATCTCAGTTAAAATAAAACATCAAGCTTATCTGTTTCTTACAGGAATGCAGCCAATGAGAAAAAATGTCAAAAGACAACAGACAAAATATCTGGGAATGTGTTTAACAGAGCTCTCTATCAGGTGAATCTCCTACACAAGGAAGTGTTCCAACCTCCTTAACTCTGATAACTACAGAGGATAATTGTTCATTATTTCTGTCTCCCACTTGCAGCTTGCCACTGTTGTTACTTGCTGTCTATCTTGGCTTTGCTTCAGATGATTCTGTTTGTAATCTTGCCTGCATTTGTGAAACCAGAAAGATACCATGCTTGGTTTTTAGATTGTCATGGCTGGAATAAAAGACACCAGACAAACAATCAAATTAAGTCATCAAATCAAATAGATCTGATGGAAAGCTGCCACCATCTCCACACAAGAGAAACCAAATTTCTTTTGGTGATTAGGAGTGTATCTCACTAGCATGTACTGCCAAGTCTGTATCTTGTAACACAAAGTATGATATATACACATGTATTTGTGTGTGATGAGGCATTATTCTTTAAAAGCTACAAGGCACCAAGTTATTATCCCAGGTAGATGGTTGTCAAGTGACCAAGGCTACGGAAGAGGAAGTGGGAGAACTGTCCAAATTATAAAGCTCAGAGATCAATTTCAGTAAGGCTCAATTAGTGCTACCCCAGGAATTGTAACTGGGGAAATGGGAAAACAGATAGCTAGAAGAAAGATTAAAGTTTTCGTCAAATAAACATTGTTCATCCCCAAGTCCAATTTAAAGCAATTTTAGGTAATTTAAATTTTCACAGCAGTAACTTTACCAGTATCAGCAGACTGCAAGGAAAATTACTGGAAAGGATCGGAATGGAGCTGGAACTTGGCCTGGAAGAGTCGTATCCTCACTGGGCTACCTGTGCCAGTGTCTCACCATGCTCTCAGTAAAGAATTTCTTCTTATACTGAACCTAAGCCTATTCTCTTTCACTTTAAAACCATCCTCCCTTGTCCTGTCACTACATGTTCTTATAAACAGTCTCTCTTCTTCCTTCTTGTAGGCTTTATTCGGGGATTAGCCCTGGTCATCAGGGAATGACCAGGCAGTGCCACCAAGGATACAGGCTGGTGTCTGTAGAGCTTCGCAAGGATCATCCCAAGGCAGGAGCAGTCAGGAGAACGTGAACAAACCCCGGCACAAAGGCCCTCGGAGCTCTAAGGGATAACTCCAACCCTTTATGGGCACCCAAGGCTCGTGCAGCCCTGCCCCAAAGCCCCCGCTTGGCGGCACACCTGCCCAAACCCAGCTCAGGGCATCCCTGACCCCAAACCCCGGCTCGGGGCTGTCCCCGATCCCAAACCCAGCTCGGGGCTGTCCCTGACCCCAAACCCAGCTCGGGGCTGTCCTTGACCCCAAACCCAGCTCGGGGCTGTCACTGACCCCAAACCCAGCTCAGGGCTGTCCCCGATCCCAAACCCAGCTCGGGGCTGTCACTGACCCCAAACCCAGCTCAGGGCTGTTCCCGATCCCAAACCCAGCTCGGGGCTGTCCCTGACCCCAAACCCAGCTCGGGGCTGTTTCCTGACCCCAAACCCAGCTCGGGGCTGTTCCCGATCCCAAACCCAGCTCGGGGCTGTTCCCGATCCCAAACCCAGCTCGGGGCTGTTCCCGACCCAAACTCAGCTCGGGGCTGTCCCTGACCCCAAACCCAGCTCGGGGCTGTTCCCGACCCAAACTCAGCTCGGGGCTGTTCCCGATCCCAAACCCAGCTCGGGGCTGTTCCCGACCCAAACCACGCTCGGGGTCCCCGCCCAGGAGCCGCGGCCGCCCGCGCTGCGCTGCTGCCGCCTGTCGGCTTGAACGCGGTACTGCAGGAGCCGGTGCACGCACGGCCGGGGCCCAGCAGAACCACAGAATGACAGAAACACAGAACAGAAACACAGAATGACAGAAACACAGAAGAACCACAGAATGACAGAAACACAGAAGAATAGAAACACAGAATCACTGAGTCACGGAATGACAGAACCACAGAACCACAGAACTACAGAATCACAGAACCACAGAATCACAAAATAACAGAACCACAGAATCACTGAATTACAGAATCACGGAATAACAGAACCACAGAATCACGGAATATCAGAATCACAGAATCACAGAACTACAGAATCACAGAACCACAGAATCACAGAACTACAGAATCACAGAACCACAGAATCACAGAACCACAGAATAACATAACCACAGAATCATGGAATAACAGAACCACAGCATCACAGAAGTTGATGCAGTAAGTCACCTGAAAGAGGATGAAATACTTAAAAAGAATTTAAGCCATCATTGACCTTTATCACTCCCAAAAATGTGATAAACCACAAAGTTTAGAAGGAAATTGAGAAGAGGGTTGTAAATTAGCTCTTTCAGTTTTGGGTTACTGCAGGAAACACAGACAGTCTGACTTAACCTCTTATGTCCATTTGAAATTAACTCCTTAAACTCCAACACTGCCATTCTCACACCACTTGAAAGAAATATTTTTTCAATTTTCTAATATAGGAATACATTCAGTTCAGAAAATGTTATTCTGATTACAACAGTTCACTTGAATGCAAATGAAATGTATCTCCAAAAGCTCAGACAGACCTTCCTTCTTTTTCTGAGCTTTTCAGGGAGCTGCATTTCAATCTGACACATCAAAGCTCAAAGTTATCATGTGCTTTGTGCAAGAGCACTCATTCTGAATACCACTGGGTATTGACAAAACTTTGAAGATATCTGCTCATCATTTGTAATGAAATTAGAGGTGAATTTTGAGGGCCCATATGTCTTGTTCTTACCATTAATCTGTTGAGCTTTTTTTAGTGTATATTGAAGTGTGTGTGGCTGCTGTGTGCATTCTAGTAGGAGGCCCAGTTTATTCAGGATTTTCTGTGTGCTGCTGCACCATACAAGAACCCATTTGCTTCTAGCCTGTGTCTTTTCTGCCACCTTGACTAAGATTTGCTACAATACTTGATATTAAACAGTGAATTAATTATATGGCCAAAACCATATCCAGACTGAGAACCTGAAATTATTTCAAATACTTTTTATTTGCTTGTCTTCACAGAATTAAATTACTGCAGGAGGTATTTGATGTGGATGGAGGAAGATCATGCCTTAGGAAGCTCCTCTTTCCCACCAAATCCTAGGACTGATGTTCTATGGGGACCTCACTAAAAAAGTGGCTTTTTTACTGAGTGTAATGTCCCATAAGTGAGCGCTAGGGGATGCTGCACTCCTACACAATTTCGCATCTGCGGAAGGGAAAATACCAAATTTGGGGCCTTATTACTATTCCTTTCCACAGGAAAAAAATAGAGAAAAGACGGTTTTGATCATTCTATGCAACAAGGCTATTTTATTTGTAAGTATTCAAGTGAGTAGAAACAGAAAATTTTTTTAATTCTCTGCTAATTGTCTGTCCTGTTAGGTCTAAATGTCCTTTTTATGTGTGTATAAAGAGGTTTATTTGTAAATACTTATATAGAAACATCCAAGTCAAGACCATGATCCCAGTTCAATCAATTGCATGCAGAAGCATGTAGAGAACATAAGATACAGAGATAAATCTACAGAGACCTTTAGTCCAGGGCTCAAATTATAGAAATTGCCCTTTGAGAATAAACACAGAACAATTTGTAGATCTGAAATTTGTTACAGAGCAAAGCTGGTCATTTTGCACTAGAGCTTGTTTTTTCTTTAAACAATTCACATTGTTTTCAAGTGCTTATAAAAACTGAACAAAATATGAATATTTAGATATTTGACAATTATGTAAATTTTCATAATATTTTAAAATTAAAAACAAAATATAAAACAGATGTAAGTTACATTTTTCAATTAAAAGAACGAGTTTGGAACAAGCAGGAATAACGAGCTTACTTTTCAAAGAATTGCTATTTAGAGATTGCATTTGCTTTGCAAAAGTTTGCAAATAGAAGCAATATTAAGGAGAATTTAAAATTTTTATATGTGAGTTATAGAGGACAAGTTTTGATATGTTAAATTATACAGGCAGCTGTGTTTGAAGTTTCTGCTGAGAGCCCTACCTTAGGACATGCTACTCTGTTCCTAAGACATGCAGCATTTGTTTGTCAGAGTCCCTTTGTTGGGTTTTGGGCCATCAAAAAAAAGGTAATTTTTTTTTATTTTATTTGAAATATTTGTGGTATTCTATGCTATCTATCAAGATCTAAGTTTTGAGCAAATGCATACACATGCAAATAACTCCAAGTGTCTGTGCTCTTTATATGGTTAAAATGCTGCATACAGGTTCACTTTTGACTTCTCTCAACTGTGACGTCTCTCCACTCTAATGTCATATGAGGATATTGTGGCCTTTAATAACAAAACTTGCAGACTAGTGACATACTTAAGATTTATTTTATGTACATAATTAGCATACACTTGGATTTGATTGTTAAAGGCAAGTAGGTTAAATAGAGCATGATTTGTTCTGCTCTTTCAGAATTACTTTCATGTGGGTGTGCATTTCTTTACAGTAAACAGAATGAAACAATTGTTGAAAACAACTTTGCAGTGGCTTTATCTCAGGAATGTCCTCATTTTTGTCACCTGATAAGGGGAACTCAGTAAACATTGGCTGTGAGTCCAGCAGTGCAAGCAAAATAACAATCTGTAAAGGTGGTAGAATGAATTCAACAGTTTATGTACATGCTAATTAATGTGAGTGACATGTGCTAATTACAGGCAAGGCTTTCACCTGGCTTGAGAAAGCAAAGCCACAGCTGGAAAACGTGTTGCTTCTTTACAGGGACATGATTCTATTTCAAAGGTTTTTTTTATTCTTGAAGAGACAAAAAGTCAGATCTATAGTGTCATTAAGACATGAAGAAAACATAGTTAATACCAAAAATGTGATGAAAAGCTGGATGTAGTGGATATTCCACAGAAAGTTCTCATGGTGGTAGTGATTATTTCAATCACCTGGAGCTGCTCATGCCTGCTCCCAGTCCTGCCATGACAACAGTTACTGCAGCAGTGCTGTGAACTGGTGTGAACTGGAGCCTTTCCTGGCTGAAGTCAACACAATAAATCTTTGATTCACTGTTCTCAGTGTCACAGTACAGACAGTTCTGCCCAAAGTGCAGCTGAGTGCTGTGGCTGGAAGGAAGGGTGAGATGCTTAAGCCAGTAAGTCTGACTGAAAAAAGAAAAGAAACTTGTGGTGGAAAAAGAAAGGACTTTTTGCTGGTGAGAGGTAAACCACAAAACTGAGATGAAATAGCAATTGGAATAGTACACAGAGAGGAGAAAGGTGTGAATATGCAGAGCCTTGAAGCTGAAGCCAAATTGTGAATTTAGTGTGTGGAGGAACATGAAGAAGGTTAAAAGTGAAAGTGATATAGTCTGAATCTGCAATGGGTTGTGCAAGAAAAAAAAATGTAATAACTTTATCTTTGTAATTCTGTCACTTGACATCTTTGGTATCAGCTTTAGCTTCTGGGACATGATCAGATTTAATTAAAAAGCCCCAAACTGAAACAACAGTAATAACAAACCAAAACATGAAAGAAGTCATGTGATCTGATTATTGCTAACCAACTGATTCCTGAATGTGAAAAAATCGAGAAAGAAATCCTGGTTGTAGGATTGGAGTTCAGCATAATGTAGTCCTGAATAATTCCTCCCTAATAGCAGTGACTTCCTTTTGTTTCCTTTAGAAGAGCCCCATGCCAGAGTAAGTGATATATACAAGATGTCTCACACTTGGCCATTAGAACCACTTGGTGAAGTACAAACTTCTTTCAAGATTCTCTACTTAGGCCTCATGCAGGGTATTTACATTTCCATGGCCACAGAGCAGGGCTGATAAATCCACTTGTTCACCTGCACTGTGGGTGTGCTTCAGGCATGACCTGCACCACGTCTGCATGTGTCCCACAGCTGCTTTCTGGGGAACTGGAAAAGTATTTGTCTGCATATAAAATATGAAAGCAACTGTATCTGTTAGGCCTTCAATATAGAACATAAAGTTTAAATACATAATAATGAAAATTCAATTTTATACAGAATATCCAACAGCCCAGCTGTTTAATTGTGGAGAGATTGGTTCAAAGTTGGGGTGAAAGTGATGAAATGAGCTTATGCCTTAAGAAAACATAGCACTTCTTTTAAAAAGCTACAGCTGTTAAAGGGCTCAAAGATGCCTTTTTTTTTTCTCCAGGTATTTCTGGCAGGTGATTGAACATGAATGGAGATTTCCTTTAGAAAGAAATGTACATGAAGCAATTGCACAGCACACTAAAAATGGCTGTCAAGAGACACTTAGATAATGCAGCAGATATTCAGTTGTGTGTTGCAAACTGAACCAGGTTTTAATCTGCAGACAATGAGTGCCCATTTCAATCCAGAACAATTAATGTCAGCCCAAAGTACTGAAAGCTGCTCTTCAGAAGGACCAAGGCATGCAAAGCCTTCTAAGCTCATGGGCAAACCAAGGGCCTGCTGTGCATAGATACCTTCTCCTCTAGTTTCCAATAATTTATGAAATTACCAACCTTCTTTGACAGGTCACTAATTTTAGAATCCAGTCTACTTTTAAAAATCGAGGAACTGTTTTTATAGACATTTATTGTTGGATTCTATACTGGACAGTGATCTACTGGTCTTTGGGCAGTTACTGATACTTTGTCAGATTCATGATAAAGGGGAAACACTTGAAGTGTTTTTTTTTTCCCAAGACACTGAATGACAATGTTTTATGTTCTTAGTCTAGAAATCAGGATTATCAGCCAATGATTTGGAAATTCCAGGTTGAGCTACGCGCTCCTATTGCATTTTCTTTCCCCTGTTTTTATTTATTTATTTATAAACTTGAAAAATATGACACTTCCCCTTTTGTGTATCTGTTCAAAATGCTCCATCTTTTGTCCATCACTTAATGTTCCATCACTGTCAGTGATGAGGCAGCCACTGCAGGGAGGGATAAATATCAACCCCTCCTCTGTCATACGGCAGACATTTTCCTTACTGGTATTTGTTGAATTTGGAGGCTCTGGTGTATATTTTGGAGTAAAGTCCCTTATAACTCTGTGATGCCTGGTGTGTGTGCTTCCTGGGGGTGAGGTCTTTGCAAAGGCCTGTATAATGGGTTGTACTTTTAACATTACTGTCCTTTAATTTCCTTTTGACTGAATGTGCTTTCCATCTTTCCTTTGGTTTCTCTGTTTAGCCTTTTTTCCCCCTTGTTTTCCCTTAATATCTCTAAAGAACTGAAAAGGATAAATACAAGCTAATTTGCTCTCTGCCCTGTTTTCTGCTTTAACAAAGCTTTTAGCTTCCCCTCTCATGCTCTTTTAAAATTTGCTTTGTTTTCTTTACTTTTCCTTCCCCCTCTCCCCCCACCCCCCCAAAAAAAAAAAAATCACTACTCCTACATAAAAGAAATGTTCAAGCTGCAGCAGGACACACAATCATGGAGACTTAAGACAAAAATCTGTATTTTCCAGATGTACTTGGGTGTTATACCAGGCTTGTACCTCCTGCTGCAAAATGAGAACAAGAGAATAAAGAGAAATATATCTCAAGCTTCCCCTTTGATTCCTGACAGAATTCTTTTGTCTTTTTGAGCAGAGTAGCCGAGTAGCTGAATATACACGCTATATGTGTCTGATGTGCTTTCCACGGTTTTGTTCCTGCTAATGACTGCAGGTTTATAAATTTTTCTTTTGCATTTTTGCTTCCTTGAATCAAGAGGAGAGGGGCCTTAGGCCTTTCCTAAGGCTGCTGTTGCCTCTCCCTCCACTGTGTGCTCATTCTGTCTGATAGGCCCAAGTGTGTCAGCTTGGCAGCATTCCCAGGCACCATCAGCATTACAACATTCCCGGAGTCGGGTCTGGGTTAGCACAAAGCATTGACAAATTCTGTGTATTTAGTTCTGTTCTCATGCTGTTCTTCATAGGGATTAGGATTTTTTTTTTTTTTAAGAGAATAATATTAAAGCAGAGCAGTCACACAATGAGCATAAATGTTAATGGCTGACAGTCCTCACATTTACTGCTTAGGGGAATCAAAATTTGGATGTTTGTGTGCTGGGGGTAATATCTCTGAGCAACATAGGCCTTTAGGTGTTCAATTAAAAAGAAATCTATCTTGAATGATTTGCACTGTTGAAACTGACGCAAGTATTCACTGAATGTCATGAATTTCCAGTGTGTCCCTGCTGCTGTAGTGGGCTGTATGATTCCCTTTATAGCAGCACTCTCCCCAGTTTCTGCTTCATTCCTAAAACAGAACAAACGGTCAGTGTACCCACGAGCCTTCCTGCTCCCTGCCCTGAAAAACATTGCAAAATCTAAAAAGAGAAAATGCTTCCAGCAGGGACTCCAGAATTCCTTATGAGATGATAATTTATACCCTGGGCTGTTAATCTGCTGTTGCAGCCTGAAATGCAGAGACACAGAAGTGTAAGCACAGCCACAGGCTGCTGTGGCAGCTCCCTGTGACAATGCTATCTCAAGGAATAATCTGAATGCAGAATGGGACAATGCAGAGCAGGATGACTAATTTTACTGAGTGGCACAGTTATGAGTCACGTCGGCTCTCAGGCAGTGAGGTTTGTTTGCTAAAGTAGTTATATCGTGAGAGGTGCTGTATGGAGGTAAGGGAGGGCACTAGGTTTTGTTGTGGTGATTGTTTCTGGGATTATTAGCACTCGACTAAACGTGACATGCATATTCTCTTTGCAACTGTCGTAGATTTATGGAAGAGGGCTTTTTATAGTCGGTTTTGCACAATCTGAGATTCTGCATGTTGTACTGGAAGAATGTTTCTTTTTCTTTGGTTATTCTAGCTCATTATTTATTTATTATTGTTTCAATGTTAAGCGTCTCCCTCTACACCTTCCCTTGTTTTGGTTTTTTTTTGCTTTTGTTTAATAAATAATTATTTGATATTCAATATGCTTCAGAATCACCCCTTCATCTGCAATTTCCATTGCAATCTTCATGGCTACAGAATGATAATACAGAGCTATATAACACAGATGCAAAATTTTGAACAATAATACAAAGGTTTTATAAAAATTTAACCTTTAAGATCTTTATCTGGTGTTAAGGCTTCCTTCTTGACATAACGATAAACCCTCCCACTTTCACTGCATTAGGGAAAAGAACGGAATCACATTTTTTAATCAAAACCTTGGAAAATGGCCCAAGATCAAACCGATTGCTTACACCCTGCTTTCTCATTGTTTCATTCGCAGCATTTTCGCAGGAGATTAAAAAAAAAAAAAAAGGTAAAGCAAAACCATCTGAAAAAGCTGTGCGAATGTTTTCATGGGGGGGGGGGGCAGACCGACTGCCACGTAGAGAAAGGAATGTTTGCAGGGCCTGTGCTGCATCTCAAAAAGCGCCCAGGGCTAGAGGGTTAACGGACAGGAAGCTGCAGTTGCAGCCGCTCCTAAGGAAGTCAGTCAGTTTTTGTGTAACAGCCCAGCCAGGCCGAAAGGTGGGGGCCGGGGGGGAACGGAGAGCTCGGGCTCTGGGGTGACATGCATATTTTTAGTTTGGCTCTGCAGCATTTTCAACGCAGGGAGGGCCTGCACCAAGTGGTAGCAATGCTCTGTGATGAAGCAGTTTCAGTTCTGGAATGGTTTTTGGGAAAGGACACAGGAGTGTTTCTGCTTAAGGCTCCCTTTTCCTATTAAGACTCAGCATACCGTGATAGCTAAAGAAATCACACTGTAGGTACATGGTTGTTCTGCTGCACGTTCATATATTTAAATTCGTTCATATATTTAAATTCTGGAGCAGGAGAACCTTTCTCTGAATCCTGAGTTATTAATTCCAGTCCCTCCTGTGCACATGCACTTTCGGTAAGTTTTGCTCTCTGCCTGTGGCCTCGCTTTCCCGGCCAGCAGAGCCCCAGCCAAGCGAAATTTCGCTTTCCGTGCAAACAAAAGAACAGCTCCTGCGACCTGGGCAAACTGTGCCTCCTTCGCGTTTAGAACAGCCAGCTGCCTTCACCAAACGGCACGCTGGGGCCCATTTGCCGGGGCCGGCGGTGTGCTGGCCCTTGCCCGAGGCGGGCGGTGCGCGGCCGGGGCCGGGCCGGGGCCGGGGCGGCGGTGGCGAGCGCGGCCGGGCCTAGCGCGCCGGCCTGCTCCGAGCCCGGGATGGCTCCTGCTCCCGGAGCCGCACAAAGATAATCGCTCAGGAAGTGTCTCAGCCAATCCCCTGGCGCTTTACATGCGGATTTGCCGGGGCAGCCAATCCGGGGGCGGCTTTCATGGGGAAGACAGATCATCAAGCCCAAGTGCCAAGCCCTCCCTGCCCGAGTACTGAGAGCCTGTCCTCCATGTTTTATAAGTATTGACATAACACTGTGTTAACAATGCATCCACAGAGGTAAGCCTTGCTTTTTACATTGCTTTTTCTCTAAGACCTATGAGTTGTGGGTTGAGAGTGTGATTCTCTGTGATTTCTCGTGCAAAACTCACACCACAGCACTTATATTAAGTTGGAACTGTTTAAATTTGCTTTCTTGGGTCACATGGTTAGTAGCCATTAGCCACAGCTTTATTTTACAGTCTGGCAAAGCCTTGGCATGCCTACTTCTTCACAGGAGGATGGTGTTTTTAGAGTTTATCAAGATCCTGGTATTCCAAAGGAGGTATGTGTCTCTGAGCAGTTTGCCAGCACTATTGTCTGTTGTGTCACATGCCTGCTGGAGAGAAAATGGAAGCTAGGGAGCAGATGCATTTAACTGCCCTACAGGGAGTCAAGCAGGGATAATGGCAGACAGAGGAACAGGCAAGTTTACCTTTCTAAACAGTGAATGGAACAGCTAAGATAAGTTATCTCTGAGAAAATATGGGATTTTTAAAAACCTAGGCATCAGCAAAAAGTGCTAATGGCAGATTGTAGATATTGGGCCTAGGTGGTGGTGTGCTGTTGCATCATGTTTTTTATGCAGCTTATCTTAACTTAAAATGATTATTGAACCTTTTTTCTTGCAGGAGTAGTTAATACAACGCTTTTCTCTTTCTGAGGGACAATGTATGGTTAATATTTTGTTCCTTTAAAAGGGAGTTTTTATGCTGCAGATTTTGGAAATGGAGTGCTGCTCAGTAAAACGCAGCAGTGCATCTGTTTACAAATCTGATGCTTTATGGAAAATGTTTTTGAACTGTTAGCTTTCTTGTTTTGCATAGTTCAAATAAACTAATGCAACTTTTATCTGTGCCTTTTTGTTTTACATTGTATCAGCCACAGTTCTGTGTTGTGGAGTCCAGAAGATATAAAATCATGTGTGGTTCATGACAGTAGTACATGTTGTTCGTTCTTGGGGTTTTTTTTCCCTTTTATTTTTTTTAACTTTTGGTTAAATGCTACGTAATTATTTCAAGAAATTCCTTTTTGATCAATTCCCAAATCTGCCAGCCTGTTGTATCTCCTTAACTGGAAAAATGAGATGGGTGCTTGAACAGTTGGTAAGTAAAGCAGCATGCTACTCTCTGAACATTTTTAATACTTTTCCAAACATTTTGTTTTTACTGGGTCAGTCAGTGCAGTAGATGAAGTGATGTTACTGGTTAGTCATATAAAAGATCAGATTTGCTTAGCGTCCATTTTAAGGGACTTGTACGTGTAAACTGCTCTATTTGAATGCACTGTTTTTCTGATAATTTGTCTCTAAATTTTGAAGCTTTTACTTCCTGTTTACCTTAGGCCAGTGAAAAATATTCTACTTGCTGTTTGTTCCTAGATCATTAATTGCCGTGTTTGCAGGGTAAAGTGCGTTTTCACCGTTCCTTGGGCTTTTCGGGTGTGATGAAAGTGCTAGTGCTCAGCAATGAAGTGACCTTATGAAGTAAAGTAAATAACGCTTAATGAGCATATGTTTCTGATACTATACGAAGTATAACCTCAGACAAGCTTGCTTGGTTTATAACTAATTTAGAAACATTTTGTGCTCTTTATAAAGATTTTAATTGTAGCGCCTGCATGCTTGTTTGAACAGGCTGTTTTTCAGTGATCACCAGGGCTGTTACAAAAGCAGAGGAAGGATGCTCTTTTGTGCTTTTAGTGTAATTTTTGCACTTGTTTTAACAGTCCATACACATTCATTATTTTAGGAAAGAGCTGAAAGCTAGGCTGGCTTTGCAAAAAAATGACTGTGCTGAGGCACAGTGCATGCAAACTTTTATAGACCCTTGCCATGTATTTGATAACGTTCTTTTAACACAGCAATTTACCTCTGGTTACTTGTTTACCAGTGTGAATATCTTACTTTGAATATCTCACTTTGGCTAAAAGCTTTCCTCCCCCCCCCCCCCCAAATGTTTCCCCCCCCCCCCAATCCCCTAGGATTAGATTATAAGAATGTCTAGTTCAATTTGAAACCTGAAATACTGCTGGGTTACCACTGAATTTCGTGTGATAGTATTTCTGTATGTAATTTTAATGCATTTCTCAGCATACATGAAAGTGCTGACATAGCTAAGAAGTTATTCTGGCTTTTGTTCTTCAGTTGCTAAAAAACAGAAATTACATTTGGACACAATTTTCCTAGTAGCACTTTATACATGTGAGCAGTTTACTTTCAGCCTTTAAGGGTGAACAACATAATATTTGTTTAATGTGAGGAAGCAGGGGTAAGTGATCTGCAATCAGAAAGCTTGTATTAAAATGGCTCCCACAGGTTTTGTTAAACCAGGATCTGTTTCAAATCTGCACCTCCAGACACGCTGCTGACAGTGAAGCGCATTTGTGTGAGCTGCCCTCGTGCATGTAATGAAACGGAGCATCGTGAGTCTGTTAAAAGTTCACTATTTTCAACCACTGGAGTGTAATTCTTTTATAGTTCACAAAAAAACAAATGTCTGCATTGCAGCAAGATGTCTGAGGCAAGGTAGAGACAGCAGCGTTGTGCCTCGGCTCGGCCCAATGGCGCTGCTCCGCCAGCGCCGGAGCCAATTGCCACAGCAGGCAGGTTAAAGATTGACAATTGCAGTGGCAGGGCTGAGAAAGGCCTTCTGGAAATTTCTGCCATCTTTGTTCCATCTAAGCAAAGCAAATTCAGCCAAGCTGAAGGATTTCAGATGTATATATTTTTTGGTGCTTTGTCAAGGTACAGTGTTAGCACTCGCTTCCCTAGGTTGCGTAATAAGCTGGTTTTTTTTCTGCTCAGGACAGATGGAATGTGGGTTTTTGTTTTAAGTGACAGATGCAGGGAAAAAGCACGTATGCTTTCTCCCCAAGATTTTACTGGCCTGGATCTTGTTACAATCACAATTAGACAGGACATGTATGAAGCAATGTAGCTGAGGTTTATTCAGCTTGGAGCAAATGGCCATTATTCTGATTATAACTAGCAGTTAATCGTATAATTACACTGTAAGTTTTCTGGCTACTAGAGAGTAATTTGAATTGCCCAGGATGAATATGATTAGGCATTATTATTTAGTGCCAACATCCAGTTACTTTTGTAATTAACTGGACAAAGAATGGAGTGGGGGGAAAACAAAGGAGTGATCTGGATTATAAATCATGGTGAAAACAGTAGCTTTTTAAAAGCTACATGCCTTTTTCATTCTTTGCAGGCAAACTGTTTTACTTGGAAGCTAAATAGTGCTAGGGAAAAGCTGAGTAATTTCTTTAAACAAATGACACTACTTAACATATTGGAAATGAAAAAAATGCAGAGTATAAACCACTCCAAATGTAACAGTCACCCCCCCTCGCAGTAGGTAGGAGTATGAAATGTAGCAGAAAACCTATGTTGCTACTAAGGGAGCCTGTAATGAAAGGAACTTCATGCTCAAAAAGCAGAAATAGATAGATTACATTACAAATTTAGCCCTTCATATCATGTCCACAAACTTCATTTGCCTTGTCTTCCTGAGCTGTCTTCCATTTTGTGATACCACTTTTGCTTGAGGTTTTTGTTGTTGTTTTGTTTTGTTTCTGGTTTTGTTGCTTTGTTTCTCCTGTTCTGCCTTGCTTTCCAGTGTATTGTGTTGTTTCACTTCCCAGCTACTGTGGATCCAGTAGCTGAAAAGTGATAGCTGGTGGTCAGTTTTCCATAGCAGTGGGTACTACTCCAGCATAATTGGTTAAAGGGAGATAAATCTCAGTAGAAGCTCTCCTCTGCTGAAATTCAGGTATTAATTTGCATTTTCTAAATATCTTGAAAGTTGAACAAAACCTTTGCCCATATGAAATGGAGTAGACAGCAGTTTTCAAATTTTGTTATTTGTGGATCCCCAGTATTTTTCCCATGGGGACATGAATCCCATTAGAGTGACTTTAAGCCTGTTAGACTAGGTTTGATTTACTTGGTTATTGTCTGCAAACCCCTTTGTGGTGGCACGCTGGCTTTGAGGGGTCTGCAGACTGGAAACCAGCAGTAGGCCATCAAGCTTGGCCCTTTAAATTGTATTCAGAAAGTAATTTAAATACATTTGTTAATAAACATGTCTTGTGTTCATGGGTTAAAGACTAATTTAGCCATAGCTACATAGGAAGTGAGTTTCATGTATTTGGTAGTTGTCTGTCATTCTCATGTTAACCCTTTATTGTCTGTTGTCAGAGCATCTGTGCTTCACACTGTGAGGTTAAAACCATGCTGTAACAGGATGTAACTATTCTTAATTCAGCTGATATAAACCTTTACTTTCAAGCATGATTGTTCTCAAGTTATATTTGTGGCATCTAAAATCTGTAGCTATTTGGTTGCCTTGCTTGGGCCTCAGCTGTATAGTTTATAGACTTAAAAGATGACTGTGTGGCACTAAGGATCCCCCTCCCTCCCCTGAGTTTTCTCTTTTGTGCAGCTATTTTAAATGGACAGTGAATAAGAGAAAGGTTTTAAAAAGAACTGAAATGTTCTTTAAATGAAAAATAGTTACTTTGCTTGTTATCACAGGTAACCAGCTTAAACATTGCTGTACATAGATATCTGAATGAGCCTTTTGTGTATATTAATTACTTAATACAGAGTCTTATTTACTTAATACACGTGGAGCACTTTGCAGGGAATTCTGCAAAGGGAAATGCAAAACATGAGGTGCTCACACTGGAGGGTGAAGCTAAAATTGAGTGATTTCCTTAGTAACCTGTGACTTCACAAATCTCCCTGTCTTGTGCCTTTTTAGTTAAACGTTCGGATGTCAGGTGTCCTTTGGTCCTTCTCTACCATTTCTGATATTTAGATGCTGCCTTTGAATCTTGCCCTGCTGTGTAAACAGGAGCTGCTGGTATTGAACAAAGTGCTACCATTTTAGCTCCAGAGCAGGAGTGAGGCAGTGCAGTGCTGGCAGACGCCATTTTAAGAGCCCTGCATAAATAGCATAGCTACCGATGAGTAAGAGACTGTTATAGGTGAGTGCTCATACAAAGCTGCTATTTATTCAGCAATGGCATGCAAATAGTGGTTTTTGGTTTTAAATCTTTTACTGAATGCAGTTTTTTTTGGGAATCATTATTTAGAATTGCTGCTCACAAATGTGATGCACGAGAGGCAGGAATTATCTTAAAGATGAAATTCAGTTTTAGTGCTTATAGTCTTTAATCAGTTTTTTTGTTTGGTTTTCTTTTCTGTTAATTAAAAGGAAAAATGCATTCCAGAAATATGTAGTTCTTGATCTGAAATTCCTGTGTTATTCCCTGATGTAGATCTAGATTGTGTATGTGGGCATTAGCTGTTTCGAGTGGTTTTCCATATCTGTCAGTTTTTCTTGGTTAAATGTCAAGGTGCAGTAGTTCATCTGCAACTTTTAATTGCTCTTTGTAGTTACTATGGATTAGAACAGTTTATATATTCTTGTATATGTACATTTTCTCAGGTAAGTACTACTATTAGTAAAGGAATGATTTTCCTAAACAGAAAAGTCAGTATGTAATTCAGGGATGTGAAATTTCAAAGCCTGAATTTTATATTAAAAAAACCCCACCCTCTTTTCAGTTTGATAGAGAACATATTTAAAAAATAGGCAGCTGAGTTATTTTTCCATTTTTACCTAAGTAACAATAAATCTTGTATGTTTGCAATCTTTTTTTTTTCTTTCTGTGCCCAACTCTCTAAAGGAATAACCTCCACCCCTTCTACCCTTATTCAGACATGCTAAGCTAGTTTGTATGAAACCAATTAGCTTAACATTTTAGAAAACAAACTTTTGTTGTTGTTGTTGTAAGTTTTGTCAATATGAGTAGGGAAGTTTTAAATGATTAATTGGTTTTCTGGTCATTTGACAGGGAAACTGGCAAAGCTTAAATTTCAGTTGTGTTCTTAAAATGTGTTTCTCTGTGTTCATTCATCTTAATGAGGAAATAAGAGTAGCTTTCAGAATTACATAAGCTATTAGTTGTATTCATTTATGTACTTAACTGAGTATTTTCCAGTATAATTTCTGATCTGCAGCCTCAGAGCATCCCATTCATACATGCATGACAGTAACACATGCTGGCTGAAATAGCTGCTCTGAGCCTTGCAAAAATGAATTCTCAAAATAAAACTCTCTAAAATAGTCTACTTGACCACACAGTTATTGTTTCCATGGAATGAGGTACTTGTTTTTAATTATTTTGCTGCTGGTTTTAATTTTCTTTTTATTTTATTGTGGGTAGTAGTAAGGTAACTGATTAAGAACCTGTTTTTCTTGAATTGTTTAATTGGAAATCTTTTACTAATATCTGTATTTGGAAGTTTGTGCTTTATAAAGCATTTTCAGAATTTTCCTTGTATTGGTGGGAGCATGCAAAGGTGAAAAGATGTCAGCTTTAGAAAAGTTACTGTAAACTTGCTATGAATTGCTGGTATGTATTTATAAACTTGAATCTCAAAGATGACCACTGCAGTCATCACTGCCAACATTCCAACAATGTCATGCTGTGGAAGTCATTATACATTACAGCAAATAAAGCAATGGGAGATGCTTTTGAAGAGCTGTAAATGTTCAGTGTCTTTTATAGCTATGTCTAACAACTTTTATTTAACTGTTCCTCTCCAACATTGGGATTTTTTTTTTCTCAGAACAGTCTCTGTGGTTTTTTTATATACTGGAATGTTTGTGCCCTTAAAAGATTAATTAATTGCAGAGAATATGGAGATGTCTCTGTTCCTCTGAGGCTCAGGTTTCATAGTGTAGTAGGCAATTGCTGGATTTTATGTGAGTATAGGGAAATGTGCTCGTCCATAGCTGAGGAAAGTGGAGAACCTTGCTATCAAGTGGAGAATGCAGTTTTGACTGCTCATTTATAGTTAAAATCTTTGGGAAGGCTGTTTTCAGGCATCCTTTATATGATGTGTGCATCCCTGCCCATGGCGGGGGTTTGGAACTAAATCACCTTTCAGGTCCTGTCCAAGGCAAGCCATTGTATCATTCCACGATTCTTTGTATCAAGATTTTGCAAGATACTTTGTTCACCTTACAAGTGTTTCTGAAGAATCTTTTTCTTGTTTATACCACTATTGCAAGAGCACTTTAAAGGGTGATGGAGGAAACTGACTCAGTTTCCTAAATTAAGCTTGTTACATGAGCTGAACACATCCTGAGCTGAAAACCCTGCTGTGCTGTCACTGATGGGTGGGAGTCCTGCCCTGTAACCCTCTGCAGTGCTGGGTTTGGGTCCAGGGGCCCAGAACATCCTCAGTGAGTCTGAAACATCTCCTGGTGCTTTGGTCAGGGAGGTGGGAGCAGTTCCTGCTGTGGTGTTGCCATGTGGATCCATCACTCCCATTTCTCAGCCAGGATTCATGCACAACTCTCTGGATTGTAATAATGATTTGTGCCAACTACTGTATCTTTCACGTTGTACCATGCTCCCCTGAGGTTGTTTTAAACAAAATGAGCTGATAGATTTGGATGAGTCTGGAATATTATGATTGCTTTAATGTAACTTAGATGTGAGCTGCTAAAAGTTGCCCTTTTGTCCCTGTGTGGTTCTCTCCCATTTTCTGCATGTCCAGCTGCACAGTGAGTTACGTTCCAGAACTGATTTGGATAAAATGGTCATCCTTTCTGGAACAAGAAGTTAAGGAATGGGGAAACCATTCCTTTTAGTAGCAACCTATGTAAAATGAGCATAAGTGTTCAACCTGAGTCTTGTAAAGCCTTGTATGTCCTAGTCTGTGTCTGGAACTGGACCTGTATTTTAGAAGCATTTAATGTGCACTGTCAGATTGCCCCAATCTTACAGAATTACTGGGTATGAATACATATTTACCTGTATGCATTATTGGTCATATATTCATGATGTTTTAAAAATATGGGGTTTGTTGCAGTTTGGCAATATTGAAATAGGATTTTATAAAGAGGAAGGGGAAGGAAAAACCTCCAGTGCAGCATTGGAAGAGAACAATGAACCCATCCCATGAGCCCATCCCTTCCCTTTGCTTAGGAGAGGAACAGGCAAAGGCAAGTGGTGCATGAAATGTTTTGGTGTCTCCAGGCCACTGCCAGCTCCTCTTTGCTGAGGCCCCTGGGAAAGGGTGTAACAAATGTGCAGAATAATTGATCTGCCCATGCATAGTAAATGTGTGAGCATTGTAGTATGGTTGGCTGTGTTGTGCATTTAATCTGCCCATGCAAAATAAATTTGAGAAGCATTGTGTTACAGTCAACTGTGCTACACATTTACCATAATTCTGCTCACGTGGGTGCCTTGACTTGCTGCTGAAATGAGCAAGGTAGCTGGGAGGTAGATGCTGGTAGAATAGAACTTCCCTTCAGTGGTTTGTGACTTTAAAGAGCCTATGACAAAGAATAATGATTTCTGGCATTTGGGGTACTTCTCAGCTTTGGGTTTTCCGTGCATTGAGCTTGGTGAATTTGTATATGAAATTTCTGCTGACATAATCGTACTCTTTAGAGCTGTGAAAGGAATTGCAACCAAACTCCCCAGTAGCTCAGAGTTGATTAAAAGTAGTTTTGTCAAATAGCAAACTAAAAACACCTTCTGGTGTTAAGTTTTACTTTGCTAAGGAATCTCTTTTAACTTATACCCGTAACAAAACTCCTGCTGATATAAACTGTTTGCCAGGCTGAAGAGTTTCTCTGGTGTAAATGTAACCGAGTCCTCACTGTTGTTTCCCAGCTCTGATGAGATGTCTCAGGCAGATTTGTACACAGTGGCTGAGGCAAAGGTCTCCAGCTGCCCTCTTGGCCCTGTCCCCGGAGCTGGGGTGGCTGAACCTCAGCCCACTCCATAACAGCAGAAGTTCATAATCTGCCATATCAGTGCAAACTGTTATCAGCAACAACTTCCATTAACAGACTGAAGGGTAAATTGTCCCTGTGCAGGAGAGGATCTACATCCCTCATGGCTGCTTTGCTCTGGTGGACACTGCCTGAAGCTCCAGAAACCCATTTGTGCATCATTTTGAATTTGGTTTTGCTTCAACATTGTGTGTTTTCTTTTACCTTTCATCTAGCATAGTCACTTCTCCAAAATGGCTCTGTAATGTGTTCATTATGTTCATTTTTCCTCTCCCTTCCATCTTCCTTCCCCAAAGTGACTTAACAAGCCAAATTGATTGAGTTGTTTTCTTGACTGGCATCACTTTAGAATATCACAAGTAGAATATCAGAAAGTCAGATGTACTTTGTAATAGTTTAATCCTGCCTGGAGCAAATGAAAAGTGACTGTGTAAGATTGCATGGTAACAACTCTACACTGTTTACTCTTTACAATTAGTGGAATTGTATTGCCAATAAATTATAAATATTCAGTTTTCTATTATACAGTCTAGTTCCAAAATCCTTTAAATTATTTGTTTTAAAAATTACATTTTACCTTCTAATTTTGCAAATTGTTCTGTGTTGCTATGTCTGTTACTTCAGCTAATCTGTTCACAAATGCTGATGAGCATTTAAATGTTGGCAGGCATCTGTCCCATGGTTTATCTGAGATTAGAAGCTGCAAGGAACAGAATTCCTATTTGTCTGTCACCCACAGTTCATACATATATTGCCATAATCTTCAGTACATGTTACAGGACTGTCTTTGGTACAAAAATTGAATTTTTGTGCTTGGTAACTTGCAGCATATATGTGTGTACCTGGATTGTTTCTGACTGTGGTTTGATTAACGTATCAAATGCAGTTCTGGCAAAAAGCAAACCTTTCATTCCATCAGAAATTTTGATGTAGTTGTGTTTGACAGTGTTGGATTGAACTTGAAGGATAGAAGTTAGTCATGGGATTAATACAGTCCATAAAGTGATCTAATTCACCTTTCTGAATCCTGCAGCTTGGCTGAAGAGGAGATAAAGGCGGAGCAGGAGGTGGTGGAGGGGATGGACATCTCCACTCGATCCAAAGGTGAGTAAGAGGAATATTTCAATTAGGTTCTACAACACAGTTATTTGTAAACCAGGATAGTGAAGCTGTATCATCTACCATGAAGCTGCTCTTGAGTGGAGCCTCAAGATTCACTGTATTTTTTACAATGACTAGTGTATATTAGGAAGTGTTTTAATTTTTCCTCTACACACACAAATATTTCAGTGTTATTTCAGGTTTATGAATAACTAAGGTTAAATTACCAAAAACCAGCAACCACTTGTATCACTTATCATGGCTTCCTTTAAAATAGTACTTCTAGATTGGGGAGACAGGAGAAAGTCGTAGTAGCAGCAAAACTATTAAGGTATTATTTCCTACTGTAATGAATTCTTTTTTTTTTCTAAGAATAAAGAATCACAGTAGCATTTCTGTTTCCACAGAAGTTAGTCCCATGAGCAGTATGTATTTCATGGACATTCATTCCTGTCCATCTCTTGTTGTACTTACAGCTGAATTTACCTGAAAGCCATTTCTCTAAAACAGCAGCAATATTTACTACCATCCTTTTAAAGTTCTGGCATACCCAGTTACTCTTCACATTCCTACAGCAGGGCTCACAAGTCTGCTTAACTCTGAAAGTGCAGGTGGGATTGTCTTGAAGGCATGGCACAGATCATCTGCATGTTTTTTAATGAGGAAGCTTGGCTGGATAACATGGTTATAAAATTGGATTCAGGTCTTATTTGTACTAACAGTAAGTTTCTTGTTTCAGTTCTCATGGTATGGTTAGGTGAGGTAGTACATGAGATCTGACACCTCAGAAGAGATGCAGTAGCTCCTTTTGTCCCTTCTCACTGTCTTTTTCTCCCTTCTCTCCTTCTGATCTTGTATGTCAGTCTCCACCACTGGACTGCTTTCAATATTTACTTCTCTTTGTATTTCGGTTTTCTAAGCCAGCAGAAAGTAAATGTTTTTGTTACTTTAATGATTGCTGCTGGCTGGGGTGAGCTCCCAGCTCTGCACTCCACCACTTGCTTCCTTTGTGGTGCTTGTCACATCCCAGCCACTTGAACTTTCTAACCAGCTTAAAAGCTGAAACATTTTTCTGCTGTTGTAGTGACCAGTTTGTTTGTGAAAGAGTCTGATAGCATAAGAACTTGGTATAACAGACAATGGGGGTTGTTAAATACATTTAGCTGCCCATGAAATCTCATCTTTATTTCTCCTTAGAAGCACTGGCCCACTTTCTAGTACTAATAAGAGTTCTGCGTGCCTTAACTGAGCTAAACCATTATTTATGTCACTCTGATGTCATTAATGTCTAAAAGACACTTAAAAATCTGATATCTAGTTATGTAGATATTTACATTTTGGTTCTGGTGCTTTAATCAACCACAAACAGGTATATGGGCCATACAAAAAGTTTCCATTTCCTTGTGGTAGTTGTAGTGCTGCCCTGACCTCAGAATATGTTGTTTCAGTGAATTAAGCTCACAGAAAACTTTTTGCTTTTTGTTTGGTAGGGTTAAGATGAAGCTTTTTAGGACAGTGGGCTGATTTAATATCCTGGTTATTGAAGAGCTCAGTCTATGTCACAGCCTTCTCACACACATCATCTTGCAGCTTCCCTTGCACTGTGGGCTCTTAACAATTAGAAATGGCCAGTTCAGAGGGATTTAACCTGGCAGAAAGAGACTCAAGTTTTCATACTGTTTACTGTTGTTGCAACTCCCTGAACCAGCTGGTGCCAAAGCCAGTCTCACCACGGTGCTGGTTGAGGTTGACCCAAGCTGTCATGTGTGGAAGCCACTGGTCCATGCATAGATGTTCTCCTAGTGCTTTAAATAGCAGTGGGAGTGATGTAAATGGCATTTCTGTATCACCATAGTACAGATAAAACTTAGCAAGTGTTGAATCACTTTAATAATAAGGGAATTGGTATTTGTTTAGCTAGATACTGACTTGCTTTAGCTGGTTTGTTAAATTTAACATGTATGTTGATAAAACCTCTGCCAGCACCACTCCAAGGACAGGAATAACAACCACCCACCCCAAGCCCTTACAGGCGTATATTTTTTCCAGTGAAGAATGTGGGATATAAAGAACTCTTTAGACTTAACTGTAAACCATTTCTCTTTGTTGTATACCCAACCTAATCTATAAATTAGTGATAGAACTTTATAATAGTTGAAAATATAACTTCTCACAGAAAATAAAAGAATCATAAATATCATCTCCAAGAGCTGGCCACATTGCAGGCCTGGGGTAATGCATCTTTCTGGACTCCTGTTACTGGGACTGAAACAGGCTTCTCTGATAGTGCAGTGCAGTATTTCTGCAACAGAAAAGTCACAAACCAGAATTTCAAAACTGTCACACTGCTCTGTGCAAGGCAGAAAAAGTGCAGCAAAGTTCTCAACTGGTGGGATGGTGGCAGCAATGTCTCCACTTGCAGCAATTATCTTGTGCAAAGTTTTGCTTTGTGTGTTTTGGAAGTGATATAGATGAGGAAGTTGACCCTATCTAGGCAAATCTGGTGGGGAGCACACAGCTCTTTGTGCTTTGTTTGGGTTTTTTTGATGTGTGAGAAGCCTGTGCAGGAGATCAATCCATGGCACTGTACAACTTCAGCCTTGACCTTGAGCAGCAGATGTGCAAGTCTGTAACCTGCTTGCCCAGCTATGGTTTGTACAGCTCATCTGAGGCTGTGTCTAAAGAAAGTTGTAGGGAAATAAATTTAATTGCTGTAATACCAATTAGCCTGATGCAGACCTCCTCATGAACATTCTTGTTTTGGTATAAGCAGTTTAATTGCTATAATTCAGTTGAAGCTAAACTAAACCATGCATTGTTTAATCTGTAACATGGGTCTGAACACAGCCTTTGAGTTGGTCTGGGTAACGTGGTGGTTTCAGAGCTGCCTGAGCTGGTCAAACTGCTCAGTGCAGCAGTTTTATCCACTTCCTTCCATACCTAAGCTGGCAGGAAACTAACTGAACCATAAAACATGAACAGTTTTCTACTAGCTCAGTGTGCTGAAACAGCTTGGTGGACTGCCAGCAGTGGTGTAAGAGGGAAGGCAGGAATACACCAGTTGGGTGCAGGGAGTGTGGAGCTTTGTTAGCAAGCATTTAGACAGGGCCAGGCTGGAATGAAAGCAGAGCTGAAAGCCATCACTGCCACTTCTTACTTTACATTGTGATGGCTAAAGTGAGTCTGTAGCTGGTCAAGGCTATGGAGTCCTACATGTTCAGCTGCATTTCTCTACCCTTCTCCTTTGCTGGCCGTAATGCTTCTGCTGTTGCACACTCAGCTGTGTCAAGCAGCTGGTCCAGCAGAAAATTGATCATTTTTTGCAGTACCAGATTTTGCCTAAATCATGAACTGATTAACCCTCCTGTTACACACAAGTGACTGTCTCCAAAAAGTTGTGGGGGCAGATAGCTGGTCAGGTGGGAAAGAGAGCAGAGTTACTCTAGCAGTTATAATTTAGACCTGCTTATGAGCTGTGCATGTGCAGCCTTGTTAAAGACAAGGTTTTAAAATACACTGCTCTCTTGATGAGAACAAGTAAGCATAAGGCATTTGAGAACTAAAAGTGGGAAATGATGGAATAAAGAGAATCCAAAAGCAAGAGTCCAAAATCCAAGGAATCCAAAACCAGAAAACGAAGTGAACAGAGGATTGCTCTTTAGTGAAGGAGAGAGACTATGGATTACGTGATTACATTTTGTCCTTTGTATATCATATATTAACTTGTCCAGCAGAAACATGTTATTATATTTCTGCTCCAGCCTTATGGACTAGTTTTTAACCTTGTTTATTAAATATTTCAAGATGGGACTTGCAAGGTCTCTGGATAAATGTCTAAGCATTTCCAGGTTGTGGTTTCAGTGCAAATTCTGTCTTTGCTTGTACTTGTTCTCTTTGGACAGAATGAACTCTCCACTGGATGTGTTCTTCCTGTTTACATGGAAGAATTTTTTTTAATACTCTCTGCTAGTTTAACTTAGCTGCTAACAGTAGCAAGCTGTGGTGGCAGATGGATTTCCATGTAGGTTTTGATGTATTTCAGCTGATACTGGAGCCATTGCCTGTTTAGTGCCCAGTCAAGAGGAGCTCTTTAACTCTCTTCTTGCCATCATCAGTCATACATCTCTTACATTGCCTTTGTACCTCTGCTGGCTCTTAGGACTTGGGTGGAGAGGTTGTTTTCTACCTGAACCAGATTACTGGGGAGTTGAGCAGATATTGGACATTGCTGGGAGCAGCCTTGCCCCAGCAGGGACAGCTGGTCGTTAGATGGTCTTAGCATGGCATAAAATCATATACTGAGGCCTTACTGCTTAATGGGGAGAATTCTGACATTTACAGATTTGGGGTTTTTTTTCAGGTTTGTGTTAAAGGCTTCAATCTTAGGAGCTCCTCTCGGTGGTAAAATATTCATATACAGTGAATCTAAATACAAAAATGACTAATTAAATGGAATTCTGAGAATGCATGATACGTTTTGTTACAGTTTCATAATAGTACATATCTATCAGCTTTCTTTGTAGTGAGACCAAGTATTTAATCACACAGAGATGAGATTCTTACTCCAGTGTGAAGCTGAGACTCCTGCAGGGAGCAGAAGTGCAGCCCTGGGCTTTTGTCTCTGGTGCAGAGCCCTTGCTGTCGGCAGTCCCACCTTGAGACAGCAAGTCCCCCACAGCCAGGCTCCAGCTTATCCTTGCCTTTCAGTCTTACCTTGCAAGTTGTTGGGAAGTGTTTCTTTTTCTTTATCTCCCAAAGTGAAGAAACAACTAACAGTGTCTTTTTGTACTTGTGTAAAACTGCAATGTGGCAGGAATTCATCAGAATTTACACAACCACGGCTGACCTCTGTTATTTATTGCATTAAGTAACTGGACTGGGTTAATTATATCAGTTGAAGTTTCTGGAATGTAAACAGGGCTTTAGTGGTTGGTTGCAACTGCATCATGTTTCAAAACTCTGGCAGAAAATTGAAATTCCTCAAAGCTGAGTGTGAGTTCTAACAGATTTGTCAATGATTTTATTAAGTTTTTAAGATATTTATATTTATTTATATAAGGTTATTTATTTGCTAAGGTAATACAGGTAATGGATTTGAAAAATCAGAAATGTTTTAACAACCATTTAGGATAATAAATTTAACTGGAGTGCTTCACAGTTCTGGAATTTGTCTAAATTATTAATTGAAACCTGTTATATCAAATGAGACAAGTTAGTTTTGCTACATTTTCTGTCAGATTTCTTAATTGATTACACTCCATGCCATTTAAAGTATGGGCATTCAGAGATTTTGAGAAGGAGAAAAGAGATGTGACAGTCTAGGTGGTTTTTTTTTTTTGTTCCTTCTAAAAGTATAGGTACACATTTCTGCAGGGTAATGACAGCTTAAACAATCTTCAGTCACCTTTCTTTTCTTATACCTTCTTTCAGACTGACTTCTTATAGCTGTTTCTTAAATCCATTCAATTAATTCTTCCTGCAACTGTTTTTAATTAATTTTTTGGTTTTTACATTTTACTGAATTTAATTCTTTGGTTTGGTTCACCAAATGTTGGCAGAACTGTTTGTGCCATAATGAAAGGCATAGCATGGCATTGGGAATCAAAGTTTAAGTGACGCTTCTGCTGATTGTCTTACGTGGAATGGTTGTGTTTCTAGTTGGAAATGTTATTTAGAATTTTGCATATTTGACCCACTTGCATTGAGATATCAAAAACTTGCTTGGATCACAGGAAACTAATTGGTGTAACTAAGTCTCAGTTTACTGAGTTTACTGATGTCTCCTGTGAGGCTAAAATAATACTTTTCACTGAAAAAAACACATTTGTGTTTCTGACTCCTGAAGAACTAAAATGACTCTAATCTTACCATCTTTATCACGAATCATACTGAAAAGCTTTTTAAATTTCTTTTCTTTGTTGTTGTCACTATTTAAACAAATGTTTCTTAGTTTCCTTCTTCTCACTTTCTGAAAATTTCCAGAACAGAAGTATTTTCTCCAAGCAGTAAGAAGCTCATGTTTATAGGATTTATATCTACAATTTAAGAAAATTAGGTACAGAATTTGAATAAGTAATACTCTTCATGAAAGTAAACTTGATATAGTTAAGATTTTCTTTTTTATTGTCTGCACTTTACTCTGAAAAGCAAAACTTTTCTTCTCATCCACACAATCTCAAAGGTTAGTTCTTCACTCACAGTAAAAGATATTATCCTGCAATTTCTACACTTTATGGGAAGGCTTTTGTTTTGTTTGACTATCTTGTTTGTGAGGTTGAATTTGAAAATCATGGTCTACTGGAAATCTGATTTACTCAGGCTTTTCTCATTTGCCTTGCTATCCATTGCATTGAGGATGGGAGGCTAAGACAATATATCAAGGTCTAAGCCAGCCCTGCCACACCAGCATCCCTCCTTCACTGTCACATTTCCATCCTTTTCCCTTACATTGGCAATTTCAACTCTGGGAATTGTTCCTCTGCTGATTTAACTGAAATTAAATTTTAGGGTTGTTGTTGATTTAGGCCATATCAGTTTTCCAAGCCATCTTGCTTCCTGGGTGAACAAACCACAGTGCTGGAGAAAAAAAAAGGAAACAAATTTTATTTGTAGAAGGGTGCTGTGAAGCCTTGACTTAGGTGTGGGTTTCCGCTCTCGTTAAGATTTTATTGGGAGAGAAAGTAATCCAAATATAAGGGGTGCCTACATACAATACATATGTAGACATGATTTCACCATGGTTTTAGTCTGGAATTGCCTTGATTGCCTTTAACCTAAGTTTTTAAATTGAAAAAAAAACAAAAAAGAAGTACGGAAGGAAGGGCATAAGGAGGTGTCGCTGTCAGTGTGTGGTACTGAGCAGTTTGTGCTGTGCTCTTACAGTAAGGCATCTTGATGGTGCTTGTTTTCAAGAAGAGTTACATTTAAATACCACAGGAAAAGCAAAGAAAACAACGTCCTACTGTTACAGGTTTTCTGAGTTGGCACCTGCTTCTATTGAGAAAAGTGAGACTTCTCAGTTGTCAGGGATCCCTGCTATGGAGTGTTTACAGTGCAGCACTATGCCATACACAGAGTATAAAAATATTTGGTTGTGGTCTGTGTTCCATATGCTGCAGCAAGATAAGATCTCTGACATAAATAATACACTTTTGTTTGTTTTTATAATTTTTTTAAAGCTAAACTATAGTAAGTCATTACTGTAGTTATCTGCTTACAAAGTGCATTACCATCACATAACGCTGGACTTACAAAGCAGTCATAAAGTGTGAAATGAAATTGCTTTAGGGTTTAAGTATGCTTTAGTCTGTCCCCTGGGAGCAGTAGTTACTAATCCTTTAGTCACATGGTGGCATACAGAAACAAAGATTTAAGCTTCGGGTGAAGCTCAGGTTAGCTCCTTGCTCCCCATTGAATGATTGGTAAGAGCACTCAGAGGTGCTTATTGTCAACCCTGACAACATCACAGACCAATTAATACTAACCTAGTGATGTAAAACCAGGGAACTTTTAATGAGAATTTCAAAAGTTATTTCAGGCGTCTATTTTTTCACTTGAGCTGGAAGCACATTTTTAATTTAAAGTGGTGCTAAGAAAGCAAAATCACACCAAAAAATCAAGAAATAAGCAGACTAAGATTGCTTAGCAAAATTAATATTTTTAGAACAATTGGTTTATCAGTGAGAAGTTTGAATGAGGCTGACATGCTCAGGGTGTGATGAGAGTTCTGTAGGAGCAGGGAGATTGCTCAATCACAAGCCAAGTGGTGACCAGCTGGCATGGTGAGATCCTTCCTAAGGTGAGACCATTCTTGCACATCAAACACTTCTTGAAAAATATTTACTTATCACAGAAGAGATCACAGAAATTCTGGCTGTTCCCTTTTAGAGCAGAAACTTGAATCCACCCTTTAAGCAACTGATATAGTCACCAAATTATTGCACAGCTTAAATTTGGTCTCTTTTGTTCTTTCCCCCCAGATTTGTTTCACTTTTTTCAAGTAACCCTACACTAGGGAAATGATTCAAAATTAAAGATTAACTTTCTTCCTTACAGGTTGTTTTAACAGGGATCTGGCTCACAACTCAGCTACAGGAACTCTGCTCACAAACCAGGAGAGCCAGGGAGGGAGAAACAGCAGTGTGTGCTAAAAAGGGTATTCCCGCTGAAAGAAATTCACACAAAATGCAATTTTTTATCATAATTAGAATTGAAAACTATAGCTCAAACAATTTAAGAAGATGCTACCATTCTTTCATTACTTGAACTGAATTAAATGAGTATTTATGTCATCAGGTCCCTCAGTTTGGTAAATTGGCAGCATACTGTGGTAGTTGAAGCCACTGGCCTATTCCACCAGCACAACTAAATCTGAAAAAATATGCCTGTGCATTGCTGTTTTTCTGTCTATTCCTTAATTTTTCCAGTTACACTGCCTCAAGAAAACCTCTGTGCATTTGAATAACTTGCCAGCTGAAAAAAAAAAAAAGGAAGTGTATTTCAGGTCAGTTTTTGTATGTTGCCTATGAGTCACCACTAGCTGATTTGAAAATCCCCAGTATACTCAGGCCTCTTGAACCGAGGAGGAAAATTACATCACTTTAAGTAGTTTTTGAAATTACTTAACCCAACATACATGTTTGTGTGACCATTTAATAAGATTACTATTGAATCAGCACCTTTTCTGCTGAATTGTAGCTTGGATTTGGCTGTGACTGAATAGTCATTCAGTTCTGGTTTAGCTAATAGCAGTTTAACCCTTTCCTGACCCTGAATCAGTTAGTTTAGGAAAGAATCAACATTTAAAAGTGAAATGGATCACAGGAAGGGGGTAGGAACTTTGATTTTTATACTTACAGATGAGACTCAATGTGCACTGTCAAAGCTTCTTTGTAAACCTCACAATCTGAGGCTGAAGAGCTGAAAAGAAACTGATGTGCTCCACTGGTGGCAGTTTTGTGCCTGGAAGTAAGAAATAAAGGCAAAGAGCAGAAAACTCTACTGTCCATTTCCCTGCCTGGTTTAAGGTGTGCCTGTATAGGTATAGTCTGGAAATAAATGCCCAAATCTCTTTAGGGAGTTACAGGGTTTATTTGCTGGTGAAAACCTTGGGCTTAGAGACCCCTTTGAGGATATTGTTTGCAAATTATAATAAAGAAACAAACACTTTATTGTGATGGTGGGAAGATGAGAAAAGACACGTTATGATGCTGTTTTTTTGTGGGTCACTGAATGCAAACAGCTCCCATACTGAAAAAGCTCCATTCTACTGTCATGAAAACAATAGCATTCAGAGCTTGTTTGGTTTTAGGTTTGATCATTTTGATTTAGTTGTGAGCTTTGGTTTAGCTGACACTGATGCTGCAGTTTCTTCCAGGATAGCTGGGTTAACACATCTCTCTTGGGATATATGAAGATTTCCCAGCCCAAGGAGTTCTTCTGCCACCTTCTGTGCATAATCAGCCAAACTGACAAAGCCTCTGAGTTTGCTGTCAGCAGACTTGTACTGTGTTGGCATTTTTATTGTCCTAATTGCTTAAGGAGGGGAGGAAACAGACATTGGATTTTTCACACATATAGGTGACATAGCAGCTCTTTGTATTGTCAAATCAATCTAAATTTTGAGGCTAAATGGAGCAGGAGGCAGATTTGTTTGAATCCAAACACAGCAAGTAACAATAATGGTCTCAGGCACATTGTATTGATTGATTTCAGCCAAGGCATGTCAGCAGATAACTGGTGCTAAATGCTGCCAGTATGTGTAAAAGAGAAGGGTGTGTGGGAAGGGAAAAAAGTCACAGGTTTTAGTGGCAAAGCTCAAAACATGACAGGTTTTTTTGTTTGTTTATTTAAACCAGTTTACTACATTTTGCCAGCATTTTATGGCTTATGTCAACAGAAGAGTTTCTCTGAGAGCTGACAGTAATATATCTGCTGTGCCTACAGAATTAGTGGCAGACACTTCTAGAATTGTTGAAATTCCAGATGTTGTTAGCCTGGTGTAGCTATTCTAGGGTAGTAAAACACAGGATGGGCAAACACTCATACATTTGTTTTCTCTCTTTTAGTTATATGTCCCTCCACCTATATTTTTATGTGTTTTTCATGTTTATTTATAATTTTCCTAAGTATTATCTTGACACATGTTAACCAAGCTTTTGGTCAATCAGAAGTCATCATATAGCACAATATTTTCCATAGATTTGTTTAGAAAGTAGCCAAAACCACTGCAGTTTTTAATTTTTTCTGTGCAATTAAATATTAGGGGGATGGTTCAGTTGTTTCTCTTGTTTAATTCTGATCCCTGTGGTTCTATGTATAGTTATGTTTTGTTGCATGAATTAAAGGCTTAGGGAAAAATTAAACTTGTTGACCCAACTCTGATGAAATTTCACTTGTATTTTGTCAGAATCATCACTGTTCTATGACTGTCCTTTGCAGCTGCTTGTGTATTTGTTTCTTTTGAAAAATAGCAGTAAGTTCTTTTTAATTGAGCTGAGCATTTTGTATTCTTTAGGGATTACTGAAATTTTGTTCTGAAGGAATGAAGTTCCAAATACCTTTATTGTAAAAACATGAAATAAAAACCTTTGAAGAGTATGAATGACAAACCATACCATTTTTGGAATATTTTTCATCAGTTTGCAGTCTTTACCCATGCTGTTTGTATCTGTTACAGATCCTGGCTCTGCTGAACGTGCAGCACAAAAAAGGAAATTTCCCAGCCCTCCACATTCCTCCAATGGCCACTCACCTCAAGATGCATCAACAAGTCCTATAAAAAAGAAAAAGAAGCCTGGTCTATTGAACAGTAATAATAAAGAGCAGGTAAGAGGAGCCATGGTTTTATTGTGCTAGAATATGAAATAGAGGGTGTAGAGATAGCTGAGCAGAAGCTCAGTCTTCTTCAAGGAAACTCCATTTTTGTACTCCTAAGGGATGGATATTAATTTTTGAATGCAGTGGGGGTAGGAGTTGGTATTATAATTTCGATTTGAATGCTTTTTGATTATTGTTTTACATCTGTTGAAAAAAGACTACCTGTGTACTGCTTGGTGATTTCATAAAGGTAATAAGATATATAACCAATAAATGCAATTTGGAACAGAATTATTATGAATAATTATAACAATAACAAAACCAACAATAGCTGTTTTTTTAACTAAAACTATTAACAGGAAATGTTCAGTAGCGTGATAACCTAGATTAAGAAAGGTCTCATAATGTCAGTGAAGTTCCTCATCTGCTTGCAGTCCTTTCCTACTGTCCTTTAGTCAGCTCCACCTTGGAGTTTCCAGGCAGTGTACACTCCTACCAAACTAGTTAAATCAAAGAGTCACAGTGACTTTTCAGTCTTTATGCTCATAACCTTATTTTTAGTGTCTTCTGAATGCTGAATTGATAGCATTTGTTGTCCTTCTTAGAACTTGTCTCCACAAGACTTTAACAATTTCTGATTCATTATATGATGCACATGAAAGAAAAGAATTATATGAATTGTATTGAATAGCAAATGTGGTAAAGCATCTGTATCATCTTGGAGTAGATTACATGAAAGCAGTCTTCAGCCTTACTGAAATTACTTCACACCTGATGTTCTGTGTATTTTTCAAAATGCGTTTTTGTGTCACGGGGTTTTTTGCCAGTGCTATATAAACACAGGATTAAGTTCTGAGTGTTCAAAGCACTTTCGCCTGGCATAAGAGCATCCACATTATCCTGGTACAATAGCATTGGTGAAGAACAAAAATGAACTTCCTACTCACTGCAGTTGTCCTGGAACAAAAGCTGTTAATAAATCAGGCCTTAAAACTCAGTATAAATTGTATTTTATTTCAGGATAATCAGGAGATGTAACTGTATCATGTGGAGGTGCCCTGGGGTCAGTTTGGCATTTGCTGAGCTTCACTGCAGCCTGGGTTTATTCCTTTACATCTTGGACATTTTCTGGGCAGATACTGCCCTCTGACATCTGAGCTTATAACTGTGCAGTGCAGAGATAATTTTGCAAACAGTGGAATTGAATCCTTGGGTATTAATTTCCACCTTTTCTTCCTGAATTTAAAAATATATTTGAAAACACAGTTGCAGTTGTTGAACTTGATAAATTCCCCTATTCCCCTTGGTAAATACTTTTCTGTTTTCCAGGTATCTCAGACCTGTGCAGGATAGAATAAAGTTGTGTATCTAATGAAGAAAACCTATCAGACTTGCTTATTTTGCTGTGCTTATTTCAAGTTAGCAAGAAAATATCATCTGTTTAGTTCTGTTTAGCTTTTACAAGCTGCTTTTCATTTAATGTTGTCTTGCATGTCAGATTTGAAGTGGGCATGCCTGAAGATTGTTGTGTCTAAATAGGTTCAAACTCTGCTCTCTGTGGTAGCAGGAGCTGCTTTTAAAGATTCTTTTACTGCTGAGCAGATGTGAGCTGAGCATGCAGGTTCTAGTTTTGCTCTCAGGGTGAGTTTGAGTATGATGTAGCTGATAGCTGTGGTTCTGATTGACTGATAAATCTGTTTTGAGGTATGACAACCTCCCTGGAAACCTCTAACTTACTATTCTACATTGCAAAGTGCTTTATAGTGCTTGAACATTTCAAGATACCATTACTAAAGTTACAGTTGCACAAAACTTTGTATTACATGTTGTGGGTGCAGTCACAGATCTTCAGAATGTTGCCATCAAGTATTTAAAGTTCTAAAAATCAAACAAAGAATTAAGAAATTGTAGAATGTAACTAAGGCGAAAAATCAGGAACTTCCGACATTTAATTGGACAGTTATAATGTAATTAAAGTTGTCAGCTTGTTTTACTACTAGTTTCAATAGTAATTTAAATTGAATATAAATAGTGATCTTTTTCTCTCCAAAACAGCACTGCAGTACTGATGTTTGTTTTCTTCAGTTTCCTTTGTCATTCTACAGGTCTTAATAGCTTCAATAATGCCTTTAAAACAAGCTACCACCTAGTTGAACTTGAACTTTAATAACTGTTAAAATTTTACTCTTAAAACATATTGCTCTGACTAGGACAAGTGAAAAGGTCCCTTGATGCAGTTGAATCATTCATTTTCAGTCTTTTAGTTTTGTTCTTTGGGTCTCTGTTGAGTCTCTAAACCCTTTTTTGTTTTGGTTCTTAAACTTGGCTTAGGCAAAATAAGATGATAGATGTCTAAATGATGAAAGCATCTTTGAACAGAAACCAAATTCATCTCATTTGCCAGCAAAAATTGACTTCTCTTCAGTTTGGATGTTATGATTTCTGTGGAACTTTCACAGGTTTTATGTTTGTGAAAAGCAGAAACTTTTTTCTCAAAGCAGAACTTTGGATCTTACAAAGTTAGTGTGGATATACTACTTACATCCACTTCAAAGTCAGAATATATATTAAATTCCTCTGGTAATTTCCTTTATCTGCGGTGGAGGAAGTGCCCCACAGCTGCCTGTCCATGTGTACAAGACTGAGATGGTCTCACAGCTGTGGTGCACTGAGCTGCAAACAAAATGTTTCAGCATTGGAAATTACAACTCTCCCTTCCTCACTCTGGTTTCTTTGTTTAAATGCTTGTTGTAGTAATTAGTTTGAAATAGACTGAAATCCTTATTCTGTCCCACTTATTCCACAAGATCTCACAGAACCATCCTTCTGAAACTCTTGTCATGTTGTGTCATTAAATGTGTGTGTATAGAAAGTACAGAAGTAACACTTTGCCCATTTCTGTGGTGGGAACAAAGTGTCTCTGGGCTTTATCATCTGTAGAATAGAAATTGAAAGCCACCAAAACTGGCACAAAATCACATGAAATTTTAGGTGGCACAGTGTTTATGAATAACATCCTTTCTTTGCCTAAAATATTGTATAATGTTAGATAATCTGGGGGTTTTTTTGAGATGCAACATCTTCAGGTGGGTTGTGGCTTCTACCTTGAAGATCCCTTACTCCTGCAGATAATTACACCTCCTTTGTAACTTTAGGTATCTAGAAATACCATGGTTCAAAGTGGCATGCTGGTGCTTTCTGGGGACATTATTTGTGTCCCATGTGACTGATTTTGTTCAGGATGCCTCAAAGTTACAGAACACGTTTTGTTGCCCTGTCCTGTGAATTACATGGGCGTGTGTCAGCTCAAGAGTCTCAGAAGCTGCAGATTTGTAAATGGTGTAGGACACTTGAAAAATGACCTGAGAATAAAACAAAATGGTTCTTCAGACTACAAGTGTTTGGATAATTACAAGTGAAGTCACAAGCAAGTGGTTTTACATTAAACAAAAAAATCACATTAAATGAGCTGTCTAAAATCTCAAGGCTACTTCCCTCCTCAGCAAACCACCTCTATAATGAATACCAAACAGAGAATTTGAGTACCCTTGTCATTAATAAATTGAGTTCCCTTGCCATTAATAAATAATTTTTTTTCTTTTTATTAAAAAATAAAAAGAAAATAAATAGTTTTCCCTGCTGGCAGTTCTTCAGAGCTGATATAACAAGCTTTAGGTCACTCTAGACCCATTTAAGCCATCCCAGGCTCTTCACTTCTTGTGTTTTGGCATCAGCTGTGTCATCTTTGAGCTGTCAGGCTCAAGGCAAAGACCAGTTCATGCAGATTACAAAGTTAGTACTGGTTTCTAGTGCAGGCAAACTGGTACAGATGTGTGTCTCAAATTGTGATATGCAATTTAGGTGGTGAATGAAATCTCTCCTGTAGTGGAGATGGCTGCTCAGGATGTGAATTTGCTCCTTTGTCATCCTTCTCTACAGTTTGCCTTATTAATCAAAATCAGCATTGGCTTGCTTCATGGTACAAAGCTACAAATTGCTGCAAACTAGCACAGATTTGCATGGTGTTCAACTTCTTGTTTCAGGACTAACCTCTTCAGTTTTCCCAGGTTTAGGCACCACTAAATATCTCAGTATTTAGCTTGCACGGCCCCGTGAAATTCTGAGTTTAGAGGGCCTAATAGCTTCTATAGCAATTCTACTTTCTTGAAGCTGAAAGTGTTTGCTGGCTCTTGTTGGATTGCATGTCTTGCACTCAATGCCTTCACTTGCCACAAAACATTTATTTCTGGTCTTGAGTGCAAATTGTCATTCAGCATCTGAATAAGCAGTAAACTTCTTTATGAATGATTTTGTGCAATGACTAAGATACTGTGCTTGCATAAATGTTAATCAAACTCTGTAAATTGCTGTTTGCTTATATATGATGACTATTATGATTTGAAAAAATGCAAATTTGTTTTGAAACCAAACCTGTTTTTCTTGCCTACATTTCAGTCAGAACTAAGACATGGTCCGTTTTACTATATGAAGCAGCCACTCACCACAGACCCTGTTGATGTTGTACCACAGGATGGACGGAATGATTTCTATTGCTGGGTTTGTCATCGGGAAGGCCAAGTCCTCTGCTGTGAACTCTGTCCTCGGGTTTATCATGCTAAGTGTCTGAAACTGACAGCCGAACCAGAGGGGGATTGGTTTTGCCCAGAATGTGAGGTTAGTTTGATATAAGGAGTGGATTTCTTGCTTGGTTTTGAGATTTAAGCAGCTTTTTCTGTGTTCTGAAATGTTTCTGGTTTATTCCTGTTGCCTCTTGGTCAAGGTACCAGAAAAATTTGTGCAGAAGAGGAGGCATCCTTGGCTGTGCTTCACCACTTTTTCCCTGTGTGTTACCTGCCTTGTGTTTGCCTTCTTACCATGAGTCTCCAACTTGATTTGTGTCTCCAGCTCTAGAGAAGCACCATTTCAAAGAGTGATCTCTTCATCAGGCACCAGTAATTCTGAAATCATTCTGAAGTTTTCACTAGTTTAACTTGTGCTTCTTATGGGCTGATCAGCTTTTAAACAGTGCAGAAAAAAAATGCACTATAGGGTCTACATAAACAAGTGGGTATTTTGTTACCGTGGAAGAATTTAATCATTTTTCTCCAGTGATTTCTGGGGAGAGAATACTTGGCATCCAGATATCTGTAATGAAAGCAAATTGGTTTATGGCATGTTTTCCTCTGATCACTTATTTTATTAGAGCCCAGGTGACCTTCTCACTTGCTCACATTGCTCTGAACCCATATTGTATTTGGGAATTTTATGTATTCACATATTCATTTTGTGTGATCTTGAAGATGCTGGATAATTTTCTGCTCTTTTTCCTTTTTTCTTCTTTTTTGATAACATACACAGGCCAAAACCCAGGTAAAACAGGCATCTGAAGTACTTATATTACATTATCAGAAATGTTTTGTTTCTCATAGAATAGCTATTATATTTCATTTGATTGGTAGAATGTGTCAGTGGAGAAGTGTTTATCTAGAAATGTTTGCTGACAAAGTGTTTCTTTAATCTGAACTTTTAGAAAATCACAGTTGCAGAATGCATAGAAACACAGAGTAAAGCAATGACAATGCTCACCATCGAACAGCTATCATATCTACTGAAGTTTGCACTACAGAAGATGAAACAGCCAGGGGTAAGGACATTTTTGTTGTTTTCTTCTTTAAATACTTGGATCATGTGTTTGTCATAATGTGGAGTTTGCTTTCTTTAGTGGATGATGAATGTTTGGTTTATCAGATTGTTTGTGGCAGCTTCTGTTCTATGTGCCACCTGTCTAGCACAGACAGATTAGTTTAGGTTGTACAGACTGTTCTGGAGTGCATTTAAACTGTACTTTTGTGATGTAACCTCTGGATGTATTTTCAGTAGGTGTAATGAAAGTACAGTGTGGTTTTCCAGTGGAAGGTGGTGATTTCTCACTCTCTGAAAGTAGACAATGCTGTATCAGACATAAAAGGGGAATGTGGAGGCATGATCTCTTCCCAATATATTTATATAGACAGCCCTAGGCACTGACACTGTTGCATTATTGATTATATGTGTTGAAAATGTAGCTTCTATCTGTTATTAGCAAGTGTTCTTACCACAGAAGTTGGTTGTATCACATACTTTTAAAATGCTGAGGAAATTCCTTCAGTGTGTCTAAAACATGTACCATTGTTTGTTGTAAATCACAACAGTACCTTTTACAAATCCCTCAGTTTTTGTGATTTTTGCAATTCATCATGTCCAGCATATGAAAAATCAGCTAAATGAGACCCTTTAGTTCCTGTTGTTCTACTATTAATTTATTACCTCACAACATTTTATAATTATCTTTTGAAGAATTTTGTCTGATAGCACAGAAAATGAGTGTTGTGTCATTGATGAAACTGTTCAGTATTAGTAACCAGTGTGGTTATTTTTTCCCCTAACAGACAGAGCCATTTCAAAAGCCAGTTTCACTGGATCAACACCCAGATTATGCAGAATATATCTTTCATCCAATGGACCTTTGTACATTAGAGAAGGTTTGTATGAAGCTAGCTGAGGAAGGTCCTTGAGTTTGATTGCTATCTGTAACATTTCTAAAATGTTTGATGGCAGGAGGAGAGAGGTTGTTTGAAATTATTTTGATGGATGTGGTGGTTTCTTGGTTATTAAGAAAATGAGTTCATTTACAGCTTAAAACCAATCATATGTTAACTGAACTTCTCTGCTTTGTCTGAGCCAGTAACAAATGCTCAGGAAAAAATAGTGTGAATAAGACAAGCTTACACTGCTGATTTCCTTCTATTAAATTCATCTGATTCCATGAATGATCTCCAGAAGGGACTTCTTAAAGCAGGATTTTAATTTGATCATTATGTTGTATTATGGTTCATTTGATCATTATGGATCACTGGTTCATTAATTAGGGACCATTTGATGTATATCCAGGGGTCATTCCTGACTCATTTTACTGATCATTCAACAAATACTGTAATCTCCACTGCACCTGAGGTGTAGAAGAAAAAAGAAACTGTCAAGAGGTGGATAATGGAACTTTCATTCTCAGTTCAATAGTAATTTGAAAGTACATATAATGAAGAAACTCTCCATTGCTTAATGAAGAGTGAAGCATTGCAGAGCTTTGTTCTGTCAAGACCTGGTGAAGAGACAACTTTTCATTCTCTGTGTCCTTACAAAGGAGGCTGATGCCTTTATGGTAAAAAAAACATGGGACTAATTTTATTTAATCAAATTGCTTTACCCACTAGGTAGACTCTAATATCAAACATATTGTCTAATGTACTGTGACCAGTATTTTTTCTGGGTCTTGCTGTGGGGTGATAATATATCAGTAGAAGAAACCAAAGACTTTTCTGCAGAAACATTAGGAAACATGTTTTTTTGGAAATGTTTGAGATGTTGATCTAAATAATTCACTATTTAGGTTTAATTTTGACAGTTCGTACATTTTCAGGGCAGTCAAAAGGCACCTTGAATTTGAGAGATTCTTAAGCATTTAGAATCATAATTCTGCAGTAAACAAATATAATGGAATCACAGACTGGTTTGGGTTGGAAGAATCTTTAAGCTCACCTCCTTCCAGCCCCATGCTGTGGACAAGGACAGCTTCCACAGGACCAGGTTGCTCAGAGCTCTGTCCAGCCTGGCCTTGAACACCTCCAGGGGTCAGTTTTATTTATTGTATGACTGATAGAACACAGCACTCAGGAAGAAGCTGTCACTTTTTACTGATTTCTGTTTCCTGATACATTTTTAATTTCTTGTTTCCAGAATGTTAAAAAGAAAATGTACGGTTGCACTGAAGCATTTTTGGCTGATGCCAAATGGATTTTGCACAACTGCATTATTTACAATGGGGGTAGGTGTTAATGTGTACTTACATCCTCAGATATGAAACTTTGACATAGTTAAAGTCATGGAGCAATTTGTGGACTTCTACACTGAAAGTGCCTTCCTGTTAATAACCATAGTGCCTAAAAGCAACAAGTTTTTTTAGTAAGTGGAATAAATAAAACTATAGGGCCAGATACAACCTGTCCTGTCACTTACTCATTCCACCTTAGAGAAAACATTTCTAATGAGGTAGAATCATGCAATGGTTTAGGTCTTAAATGATCTGATCCAATCTGCCTCATCTAGTTCCAACCCCTGAATTACTTTAATGTTTTGCATCATACAGCACTTAATTGAGACATAATTGAGAAGATCAGACAGCAAATCCCTCATTGAAAGAGTGTGTCAGTGGTGGGAAGGATACAACAGGTTTCAAAAAGGAGCATTTAAAGATTATTAAATGTTACATTAATAAGAAAGTGCTGATGTTCTGCTTTTGCAAGCATGTAGTTCATGCATATGTTTTTACATAGTTTTTTTAGATATTCTCTTTTGTTTTTACAGATGACTTTTATATCTGAAAACTGTTGATTTTATCATAGTTCTGCTGTAACAATTTTCTTGGTTTAAAGCATTTTATTGTTTCCTCAGGAAATCACAAATTGACACAAACAGCAAAAGTCATCATCAAGATCTGTGAGCATGAGGTATGAGTGCCCCAATTAAATTAATTGTTCTGTCAGTTTAGTGTCCCATGTCATGTATTTGTGAGTGACTGACTTAATACATATTTTCCAAGATGTGTATTGCAGATTTATAATTTTTGTAGGTTTCCTTACATTGAGGTATGCATATCTATAGCCTACAGAATGGCATTTGGGCAAAAGAATTGCTTATATGTCTTCCACAAGGATATTCTATTTATAATTAAGCCTTGTGGGGAGGGAAGAAGAGAAAGTGGATTTATAGATTCTGCTCAAAGGCATCTATCCTGTTAATAAATATTTGGAGCTGGAAAAAGAGACCAACATCTTCTGATGCATAGATGTTCTCTTACTGTAACAATATGATTTTCCTCTGTATAAATGCAAATGACCATCCTTTGGATACTGTTTAATCTCTCCAATAACTTACCTTTTTCTTTCCAGATGAATGAAATTGAAGTATGTCCGGAATGTTATTTAGCTGCTTGCCAAAAACGCGAGAATTGGTTTTGTGAGCCTTGTGTAAGTTGAGAATTATGGTAGTCTAGCTACTACATTAAACTAGCAGTTCTCATTTGACTGTTATCCACTCTTTGTTTTAAGCCTGTGGTGGTTCCTTAGTCAAGGAAAGCTGCTGTAGTTTGTTTACCAAGCAGCTTGTGCTGGCATATCATCCTTGTGGAGTCAGACTGTCTCAAATTACTTAGCTGTAAGATTGCAGGTTTTCACAAAAGGACCAATCCAGTCAGGAATAATTGTAAAGGCTGTCAGCAACCAGTTCACAAGTTCTTTGTCCTCAAATATAAGGTAACTGCCTTGTGCCAGCAGTGCTTATGTGTGGTACCCTCAGTGCTTGGAGGATATCTGAAATGTGAACATCTTTTTCTGCAGATGTGCATCAGTTGAGACTTGCTTTTTCTTTCATGATCTATTGATAGGTTGTCTGTTTCCTGTTTAATATTGAATAAAATTTGGGAAGACACCTTAAAAGTCTCGAATAGAAGTGTGTAATCCATCAAGTTCTTTCTTGGACTGTCCTGGTTTCAGCTGGAATAAGAGTTCCTTTTCTTCTTAGCAGCTGGAACAGTGCTGTATTTTTATTTAGTATGAAAATAATGTTGATGACACACTGATGTTTTGGTTGTTGCTAAGTAGTGCTTACCCTAAGTCAAGGACTTTTTAGTGTCTTATGATCTGCCAAGACACAAGCCTTAGTAAAAATTACAGCATTTCAAAGATTGGCTATAGCCTAACTTACATTGTGCTATATATTTGGAGGGGGAAAATAAAAAATAAATTAGTAAAGAAGTGCAATTACTAGTGGTTTAGTTAAGGATGTGTAAAGTTTAGCAAGTGTTTTTAATATAATTTTATCATTTTGTCCTCTTAGGGTTTATTTTGTTTATATTAAAATGGAATTTTGTATATGGCAAATGCCTTAAATCTAAGTAATCCATACAATTTAAAAAAATCATGTTTATTAGCAGATTTGAAGCTAGTACTGCTTACATTTTCTTACTGTGTATTTTGCCTCTTCCTCTAGAGCAATCCCCACCCTTTGGTCTGGGCTAAACTCAAAGGCTTTCCATTCTGGCCTGCTAAAGCACTGAGGGATAAAGATGGGCAAGTTGATGCCCGTTTCTTTGGCCAACATGACAGGTGGGAGTTGAACAAAAGGATGTCTTTGGCTGTACTTAAGAAATTTATGTTGAAATTTTGTGTGCTTGCAAGTTTTTGGATCCTGTCTTTAGAAACTTGACTCTAACAAAAACTGTAATACTGTAGCAAACACAGTTTTAGTTCCTTACATGATTGTAAGATAAATCCATAATCTGATGGGTGTGCAGCTTAATTCCTGTGTCTGGTGTTGTGCTGGGAAGAACTGCAGTTCTTAAAGGTGGAAGGAACCAATGAAGGCATTTATGTTGTCTAAACATTATGGGAATAAGTACACACCTGTAGGTTTAAAAATACAGAAATATAACCTGTGTTGAAAATGCCAGTTTTGCTCTGAAGGGAGTTCTCTGTAATTGTGAATCCTCTGCTTAGATGGACACAGCCATAATGTATACAGGTTGATTTGTCATGAATTAGAAATATAAATCTGTAATAATGTGTAAAAAACTCAAATATACAAGGCCATGGAATAATTAAGTCAAAGTTCCTGTTGGTTTAGGGTCTTGGGAGGCAATTTCAGGGTCTGCTTCATTTCATGATAAATAAAATCTCTCCAGTACTTGCTGATGGAACTTTTCCTGGCACTGAGGAATTTGGCCAACCTGGCCTGGGGTATAAAATATTTCTAAGAAGGTACTTGTGAAGTATTCATTTCCTTACCTACTTTTTACATTTTTGTGCTATGACAGATAGACTGTTTAGCAATGGCTGTATTGCAGATACATAGACTGTTCCAATTAGGAATATTTTGTCATTTGGCCAGTGTTAAGTCATGTTTTATTGCTACTGGGTAAAATAAAATAAGCCACTGATTATCCAAGGCATGCAACTTGCTTACTTACAAAACTAAGCACTGAAATATTAAAAGAATGTAATTATGGTTCTTTAAAATTGTCTAGCTACTCATATCTTTATGAACAGGCAAAAATATATTAGTATTTGCATAAAAGCTGGCAATGTCAATTCACAGTATGAAATGTAGTTATATTATCTTTTTATTTTTCTGTTTTATATATAGGGCCTGGGTTCCAATAAATAATTGCTACCTCATGTCTAAAGAAATTCCTTTTTCTGTGAAAAAGACTAAAAGCATCTTCAATAGTGCAATGCAAGAAATGGAGGTTTATGTTGATAACATTCGTAGAAAATTTGGAGTATTTAATTATGCACCTTTCCGGACACCATATACTCCCAACAATCAATACCAAATGTTGTTAGACCCTGCAAACCCAGCTGCTGGAACTGCAAAGACAGACAAACAAGAGAAAATCAAACTAAATTTTGATATGACAGCATCACCCAAGATCCTGATGAGCAAGTCCATGCTGGGCAGTAGCACAGGTCGCAGGATTTCACTGACAGATATGCCACGGTCACCAATGAGTACAAACTCCTCCGTTCACACTGGCTCTGATGTTGAACAGGATGCAGAGAAAAAAGCAACTTCCAGTCATTTTAGTGCCAGTGAAGAATCCATGGACTTCATTGAGAAAAATACAGGTAAAAAAGAAAAGAGGTACAGAGCTTTGGAAATGGACTAGTTTTATTCCATGTACTTTTTAATGATAGGCTGTGTTATGGCTATCATTAAAAGATAGTCTATGACTATCATGGACTATGCTATGACTATGGCTGTTTATGAAGAAATTTTTAAAAAAGAGATGCATTTAACTTTCACTATCACAGATAAGAAAGAACTGTTCTTTCTGTCACATTGAGGAGGGATGAATAATCTTGAAAAGGGACTAAACCCGTTCAATTTAAATACCAGAAATAGTTGTAACTATTAAAGTGAATGCAGAGTGGAAATAAATAAAAAACCATAATTTTCATGAGTAGATGTTCTGGTTTTAAATCTGTCTTTATTAATTTTCTACTTTTTCAGCTTCTCCAGCACCAACAAGAACAGGTCAATCAGGGAGCTTGTCAGGCAGCCCCAAACCTTTCTCTCCTCAAGCATCAACGCCAATTTCTGCTAAGCAAGAAAGAACTTCCACGCCAGGAAGCATTCTGAATCTTAACCTTGGTTAGTTCAGATGTTTGAAAACCTAATATTCTTACAGCTGAAAAAATTATGGTGGTGTCAGTGCAGCATAGTATAAACAAATGTGCTTGTATGTGACTTTAAATGAGCAAAGGTCTTTAAATGAGGCACTCATGTAATTATTGTTTTATCAGATTTACTGGGTTTTTTATCTTGTAAAAGAAAGTTTCCATTATTGTTTCTTGTTGATGAAAGGAAGTAGTTAAAAGATATTTTTTTTCTCAGCTGAACTGTAAAAATGAATGTGTCTAAACAGTAGGTAAGTTTCTAAAGGTTGCAATTACATGAACATTGCTGCTCTTCACCACTCAGTCTCTCTCAAGTGAATTGCTGGCAAGGTTTTCTCGTGATCTTTAGGATTTAGGATTTACTAGGGCTTCTCTCTTGCTGCCTTCACATCACCTCCTCACTGACCATCCCTCTCTAGGGAGATAGATGGATGAAAGGAATTAGCAGAATTCTTGAAGTCTTGAAATGCCCTAGAAGTAAATTTTGGGATTGTGGAATTTTGAAAGATGGAGTAGGTAAGTACTAAGTTGGTGAAACAGCTCTGCAAACCAAACATGTAAATCAGTTTCCTCAGTCGTGCTTTGTTCCTGTGAGCGTTCTGATTCAGTTCTGGTTTTTACCTTCATGTGATATTACACAGGGACCCAGGATTTTGCCCTCCTGGTGTTAGCCAGGTACTTCAGGAAGGGTTAAGTTCAAATAATGAATTCATGTCTTCAGTGCCTTACAGGTATTCTGATTCTGGATACAAGCTCACAAGTCTATTTTTCAGTGGGTCATATGCGTGGACATAATTGTAGAATTAATTTATTCTGCTGCACTGCAGCTGTTTGTCACCTCACCTGAGGTGACAATGCATTTGGAAAAACATTAAAAAAACCATAGTGCTGCAGTTTTTTGAGCCACAGATGGGAGACATCAGGTGGAACACTTTGAATAAATAGCTTAGATTGGAAAATCTGATGTTATGGTCCATGAGTAATACCATAAAAGAAGTGCTTGTACATCTCAAGTAGAATATCTGGGTTTTTTTCAGGTTTAGGGGAATTTCCTTTATTATACTTTTTGGTGATGAGAGTGAACAACCCTTCTTGATTTAATAGTGTCAGCTGTGCAAGGCATGTGTTCTTCTGTGGATATTAGAATTTTTCCAATATAACTCATAGTACTTAATTGTCATATGTGATGTGAACAGAGTTTCTCTCTACAAAAACAAAAGTGAGAGTCCAGAAAACAAAGGCACTTTGTATCTTCAGAAGAGTGCTAGGAGGATTCTGTGGTCTGTAGTTGAGCAAAAAGGAAGGAAAAATAACAGAAATGAACCATCTGTTGCTACTGGCACACTTGCTAATTGACATATACTGAAAAATGTGTTATTCTATCTTGAATTTACTAATTTATCCAGTGAAATAGTCTACTTTTTTATGTATTCTCCTGACCTAAGTTTTGTATTTTAAATGATGACTATAAAGATTTTATGTGTCTTATAATATTCTAAAGATTTTATTTCTATTTAATTTTCTCTGTGAAGGTAGTAGTAAATAACACCAGTAGTTTAGTAGAAGTGCTGTCAGACAGCTTTACAAACCTGGATGGGGATTTCTTGATAAATTCACATTGGTGGAGAAAATGACCCCATAATTGATACATGTGTTTTGTGTGTGAAGAGAGGAAGAATCCAGAATCCATTTTTTGTAGTAAAGTCATTTTAGAGTTACTATTTACCCCACAATTAGAAAAAAATTGCAGTATGTTGGAGATTGCCTGCATTGCTCTTTGGCGAAATGTGTTTTCTCAGGGTTTCTGTGGTCGAGATGACCTTGAGGTGTTAGAAAGTCTCTTTTTCCCAGCCCTGAGATTGAAGAAGGAGTCAGGATTCTTCAGCTGTGGTTTTCAAGGTTGTTTATTCTCTGTTATCTAGAACATTCTTTTCCTGACCTGCTGAGGTCTGTCTGTGGCACTCTGACCGCCCCAGAGGCGGTGTTATCTTTTTATACTAAAAACCACGTGTACATTATTTACAAGAATTTTCCAATACCTATTACCTATGTTAGACAGTGTGTTTCTACTCTAAACCGTCACCCAGAAGATGGAGGCTAGGAAGGAGAAAGAAGGACAAGGCACACCCAAATCCCTCTATCTTGGCTTCTGAACCCCATTCTAAAAACCCAAAATTTTACTTTTTCACTCTGTGACAAACTAACTATCATTCTACTTAAACTCTTATGGCTTGAGAGTTGACCATATAAAGCTGGTCATTTTTTCCATGGGTTAAAATCAAAGACACAGGTGTCTTTGGCTTCGTGCCAAGGTCTCTGAGCCCTCTGCCAGGGATTTGAGCCATCCAGGGCAGCCAGAGGGATGTCCTGCGTTCTGACAGTGTTTTATCTGGATAGCTGTTTTGGTTCTTTGTGTAAAATCTTTATTCTGAGCTGTGTTTGTTGTTGCAGATCGCAGCAAGGCCGAGATGGATCTGAAGGAGCTGAGTGAGTCGGTGCAGCAGCAGAGCACCCCCGTGCAGCTCATCTCCCCCAAGCGCCAGATCCGCAGCAGGTTCCAGCTCAACCTGGACAAGACCATCGAGAGCTGTAAGGCACAGCTGGGTGAGTGTCCCTCCAGAACTGCAGCCACGTTTCTCCTCACAGAGAAAAGCAAGGCACAGTTCTTCCCAAAAATATTTCTGGGTTTCACATTCTTTGAATATCAGAGAAAGGAAAAACGATTCTTACCTCATTTGCTGTGCCTGTGTTTGTGCAAAAGTAGAATGCAACATGGAGATTGTTTACCCAAAGTGATGGTGTTTTGTTTCCTTGGCCTATCAGGGCCAAGTGTTTGTGTGTGTTGGGACTATGTGCAGAGTTGAGTGCTTAGCAGGTTCAGTTTTAGATTATAGAATAATATAGTATAATAAAGTAATTAATTAGCCTTCTGATATCAATGGAGCCCTCCTCATCATTCCTCCTTCATTGGGGCCTGCAACCAATCAGCTTGGGGCCTGCTACCAATCAGCTATAAAGAACACTCAAATTGGAGGTCAAGCAAGTTTTTGGATAGTAAAACCATAAATACTTTATGTTTTTAAACAAGAGTAGAGAAAATTCAAGCTCTTTGAGGCGAGTAGAATGCACTGAACTAGTTTGTTTTAAAACACAATGAAACCTGATACTTCAAATTTTCCTTTCATCTTTTAACCGGTTTTGGTACCATTCTGATGTAGATAGTATGAGAGGATTATAGTCTTATCTGCTTTGCATGTTGAAAAATTGGAGAATTCTGCCTAAATTCTGTCAGTTGCACAAAGTACAATGAATGTAAGTAACTAATTATAATCAGGTGAATAGTGTTGCTGATTTTTAAGGTGACTTCTTGTGGATAAAATAATTCACTTTTTGCCAGCATTGGGCAATAGACCTTGCTGGTAGTGGGAAAAAGCAGTGAAAGGAGGGCCATTGAATGAAATAAAAATATTAATTGGAGTATGTAGAAGTTCATTTTTATACATTATGGTGCTGGGATAGGGCACTAAGCTTTGCAGCTTAAGGACTGATAGTTAAGGTAATGGTGTGTGTACACTTTGTTCCAGTATATAGAGTATTTTCTTGGTCATGTCAGTCAGTCTGATGTCAGCATGGAATGTACTTTCCTTCCCACAATTAGGAATAAATGAAATATCTGAAGCTGTTTATACTGCAGTAGAACACAGTGACTCTGAAGATTCAGAAAAATCTGATACCAGTGACAGTGAATATAGCGATGAGGATCAGAAATCAAAGAATGATCAAGAGGATGGGGAGGACAAGGAAGGTGCAAGAAGTGACAAAGAATCATTGAGCTTGAAAAAAAAACCTAAGCCTCCAGCACAGAATGAAGACAAGGAGGAACTTAAAAGCACAAGTCCAGAAGTGGAGAAAACAGAAGAACCGGTCAAGGAAAAGGCTGTTTCAGACACTGAAAAAGAATTTTCTGAAAAGGGAAAGAGTTTACAGCATCCTGCAAAAGAAAAGCTGAAAGGGAAAGATGAAACAGACTCTCCAACTGTGCATCTAGGACTGGACTCTGATTCTGAGAGTGAACTTGTCATCGATCTAGGAGATGATCATTGTGCTCGTGAGGGAAGGAAAAACAAGAAAGAATCTAAAGAATCTTCTCCTAAACAAGATGGTAGGATGAAATGATTTCCTTTTGTTTACCCTCTGTTCTGTTCTTACCAAAGGTAGAATTGCCACCTTTATTTTTGCATTAAGATAAAAATTGTTTTGATACAGATATTTTTAGGAGTGATTGTTCATCCTTTGTGACTATGAAAAACGTTTACAGTGCCCATTGTAGTTTCTGATTTAAACACAGTTTTACTGTTTCCTTTCAGCAGAATGGAACTATGAATATCCATAATTTTTGCTGGGCAGGAACCAGCACTTGGCCTTATTGAACCTGGTTAAGTTGTCCCAACCCCTTGATTCACTCTGTCAAGATCTTTGCAGAGCTTTCCTGCCCTTGAGCAGATCAGCACTCCTGCCCAGTGTGGTGTCATCTGAATTTGGTTGTCAATGTCAGTTCACTGTCGTTTAGAAAGTTTATAGTTTCTTCAGTTACTGCTCAGACATTAATCCTTTAGAATGGTTTTTCTCCTGAAAGAAATTGAGATGATAGGTGAAAGTGGTAAGGCAGAAACACCCTAACAAGTGCTAACCTCTCACATATCTTTTGAATGAGGTCAGGCTCGTTTTTCTTGGTTTTGTACTTCTTGTTTTGCTTAGCCACTGATGCATCTGAATTGCCACCAGTTTCCACTAGACTGAAATGACTTTACTTGTAGAATATTGATACTTTTGAGGAAAACAATTCAAAGCGGATTGGAAGGTATATATAGCAGTTCCAAAAACTAGATGGAAAATTACAAATCAGATGTGTTGGTGAAAAGCAGCCATAACATTTTATGTTTTGTTTAGTTGTAGGTAAAACTCCACCTTCCTCCAGTGCAAGCACCCAGCCTCTACCAGAAACTCCAGTGCTCACCCGCTCTGCATCACAGACCCCCCCAGCTGGTGTGACAGCAACCACCAGTGCTGCTTCTACTGTCAGTGCTCCCTCTGCTGCCACAGGGAGCCCTGTGAAAAAGCAGAGGCCTCTGCTGCCCAAGGAAACCGCCCCTGCTGTGCAGAGGGTGGTGTGGAATTCTTCAAATAAATTCCAGACTTCTTCTCAGAAGTGGCACATGCAGAAGGTACAGAGGCAGCAGCAGCAGCAGAGCCAGCAGTCTCAGTCACAGCAGCCTCAGTCCTCTCAGGGGACAAGATACCAGACAAGACAAGCAGTTAAAGGTACACACTTTTCTGACTCAAATGTGCCTGTGGTGCCATAATTCCCCAGTAGTGATCCCTGTGCTCCAGGGGTGCCCAGCCAAGAGTTCTGTGTAAAGAAAATCTCAAAGTGTGCTTCTACTCTGATAAGTGTCTTTAGTATTAAAGTTACTCACTATACTTGCTCTTTCTGCTGTGTATTTAGAGTCATGTCTTCTTATTTAATGACAAAAAAATTGTGTGTCTGTGTAAATATTTTTGCTTTTCATAGCCATAACAGATTTGGAAGAGTGAACTGAATAATTTTCTGGATCATATGCTAAAACCATTAACTATTCCACTTGCATGTTTACCAATGTCACCTCAGTATCTGCAAATTGCTTCCAGTTTTGTCTGACAGATCTGAAGGGTTTTTCAGAGTATAATTTGACGACAATGAAATTACCCAGGCTCCAGGATTTGTCTTTGAAATCCCTGTTGTTTAACAAGACTTTGATGCTAGTTTACTGAGCAAACAGCCCTGGCATTTCAGAATGTTTTCACAACTGTTTTCTCACCATCCCTTTGCTGGAGCCTTCACCAGTAGCTGGCACAGGGTGACACAAGCCTGTGCTACTGATGCTTCACTTAACAGCAACTTTATGTAAATCAGCTTCGTTTGTCATTTCAAGTTAATAAACTGAAATGTTTACTGCTGTGCCTGATGAGGAGACATTCTCCACTCTGCTGATGGCACTGGCACACAGGTGATGTAGAGGAGAGAGGTTTGGGTGATGGTTCACACACAGACATTTACAGAAGCTCCTTTCTCTGGTCCCAAACTGCTTTTGTTTCTGTCATTTAAGCAGTGTTGAGGAAGTGGCATCTTTCTGCTTGTAGGCTGCACAAATTGATACAGAAATATGCAGTGAGGAAAAATAAATGTGGAAATTGGAGAAATTAAATGCTAAACTTTTACTAGAATCATGCTTTAATACATACCTTAATGTTATGGGCTGAACTTTGTGTTCAGCCCATGAGTTTGTTTTCTCAATATTGTTTACTGTTGAGTACATCATGGCAATGTTCCATCTTAAATATTATAGTTTGGAAATCTATCATGTGAAAACTATAAAATCTGTAGATTTCTTATATACTGAATTGGCATAAAGAAAAATATAGCACATAAAGATGAATAAATTGTTTATTTCAGTAATTCCACTACTGAGGAAATTGGCAGTAAGGACATCTTTTATAACATGAATCAGTAAAAATAGCTTGAAAAGTTTTATTCTTAAAAAAATACTACTTTAAAAATACTCCAGCAGATAAGTTATTAGAACTGAGGGAGATTTCTGCACTGCCTGGTCTAAAATGATAAGTTTCAAAGTTATAATAACCTTCATAACCTCTAAGCCTTACAATTATGTACAAGTTCAGTGGCTGAGCACTGTGTAATTAATCATTAGATGGCACTATTGTGTAAATAATACAAATCTGAAATGGTTTCATGCACACAGTTTAGTTAGATATTGAAGGTAGAAGTTTGCCTGTTGTTTTCATAATTCCTTGTGTGATTGATCCCCTCAATGTTCTCTTTTCTTAGCTGTGCAGCAAAAAGAGATCACCCAGAGCACTTCCACATCCACTATAACCTTGGTCACAAGCACTCAGCCCATTTCCATGGTTACCAGCTCTGGATCTGCAAGCACACTTTCTTCTTCACTCAGCACAGACTTGCCAATTGCAACAGCTTCAGCTGATGTGGCTGCAGATATTGCTAAATACACCAGCAAAGTAAGTTCTGCAGGAAGGTTTGAATGAAGTTGTACCTTTCTTTTAAAGTTGTACCTGTCTTTTAAAACACCCTGTAGTTTCATCAGGTGGGATAAATGTGTGTTCACACATTAAAGAGATGCTAAATTGTTAAAGAGAAGGATTGGTCTCATCACAGTGACAGTGAGGGAAGGGACAGGAGCTTTCCATACTCTTTTAGATACTTAGATTAAAAAAATCAATGAATACTATATATTTTTTTTCATTGAGTTTCTTCCCCAAATTCATGGTTATGTATTTTTTGTTTATAAATGATATCAATAGCAATATCTTTGAAAAGTAGAAGGCCAAGCAGTTCACCTGTTCAGGACACTTAAAAATCAGAGTCCTGATCGAAATTGTGCTCTACCTTCCAAATAAGTAGAACCAAGTAAATAGCATATATTTAGAGAGAGAGAAGGGTAGCAATATAGATTCCCAGTAGAGGGATTGAATGAAAATCAAAGTGGGAATCTATTAAAAATATATATCAAAGAATTTTTTTTTCTTTTTGTCTTTCAGATGATGGATGCCATCAAAGGAACAATGACTGAAATATATAATGATCTTTCAAAAAATACTACTGGAAGTACAATAGCTGAGGTTAGTGTAAGATTTAAAAAACCTATTTTGAGTTTGGAAAATGCAAATTAGTATTTTTATATCTATAAATGTGCCACATAACTGTATCTACGAAGTATTGTATATGGAGATTGTCAAGAGATAAGTAATTTCTGTGCTGTTTTAGAAGTAATGATTAGAATGGTGGAAAAAACCAGTGAAAAAATACCAGGTGGGCTCTGTAAGATAAGCATTAAGCCATCAAACCCAGGTTCTTCAATCTTCTGTCAAGAATTTGCCACCTTTTTTAAAATTGGAAATGAAGTTGTTTTTTTTGAAAATAAATTTTTGTAAACTATGTAGTGCAGAAGTTTATTACAGCCATAGTTTTTAATACTTCTTTGAAATACTTTGAAACACTTTGCATTTTTAATGAAATGCTATACATTGCTTTTGATGTTTTCTAAGGGTAGGACTTAGTATGTTCTAAGGGTTTTTTTTAACCTTGAAAAAACAGATTAAGCAGTGCAAACTAGGAATAAATGGGAACAAATAAAGCTCAAAGTGTGAGGATTTGTTTACCTCCTTTAACCAAAATAAGGAAGTCAAAGTTTTGAGCAAAGATATTTGTATTCCTAATCCACAGGAATTGATAATCTTGCTTTTCTAAGCCTCATCTAGTTAAAATAAAAGACATGAAATGTCATGCTAATAAATGCATACAGCACTGAGGAACAGGTTCTTGATTCCAGTCAGAAATTTGAGATGTTTCAGAGGAATCAAGTTTAACAGAAGTTAATGTAAGTTTAACAGAAGTTTTTTGTCTTCAAAGAGTCCTGTGCTCTTTATGGTGACCAAATTCAGCAAACAGATATTTAGAATATTTCATTCTTTGGTTTGGGGTTTAATATTGTCGTGTCCTCATGTTAATATGAAGGAGCCTTGATGTAAACAGTGGCTCATTGCTTTAGGCATTTTTTTTAATGTAATAATAATGTATTACACACCGTGCCCTGTTTGTTATTACTGACCATTAAATTTTTAATATTTAGATTCGGCGTTTGAGGATTGAGATAGAAAAACTTCAATGGTTACATCAACAGGAACTTTCAGAAATGAAACATAATCTAGGTATGAAAATGACAGTCCAAAACAGTGTCAGGTATTGTCCTACACAGAAAATGGAAATGCTTATAGTATGTGTTACCTTCATCACATTGTCCCTCTTGGAACTAACACATTTTGCTTTGTAAAAAAACTAAGATACGATGAACAAATGAGATAAGAGAAGAGATGGAATCCTCTGTATTTTCTGAATTTGGAGCAGAACAAAAGTTTGGGCTTGCAAAGACAAAACATGTTAGCAGCAGCTGCATATGTCCTTTTTGTGCTGATGCTGTATTCTGGGACATCTAGAACTAAAGTGTTTAACAATTGGAAGGTAATGGTTAAAAACCATGGTGCCAAAATAAGAAAATAAGATGTTGAGTAGGTATGAAACAGATGCCCAAACTCAGGGAATACCTTGACTGCTAACTTTAATTTCATGCTGTCTTTAAACTTATGAATATTACTGTTTTGCTCTTTGCTGTTGGGGAGTGGAAAATGCAAACCCATCTTTCTCTGGATTCTGAGTAGAACTGACAATGGCTGAAATGCGTCAGAGCCTGGAACAGGAACGGGATCGTTTGATTGCTGAGGTGAAGAAGCAGCTGGAACTGGAAAAGCAGCAAGCAGTGGATGAGACCAAGAAGAAGCAATGGTGTGCCAACTGCAAGAAAGAGGCCATCTTTTATTGCTGTTGGAATACCAGCTACTGTGACTACCCCTGCCAACAAGCTCACTGGCCTGAGCATATGAAATCTTGCACACAGTCAGGTAATGGTGCCTCTTACACAGCTGGGGGGTTTGGGTGGGTGGATGGATCCACAGTGACTCAGTTCTTCATGTGCAGATGGGACTCTGAGGAGGGACTGTGGCTCCCTTGAGTAGTGGCCTCATTCTCTTTTTTCCTTGATTTTAGCTACTGCAACACAGCAAGAAACAGATACTGAAATTAGCACAGAAACACTAACTAAATCCTCCCAGCCCAGTTCAAGCGTGCAGTCTACACCCACAGAAACAGCCAGCACTCCTAAGGAAAAGGAAGGTTCAGCTGATAAAAGCAAAGAGAGTGTTACAGTGAGTATCATCACTTCAGACAAGAATAATGTGTAAGATTTCTCTGAAACCTACCCCTAAAGGCTTCCTTGGATAAACCAGGAGTTTATAATCATTTGTATATTTCAAAGAGTGTGTTTTGGGGAGTGATAGAGAGTTGGGTTTTTGTTCTTCATCTTGTAAAAAACCTCCTTCTGCCCTTTGGGAGCACCCTTTCCCTTTCACTAATTCCCAAAAAAACCTTGTGTTGGCTTGACTGATCCTTCCAGCCAAGGGGGACTGGACCTCTTTCTCTCTCTCTCTCCAGGACCCATCAGTGTAGCTTCTGGTCTGGATCTTTCGATACAAGTTGCCTTCTGATAAGCAATACTGACTGCAGCACTTCCAAGCCCTTCTTGCCTGGGGGTTCAGAGGCCAAGCTCAAGACCTGCATTCAAACCAACTTACTTTCTCACCACAGACTGCCATTAGGGTACCACAATGTTCCATAACACTGATACAACACTTCACCTGGATCTACGGTTAACGGAGCAGTTTTGAAATCCTCCATAGCATCTACTCTGATAGTTTTCAGTAGGCAAGGATGAGCAAATGCTCTAAAAAAAAAAAAGGGACTTAACATTGCTTATATAGAAAATGTTTATAGAGAAGATTCTGCTTTATAGGTAGGGCTTGACTATTAGCAATTTTGGCATCAGTTTTTTTCTGCCCTTGCAAGATTTATTAAATGAAAAATTTTAGTGGGGGGGGGGATGGGGCTGATCCTTCAAACCCTTACACATGATCCTCCACATCAGTAGGAGCCTTGTTGTATTTTAAAATATTAAAAGCAAACTAATTTTGTAGTATTGTGATTCCAGCATGATGTCTCATCGAGATAGTCCTGTAGAATTGGGAAGCATAGTAATTTAGAGAGCTGTGTTCATTTCTTGACACTTTTGCTACTGTCTGGTGTTAGATCTCTGGGCTTGAAATGTCATCTAAGGGAGTAACTTTGGGGAACAGATTTGAAGGGGGGAAAAGGAGGTGCTGTTTCACTTAAATGTTTTGATGAAGTTGGTTAAACTCTGGCTCACTCACTTAATGTTTGTATGCATTGTTATGGCAGCACAAGCTTTGTATTACTGGGGAAGTAGGGAATGTGAGACCTAAAACCTGCCAGGGAATATTCCAGTTACACAGATATGGAATTGCTTTTATATAGATGTTCTACCTGAAACATCATGCTGTATACAATATCATGTTCATAATCTGGATTTTGTTTTATTAACAAAGAAGTAACCTGTGAATTCATTAAGATGCCAATTTTTAACACAAAGAAAGCATCCAACATAAATTGCATATCATAACAATAATAATGTAACAACTAGGTGGAATTTATGTACAAGCTGAGGCTTCTACTGAGGTTGCCTGTGCTGTCTCTGCAGATAGCAACAGGTGTGACAAGCACCCAGCCTATAAAACTGGTCCAGGTACCGCAGACCACCACCTATATTCCAACTACTCATCCCACAATTGTAAGTACAGCACCATCATTTAAAGTCTGCAGCAATGCTGTTCCTGGCATTAAAATTGCTCAGTATCTCTGGGGGGTTGTCTCCATCTGCTGTTGTATCAAGAGATGAATTCACTGGTATAGTCTCAACTTGCAGTGCAAAATGCTTGATTTTACTGTGCAACATTCCACCTCTTCATTCCATTCGTGATTGCAAGAATTCAGAAATCTCTAAGTCTGGCAAAGGCACTGACGACAGGCAGAGGCCATTTCACATTACTGGTCTGTTTCATGTATATACTTGACCACAACATCAATGTAAATATATAGAATTCATTTTAAATATCTTTTAAATATCGTTTTGTCTATGGTATCCTGAAGAGAATTAGAGATTTAATTATTTCTGAGCTATGCTTGATATTCTTGTGACATCTCAGTACCTGTGAAAAAAAATATGCATTTGTCAGCAGTGTCTCTCCCATGCAGTCTTGCACATTAGCATTATGAAACAAGAAATCGCATTGGAATCAGACCTGGGTTTTTTCCATCAAAGGCTTAACCAAGGACATCCGAATTCCCTAGTGTCAGGCACAGTAGATGGGACAAAAGTGAGTTGGATTTTTGTATTTTATACACCATATTAGCCCATTGTTTCAGCTGTTTGTGCTCTGCAGTGCTCATGTCAGAGCCAGCTTCTGAGCTGATGCTGCCCTGGTGACAGCTCGTCACCAGAACCCAGCTCTGCCTCTGTGCTGGGTTCAGCAGGGAAGCCCATGTGTGGGTAACTTCATATCTGACTTAAAATACACTGCTATAAACCATCTTATTTAACAGTGTACCTTACCCACACTGTGACTGTGAGGCCTCATGTGCTATAGATGTTCCTCTGTCTCTCCCTGTGCACACCCCAGCTGCAGGACACATCTGTGTGTGTGTTGGTGGATACACACTCATGCACAAACTTCACAGCCATCAGATTCCACACAAACACAGCTCTGGTGGGGATGGAGACTTCCCACATTCCTCACAGCATTTCAATTCCACTTGGTTTCACCTGAGACCACTGTGCACCTTTGCAGCACTGGCCCTGAGTTGCTTGGACTGAACTACCATTAACAATAAGGTTTTGTATGTGTTTTAAAATCCAATAGCAGACTTCTAAGACATCAGGCTTCTTTTGTGAATAGCTGTGAGGCTGTAAGATCCTATGGTGGTTTTGTGTAATATTCAGAAAAATGGCAGTTACCCTCATCTGTTTTCTGTAACACAAAGTGTATTGAGTTATGTAAAGCAGAATTGGAAGGTGTGAAAGGTTTCCAACTTTATTTGTGCATGTTTATAACTTTGTACACATTTGCATTAGTCTTGCACAGCTACAGACACCTCTGTATTCTAATGACTGCACGTGCAATTTAAATAATTTTAAACCTTAGTGCATGTTTAATATGTATGCAAAATGTACATATGTGTAAAACTGGCAGAGGTGGAAAATTTACCTCTCAGGGAATGATCTTAACACATTTAAGGAGTCTCGCACATTCCATATTCCGATCGCGCTAAGAACTGAAATTAATTAATTAATTCCATGTGTGTAAGTGTGTGTATTTAAAAGGCAATTGTGGCAACCTTAATTTCCCCACCTCTAGTACTGACAGTTACTTACATAATGGCTTCTTCAGAATTCAGTTTGCACTTTGTGTCCAACTAGGAACAACTTCCATTGTATCTTCTGGGTACCATTTCCACTGAACCTTGTAAACACATCTGAAATCATTACAAAATGGCAGTAATTTTGAATTTGTTTAGCAAATTGGTCCCATGTTTGTTTTTTATTCTTCCTGCAGTTAAAATAATATAAAAATATGAACCCATCTTCTTTGCATTCCAGGGAATGGAATGAGTAGGCTTCTGGAAGGCACAGACTCAGTCACAAAGGAGCTGTAATCCATCTCAGCAGGGATACTCAGAGTCTTTGTGGAATATCATTAGGACACTCATGTGGTTTCTTGAATCAGTGTGGGGAAACATTGGGCTTCAGTGAACTTGTATTTGTTCTTCCATGTCCTCTCTGGAATGTCACACTGCCATTGGGGGAAGATCTGTGCATCCCTTTCAGGTTCCTCAAAATCTCACTCCCGGTTTCTTCCACAAGCTGTTGTGAACTGAAATGGATGCGTTTGTCTGATCACCAGTTGTGCATCACTGGAATGGTGTCAGAACACACTTTGCAGTTTGTATGGTAGAGACATTTCTAGACTTTCTCACGTTTTTGGAGGAAGGTTAAGATACAGACTTTAGGTTCAATAAATCCTCTTACAGATCTCCAGAGTGATGTGACCTTGACCAGATTGTTTAACATTCTTGTGCCTTTGTCTCTGCATCTGTAGAATCAATTACCACCTATAGAGATGTCCTGAAACTCCATTTGTTGAGATGTATAAATCATGATCAGTATGATGGAAGTGTAAAGTTTATTCTATATTAATATTTTTACAGGGTGTGTAAGACAGTTCCCAGTAATGCTGATGTTTTTGCTATTGATTTGTGCAGAAGTTAACTTAAGTACTTTTTTTTGTTCAAATGGATGTTCTTTGTTCTCTTCTGTGTAGACTGAATGCATGGGGGAAAGTTCCTTTTGGGGAAAAAGATTTAAGTAACGTGTAACGAGAATATACTTATAAACAAGGGTATTTTTGTACTCCAGTTTGATTTGTCAGAACTTTTTCAAATGACAAAGGATTTTCTTAGCCCGTTTTCCTCTTCCCACGTATTGGTTTGCAGAAAATACATAACTGGATGTAACTCTGAAACCCTCACCCTCCAAGCACAGGCAGTGTGTGCAGCCCCTATAGCACCTGCTGTCCCTGTAATTCTAGAGCAGTGATGAGAACACAGAAACTCTTGGCTATAGGGAAGTAATGCACTACTCCTCCCCTGGAATGAGGTAATACTGTGGTAAGAAAGGTATTATTAGTTCTTGCACAAAATTGGAACTTGTTCTGGATTTCCCCTGGAAAACAAATCTCTATTTCTGTGGTCATGTTTATGTGACCTTTAACATAACAATCTGTTTCTCTTGGTTTTAATCCACAGACCATTCCTGTAGTGGTAAGTCCTTCTGCTGGGACAGTGGCAATGAGAACTGGAGTTCAGTATGTTCAGACCACAATGCCAGTCCAAGTACGAAGAGTCTAACTGCTAACAAGAAGTTCATACAATTGTTGGAATTAAAAAATATAATAGAAATGTGATAAATAAACACAGTTTTTTGGATTAACCTCAGAGGTTCAGACTTTAGCTTTGTGTATGTGTACAAAGCATTAAATACACTACATTAATGTAAAGCATTAGTGCTGGCTTAGAAAAGCTAAGGACAGGTAAGATCCATATTAAATCTATGCTTCTTTTGTAAATAATGTACAATTTGTGATGTCATTAGAGTACCATCTCCTTTTTATATTTGTATTGACTTTAACTTATAAAGAGTGTTTGAAGTTGGAAAAGGAAGGTTTAAAAGAGCATTACCACAACCTAATGCTGAGAACTGGTCTTGGGAAACTGCATCAAATAATCTGATACAGAAAATCTGAACAACTTTTTGCATTCGGAGTGAAAAAAATTTCTGCACTTTGAAACTCTTGTGGAATTTTTCTGAACAACCAAGTGATGAAGGATATCTCTTTTCAACTAACTCTATTAGGCAAATTATGGACCTGAAATCCATAAAAATGGAAACTGTTTTTCACAATGACCAGGCTGACAACAAATCCTAATGTTGTTTACAGGTTAAAATTTCATTCAGTCTAAGATCAGAAAATTGGCAAAGTGTAATAGCAGCTGGTTGTAGCAGGATTTCTGATTACTGATATCAAAGATTGAGGAAAGTAAAGTTTGTTGCTATGCTTCACCATTTTCTTATTTTTTAAAACTCCTCCCAAAGGACTTGGAAGAAGAACTAGGTGTGGAGAAAAACATGCATTGGGAAACATGGGCAAAGGACTTTTGATGCTGGGCCAGAGCATGTATTATTTATATGATGGAATTTATGTTTTTCTGTAAGCATGAAGCAGTGCAGTATGAGAGGAAGTACCCCCTGGAGATGCTGTCTGTTACACTGAGGCTGTAGTCCCATTTTGTATGTTGTGTAAAACGAAAGCATTGAACAAAGCAAAGGTGATGTATGTATATGAGAAAATTAACTGTATGATATCATTCCAGTACATCCTGTTGTACATTTTAGTCATGTTGATTTCTCCCATTGTTTATATAAGAATGCGGTTTGTACAGTCTCCAGCTAGTACCCAGATTAGAGGGAAAAAAAAGTATTAGAATAAAAAAAAAAAAAGTGAGAACAGAATATTCATTAATTGCAGTTGTGTCAAAACTAGCCTAGCTGGCCTTATTTGTGAAGCATAATTGCTTTTAGCATATGGAAGTATTTTTTCACATTTTCTTTGTATAAAATTTGTATTAAACTTAAATATCTTTTTTGACAATTGTGTTTCTTTGTGACTGAGACAGGTGACACACACAATATGCTTTGGGTTTCTCCAATTTTTCAAGAAACGTCACAATTTTTTTATTAAACTGTTTTAGAAAAATGTTCTGTGTTCCTGGATTTCCAGTTTTGGTTCAGTCTGGAGGAATGTTTATTTCTGCACAGTCTCCAGATCACAGGTGATTTCACTTATGTTGGCATCTTCTGTCTCAGAAGCGTGGGACCTTTGGATCCAGGCCTGTCCAATTTATGTTGTGTATAATTTACTCAGTGGTTGAATTGGGGTTGGACAGATACATGTCAGTATTAGGGTTATTTGTGGGTAGAAATGGGGCCTCTGAGTGCAACTGCAGCCCCTCAACGAGGGCATGATTGGACAAGACTTCTCTGTGTGTGTCATAATTGCAAGTTAAAAGAAACAGGGAGCTTATGAAGCATTGTAAAATCTATGAATATTGTCTGAAGTTCCTGCCCCTGCAGTTACCTTGTTCTGGGGATTTGTAAAGCAACCACAGTTCGTGTTCCCAGTGCTAGTGTTTACAGAAAAGCACAAAACTTGAAAGCCTGAAATGAGGTTTGGCCTTCCCCATGGAACTTGGATGCTGAAATGAGGCCTTGTGTTAGAGGAAAAAGAAAGTGATGTACAAGTTGTTGTAGGAAACCCCACTGCTTTCTGACACCTGTTCCAGCCTGTGGAGGGTTTTTTTTTATTAATGAGCATTGTTTTTTTCTACAGAAGAGATGTTTTCTTTCCTCCTCTAAATAACAGGTGACTAAATCCTAGTAAAGTATGTAGAAAATGTAGAAATACATAAAACTACAGGTGAAGGAACTGGGCAAGACCTGTACATGTGTTTGTGCATGTTCCCAGGCCTTCTGGCTGTTCCTAAGTGCAAAACTGCTGTAGATCCCCTCTTCTGTCCATGATAATTCCCTGGAACAGCTAATCCTGATACTCTTGCTGCACTGAGAGATGAATGTGCCACAGTGACTGGAAGGAAGTGGTGACACCTGTGTGACAGATGTGTATGTGTTCCTGACCCTTGGTGTGTGTGTCCCACCCAAAGCTCCGCTAAGAATGGCAGGAACAAAACGAAGAGCTTTCAAACCTTTAAATATATTCTGAGAGCAAAATGTTCCAACAATCTTTAAGAAAAAACCCAGTATCGGTGCTCAGGCAATTGACTAAGTCAGATGTTAAATTTGGAATTTCAAGGAAGATCACTTAGCTGATGAATGGGCTCTTAAAAGCTGAAGTTGTGCTCTGGGAATCTGCAATCCCTGGCATTTTTTATTCTTTCAGAAGTTTATTTACCAGAGCACTTACCCTGTAAACATTAGTCAATTCTCCACTGCCTTTGTCACAAATAGGAAGTTATATCACAAGTGAAGGAAACCATTCTTACAGCAGGGAAACCTTGAAGAAAAAGTTCTGCTCAGCCAGCCCTGAGACCTGCAATGCCTGTGCTAGAAAAGTGACATTTTGCATGGAGTTGTGCTGAGCCCAGAGAGCAGCTCTTTGCAAATGCCCCCACAGTGTGTACGGAGAGGCTGATGTGTCACAGCTGCTGTGGGGCTACTGCCTTGGATTAATTTCAGATTTTCTGCTTTAGCTTGGCAGAAAGTCCCCTCTCAGATCCAGCACTGCTTTCCCTAAATGTTTTTAGAGCTTAGGAGTATCCCTCAGGTTTGTGTAGCCCTTGTGTAACCCTTTGAGAGGTGAGGGCTGCAGCATTTGCTGCATGTCTGACCCCTCCTTCCAGAGAGGCTTTGATCCTTCTGGCCTTACCTGGTGCCACAGCAAGGAACAATCAGCCATTTTCAAACTAAGGGATCCACCCAGGCCCAGAGAATTTAAATATTTTGACAGCAACAATACCAGGCCAGCCTTGAAACATGGAGCACACATGCCACCTGCTACCTTTAGATCCAAGAGTGCTGGGAGAGAAGGCAGGTACTCCAGTCCCCCAAAATGTAAACATGTGTTTATTTAATGCCTTTCACTCATCACAAGGTACTTTCCCCCCTCCTCAGCCCCAAGAAGGCAGCATAAGGCACCGTGTAGGCACAGGCACAGTCCATGTACCCTCTTGGTGAGGTTCAAAACCACAGCCACAGTTCTTACCAGCAGTACCAGGTGTCCTTTCTACTCATGTACACAATATGATTCTCCCCAGAGTTTGTTCTGGAGAAATGAACTATTAATTTAGAACAGTAAGACTTTCCCCACCCCTCCCAACCCCCAAAAGCCAGATGAAAAACAGGTACAGAGCTTAATACCAGAGTAATGAGATTAGTTCATAAATTAAAAAAATACAAAAAAAAAAAAAGAAACAAAACAACCAAAAAAAAAAAAAAGAAATCAACAGTTTCACTCCTATTTTCAGAAGGTCCTGTGTGATGTGATGGATTGTGCAGAGACTCCTTGCTGTGTCCTCTTCCCCTCTGAAAACCAAGGATGCTGACAGGGAGACCCAGACTTGTAGCATTTGCCTTGCTGATGGCAAAAAGGCCATTGGAGCTCTGTGCCTCCACCTCAGCCAGCAACTGCAGCATCCCAGTGACTGAACAGGAGCATTTTCCTCTGTCCAAAGCAAGGAGGAAATATTCTTTGGCTGCAAGTTCTTAAAGGCTTCCACTCAAAGGGTTCTCCTTCAAAAAAAAGAAAAACTGCAGTTGCTGTGGGATTTTTTTTCTTACTAAAAAAAATTGAGGAATAGCTGGAACCGATGTCAGAGTCTGAGTGAAGCCCTCCCAGTGTCAGATGTTGGGGTCTGCTACAAATATTCAAGTTCCAAGGCGTGCCGAAGAGCTTCCAGGTCAGCGTGACAGGAGATCCTCCAGAAGGGCATGTTGTGCTAGAGTGAAACCAAGAGAGTGAAGGGGTTTTTTTTCTGATTTTGTATAATACCGAGATCAAAACAACTTCCTTAGCTTGTACCCTCAGGAACAGAGTTTTGTACTTGTCACAGTGCCAGAGGCAAGGAGGCTCATCTTGGGGAGGGACAAAGTGGGAATTGTCTCTGTTGATCTGTGCAGACAGGAAGACACATCCTCCACAATTGAGGAGTATCCTGCTTCACAGGTGGTGGAGGATGTGGGCTGGATGCTAAACTTTGCTCCTATTTTCCCCCAGCTCCACAAATTAATTAGGAATGTTTCTAGAATTGCAGTATTACTAGAAACAGTTTGAGGTGAGCATCAGTAGTGGAAGCTGTTAACAGTGATTCACAGACAAATTAAATCCATCTATTGGAAAGGGAAGTAATTAAAATGTATAAAAATGTAAATAAAGGGATAAAATGCCACACAATCAAAATGCTTTCTAACAACTCCTTTTCCCAATTAACTGGAACAGTAGGTCATACTGCATTTTCTATAAGTGTAGGAACAAAGCAAACCAAGGCAGCTAAAGAGACTGAAATCCACTGCTCTGCAATTTCACTTTAAGAAGAAAACTTATTTCCTTCCCCCTCTCCCAGTTGCTATTGAACCCCTTCCATTAAATTATGTTTTTCTTTCTTAAACCAGAAGAAAACTTGGCCTCCCAGCCACTCCTGTTGTTCAGCAGTTACACATTTATCTCTCATCAGACAGGTGAAGAAAAACGACCCACGAAACTGGAGATGTTATCAGTGCTGTCAGCAGAGCAGCAAAAGGCTCTCTGCCTGTCCCCTCCTTTTTTTGTTTTTTCTGTATAAAGCTCAGGTGTGTAGAAGGTTTGATTAACGATTGTCATCAATCAAAGGATGAACAGCCCAGCAAAGAATGTGCTCTGCTAATGGCTGAGCTGCTTGGCCAGGGGACAGGAGGCCCTGGAAATCCCAGCAGAGGAGATTGCTGGAAGGAGCCCCTGCAGCCTTGGATGCACCCCTGTCCTGACCCTCTGCCTTTGAAGTGTGGCACTGAACTGCCACAGCAGCAGGCCATTGTCACTTCAGCCCCAGCCCTGCATTTGGGCTCTTCCTGACAGCTCCTTAACCCTTCCTGAGCTGCACAACCATCTGCAGTTTTAGGTGGTTTTCCAAGGTGGGTGCAGATCCTGATGCTTCCACTGGCCAGAAAAACACACTATAAAAAAACCTGGGTTTCTGCTGCTTTGAAGATAACCTGAGATTCAGTTCTGGGGATAGAACATGTGCACCCCACCTTATTTTCTGGGATCCCTTTGTTACTAGGCTTGTGCAACTCAAATTTGCTTGGAAAGTCTTTGCAGTGAGAATGAGACACCAGGCCCCCCAGCACAAGGTTCAGCTCTACAGCTGAGCTCCTGTGACAGAACAGTTCAACATCACCTGAGCTACAGCATTTGTGTACCTGTTAAAAAATTAAAGTTTGCTGAAGATGGAGCTCATTCAGCCAGTTCCTGCACCTCAACTCATGTGCAATGCTCCTGGAGCAAAGGCACCTCCATCACATTTCTCCAGACACCTCAGGAACACAGGACCCAGGATACACAAAGACATCTTGCAAATATTGTTTGCCATTAACAAATTGTACTCCTGGCCCTGTATAGCCAAATAAATGGAAGTTCCAGGCATGTTTCTGTTCTAAAGTTTAGGAAATGAAAATTTTGGCTGTTCCAATTCTCATTATTCATGATCACACTGCTTTTGCAGTTTATGTTCTTTGTACTCAGTACAATTTTCTAATTTCATTTTGCTTGTAAAATTAATCACATTGATCCAGAAGTTGTTGATGAAGGCAGCAACTCTGTACAAGCCCTTTGGTATTTGCCATAATGAAGTTACACTCATGATCTCAATGAGTCACAAATACAAACACATGTATGGATATAGGCATGGTCTAGTAAGTAATTCAAAACTAATTCCTACAAGTTAGAATTTACAAATCAGCATGTGTAGATGAGAAATTCATTCTGCCTGTTCATCTGAGGTCACACTCAGGAATTTCCCTTTACATGTCTTTACAGCCATCCTTATTAAGCAAGAATGATTCCTGGAACATGTGACACAGCAATTACCTGAAATATTGTACCAGCTGCCAAAGCTGGGGGGATTTAGAGTATGGAATTTCTGACAAGGTGATTGTTGAGGATTTTACATATTAAGAAATGGTAAGCTTCAAATGGAGGGAGCTTCATTGTATTCTTAAATAAAGAGTTATTGCAATCAAAACTTGGAAGAATCCAGCATAGCATCCACAAACTGTACCTTTTTTGCTCCCTGTTCCTCTTCAACACCATCTCCTATTACAATGTACACAGCTTTCCTTCCAAACCTCTGCATTATTCTTTCAAAACAGCTCTCTTTCCCTGGGTAACACAAGAGAAGACACATTTTTTTTAGCTGGACACACACCACAGGCAGAGCTAATATTCAGGCACAGGATCTGGAGTTATCCCCTAACTGAACTGGCTGCAGCACTCTTTGCTTTCTTTTCAAACTGGATCTTCTTCTGAGGCAGATCCTCTCCATCTCATGACAGTCACTGGCACTTGTTTGCCAGCCAAGGACCTGCTGCCAGGTTTCTGTGAGCTTTGTGTGCCTGTGGTGCCCTGCTTAGGCCACCAGCTGGCAGAATGATGTGACACTGGTGGCATTCAGTCTCCAGAGCCCTCTTCTGTTCATTCTGGTTGCAGTAAAAACATGAAAATGCAATCCTCAGAGGTTCAAACACACCAGAAAGAACAGAACACAAAGATGCCCCAAGCCAACCCTACCAGTACAAATTACTCACAAAGCTCATTCAGCACACTTGACCCCTCTGCAAGAGCATGAGGATCCAAAAAGTGTTTCTGTAACAGGTCCAACCTTCCAGCTGCCTGCAGCTGGCCACCTCACATGCAGTCAGTGCTCCATAGGGTGGCTACATTTCTGTATATCTGGCTCACTTCCCCTTGGAGACACTTGAGAAGTGTTTTTGAGACTCTTTTTCCCCCTGCAGTCTGTACTAGGTTAAGTGTGGGAGTCAGGATGTGAATTAGACATCTGTAAGTAGGGAGCTAAAAATAAAGCTACTCATTGCATGACTTAGGGACAAAACTTCAGCCTGCCTTAGGTGAGGCCTCAGTCAGTTTGTTCTTACCTGTTTTTGTTGCACTGTAAATGTTTTCAATGGGGAAGACAGTGCCCAGCCCATAGAGAAGCACTTTAGCCAGAGCTGGTATCAGCTGAGTTGTGGTGACCAACACATTCACACAGTTGGGCCTAGGAAACAGAAGTTATTAGAAATCTGGGTTTATTTCTTCCATCCTGGACTGAAAGGCAGTAGGAAGCAAACCCTTCCTGCCACTGGAAGTTCCCGAGCCAATGGGGAATTTTGCAGCCAGAGGGAGATAATGTGAGAACCAGAAATGTCTTTTGATCAGCTCAGTAGAATGAAAAAAACATCAACCAAACGAGCAGCAGTGATGCAGCCTTACTGCAAGCTTGCCAGGATGTCTTTGGTGGGAATTGAAACACAATGTGGTGATGTCCATGCTGGGTTCTGTGAGTGAGCATGTTCAGGGACAGAAAGGCTCTTCCCTCTCCTCTTTTGTAAACCTGAAAATGGAGCCATGGCTGAGGGAGCCAAGGAAAGGCAAGGACAAGGATTGTTTTTGCTTTTCTCAGTTCCCCATCCCAAGCTCACCCCAACCCTTGATAATTCAGCCTGGCAAACATGTGCAGACTGGCCTCCCACAGGCTTGGCCAGCAAAGCCCTGTAAATGTGTCTCAATTTGTTTAGAGGGGGAAAACAAGGGAAGCAGAGGAGCTCCTGGATCAAACCCACAGGCAATTCCTGGAGCTGCTCTTACCTGGAATGTATCAAATTCAGGGCCTTCAGAGCATGGGTGAGCCAGAGATCAGTCAGAGCCTCCAGCTCTGCTCTCAGCTGCAGCCAGGTCTCCCTCTTAGGAGCTCCTATCAAACCTGCAAGCAGGGAAAGCACAGAGAGGGAATTGCATGGGGATGCCAAAGGGCACCTGCCTGTGCCCTGAACTCTCCCAGTGCCCCTCTCTTGGCCCTGGTGCCACTGCCTCCCTTTGTCACTGCCATGTCACCTGAGCTCTGAGGCTCAGCTGCTGCACAATCCTCTGCTGCTGCAGCTCAGCTTCCTTCCCCTCTGCTGGGATGGTTCAGTCAAGCACACACAGCAGGACCTCCCTGGAACACCTTTCTAGGAGTGAGCATAAAGCTTGCATGGGAAGTGAGCAAGAAGATGAAGGGCTGTGTAAAGTGGGCAGTGACCTGGCCAGAGACACACCTGAGGCCAGGATGGTTTTGTTTGTCCGAAAAGCCATGCCCCATTTCCAGTGCATGCAGGGTAGACTTGTCCTCTAACCAATAAATAAGTTGTGGTGATGCTTTGAGTTTTGCTTCTTTCTTTTCCTAGTCAGAGGGAAACCTGCACTGAGGTACTGACAAGGAAGCTGAGAGCCTCTCGGAAGAACTGTCTGGAAGTAGGTGAGATGAAGGAACCCAAGGAATCCTGATTTCTGGTATTGTTTTAGGGGAGTTAAAAACGAGTAGCTGTAATACAAGAAAGCCTTCAGGCAGCAATCAGACATGCTGTGTAGAAAAAAAGGGCATATTTAGTTTTGAACTGTTTGCTTGCCTGCTGAGCATTCTGGAAAATTGGAGAAGGTTGCTTTCCTGCCAAATAAATCACAAAACAAACCCCCACACTGGGATCTGAGTCTTTCTCAAGCCACTAACCAGGTATTTGAGTGTGACTCCCACAGATCCCCATGTCAGGGTGACTGCGGGGCGCTTGCTCAGCTCACCGTGAAGCACTCGCATCATGAGGCTCCTGCACCTCCCCCAGACACGGCCCCAGAGGCTCTGCAGTTTTTGGGAGGGTGAAGGCCTGCTGGGGCCTGGGCAGTGGCACTCACCCCCCACATTGTTCTTGTAGGTGTTGTACATCTCTTTGACCCGGCGGTAGCGGAACGCCAATTTCCGCATCCAGTCCACGCCGCCGTGCACGCCCGAGCCCAGGCACAGGCTGGCGCTGGCACTGGAGCTGTGGAAGCCATCTGCAGAGAAGTTGTACGTGCTGCAGGAGGCAAGGGGAGAGGTCAGTGCAATTACAGCCTGCACAGTGCCAGCAGGGAGGGGAAAGGGCTGAAAAGAAATGTGGGGACAAGAGGCACACACAGGACACGCTGTACAGAACTGAAGTTCATCTTCAGCACAATTAGCAGCACAGATCTAAAAAAATGTTCTGTTCCTGCATCAATTTCTCACAATAATCATCCATAAAACCACTAATTGCAAAGCTCAATATGAGCTCTGCACATTTCATTCTTTTCCTTTTGTTGCTCTGCAGGCAACACTTTGGGAAAAACTGATGGAATTGTACAGAAGTTTCTATGAACATGATGACCCAACTCACACAGGTAAGGGTAATGTTTGGTGCAATTTGGGTCAAAGTTTCAACAAGGATCTGGGATAGCAAAGTCCAACTCCTCTCTACTAAGCCCATTCACTACAGACTGGACAGTGGGAAACCTTTCAGTCTGGTTTTGAAGCATTTTGGTGAGAGCTGTGACAATTCTCTGGTTAAATCATATATGAACCTGGTGTGGTCTGACTGGAGCTCAACCTAATTTAGATATATTTTCCAGAATGGTCCAAATCTCAATATAATCAGGGCCTGAGAGAAGGCACAGACACAACAATGTGAGAGAGGGGATTCTGTACTTGTGTGTGCTCAATGAATGCAGACAGCATGGAGCCAGCAGGGGAGACAGTGCAGGTCTGAGAATCTCTGACCAGCCCCCTGCTACTTCCAAATGGCTGGGACTGCCTGTCCTGCAGCTTCCAGCTTGGGACACCCCATACCTTAGATCCTGACCATTATCATCTGATGAGACATCATCTATATGGATCTGGTCACAGTCCTAGGAGACAGATGAAAAAAAATACAATAGTGAGTAAATATTGTGGGAAAAAATCTGAAATAATGTAATGCAAGATTACTTTAATGTCAAGGAGATAAAATCTTACAATTTGCTAGTATTGTAAGTCTAGCCAATTAATTGTTAGCAACAAGTATCACATAGCACTTGCACAAAATATGAACAGACAGAGAGTGTGTGTGAGATCTGCTGTTATCTAAGGGCACAACAACTCTTGAATACCACAGGGAGTGGAACTCCTTATGCAGACAGAGATGGAGATGCTTGTGGTTTAGCCAGGAAAGCTGAGTTTCTTCTGCTCTGTACGCATGATAAGGCAGAGACTTGGCAGCCTTTCCCCACTGCTCTGGACAGGAGGTGTGTGCCCACATAATTACAGGGGAGAAGATCTGTCCCAGGGAGGTTTCCAGAGATGCCTGTCCTGCCTGTCCTCCTGGTGTTTTCCCAGTTTGCTCTGAGCTGCCTTTGATGTGCAGGGAAGCTGGGCTGAAACACTGAAGGCAACAAACAGCCTGAGCTGAGGAATAATGTGTGTCAGTAATGAGGAAATCTGTGCACAGGAAATTTAACCAGAATATACACTTGGAGCTCAGCCTGCATCAAGTATGTGCTCGAGATCTTATCTTCCAAAATCCCTCATTGTTCCAATGGGGGAGGCCCTGCCTCAAAAATGTGAGAAATGTTATTCCTCTGGTTTCTTTCCCAGTCTCACCATTAAGATTAGAAAGAAAAATTGGGGAAGTTCCCCCTGCACCTTAACTCTCCTTTCTCCATGAGCCTTAGAGGTGAGAGCAGAACAGAAAGCCTGCAAGCTGGTGAACAGTATATTTTATTTTGGTTGATTTTTCAACAGAGTTTAAAAGCTGTGGCAGCTGGTACCACAGAACTGTGAAGTCAGAACAACTGCAGCTAACCAAGGTGCAGTAAGTCTTCACCACTGCAGTGTTCTGTAAACCACAGAGTTTGTTTTACCTTCCTTACACAATGATGAGTTTGATGAATTACTTTAAACTAGCCCCTTTCAAAAAATGAAAAAAGAAATCCCCAAACAAGTAACCAAACTCTTTGTCAACAGTAAAACATGACAGATAGTTATTGTCCATATTAATGAGATTTTCTGCAGCATTTTAGATAATTCTCAAAAGGACACACAACTGCATCTTGTTCTCATCTCATCAGCCCTCTTATCACCCCATCCCTGGAGTATATATTGCTGTATATAACTGCAGCCCAGCAGCTGAACAGCAGATCCCAGCTGGCACCCCTCTCCTCCAGCCCCAGAGCTGCTGTGCACACGCTGGGTCAGCCCACTGCACCCCAGCAGCACCACTGCATGAAGTCAGGGGAAAGGCATTTGTGCAGGGATCTGCTTTTCTCGTTTGTGAATGGATTGTTCTGTACACTGCGGTGTGACAACAGTAGCTATCACATTTCTGGGTTAATAAAACACCCTGACACTGCCTGAGACGCTACCTCATAGCTGTGCCTCTCGTGTTACCCCAGCCACAGCCTGCACCTTCCTTCCAGCCCTGCTCAAGGCTGCTCCTGCATCCCTGCAGGCTGCCCTGGCATCCCAGTGAGAGGGGAAGCACCACACTGAGATACCCCAGCTGCTGAAAGGAGGAGGGTGCTGCAATGGCAGCAAGGAAACCTGGCCCAGGTTTCACATCTGCTGGTTCTTCAGCTGGCATCTCAGGTGGATGGTGTGTGACACACAGAGCCTGTACCTCACACAAGTGTGTGAGCCCTCAGCCAGCCCTTGCAGCTCTGGGCACCGAGCTGGTTTTACTCTTGGAATATCTCTGGGTGCTGCACAAGCTGCCTCCAGGTGGGAGCAGCCACACTTAGAGGAGCCTGAGCTGTTTCAAATGGCACTGCGGGCTTGGAGCAAGCCTCTGCTGCCTCCTTGTGAAATACAGAGCTCCTGAGAGCTGCTCCTGTTATCCCCCACATCCCCCTGAATATCTCATGCAGGTATAAAAACAACTTACAAAGGCCCACACAGTCTATTTGGGGGTCAGGGCTGTGCTAGAGAGTTTCAAACATCTCCTGGATTCACTGATCACTGGAGTTTGCATCCCTCATTAGGAGGGGTTAACACTCCCCAGAACACAAAACCTCCAGGGATGGCTCCCAAAGGCAGCAACCTGTAAACTCAGACTAATCCCCTTGTTTGTCAGCTCCTCATCCCCCTGTCAGTCCTCCTGCTCCTAATACCTGTTTTCCAGACAGCTGGACAATAATATCCACAGAGGGGCTGGGTGGAAGGTGCTGCTCTTTAGCCAGCACTGTGCTGTGAACAAAAGGCAGATGGGAAAAAAAGCACAACCCTGGGAAGCCCAGAGTTTGTATTTTAGCTTCATTGTGATCTTTAACACTGGGTAAGTTATTTTCTCCTCCGTTTCCCTAGAAAGGGGAGCAGAGAGGGAGAATATCTGCTGTCAGGTGAATATTTGCTAATATACTCTGCAGCATGATCTTTGTGCAAACACCTTGCAGGGCTCACACTTGCACACTGCAGGGATTTCACTTGCCTATAGGACTTGCTGACGGAGAATCCCTTTCTGTAAAAAGACTGAAAGTTTTCAGTAGGAGTCTCAGACTTCTGCAGTCACCCCCTGCCCTGGGGACTAGTGATGCCAAAACCACCCTGAGTTTTGGGGTGAATCAGCTGGATCCTGGCTGTACTGCTCTGCAGCACTGACAGAGGATGGATCTGAATAGCTCCACCTGAATGGAACTGCACAGCCAAAATGCACTCAGCTAATGCATCCAGGAAACAATTACCTGAATCCCCTCTGGGCAGATCCTAAGAAAAGATAAAGCCCTGGCTAACCAGAGTTTCAGAATATTTTTTTGTTGTTGTTTTTGGTTACATTCCAGTTCAGGCTCCTCCCTCACATTTTGAAGCCAGCTTTTTGCCAGGTGACATCACATCCTCACCAGACTAAGGAGGATCACACAAATTCCACCAAGGGCTGTGCAAACCTTGCTGTACCTACGGACAAATGTTTTGTCCTCATCAGGCACTTCCTGGGAATGCTTCAGGAGGGCTTTGCACCCTGGCAGCACCTTCTCCTCTGCACAGCACTGCAAACTGCAGCCAGCAGAACAAACCACTCCCCTATGCTAAGGCAAGGGAATTGATTTCCTTGTCCAGCCTGCCTCTCTGGAAAGGATGGGTGACATTTCTCCCCTCTTTCCCCTTGTTCCACTGTCAGTTCTGGGCCAGCCATGCTCTGGTTATTCCAGTCTGCTGGACCCCCCAGAATGGCTGAACCTGGATTTGTGCCAGAGAAGCATTTTTGTGTTTCAAAGAGAGAATTCCTGCTGTGGTTTCAGGTGGGAAACTCTCCCCCTGCTCTCTCACCTGTAGCACAAGAAAGGGTCAGAAATGGTTTCTGCCCTGAGCAGTTCCAGCTCATTTTGTGTGGTACAGACCTGCACTGCACCACATGATGGTGCTAATGTACATGGAAATGCTTGTGGGGCCACAACGGAATCTGTTCCTCTGCTGGGGTTTACAAATCCTTTTTTCATTTTTAAGGATGTCATTCACTGCATTTTTTAAGCCCAGTACTCAGTGATGTATGATCCTTAAATACCACTCTGTGAATACACAAAGGTGGCTTTTATTTATCATCCTAAATGAAGGAGTAGGGTGGGTAACTCTGGGTGACTCTGTTGCTGCAAATTCCTCCAAACTGACATGGCTTTTTTGGAAAGTAAAATTCTGTAAGGCACATTTACTTTTCTTTAATTCTCCATCATCCATCAATTTTTCATGGAAAAAGCTCAGCTAAAACCAAACCACCAGTGCCCAGAGCTGTTACTGAGTGACAAATGTACACAATTTGACAAAGGCCAGACAATTTGCTGCTTCATTTAAAATTTTAGGGCAATAAGTGAAAAAGGAGAAAACTTATTTTAAAACTTGCAAAAGTCTAAAAGGTAGAGGGGTTTTGTAGGGTCACAGTGCAGGACATGGAGCTTTGCTGCATCACAAATTGAGATCTGATGGGTGAAAGGTGATGGTTCTGTAGCAAATATTATCACTACTTAAATAATGCCCTGGGCTCCCAAAGAGGAGCTCTATATTTTTTATCCCTAAGAGAAAGATTTTACTTTGTACTTTCCGTGCCCTCATCACAAACTCCTTCTATGAAAAAAGTTGAAAGAGGAAAAATCTGTCAGTTCAGGTGCTTGTCTTTGAAAGGAAACAACAATTCCCAGCAAGTGTCACCTCAGGGCTGCAGGAGCCAGGGGCAGGAGAGGCTGTGCCTGCCCTGACAGAGGGGACCACGCTGCAACCCAGCACTGGAGGAACCACAAATTCCCACTCAACTCCTCGGGCACAGAAAAAGTTCTCTCCTTTCATCTGGCACAGAAACAAATTCTTCCTTTTTCAAGTGAAGGGGGAAAAAAAAAATAAATAAAACCACAGAAGTCTGCCCAGGGATGCCAGGTTTTGCTTCTCCAAATGCCTCCAAGCAGGGTTGTGATTCCAGGTGCCCAGAGCTCCATCCCCACCTCATCACCCTGTGCTGATCCGTTCAGCTGAGTGCTCTGGATGCAAATTCCAGCACATTTCCACCCCTGCTGCTCCTCAGCATCCTGCCAGCACCACCGTGCCTGCTTCTACCACACACTCTAAAGGATTTTTGCTTTGTATGAGAGGGAGTCAGGTCTATCCATGTCACCAGCAGGAAAAATTCTTCCTCTTGGTCTGTTACATTGAAACTCCCACAGTTTCATCCTGCACATTCCTGATCCTGAGCAGAACCTCTTGCTCTGTCTGTGCAAAATCTTCCTGAAAACAGAGCAACGTTTTCAAAACCTCTGCTTTGGCCCACAGCAAATTGCTGCCTGCCCCCATAGGATCTATGCCAATTTAGCTGAATAAAATTATTAAACAGCAAATTTCAGGAGAAGCAGCAGCAATATCCTCATTATTACATTTAGTAATAACTTAATAAACCTGCAAATTATTAAATTTAGTAAATTTAAGAATTTAATAAACCTGCAAAAAGTCATCATTGTTAACTGACTATTTAGAAAAAAAGAAATCCTGAACAGAATGGAAGTGTCAAAGTGATGCTTCCAGTAAGCCAACTAAGGTCCACCTCTCTGGGGTCAAAAATAAAAAGTTTCTTGGCCAAACCCCCCCAAGTTTGTAGACCACATGCACATGATCACAGAGAAAGATGTTAAATAAAATAAACAGCCACATACCTCCAGGTCATTGAAGAACAGATGTGTATCTGCAAGGTTGAAGATCATTTCTTCCATCATGAGACCTATCCTCACAGAGGTTGTGGTGTCCTGTCAGGGGAAAATCAGGTTTTTTCCATTCACTTTGATTTTCTTTTTTGGGGATAGATGTGGGGGTGGGAGATCTTAGACCAAACCCAGGATCTACAAATTCCTATTTCTTAAGATACATTTATTAAAGCAATTTTACTTCCCAAGTGTATTTTAATATTAACATGATTTTCCCATCCTTTCTTTTGCTCTCCTAGATAAACAAATTCTGTTCTTTGAAGGATGTCTGTGACTCGCCCTGACCACTGAGAGCCCACACACTTCAGATGATACAAAGCTCCTTTAAACACCTGAAACTATGCAAGAATTGCTTCAGTAGGTTAGGCAAAAAATTGATTTCCAGTAGCATCATTAGTGACTGGTTTGGGGGTATTACCCAGCAGCACAACATGCAGAGGGTGATTCTTTCCTGATTTGGCCTTCAAACCAACAATTCCATCCCCACTGAAGCTGCCTACTTATTTACCAGCCTCAGCAGGGTTAAAACAGCTCCATCCTAAATAACACAGTAAAATCCTTGTCCAATACAACTACTGCTGCTCAGGGCAGCAGGCTTGCAGAGCCTCAACGGCAGCAACACCAAATAACAGCATTGCTTAAGAAAACCAAATAACATAAAATTTACAAAAAAAGAAAAGAATACAAGACACAGCACAAATTCAGGACAGGTTCATCTGTCACTGCAGCTGGTGCTGGGAATGGCAATGCTCCCAATGCCCCTGACGGTGTTCCCAAACACCTGTGGGTCTGATTCAGCCTCTCCCAGGATCCCAAACTCCTCCTGGAAGGGAAGGACAAGGTGCAGAAGCTCTGTCTGCCTGTGGCATTTTTAAACCACAGAATGTGAAGATGCACGTGCTGGCAGCTCTGAAATATCTCCTGCACCTGCACAAGGACATGTGAACTTTCTCACACCCAGTGACAAAACCTTTAGAGAATTCCCCTGGAGAAGGATGGTGATACCTGCAGTTCTACTTAAGTGAGTTTGGTTAATTCACCCTAGAAAATCAATGTTTTTCCCAGCTGAGGCAGCACCGAGCCTGGGCAAGGGCTGTCACTTCACTGCCCCACCAAGCAGCCAACCACCCCTCCTGCCTGCAGACAACCAGCCTTGCTCCTAAATCCACAGCAAGAGCACAGGAACATATTGATGCAAACAGTTACCAGCAGTGTATTTTCTCATTTATCAAATAGCTCAAAAACAGAAGCAAAATAATCTGTATTTAATTTGATAAACAGTCACAGCACAAAAGCATTGTGCCTGTTCAAACTGAACAGCAGCAGACAACTTGGAAAAAGCCCACATTCCCACAACAGAATTTTCTTTTTGTTGTTAATTCATCTTCAGTAGGTCAGGGATCTCATTTTGATGTGTAAATCTGCCTTGCTTTAGCATGGTGTGTGACTTCAGCACACGGAGGAAACCCACCCAGTCAAACAGAGCCTCTGCTCTAATTCTCTGCAGATTTCTGTGGCTCCTGCTGTTGCATGACAGCACAGCAATGAGGAGCTCTGACAGGGAGCAGAGTGCAGGGAGGGTGAGCACATTTCCATCAACCTTTGTGGCAGACGCTGCTGACACGGGTGGTGCACTACACACCAAGCTAATTACTGCACATTCCTGGTGAAGTTCTCTTTAATTAGAGCAGAATGGCTGTGGCTGCAGCCATGTGTGACTCACCAGCCCTGTGCCCATTACAGAGAACTCTGTCACTCACATTTAAACGTTCTTGTTGCTGCCCCACAAACAAGGGCACAAAGTAAAAACTCCAACAGGCCTGCCTTGAACATGCCTCTCATTTTCAGCCCCAAACCTGCTCCCCTGATGAGGCACAGGGACACAGACATAACCAGGGCATTTCACTGTGGCCCCATAGGAGCAGCACTGAATCAAATTTTACTGCCCAGGTGTAGTTACACGGGGGAACTGTTTTGAAGAAAATATGCTGCTAGGAAGAAATTATTTTGTAAAATGGTTTTTAATGAAGCAATTTATTTTTATACATTTCAAGGATCATTAGCTTTTAAAACTCTTTCAGGAAATCTCATTGGTTGCTATCTGTCATTTATCCTCTAAGTTTCATTTTGGCTTTATTGGTATTAATCACTAATGGGGAGTAGGAAACATTTCCACAGTGTATGAAGTTACCTTCTCTTTAACTAAACAATATGGAAACCAAACTGTAGATGAGAGGGGGGGTGGGGGAAAAAAAGAAATCTTTCTCTTGAGATACAGAACATGATGGAATGAAAACAAAACAGAAAAATGCACTTTACCACCCAGAGGGGAAGTCATTTGGGGAAATGATTTGGCACCACTGCCTCCACAGTGTGGACATTTCCTCCACAGCAAGGCACAATTCCAAGTCCTAAAGAGGCTGATAAAGTTGTAAGGCCAAGCAGCACTCCCAGAGTGACAGAGGTGTCCAGAGGCACCAGGCCAGGGTTCCTCCTGCAGTTATTTATGTGCAGTGCTGTAGCATCCAGAAGCACCAGTCCCAGAGATTGTGCCCACCCTGAGAAAAGACACAGCTCCTACAGCTGTCAGTTCAAGGAGGAATAAACAGGAATATCAGGCTGCACCAAAATGAGATTGGCATATCCAAATTCTCTGTACAGTGTGTAAATAATCAGAAAGAGGATTGTGGAATTTGTGTGAAGATGCTGATGGAGGAGTGCTCTTCCTGGGCACAGAAGCCCTGTGCCACCACAGGACATCTCTGTGCTGCCAGTGGTGCCCATGCAGGAGCAGTGTGGGTTCAGCAGAGCAATGGGAAGTTCCCAGGGATCCCTGCTAACATCCTGCTGTAGGAAAAGTGTGCCCAGGAGCCCTGGGGCCGAGTTCCTCACTAACACCTCCAGCCAAGGCCTCCTGATGCATGGGAAGCCCAAGGACCACGGACAGCTTGAAATCAAATCTCCTCCAGGAACCACTTTTTGCAGTGAAAACAGATTAATCTAAAAACTCAGTCCTCAGTGCTTGTTTAGTAACTTTAGAAGAGCGAGGTCCTCCCTGTGCTAATCTCAGAGTCATGCTCTCACAAACAAGGACAGTGAGAGGCAGGGGTGCAAAACAGGCAATAAACTCCTTTTGTAAATAAAACTTACAGCAGCACAGAGTATCCCCACATGCCTCATCTCTGCCATGCTCCATTGGTGGAGTTTCCTTTGGGGTCAGAATGTAACAGCCCCACAAATTACTTTTAGTGCAAACCCCTGGTGCTCAGACCCAGCATTCCTGATCCTCCCATGGAAACCTGGGGGAGACAAGCATCAGGAGGGAAGGGATCATTCTGGATTATTCATTCCTTCTCAACACACCCTCCACTCCCACTTCCAAAGACCAGAGTCACAGTTCCAGAGCTGCCCATTTCTCCTCAGGGCACACCTTGAGAAAACCCAGAGGTAGAAAAGCCCCCAGTCCCTACTGCTGCTTCGTAAACAACAAGGGATCAAAACATACAAAGAGTAAGTCCTTTTTCAACATTTTGCTCAGATATGTTTTCTCTAAAGAGCATCCTTGGACTTGTCCCTGCTGTTTCTGATGGGCTGCTGCCACTGCTGGCAATGGCCACCCCTTGTAAGTGAGATAATTTCCACTCCCAGTGAGGCACTGCCAGCTCCACATCCTCCACATCCACTTGCTTTGGGGAACTTTGCTGCCTGTTCAGCACATATTCCTACTCGAGGAAAACATGGGCAGCAGCAGCCTGTGTGTTGTAAAGGAAGACTAAAACACCCATTCAGCAAGGAGCTCATTTTCTTTCATATCCCAGTGGCACAAGCTCACACATTTGTTGCCAGCGTTGCTCTTAGTTTGGCCACTTGCATGCACTATTTCTAACTCTTGAAGTAGTTCTCTACATTTGAAATGAATTATGTTTTAAATATTACAATTTGAATTCAGTTATGTCCTCCAAGCTACTAATACCTCACCTAAAATTAATTTCTGTTTCAGTTTTCATTTTTAACCTTTGTTTCAAGTAATAATATGACAGAAGATTGCTAAAAGGACCTTGCTGAACAGCCTTCAGTTTGTCTTGAAGACAATTTCCATGAAAACTGGAGTTGAGCAAGCAAATATTTCCCTATGACAGCAGTGGGAAGGCAGATCTGCTCACACCACACCAAACTCCCACTACTCTGTATTTATCAGAGCAAAGGGAATGCAGAATGGGCATGCACACCCAAATCAGCTTTAAGTGCTGCCAGGATGTTGCAGTGTGCACTGTGGTGGTCCCCAGAGCCCCTCCAGGAGCCCACACTGCCAGAGGTGCTGACTCTACCTCCACAGCAGCCCTGGGGCATTGAATTACACTCAAACTGCACCTCCAGCATCCTCCCAAAGGGCTCTGCATTAAAATCACCCTTGGACATTGAGTTACACACAAACTGCACCCCCAGCACCCTCCCAAAGGGCTATGCATTAAAACCACCTTTAAATTACACAAACTGCACCCCCAGCACCATTCCAAAGGCTCTGCATTAAAATCACCTTTAAATTACACAAACTGCACCCCCAGCATCCTCCCAAAGGGCTCTGCATTAAAACTACCCTTGAATTACACAAACTGCACCTCCAGCATCCTCCCAAAGGGCTCTGCATTAAAACCACCCTTGAATTACACAAACTGCACCCCCAGCACCCTCCCAAAGGGCTCTGCATTAAAACTACCCTTGAATTACACACATTGCACCCCCAGCACCATCCCAAAGGCTCTGCATTAAAACCACCTTCCCCCAGATCTCCTGGAACACTGATTTTTCACGCACTGCTTCTCCCTGCCCTAGAGTATGCCCTAAAAGCCCTGCATTTGTTAGCACCTGCAGCTGGTCCAGGCTGCATGCCCACAGCCATGGAGGGAAGAGGGGAGCAGAAAGCAGGTTTGTCTCTGGCAATCTCTCAGTGCAGGTCTCTCCAGCCCTGGCTCCACAGCCCTCTCCAGGCTCTGCCTTGCAGGTTCCCTGTTCAGACTTGCAGGCCATTAGCACAGGGGCAGAGCTGGCTCCTCTGACACTGATAACAAATCTGCTTCTTGTCTGACTCTGCTCTCCTCGGCAGCGTGACAATTACCTCGACATTGGGATTGTCAGCACAAAGTCATCCTGAGCCTGGATCCTGCATTCAGACACCATCACTCCCTCAAAAACCCCACCAAAATAAAGCCCCGGCATTTAAAACTAATCAGTCCTTTTAAATCCCTGCCAAATACCTATTTATGCCGTGAGCAAATAATTACTTTTCTACAAGGAAGAAAGTATTAATTAAGAGTGTTCAGCAGACTCCTATTCTATGGGGTTTATCTGCCACAGGTGTCAGCCAGAGGTGAGAGACGGATTAGGATACAATCAAGGGCCTTCCAAGTTAAATCTCCTCCTTGTGGTTATCTGTTAATAACAAAGTTGTCACCAAAAGAAAGAATTTAATAGTTTTAATTGAGTTTAATTACTTGGAAACGCCTGGAAAATGGACCAGCTTGGTTGGTAGCATAAAAAAAATAATAATAAAAAAAATTCAAAGATAGAAATACCAGGGCCACATGTTTGAACAAAAAAAGTCTGTGAGAATAATCATCCTTTCATTGTAACATTTTATACCTTGATCAAAATTTGAGACATGAACAAGACTTTCCCAGAATAATGGGAAATTAACCATGTGCATGAGTTCTAGTTCAAGTAAATTCATGTCTTTTTCAGGAAAAAAACCACATTTCACTCTTTTACTAACTACACCTAAGTAGCTCAGCTTGCAATTTTATCTCTTTAATAACACAGGCTACAGCAGACTGAGCCTCTCAGAGCTTTCCCAGTGAGAGTATTTGTGAGAAAAGTTGTTTAAAGTAAGGAAAGTAGTTGAGGACCCAAAAGCCATTTTCAGAAGTGATTTACTTAAGGGACTCCACTTCAGGCTTTTTTGAAAAGGACCATCCCTTTTCAAACAGAACCTCTCAGTTTTTCAGGGTCCAAACTTTTCCCCACCAAAATAAAGACATTGTTTATGAAAGCATTGATACATCCAGGTTTATTGGACAACTTACTGAATTTAAATGATTAGTGTCATAAGACAGCACAGTGTGACCTTGTGGGAACGCCACGATGGAGAGCAAATGTAGCTGAATCCCTTTTCTTCAGATACCTTTTCATATTCACCCTTCCTGTGATTTTAGGGGCACTTCTAAATGTTCTTACTGTCTACTGAACAACTCCTTTTACTGTCATGTCTCTTCACATATGGTTGGAAATTATTCCAATAACCAAATGGGCACACAGGTCATTAAATCTCACATTTAGGGTCACACAGAGGGTGGAAAGTCTCTCCTCCCTGTGGAAATGAACTATGCTTGGGGATAGGCAGCAAGGACCACACTAATTTATCCAGGGTCTGAACCCATCAAGCCTGAAGTGGATTCCAGTCCTGTGGGAATATGTTCTTAAATAAAGGTTAAAAGCTGGGCCATGATGCTTGAGGATAAATGGGAATTATTTTTATTTAGTAATACAAAAGGTTCATGACCAAAAAGCTACAAATAATTTCTTTTTACTCTATGTGGCATGCATTTCAGAAAAGGGAGTGGAATTTAAACCAAATTAATCTTCATTTCCTTCCCCTCAGCACAGGAAAGTCACTGTATTTCTGTATGAAAGCCCTTGATAGCCCTGTGAAAAACACAAAACTTCTGGAAAGCTTGGTGGAAACACACCATGGAGTGTAACCCTCAGCACAATGACATATTCTGCACATGCAGCTTCCTAAAAAAAGCCCTGTCCCCTTGGTTTTTCAAACTTTTCCCCCTTAAAAATTCAGTCCCAATACAACCAAAGCAGGTTCCCTTTCCCTGAGCTTGCTTAATAACCCAGCATTGTTTCTGCTATTTATTTTATGTCAAAAATAATCCTTTAACAGCCCCAAATGCCACGTGTGCAGCTTGCCCAGAGACCCTCCTGCTGCCCTAAGCTCCAGGACAAGGGGTTACATCCCCAGGAGCTCAGAGCATCTCTGTGCCCACCTCCAACCTGCTGGGATCTGCTTTTGCTGCTCCTCACCCCGATGACAAACGCAGATGTCTGCTCCCAAAACACACGTTTGAAACAATCAAATGGCTGGAGTTATTTACTCCCTCCTCTCCAATAATGAGCTAAATAATTGATATAGCAGCATGTCTAAAGTAACAGACTTCTTTATTACCTGCAGTGATTGAATGGTTCTTTAATTTAACTTAAAAAGGCATTAAACACAAGGTTTAGCCTCCAGTGGGTAAAAAAATCTCCGACTTCCTCAGAAAATCCTTTCCAAATTGTATTCATCTTGACTTAATCCATGATCTACTGAGTGAATTAGGCTCTATTTGTTTTGAAAATCTATTTTATGGAGTTCCAAGGGCTGTGTTTTCCTTAGGAAGGGCTTATTCTGCCTTTCTGCCCAGGATGCCTGCTAGCAGCCCTCAGCAGAGGCCTCTGCAGGTTCTCAACGTCCCAAGGTGCCCCACACATATGACTAACAAAATGTAAATAAACACAGCTGAGCCAGGAAGAAATTGGAAGGTTTTCTCATTAAAGAAATAAAATAAACAGATGTCCTTAAGCACTTTGGCTCATGTTTGTCAAAGGAATGGAAAACTCTCAGATGTTTGAGCAGCAGTCATGATATAAGGCCACATCTCAAGCGAGAGGAGGGGAAAAAAGCAATGCCCTGGCACTCAGAATTAACTAATAGTTCTCAGGGGAGGCCCCTTTTGATTTGAACCTTAGCAACTTCTACAAATAGTTTTTAACAGCCGAGCAATAAAATGGGGTTTTATTCCTTCTCAGTTTGTAAAGTAGTAAAGGACAGGCTGGGCCATTAGGAGCATGAATCACCAGCAGATTTGATTAAATCCCCATGGTGTTTCAATCAGGTCCTGCCTTTAGGGTCCTGGGAGAGAACAAAGCAGGGAAAAGCACAAGCTACTTGAAACAGTGAAGCCAGGGAAGCAGGAAAAAAAAGAAATTAAAAAAATCTAACCTAGGGTTTTACAAGGATCTCGAGTAGAGCCAAGGAGGAACTTTTCAATGACTTTTTTTTTTTTTTAATTGGAAATTATAATTCATTCAAAGGAAAGCTTTTCATAAGAACATGTAACAGCCAGTGAAACTTTTGAGGAATAAGGTTTTTTAGATCCACAACATCATTTCTGGTGAGAACAAGACAGTCCAGTTCACAGCCAGCACACAGCAGCTATAACATTTGTTCCAATGCTAGAAAATCGTATTTGTGTCCTGTCCTCAACTGGGCCAAGCAGAAACTTTTGCTGCTCTCTCCAAAAGGCCCTGCTATGATTGGTGGAGCCTCTCCTGGGTGACTGCAAGTCTCTCATCAGAGAGCCAAGCCCATGTTTGCACAGGCTGGAAAGCTGAGGGCATCTCCTGTCTGCTCAGGGCTTGAGTAAACCTCATGCTGCCACTTCTGAAACACAAAAGCATTAAAAAAACGTGGCTGTCCCAGAAAACCTGCTTCAAACAAGCACCTCTGGGGCTCTCTGCAAGCCCTCACTGAGTGCACAGAGGCTGCTCCACATAAAGCAAGCACACAGGGCAGAGTCACACCGCGGAGCCGCATCCCTTCCACTGAAGCTTAACCCACACCCAGAGCTTTGCATGATTTTAAACCTGGACATAATGTGCTTTACACATTTGCAGTGTGTTTATTTCTTAGTTTGAGCTAATTCCAAATGCTGAACAATCTCAGAAATTACATGGCTCTTGCATGGAATTTTATAGATCTGAACTCCCAGGTATCAGCAGCACTGTCAAAGTGCTGATAAAGATCCAACACAATTCAAGAACTTAGACTGTCTTATGTGTTCAAATCTCTAAGCCAGGATTAAAATAAAATCCTTGTCATTTGATTAAAGGATTTTGGAGTATCTTGCATATAAAAATTAATTTTAACTCCAGTTTTTACTTTAATCACAAGTTAATTGGACACTTCAATCCCAAGAAGTGGGGATGCAACACAGAACAAGAATACACATTCTTGTAACAATACAAAATACTAAGAAAAGGTACTGGCTTCACAGAGCTCCCTCAAATTAGGGAAAACAACACTCCCACTGCTCCCTTTTTTTCTTGATACCAGTTCTTCGAAAAGCATGAGAATGAAACCACAGTATAACACTTGAACAAAAACTTCTGCATCTCTTTCAGTCTCAGAAATTTTAAGGCTTAGACAGCACAGGTTATGGAACAAGCTTGCAAGTATCCCAGCTGGGGAAAGAGGAATAGAGTCATGATTATTTTTGGCACAGGACCGCAAGCAGTCTCCTCATATTGTTTCTGAATTACTACCACCAAACGAGTCAGTCTGTGTCAAACAAGCCCCCTGACTTTTACCCAACTCCTGTGAAAGCCCAGCAGCACTGTTATGGATTTTGAGCCATTTCCCCCCACTATATTCAGTCAATGATCTGGGGACAAACCTTTGCTGACCTGGCCAAGCCTGCAGCCATCTCCTGTGGAGCAGGAGCTCCATCACACACACCAAAGGATTAAAAATGCTCCATGGACACCACAAAAAGCCACAAGGGTCTCCATCTGCTGAGGTCTGTAGGGACATGGTAAATATTCTGTACCCATTCAGTGATCAGAAAGCTGCAGAACAGGTTTTATAAACCCTCCTGCACATAATACCCAGGGTTACCTGCCTCTGCAACTTCTGGGGAGTTGCCTTTTCTTGTCACCCTATGGCAAAGAAATTAAGACCAAATTTCTGATGACTCTGCAATCCATGGGCTACAGGAAAGGGTTTGGGGAGAGAGGACAAAAAGGAGCAGCCTAGGCTGGGCTATTTGTTCATGCTTCAACTTTTAGTAAATTTTAGGTTTTAACTGCTATGGGTGCTGTCGGTAAAGTATTTTCTAAACACCTGAGAGCAACTTGCAGTGCCCTGAGGGGGGCATATGTATGTTGAGAGCCACAGAGAAAACAAAGAGAATTTTCCCATGAAGTCAGGTCAGAAAATATGCATTGAAGCATTAACCATTAATAACAAGACTTTTTGTGAGTTCTTTCCCCTCTTTTTTCCTTTTGTTTTTTTTTCCTCATTTTTTGGACAGCTGCCTGTTGCTGCCATCACCAATGAAGGGACAACAGACACAACCATTTGTGATTAAGTAGCTAAAGAACACAGGAATTTAGACCCAAATCTCTGAAGCTGTGGTTGGTGTTCCTGCTCCCATCTTTCAAGAAAAATCACCCCAGAAAGAGATGTTATTCTTCAGCTTGAACTACTTTACAGACTAATTCTTTGAGCACCTGCAGCTCCACCAATGCAACGGACAGGATAATAGTGGGAGATAAATGTTGGCCAGAGGATGGTCAGGATCACATAAACTCACAGACAGAGTGAACCAAGATCTCCATGTAAGAGATTTAATTATAAGCACATGCATGTCTAATTACAGGCATGTGAATTCTTTTATGGAGAATTTTGGGTTTGATACTTAATTTACTTGGAGATTAACACTTCCTACACTACTGAAGTAAGAGATTCTGAAACTCTTAACCTCTGGCTGCTTCACTTGTACTTGATAGTTTCGAATTGTGCTACTATTTAACAGTTCCCAGGACAACCTGTCTGAATGTGCTGTATTTCCCTCTTGGTTTAAGGTCTGTTCCAAAGCCCACCAGACCCTCTGGTTGTCTTTGGATCAAGCCACTGGCCTATAATAGTTTTATAAGTATTATAAACCATTTCCCTTACAGGAGAGTCCTGAGGAATTAAATACTGATGAAACAAATGAAGAACTGCAAAGCAAAGAGTCCTTCTAGAGAAGCTTCTCAAGGAACCCATCATAACTCAACAGACAAGGTGATTGATTCTTCCAAAACAATTATCTAAATATATAATTCTCTAAATTAGAATAAATGAAACAGCCAACAGAAGCCCCCACACAGCAGATTCCAACTCTACACCCCTAAATGTGCAGGTGAAGGCATCTGCTTCAGGGGTGCTGTGCTAGGACAAAGCCAGCCCATTAAGGGAATTCTCCCCATGAATTCAGCAGCCCCTGCCCAAGGCTGAGCTCAACCACAGAGCAGATCTGCACACCCTGAGTTTGTTTCCTGATCCTGCCTAATTCCTTCTGCTGTTTGTAGGCAGTAGGTCTGAGCCTGCACGTGCACACCTCGTTCATTATGTTCTCTGGGAAAAGTCACCACTTCAATTACCTTGTACAGCATGGCTCTGGATAAATCCCTGCCTGGAAACACGTGCTTGGTTTTCAGAGGGTGCTGCTAGAAGTGTTAGCAGCATTCCAAGTGCTGCAGTAGACTTCCACACCACAAACACCATTTTATATCCTTTACAACTGTGCACATCTAACAGTGAACAATAAATCTATCTTACTAATTACACCTTCAGCTTGTTATAACCATCATAAAAAAGTACAGCTGGTAAAGCCATGAAATGATGTCAAATCATATTTCTGCTTTCTGGAGAGAAGCTGGGTTATTTTCCAGTCTCCTGATGAAGCTGAGTGCTCAAAGCCATGTGTGGAAACAGCTGCCAACTATGTCATCCACCTTTAATTAGGTAATGATATTGTCTTTTTTCCTACCCATTTAAAAGTGCTTGACATTCTGTAATTCAAAGTGACTTAGGCGTTTATCATAAAAAGCTGCCTTAGGAAGAAATTGAAGCACATGGTACTAAATCTGAACCAGTGTTTTCTCCTTAGCAGCCAAGTTCAGGCTGCTCAGCCACAGTTCTCTCAAAAAATGGAATTGCCTGTGTTTCAAAGAGAGTATCTAAAGTATGGTCAGCTAAACATGTTTCTGAAGCCCCCTTAGAAATGTGAGCTTCAGCAGCAATGTGGGAAGCACAGCCAGTTCCTCACAGCAGCCCAGACAGAGGAACACAAAATCTCTCTTAAAAAATTGTCTGAGATATGTAAGAAAACACTGGTCTAACAAAAGAAGTGTTAGGTTATTCAGGCTGGAGTTAATGGAGCCTGGCTGCTGGATGCTCTCCCTTGCAGATGACAGACACTGGAAGAACATCCCAGCAGTGGCAGCTGAACAACACAAACTTTGGAAAAACAAGGGGGCTACTTGCAACATGAAAGGGAGGTAAATTAAATTTTCACATGTTTGGAGGAAATACCACAGGACACGTTTATACAAATATGTCTGAATAAACCAGGCAGCATCTGTTTGTAAAGCTGGCTCATTAGCTGCCCCCACAGTTCCCGACGCAATTTGGCTGGACAAGCAGTAATGCTAAAAAAATTAAATTTTACCTTCCCATATCTGGATGCAAAGGTTCCCGTGAGTAAGGAGTGAAAAATAATTATCGTCTCATCCAAATCCCACACAAACACACGCTGTGATGACAGATGGGGTGGAAAAAAGAAATATAGTTACATATTAGGCAACTGCAAGAACAGGTTCAGTCAGGAAATATGTCCTGTTGGACTAGAGATTTTTAAGATCTCAAGCCATTTGGAGCACTGACTGGATGTTTTGTGAAAGCAGGCAAAATGAAACACCAGGAATTTTGGAACTGCCATCCCAAGAGCCTGCTCTCCTAACAACCACAGAAATCCCCTGTTGCCTATCAAGTCAGGGGAACAAAACATCAGACTTACAAAAAGCTCAAAGGGAAAAAAAAAGGTATGTATGAAGAATAGTTTGAGATGTTGATAACAGAGAAATTGAGCAATTGTTTTGACTACTCGTGCCTGCAGGTTCCAGTTGTATTACTAATTCTGCTCTGTCTCTAAGATTTGCTAACAGAGGCAACTGTTCATCCTTTCTGGATGTACCAAAGGAATATAAATTGAAGTTATTACCTCAATCTCACTGTCAGCAGTAGGGGAAGGATCGTTGCTTCTTTTTGACCGGGCTCGTACCTTGCCATCCGACCCTCTGTGATGTCTGTCTGTCTCTACATCCTTTGCTGGTGTTGTTGAATATTCCCCTATTAGGAGAAAGAAATTCCATTGTAAACCTAAATTTTGTCACTGTAATTAGAGCATGAAACTTTTAATGGAAAAGCAGCAGAAGCACTGTGAAAACACCATGAGAAAATCTCACTCTTTTCACACCAACAGCTAACAGTGTAAGAGAAGAAAGTTTTAATTCCTACGATTTGTTAAAACAATTTCAAGAATCACCAAAACTGCAGATATAACATTTTAAAAAGGACATGTCACTTCAAAAAACCTTATCAAAATTCTCACTGGAAAGAAAAAACTTTTGGAATTTTACTCCCCCCCATTCTTTTCAAAGACAGAAATTTGAAAGGCAATAGAAACAGAACTGAAGACCAATTACTTGACTTCTGAAATTTACAGACTTCTGAAAGTCCAATTACAGACGTCTGAATTTTTTTTTCAAATCTTTTTGGTTTTGTTTTCTTTTTTAAAATTAATGAATGCGAATGACTGAAAATATACTTGAACATCAACTTTTATTTAAAAACACAGAACTAACCTGTTGAACCTTACCCCATTTCTCAGAGGATGGTATTTTAGAAATAACTGAGAAGACACACTTAAAAGCAAACTTCCCATGTATAAAGTATCTGTTTTGATTGGCTTGCATTTCACAGATCTGTCTGGGTTTCACTCACCTTACATTACAAATCCTTTTCAAACATATTTTTCTTTACACCTTGCTAAGTTGTGGCCTCTGCAACTTCCTAGAATAACCATACTCTTCTTCAGAGAAGCTGGGATTGTGCCTAGGAAGCCTTTTAGAAATTATCATTTCTCAAAAAGGCTGAGATAAGATCTAAGGAACGGAAAATCCTCCAACTGCTTTTAGATCACTTCTGCTGTGATCACTTCTTTTTAAATAACAATGCTAGTTTATTTTTCTTTCAGAGCAACCACAGATGTTCAGATTTGTTTTTTAAGTCAGCAGACCTTCAGTGGGTGTGTACTGTGATCATCCACAAATTTGTGGTGTTTTATATAAATGTTATTGCACGCCAATGAAAACTAGCAGGGAAGTGATATCTGAAGACTGCTCTTGAACAGGACACTGGGGGATCATAATCCACCAGTAATTCCATAAACTACTTAAGCTTTGAAACTTTAAAAATTAGGCAATCAATGAGAGGATGCAAATTTTGAAGCCTTTTTTGGCATGGAAATAATCTTGAACTTTCATATTAGACACAGTTTGTGTAGATTTTTTAAAGAGGGATTTTCTCTTGATGTTGTTTATGAATGCACAATATTACGTGTTGTTTTAAGAGATGAATATAATCCTTGATAAAGATATGGGCTAAAATGTCATGAGACACTGAGGAAACTGAGAATTTTTCAGAGCATGGCTGTTTGTTTTGAATTCATGGCCATCCATGCCACCCTCAGTGCTGCTCTGGTGTTGGCATGTCATTGCCATTGTCATTCTGTACTACCTTAGAGGAGATCAAACCTCAAATACTCACAAAACCAACACAGGATGGCTTTAGAGAGCTTGGACATTCCAATCTCTTCCCAAACCCCTGTGAAAGAACTGTTCAGTGCTAGAAAACCTGAGTATTTAAAACACGTATTTAAAATACGCATTTTAAATACGCATTTAAAAAAACTCCAACAACGAGAGGACAGCATTTATATCTCCAGATGGCTGAGGCTGCCAGGCTGGGAGCACCAGAGAGGCACCTACCAGAGAGAGATTCTGTGCTCTGGCTGGTGATGTTGTGGGAGGACTCCTGCAGGGAGTAGGTGGAGGTGGGGATGGCCGAGGGGCTGATGCTGTTGGCAGACACGTACGGGGAGTTGTAGGACGAGCTGTAATACTGAGAGTACTGGCTCTGAGGGAAGCTGGGGTACGAGGAGTATTCCTTGGAGGGAGAAAAAGAAACAGATCCAACTGGCATGTGTCTGGTTTTATCTTACAAACAAGCAAGCCACCACAAAAGCTGTGTTACTCATGCACGCAGCAAGCGACGGCTCGGGGATATTTCACTGAAGAACTGCATTGCATTCACTTAGGAAATTACATTTCTGCTTCTCACAAATGTACTCCTATTTTATCAGGATAGACTAACCAAAAAGAGGTCAGAAATCTGGCAAGTTCTGGGTTTTTTGACAGGATTTTAGTTATCAGTGCTGATACATTTTATATTACACTGTTTAACAATTTAATATAAGAGTGAAGTAGGGCGGCTTTCTGAATAGGGCCATGATGGGACACGTAATCTTTGCAAACAACAAAATACCTAAGAAATTGCAAGAACAGAATGAATAACTGGGTGAGGGAAAGAGCAAAACAGGCTGCATTTTTCCATGATCAGCAACATCTGATCAGCTGTTAGGCTACAAAAATAAAAAGAAAGTAGCAATTTTTTGCAGCAATGCTCACGACAGTCTGCCCAACTACCTCAGCAATAAATAAATGGCTGAGTGATCTTGCCTACCTACAGAAAAATGAACTAAAAATATGAGGTGCAAGTGATCTTGGGGAGCTGAGGTATCACAAAACTCTCTACCTTGATTTTAAGACACCCAAAGAAACCCCATACCATAATCCTTGGATGATTGGTGGGTGTATTGTGAAAAGCAAAACACTAGAAAACATAAGATGCATCCCTAAACAATCAAAGCATAAAGGGTTTAATTTGTTTCTTTTTGTTTTAATTGCAACTCCTGTCCTTGTCCACTGAATTTGCTTTTCACAGAGAACTGTGTTCATGCTCTGGACATTGTCTTTGAGCAGAATGCTTTTATTGCCTCAGAAATTATAATTAACCTCTGGTATTAAATAAAATTAATTAATAAATAGTCTTTAGAAAGACTAAAAGCACTTTCCTCCTTAACAGCTTACATCTTTGTCTGTGACAGCTATTTCATTAACTTCCAGTCACCAGGGAGCTCTCAAGAACAAAGACTCAAATTGCCATAAGAACAATTAGACTGAAAAAGAAATGAGATAATTTCATTGCTTTCTCGTACAGAAGATTACAAAATAATTTTAAAAGCCCAGCTTTTCCCCCTGTTTAGGCAACCTCCATACTTCAATCAAATACCCTTCTGTCAGTAATGCTGATGTTTTAAGGCCAAACTGCAGCAGCAAAGAAACTGCCCACTGTTGCCATTAAAAATACAAGTCAACAATCACCCTAACAACAAGGAACTGAAATTACTGGCCAACCAAAACACATCTTCTGGGACAGTGTACTCATTTGTGTGCTCCAAACAAGAGGAGCCATTTGCTACTGGAAAACATCTGTCCTGTGTTTTATTTATACACACACATTTACCAAGGTATCTGAGGCATGGATCCATGGACAGGTGTGCCCTCAAAGAGGGAAGTGCACAGACAGCTCAGATGGCTCAACATCCACCAGGGGCTGCCAAGGCCTCTCTCAGATTGCTCACACTCACTGCACAGTGCCACCACAGAGATGACAGGGCTCTGGGAGCCATCCCCTCTGCAGAGGATGCACAGCATAGCTGAAAGTTGTAAGATGGCAGAAGGATGAGGAAACTCAGTCAGAGACTGCCAGGGCACCCTGCTCCTGCAAGGACTGCACTCTGTGTGTGGGCACTGAGACACATCTGAAAATTAACCAGGATACCCTGAAATCCAGCAAACAGGCCCAAGGAGCAGAGCAGAATGGTGTTCAGCAAAACATAAAGCAAAACCTTCCTTAAATATATGTGAACACTAAAGTAATCTCTCTGATCTAGAAACCTTCCAAGTGGTTTAAAATAAGTGACAGGGTGCTGAACCATACCTGATGCACAGCACTGAATCCTGCAGAATTTGTCAGGCCGTTGGCTCCCTGGTAAATCCCTGTTGTGCCTGAGGGAAAGAGTGTCACAGTCATAAGATACACCAGCAATCAAAGTAACAGGGTATGTTAATTTAAATAATTTTCAACAGGAAGTAAAGTACCAGCTCACTGCAAAAAAGTATGGCACAAATCTGAGGCTGTAAAAATTTTGGGCTGTTACTGGGTTTACTGACTGAAAGGCATTCATTACATGCACTAAAACATTGATTATTGGCTGGAAAACACAGCTGGAACACAAGGATTCAGCCCAGATTTAAAATTCAGTTACTTCTTTTTACAGTAACTAATGGAATAGTATTTTTTATCTTCTCCTCCTATAGGAAAACCCCTCAGATTACACAGACAGCCTCCCACATGTGGTGTCTCATGCATGGGTATTTGTCCTAATTGATCAGGTACCCAGGAGTTTTCAGAAGAAGAATCTGTTCCCTGGTGTTGCTATTCCCAATGTGAGGACAGTATTGCTGAGATTTCTGGGACAGCAAGGATATTTCTTCCTCTTGGGATATCAGGAAGAGAAGGATGGACATAGTTCTGTCCCAAGCAGAGCAACTGATGCTCAGCCAGGCTCCCTCAGCTGGAGGAAACACTATCACAAAGACTTTGCTTGCAGAAGTAAATGTCCAGGTAAGATCTACAGGAATGGTTTGTCTTTGCCTCCCATCAGGCAGAGGTAGCAGAGCCATAAGCTCTCCTCCCCTCCTCTCTCAAGTTCCAGCCTTGATTTAACCTCACTCTATGCTGGTTTTGATTTCAGCATTTTTCATTTCACGTGGTGTGTCAAAGAGGTGTGATTTGGTGCTGCCTGGCTGCACTGGGCTCATCTTGGCTTCATTCTGTCACCTCAATGTGCCACCAGACTGACCTAATCTGTACCTAATCAGACCTTGGGCCTTTTTTTCTCATCTGGCTTCTCACCATGTGAATGACTTTGAGCAGTGCTGTTTTAACCATATGACACTCTGCACGTCTTCATGTGGCAACCATCCTCTGAGGTTCCACTTGCTTGTTTTTATTTTAGGACACCAGATTAGCTGGGGAATGGACAGCTGAACAAACTCCACTCTGCCAAGTGCAGCTACAAAGCACATGCACTGAGAAACAAACCTCAGGCCAAAAAGAAATGAGAGAGAGGACTCTGCCCTCCTGAACTAATTCGTTGCCACATGTGGTCTTCAAAAAGAAAATAGCAGAGAGGAAGAAAACAGAGTGCAGGTGACTGCCAGGTACCTGGAGGCCTGGGTGTCCCCAGGGCCCAGAATGAGCTGGCTGGGAGCTGAGCCAGTGCAGGTGGGACTGGGGATCCTTCTCCTGGCATTCCTGCCTTGGAGCCAGCTCTGGGTGCATCAGTGTCCAATCCCTCCTGCTTCCAACAGCCCAGAGCAGCATCCCAGAGACAGCAACACACCCAGCTCCTGGCATTTCCCCACTTCCCACCCATTACAGGTTTGCCAAAAGCCCCAGGTATGCAGCAGCAGGAATATATTCCTGTGGCAGCAGCATTTCTCACCACTCTGAAGGAGAGTAATAGAGCCCCAGTGCTTACAGGCAAAAACAACTTCCACAGAAGACAAAACAGCTCTTGTACACCAGAGCTTGAAACAATACAGGGGGGAATTTTTGATTTTCCTAAACTGTCATTTAGAAACAATCCATCATCCTTTATTAAAGCTGTCAGGAGGGGAATGAGTTACCTCGAGGGACTCACGCTTTATGTGTAAATTGTGATGAGAACATGTTTATTGCTGTGCTACCTGCACATGATACTGCAGCTTCCTGCTTTCCAAACAGTCAGAGGGAGTGAGGAAAGGAGGGATTCACACAGCTGGATTAAAGAACTCACTCAGAACTTTGTACAGCTGTGAGGAGTGAGTGCACACACAAGTAAGTGAGCAGGGAGAAGAGGGCAGGAATGGGGGATGAGAGGATGGGGAATGACCCCACAGCTCCCCACAGTGCACTGTGACTGGACCCAGTGGGGTGGATTTTACACTGGGGTTTTTTAAATTATATTTTTGCACTATTGCTACCCAAGTTCAGGTGTCCCTACAGGCCACTGCAGGCTGGCTCCCTCTGCCATGGGGATGTTCCAAAGAAAGGACAGATTTCTTTGCCCACATACTTAAATATTTGTGAAAGTGCTGAAGACTGGTATTCCCTATAAACCAAAGTTCAACCTGACAACTCAGCTTTTTCTCTTCTTCTGGCTCCTGTCATTGTATCCTGACCAAGGAAGACTACCATCTCAGCACTGTTTGTCTAACTGAGATCAAACACAAGCCTTTTCCTTGCCCTCCAGCAGTGCATTCAGAGATTTGAACCCCCTCCCCAAGCACACCTTGAGAGCTACTAAGCTCAGGATGTCTTGGCAGCAGAATAATTACAGATAAGGACACTGGGGACAACCCAAGTCAGTAAACACTTGGAATTTCTTCCCAGCTGAACAAGGATGAAAAGAAGGGAGAAAAAAAAAATCAATTATCTGCATGGAAAAGAGAGTTCTTAAAGATTCAGGTTCTTCAATATTTGTCTTGGGAACTATTATAGCTCAGACCCTGTTCCACCTCACAGGGCAGGCTGCAGAGACCACGTTTTCAATGATGCACCCTCAGCTCAAATGGCAGAAAAACAAACAAGTGCCACAGGCAATGGAGACTGAGATAAACCCTCTCTCTCCATAAACAGAGAATGAGGCCTGCAGGTCACAATTTCTATGAGCAGCCTTGTAGAGTTCAGCAGTTCAGAAAACATACCAGAACCAGCCCCAAATGTTTGCTTTTCCTCAGTAAGTTGTTGGTAGGAAATAAACACTTCCACAACAAAATGAATTCTGCCAGGTGCAATTTCAGTTTTGCATCAGTAAATTTGACACTCAAGAAACTGGAAAATTATCAACAGATATTGCAAATTAGCCCTGTTTCCCATGTAACCACTTTTCCCCTCAAACACTTTCCCAAGTAATAGCACTTCTTGTAATATTCAGAGGAAGACTGGAATGAAGTTTGAAAGTGGTGCTATGTGGAAAGGGGCACTTTTAGAAAGCCCCTTGGTAAGCAATGCACATGAATGCCAGACCCCCTCTCATTTCTGCCTATTTCTACAGGATTTTTGCTTTCACATATATTGTTTTTTCCCATGGACCTCTGAAGACAACACACACTCTCAGACTGAGGCTGGTTTTACATTTGCAATACTGCAGAGGTGGGAGCAAGCGATTTGTTTCCATCTATCTTGGTAGCTCAATGCCAAGTAATTGCATCCAAACTCCCTGCAAATCAGAAACAAGCCTAGGATCTCCCCCTTTGGATCTTCTCCATATGGAATATGGCTCACATCTGTGTTCAATCAAGCCAGTTGCTAAATGTCACAATGCCCTCATTCACAGGTAGCTTAAAGAACATTTAGCTCATAATAAAACAATCTGAACTCTGAAGCAGAACAGCTCTTCAGATGTGTGGCACTGTAAGTGTTCCTGTGAAGTATTTCTATCACAAACACACTCTCCTGGACAGACACTGCATGAAAGGAGTGCACATGCCAGGCAGAGCCAGTGCCACGATTTTCCCTCGATAAGGAGATGTGGCCCTTTCTCTATGGGAGTGTCCAAGGGCAACATGTACAGAAAAACTCTTTGTGAGCTGATTAATGTTCTATTCCTGCTCTCAAACAGATGGATTTCATTTGCTGTTTCCCCCTCATTCACGTTTTAATTTGAGCATTCCCAAAAAGCCTCTGCCATGGTCAGTGATCATTGCAATGGTGCGTGATCTGGCCTGCAAAAACTTTCATACCAGCTTCTCACCCTCTACATCTGCCTTTCAGTCACTGCAGCATAGGCTGCATTTCTTCCCCTCCTTGCCAGGTATGAGCAAGTAAAGAAAAGAAAGGAATATTTATGGTTATTTTCAGTGTAATCAGAACTAAGCGTTGGCATTGCTAGAAAAAAAATAATTTTTTCAGCTCATGAATGATACAGGAATACTGGTGTCTTAGGGAGTGGTGATTATGAAGACAGGACAGGCCTGTGGTGTAGCTCAGATCCAAACCACAGCAAGCTTTGAAAATCAGGTTTGTGTCCTTGTCTTTCACAGGTCAGAGGAGCCCTGCCAACAGGGAGGTGTTCTCCAAGCCTCCTGTACTGCTCAAAAGAGAATAAACTGCTATATTTAGATTAACAGATGGTTTGCACTTCCAACATTCAATGAATACCCAACAGTCAGAGGAGATGGCCAGGTTCAATACAGCTGGACAGCTTCAGTGTTTATCACAGCTCTCTGGGCAGTCAACTGAGCCCAGCAACACTGAAAAGATGCAGCACTGAGGGTGACTACCATGGGTATGTCTGAGTAGGTTTGTGTCATGATTTAACTCCCAACAAAACAGAATGAGGAAGCTCAGACCTAAGTATTTCCTCTAACTCTTAGATGAAACACACAATGGTTCCACAGAGAGTTCTCTCAAAGGATTTAGGACCATTTAGGACTAATAAAATAAATGCCTGCAGGGGTCAGCTGAATTGCTGGTGTTTTACAAGCCTGCACACAATGGCTTGTGCACTCTGACATCACCAGGCTGTTCTCCTGCAGGAAGCACTGCTGGCTGTGGGTGACGGAGGCAAACCCCAGTCCTCCTCCCTGCACTGTGTGCTTTACCCTGGGCTATGAACAACATCTGCTGAAGACTTCCATGCCCATTCAGAGAGGTTCTTTGCAGTGCTTTAGCTCTCTGACAAGCTAATGTTTCCTGCAGTAAATACTGCCTTCTTCAAGCTGCTACACTTTTAGTGAGAGGTTAAGCACTCATCAAAATTACCTCCCACCAGCTATACTCCAGTGCCTTGTAAGGTTCCAAATCCTACAACATCTGCCTGCATTTACTGGGCAAGAAGACTCATAAAACCCTGCATGCTTGTCAGCTGTGGAGGCACTTCAAGATTATCCAACCTGTTAAAGGAGAACAGAAACTCAACCCATATGTACTTTGCAGCAGATTGCTCAACTGTTTGCCATTAGGTGTAATGAACCCTTCCCCAAAAAGTCTTGTATTTCTGTCTGGAAGGGCTCAGACAGTGCAAGGAAGAGCACACTGCATTAACCTGGATGAAAAGTATTATTCTTCAGTGTTACACCACTTGACATCAGCAGTGTCTGGTAAAGGACATTGCTCCCAAAAGCATTTGAACACCTCCTGCAGATACTTTCAGATACAAAACCCATTCTAAATAAGTCCATCTGTCTCCCACCACAATCCCATGCAGTCCTGTCAGCCTGACCAGGTGTTTGAGGGCACTCTGCATGGTGATATAAAGCACATTTCACAACTCAGCTTTTCGGAGTCAAAGCTCTTCCCCTGCTCCTGGGAGCACTCAACCCACAGAGCCTCAAAGAGCTTTAATAAGTGATGACCAAAGCAGCTTTAAGAGCCTGGCTTTTACCATCCTTTTGAGCTTGGTCATTTGTATAGCTCAATCCAGATCAACAATGGTGCTGAAAGTGCTGGGATGGTTTACAGTTACTCTCAGGATTTGAACCATGGGAAAGCAGTTAGATTTTACTGTACTCTGAGAAAGTGTTTTTAACCACTTCTATCTAACAATGCTACAGCTATAGAAGGAAATCACACTGGTCTGTCTTCAAAAACAAATCACAAGGAAATGTTTTGGGCCAAAAAGGGAACATCCTTACAGCAAGGATGTAGACTCTTTCTTGTTGAAAAAAACCAACCAGCAAAACTGACTTTATTTGGGTGACTCCAGGGACGCCAAAGAACAAAGATTCCCCCAGCTGCAGTTTTATCCTGAACCCAGTCCTTCACTGATGGATAACAAGACATGATAAAGGAAATCTGGATTTGCCACCTCCTATGCTAATTAGTGGCCATGAACCTCCAGTTCCCAGGTCACCATTCAAATCTATGTAGCCCTGTCACATCTACTGTCATGCCACTGGGGATAAAAGCTTGCCCTGTCAGCACAGCTGTTATTTAACAATTCTCTTCCTCTTGAGCAAAATAAATCTCCAAATACCAGAAGAAAAGAGGGAGCTGGTCAGCACATCTCCACTCTCACCCATTACTTGGCATCCCTGTACGTCTCAACTGAGTCTTGAGGTTTTTCCAGCCTCCCTGCACTTCAGTACTGCAGAGGCTCCACGAGAAGAGCCACAACAGAGAAAAATGTAAGAAACTTGACAACAGCAGAGTGATCCTCGTCCTGGTAATGACTTGTCAGCATCAATTAATCTGTCAGTTACAGACTTCCTAAGTCAAATTTCCATCCTCCTCTTTTTATCTGTGATAACTCAGTGGGCTCCTCTTCACACAGTGCAGGTATTCTCACAGTTCTAGAGGTCACAGTGCTGCAGTGCAGAAATGTCAGTGTTTAAACCCTGCCAATACAAACAGAAGAGGCATCCAAACTACAAATAAAAAGGCCCATGCAAGAGTGTTATCCACTGCCAGCAAAGCAGTTCAGAAACTCCTGAGCTGCACAGCCTGTGCTGACTCAAGCAGGGTCAGGCTGAACTTGTCCACAAACATCATCCCAGTCTCTCATCAAATGGCTGAATTCTGTGTTTTCCACTACAGCATTACCTCACACAGTGCTTGGAGATGAGATACAACAAAAGCAGTACCATAACTGCACAGCATCATGAATCTGATGTTTCCTAACTTTCAAATGCTTGACTATGCAGGTGTGATGTTTCTTGATACAGATTTTTATATGTAATTTTACACTAGCTCTTCCATTGCCTTCTAGACATTTTCAAAATCATTAGGTATACTGAATCAATTATTCAGTGAAGCTTCCATAACATTTTAGCATATTCTTTGCCAGTTGCACTGTAAGCTGAATAATCAAGGCCAAGTTCATGATTTCCCAAGCTGTTACTATCCTATGTTTTTGGATTTTTTTTATATCCTACAGAAACAATGAAAATAAAATCCACAGAGAAGTCTCTATAACATCCAAACATCTCTGTGACTGTTTTCTGTGTTGATTTTGCACATTACTCCACATTTTGAGATGTTTATCTGACTTCCACTAACGCTCCCAAGACAGTCAAGCAGCATGTGAGGGAAATGTCACTTCTTTCTTCTCTGAAGATTTCCCCTTTCTCAACACAAACTTTTCTCTGTATTTTCCTTATCTTCCCTTTACTACTGCCCCTGCCTTATTGCTTCTCTCTGCCACAGCTGCTCCCATCTCCCCAGTGCCACCTCTGCAAGCCTGACGACAAAGTCACACAAAACTCTCAAGGAGACACAAAAGACCTCCAAAATTAAAGATCTGCCTCAGAGAAGATTCCTGCCTTGACTGTACCAGTTAATATTTAATTTCCATTAAATGGCAAGAGGTAGAGCAGAGCTTTCCCCTTGGGCAGCAGTAGCACAGCTCCTGCAGCCTCCAGTGCATCACTGTCAACACCTTCGCCTCTCCCACGGACTTCCCCTCTCCTACAAGTCAGCTCCTTTTAAAACAAAGTAAATGGAGCACAGTCAGCCCCTGGTGTTTAGAAATCTTTGAAAGGGAGAACTGTGCTGTTATTCTGAGGAGCCTTGTATTTACACTGCAAGAAGTGAGGTCTGACCCCTCCTGAAGAGAGGCCTCTCCCTGCTGAACCCACCACGGCGTGGAGCACAACTTCGCTGCCACGCTCTGAGACTGCCACTAATGCAAACCAGCTGTCCAGCAGAGGCTTTTCAAAGAGGCTGCTCCTTTACCACTGAGGTTTTAATTTTATCAATCTAAGGCATCTGAGTGACAGGCTGCTGGGAACATGCTCTCCCTTTATTTTTGGGACTTCACATGGATTCACGATCTGGATGCCAAAGTGTGATCCACGTTTCTCAGGTGTAGATTGAAATTTCATCACTATTTTCATCACCAACTACTTCAAGAATCAAGTTTAAAACTAAACATGGATTTCCTTTGCAAAATCCATGCAGGCAGAGGTAACTGTTCACACCAAATTGGTATTTATGACCTCGTATTGAGTTTTTAACACACAGATTGGCACATAATTGTAAGAAATTCTGCCATCTTTTGGAAAAAAAATTTGTCTAGATTATCCAGATATCAACAAGGGTCAAAATGTTTTCAGCATAAGAAAACATTTTAACTGATTCATTATTCAGATTTTACTTGTTCTCAGGCCAGGAGAACAATTCATAACCAATTCATTCCACAAACATAAGCAATATATATAATTAATCAATTTTTAATCAGTGTTGCACAAAAGAAATGCTAATTTCTATTCATTCACCACTTCACAGCTCATCAGAAGGGCTCTGCAAAGAAAACAAATGTTCAGCAGTAGCAAAGAATTTCACTGCATAGGTCTTTGGTCCCAAATTTATGTCTGTCCCAAGCTCAACACTGTTCTGCAATTCCTTGGCAAAGGAAAGTTATCCCAGTTACATAACTGATTTTTCCTTTGTAATGTAAAAAGTATTTTGTGGGTAGATAGATTTGGATATTAAAAAAACCCCAAAAAAGCAGTCAAATCTTTTCCTGCCCAACAACAGCATCCACAGTGGTCTTTGGCCACAGCTTCAACTGTTGTGCAACTTCATAGTTTCATGCCAGCTGTCATTTCAGCAATTATAACTGAAGAGCAAGGCATTGTCTAGGAATTAATGACAAGCTGAGAAGAGATGGCCTAATGTGCAATCAAGGGGTAGCACATGCTCTTGTAACCACAGGAAATGCTCTATAAGCTGCCTGTTATTGCACTCTCTGCAGAGCTGATGGGTCTCTGGGCTAGCTAATGTGCTGGCACAATTTTCTCTTTGTATTTTACATAGCTCACTAAATGCTAAGTTTCTTATATTCCACAGATTTCTCCCCCACCCTCAGCAACAAGCAGTTTCCTCAGCTGCCAGTTAAGACTGTAAGTTTTTGGAGGCAGAACTGGAAGATAATCTTTGTGTCTCATGATCAGTTTCTATCATTGAATAATAATTTTACCAGAAGTCTGAGCAAATCACTGAATGGCTAAACTGTCAGGAAATGTAAACTTAGAAAAATGTGTAAAAAAAGCAAAAATACATTTCTAACATCAAGCCCAGGGTGTTTGGTGATTTGGTGCTATAATTGAACACTTACATGAGGATTGATTAAGAAATGAAATGGACCTTGAAGAAACATTTCTTTCCCAGCATGACAAATTTACCACTTTAAAGGCAAAAACCTAATGCAAGCTGTTACCTCCTCTCCAGATTCATGACTCTCAAAGTGAGTGCCATCCCCAGACTGGCCACACGCATATTTCAGATCTCTTCATTACAAAACAAATAATTTTCTAAATGTGATCATGACATGAAACAACCCTGTACACAACACAGGTTAAAAAGGAATATAACAGGGGAAAAAAGTCACTCCTTCAGAGCAAATATATGAATACCACATTCAGTCTGAATGTTACTTGAAGCCTGATGATAGCCACTGTTACTTGGCAATTAAAATCTTTATTTCAATCCACAGCACCTTTGCAATATGGTTCTGTCTCATTTTTATGAGTATGGAACTTGTTAACCTCATCTTCTATATTTGCATATATGTGTGACACATTGCATTAGTTATTTGGCTAACAAACTCTTCCACAATCAATTCAGTTTCATGCTAAGGAAGCATGAAAATAGATTTCCCCTTCTGGCTGTAAAATAGCTCTTTTCCTTTACCACTTACTGACCAAAAGGATGTTACATCTTCATTCTTGCTCTTTAGTGGATCCTGTTCTTGCTCAAGGACCAGGACACCACTGACAGCTGGAGTTCAGGATGAAAAGCTGAATGCAGCCCCTTTACACCTGCATCACCTGTGTTTGTACTGCAAGCAAACAGACCTGAGCAGGGAGCAAATCTGCCTTCAGAGGTACCATTTACTGCTCACAGCCTGCCAGTGCTGCTGCCAAACAAACACCAGAGGGAACAAACCAGCACCAACCAAGGACAGCGTTTGTCCTAGAGCCTGCGAGACAAAAATGTGTCATCCAAGAGGTTTTCTGTTCCTTGGTGAGTGGTGTAACATCTACAGTGGGCACTCATTTGCTGCTGTAACTCCTATCTGAGGGGACAGTGAGGAGGAATCACGAGGGCTGAGCAATCTGACCACCCACCCTCACCCACAAATGAGATCATTATGTTGCTTTGGGATTTGGTCCTCACTGAAGGCAAACAATACCAACTTATTTCACTTCTGTACCTGAGCTATTAACTTTTTAAATACTTGCAGAGAATAGCTTAAAAAATAATTTTTTCCCTTGCACTTGGTAACAGAACACTGAGCAGCAGTTTGAGGTACCTTTTCTTGCTGAGCCCCTGACCATCATCCTCTTCACAATCTCTCTTCCTCCATGATGCAGAAAACATTTTGTCCTTGAACTGGGAGTTAGAAGCTAGACTCTTAAAGCCCCACTGAACTTTTTAATAAAAATATATTGATAAAAGTTTGTCCTTTTGAGGTGTTTTAGCCCATCAGCAGCAAAGCCCAGTGGCCCTGGGGCTGGTGGCACAGGCAGGGGTCACCTCCCCACCCCCAAGAGCTGTGGCGTGGGAAAGCCCTGAGCACACATTCCTCAGTAGCACTCAGCACAGGAAGGCTCCTTCTCCTCACTCAAACCTCTCACTAGCACTCAGCAAGGTAAATAAACCACGCAGCCAGGCAGCTTCACACTGCTCCTCTCACAAGCCAGCAGAGGAAGGGTGGAAATATTTGTTTACAGGAAGACACATTTACTCCTGCTCCCTGTGCCTTGGAGAAAGCACCTGCCACTTGCAGAAACTGTTTTCTTTGGTGTTAAAGGCTTACTGAGCTGGCTGGAATGATCTCCCTGGAATAAATATGTGAAGAGAAGTGATTTTTCCTAATATCACAGCATGGCCCTAGGGCACATTCATGCTCACACACACAGTTCTCCTCAGCCTGTCTTGGTACAACTCATGGCTGTGTCACTGCTGCTTGCAAGGGGAACATTTTCAAGTGCTGATGCACAAAATTTGCTTGTCTAAACCACTTGAAAATGGGGACATCTTAAAAACCTCAGTCCAAATAAAGTCAAGAGTCTGTCTTCTCAAGAGAACATATGTGGAAGTAGGATCAGAAGTAGGCAGAAGTCCAGATGACCAAAAATCCAAACCCACAGGCCTCCTATTTCTTTTTTCTTTTCTTTTTTTTGGTGCCACATCCAACACAGGTGTCTTCAGCATGTACTATGAGGTATTCAAGCCCCAAAAACCACCTTAGTGATAATGTGCTCTAACAAAACTAGCAGGTGAAGGCTCAGCCAAGGGTCAACTCTTAGTCTTCAGCTTTCTCAGATAATATCTGGAATAAAATGGATTTTACCTTGTTTTCTCTCTTTTCATTTTAGTTGGTCTCAGACTTAAAAGAAAAAAGAAAAGTGGATGTGTATGCTCATCTTCCACTTTCAGGATTGAAAAGAATTAAAAGACAGTTTTGCAATGGAACAGCTAGGTACAATGTCACAAAAGGGCTTTTTGCATAAAATCCTCAACAATATCAAAAAAAGCAAAGTGAAAGACTTGATGTCTCTCCCCTTCCACAGCTTCTGCAAGAGTTTGGGAAAGCCATGCAATTCCTCTTTGGTTTTCCAACCCTTGGAAAATCTCAGAGGGATGAACAAAGCCAACACAGAGCTTTATCCTCGTGTGCAGACTCTCCTCAAGCAGAGTCACTCTTATTTTTCTTAGTATCAAAGTACCAGGCTGTTAAATAAATACTAGTAGGGAGAATATGCCGCAGTTTAAGCACAGAGCAGTTTGTTCAGGTCAGCATAAGGCAGAAAGAAGCATAATACTGACAGGACTGTTTGCATGAAGTGTAAAACCACCTTTGTTTTGCTTCCATCAGAATGCAGGAACTCACACCAACACAACAATCCCAGGTATGCAGTCACAGAACTAATCAAGAGAAAGAAAACACAGTTTCTGCAGAAAGACAAGCTTATATTGATCATAGGTGGAATTCTGCTAGGACATTAGACTGCTAAATCCAGTCCCTCAGCCAGAAATCAGTGCCTTGATGAGCAAAACAGATCAAGCAGAGACTTTACCTCCTTCCCTGTGCTGACTGCCTGCACCTAGAAGATTTCCACAGCAGCTGCAGGAGGAGGATGGGTCCAGCTGTGAGTGCCCCAGGTTGTTGGGAAGGATGAAAGTTTGACAAGAAGTCTCACAGATATGTATGCTTAGCAGAAAGATTTTTAAATGAAGACTCTGATGAAGGAATAGAGATGGAAGCAAGTTTTGATATAGAAGAAAAGAATTGCTGAGCCGGTCTCACTGGATAACCAAGGAGGCAAAGGGTGTGTTAGTTAGAAGGGGTTTTTATGGCTTAGAACAAAGGATAAACCCGCCCCAAACAAGATGCTTTTACCAAGCAGAAAGATAGCACAGGCAAACAAGCCAGCAAATGTTGCAAGTAGAAAAAAGGTCTCAGAATTTGCCACTACAAGAAAACTGAAAAACAACTTCTAGCTTAAACTATAATGTACTAACTTTTAGTGATTGGAGAATAGCAACATGAATATGGTAATTATAGTAGTTATGATAGGCTATCGATAATAGTTAAGGTATAGATTGGTACTACTGTATTAAGATGCTCAGCAAAGAAAGGTATAGAATGCACTGTAACCAAAACCAAAGGGTCTCCAGGCCTGCCTGCAGCTGGAGCTGACAGCTGTGGGCACAGCTCTGTCACCCACGGCCCTGGGCTGCTGTGAAACCTTGGGTACAATAAACTGCATTTTGGAGAGCCCTTGGAGTACTGCATCTCTCATTTTGGCTCTTACACCAGGTGACCCTGTGATGTCCCAGGTAACCCTGTGAGTGCCCAGGTGACCCTGTGGTGCCCCAGGTGATGCTCACTCACCGTGCATCTGGTAGGTGTAGGGCGCCTGCCCCGCTGCGGGCGCGCTGAAGCCGGAGCCGTAGCTGAGGAAGCCGCTCTGCCCTGGAGAGTGGCTCAGGCTGTCCTCGGTCTTAATGCCTTGGAGAGCCAAGAGCAAAACATGAGTGCTTGGCATGGAAACATGGACAAAAAGCAGGTGAACAAAACCCCCAAACCCACAGGACTCCTTTTTCTTTTTTCTTCTCTATTTTTTTTTTTGGTGCCACATCTAACACAGGTGTCTTCAGCATGTACTATGAAGTACATTAACGATTTTTCCGCTGGATTTTAAACTAATAAACTCTCTTTTTTTACACTTTCTTTCACACACATATACATATTAGAGATATATCTACCTATCTAATATGTATATGTGATATATATATATATATATATATATATACACATCAGCTTTATAGACATATGTTATATCTATATCTATATCTATCTATCTAATACGTATATGTGATATATATATCAGTTATATTATATTATGTATATAACATAATAAACACACACACACACACACACACACATATATATGTGTGTGTTTAACTACTTGCATTACCCAAAAAGGTCTCCTAACAGCCAAACAAATTAATCCCAAATTTATTTGTGATTTATTAATTTATTTGAGTTAGCCACATCCTGTACCCACAACCAAAAGCACTTTTTCTAAGATGGGTAAACAGCCATAAATAATACTGTTCTCAAAAGCAATTTCTGAAGATATAGTTTTGTTACAGAATTGAAGAAACTCTTGTTGTAGAATTGAAGAAAGTGACACACAAACTTCCTGAAGAGTTATCAGATGCAAGCAATGATTGACAATGGAACAGGATCTTCAGCAAAATAACATCAAGATTTCTGTTCTCAAAAGAGTTATTTTTTACTTGCATTGTATTTTCAGCTTTGGTATCAAAACATTTATTGGCAAGTCCTACAGGAGGGTTATCATCTTCTCAGTTGGATATAACAAACAGTTCAGGAACAACAGGTAAGCCCTGAAGCCACAAAAATCTTTTCATTTCTAAAACCAGGCAATTAAACTGACAATTTACAGGGGGAACAGCAATAGTTGAATTAAACATTGCAAGATGAAACCCTTGCTGGTAATGAAAGGAGTTGATATTTTATTCTGAGATGCAGCTGAGATTGTACAGCTGTATTATTAAAATAAACAGCTCAAAGGTGCAACACATTATGAACCCTTTGGGCGTGATCCTTCCCTCCTTTGCATCCTATTTGCACAACAAAAGATGGCCAATGGACACTCCCTGGGTGCTGGGATTAAAAAAAGACCTTGCTGATGTTTGGACATTGGATTTACACAATTTCTATGCTGTTGTCATTTTTAGCACTTGTAGACAAGTTGAATTCAGGTGCCTGTCCCCAAACATGCTCCTTTCTAGCTTGACTAGAAGCAGCAGGTCTGTGCTTGCTGAGGTTTGGAGTAAGCTCTCCCAGATACTGTTTTCTCTAATAAAAATCACTTATTATAGCTTTAGGTGAGAAGAACTGTGATGCAGTTTGAGCACAAGCTCATCACAAGATGACTGTGAAAGGCAGGAAGTTTATTTGGACAGTGAAGGGACAAATTCTGGTGCAAGTGTGGAGCTTCATCACTGCTGGGCAGAGAGGAGTGTGCAGAGAAGCCCCTCTCCCCAACATCCCCTGCTTTTCTACTCCATCAGCACTCCACAGGCCAGCACTCAATCTGCCCACCCTAGCTACAATTAATCTCCAGCAAATGGGCCTCTTTGGAAGCCTAAAAATTGTTGTCAGACACCAAAATACCTTAGCACCAAATTAATTTCCACATAATGTTCTGTTTTGTCTAGGAGCTGGCCGAGTTCTATTTTTTGTGCCTAAAAACAATACTGCTTCATTGTTCTTGGTTGTCAGCCAGGTGGAGTTTGTCATATGCTGTGCTGAGTATCTTAGAGAGGGTTTACAGGCTGGGGGAGGGAAATCAGTGCTCAAGGATGCTAAGAGGTCACCCACAGGATTTATAAGCAGCATATGGGCCTGACACATGTATGCCCTAAAGCCTCTAGGCAGTAGCAAATGGCTCTGCTTTCACCTGCTCTAACAGGACAACTGCTCAGAGTTTTCCTTGGAAGTCAGCCAGCTGATGCAAACACACAAACAGCTCCAGAAAGGGTCCCTGAACATTCCTCTCATCATCCTGGTAGAGCTTTGGCTCTGCCAAGGCCACTTCCCCAGCCTTGGTGTGCTGCATGAAATTCCCCTTCAGTAAAAGCTTTGTCTGTATAAAAACTTCTTGTTGGGAAGAGATCCAGTATTTGCCAAGTTAACAAAGGCGTTAAGGAGCACAAGAGAAAACAGGAGTGGAAACAAAACTATGAAACCATTTTAATGGTGCAAGACTCATCCCTCATGTGAGCAGTCAGAAGGAGGAAGCCCAAAGTTTTCTGCTAAAGAGCTTCACCTAAATAAGAGCAACATCTCTTTGGTCTTTAGGAGTGGAAAGAACTTTCAGCTTCCTCAAGAGCTTGGTATCCCCATGCAGAGCTTGAGGACACTTAAGGCTTGGTTTAGCAGGCATTCCTCTGTCAGGAGTGCTGGTTTAATTAGCTGCCCCAGCTGCTCCTGCCCAGCACTGTCTCCCCACAGCTGTTGGCAAGGCTGTGCAGAAAAGCAGGGAACAAAGCTGACTGGGGTTAGAAATGCTGACTGCACATACAGCCAGTAAGTGTCCATTTAAACACAAACTGTCTTCCAAAACTAAGGTACTCTCTAACATCTCACCCATGCCTTATTCTGCTCTGCATTTTGGTTCTTCTGTAATAACATACACAGAAATTTTCTTGAAGTAGCTTGTGTTATTGAAACCTCAGGAAGAATCAAGGATGGCAAAGTGTAGTTTTCATAAATATCTAAGTGTAGTTTTCATAAATATCATATTTACTGTATTTTGTCTTGACAGTGAATCATGGGAACACTCGCGAGCTATTACTCCTAAATGGCACATCCGAGTGAACCTGAATTTCTCATAGTCTACAACTGACTGGCTCCAAACTTGCCTAGTTAGCAAAAACATAACCCACGATATGACGAGCTGATAGGCTTAAAGCTGATAACATTCAAAGGAAACCCAACATTTTTAGAGTCAGACTCTCCTCTAAGCCTAACGTTGCTGAGACACAAATGACACTTCAGTGTAAAACTTAAAGACCCCAAATCTGTTTTGCCAGGAGCGGGAGGACGATGCCCTCAGAGGCAGCAGGACTGTGGGGTACTCACTGTAGGAGGGGATTCCGTAGGGCTGCCCTGGAGGGGGATAGGCAGTGTAGGCAGCAGCCTGCTGGATTCCCGTGCTGTACTGAGCCTGTCCATAGGCTGCCATCGTGGGGAAGGACGGGACTGTCACTATGTGGGGATAATGTCTATTCAGAACAAGAAAACAGAAGGGTTTAAGGCAATAGTTGGTGCACACGGTCTTCTAGAGCACAAGCAGAGCAGTTCTAGACATCTTGCTAAAATAGTGTTCAACACAGGATGCTGAAAATTTTGGGAATTGGAATTGAGCTGACTGAGGCAGAAGTTTGTTTTAGGAACTATCAGATTAAGCCACTTAAATGCATGGTGACTTTAAGACACTGCAAAATACATGCAAGTTAAAAAGATAAAATAAAATCAACACTGATTTTTCATGTTTCATTTTGAGTCTGCCGAAGAAGTGAGATGGGAAACCTCAGACATTTCGACACATCCCCTCTGTGGTTACTCATAAACATAACAATATTCATACTGATAAGGTTTGGGTACCCAGAGGCACAAAAACACAGTTCACAGTACCTCAAACCTTATTTCACTCCATATCCAAGCAGATTAAGAACCAGCTCCTTCCCTGTGCCAGAGACGTGTGGGGGAACAGGTGGATGGGCTTAGGGCAGATGTTTTTTAAGGTGACAGAAGTCTGCACAAAATGGCTGTTCAGCAAAACAGGGATTTTAAATTACAGCACTTGGCACGAGCACTCACTTTGTGGTGTACAGATGGAGAGGACACTGCGGTGCTGCTTTGCTGCTGCCTGGAAAACAAAATTAAAGGGTCTTAGATTTTCATTGTGTTCTGCTCCGTAGCCAAGCTGATACAATTGTTTTTACCAATGCTGGTTTGAAAGAAATATACAGGAATCAAAAGACTTTTTATTTTTTAGTTAATATCCCCAAGTTGAGGTAGGTAAGAAAGATATTCTCTGCTTCACAACAAATATAGATTTAGTTTTTAATTGAGGGTGATACAAATTGATTCAACCACCAGTTTCTTCTTCTCATGGGACTGATATCAGTCATGAAGCTGGGCTTTGAAGCAATGACTCATATGCTAAAGGCTATAAAAGCCAATACTATGATTGCTGAAGTGATTTAAGCTCCCTGCACATTTTGATCTTTTGCTTTATTTGGTACTCTCCTAGACCATGACTCACTTTCTTTAATGTCCATTAAAATATATCAAATAATAGTAAATATTAAAAATACAACATCATAAATCTCCTTAATTTGAATTTTTTGAGTTAACTATAGCATACTTTATTGAACTACCAGCAATCAAATATTACATCAGTAGAAAACCTATCATGCAAGTTATATGTGCAAGATGCCTTCTAATGGACCAAACAACTGTGTGCTGTAACACTACCAAAGAAAAATGTGCTACCAGCTTTATTCAGAGATAAATTTATATTTATCAAATTAAAAACTAAAAACAAACAAACAAAAAAAGCTAAATTAAAACCTGCAAGTTGCACTGAAAATGTCATACCAAAACACCACCATGTACATTTTGAAGGTTGCCTCCACAGTGCCATCCAAACTTTGCTCCTCGGTTCCTGGCTGGAGTTGTCATTAATCTATGACACTACAATGTCATTAATCTACACACTACAAATGCCAAAACGCTCTCACAATCATCAATAATGACAAGCCACAACTGATTCAGCCTCTGTGTCTGCTGTGCATCAATGCACACACCAGACTCACTGCACAGGGCTTCTGCAGCCACCTCCAGTGACCAAAGCAGCACAGCCTCCCTGGTTCAGACATTGGTCAGCTGGCAAATTAAATATTTACACCATTTTTCATTTAATGAAATATGCAAGCACATATAAATTCTAAATGCACGCAAACAGTTCTGTGGGTTTGGGTAATTTGTGCTGCAAACATGGACAGAATGACCAAAAAGATCCAACATGCTCACATCTGAAATGTTTGTTCTTCCTGATTTGATCTCTTGAATTTGTTTTTCACACATAACACTTTTTCACAACATTTTACATGGCTTGATCATTTTATGCTATAACACGGAGATTACATCAAACTATTTTTAACAACACTGCCATTTCATCTGGTAACTTTTTAGACTAAATTTCAATAAAAATCGCATCATTATGAGTACTTGCTGAAATATTAATTACTAGGTATCATTCTTTTTTTAGAATGTTAATTTATGTAATTAATGGTGAAACCCCTACATGTATAATCACTGACAGGATTACCCTAAGCACTCACAGAAACAAAACCAGAAAGACTCTTCAAACTCCTGCAACCCTCCCACACCTCAGAAAAGTAAAACCCACCTGCAACCCTACCTTGCTTTCTGTACCTATAAAATGTGGTACAGCAACCTATTTCCCACGCAACAGGCAGAGAGGTTTAGTTTAAAATACTGACAAAGGACAGTGTTATAAAAATGCACATATTATTGACAAAGGATAATGTTATACACACATATCTATTCACTTACACCTCCACAGAAAAAAGACTGAGTTTAAAACCAAAACTGGACTTACCTGAGTCACCTTCAAACTCACTATGAAAAATTAGCTTTGACTTACCTGAAAGAGAATAGTTTAGAAAATTAGATTTTCAGACTGTGGAAACAAGAATTACACCATTTCTGTCTGTCCCTCATTACCAAACAGAACTGCACTTAAAAATAGACATTTACAATTAATTTTTTTAATTCTTAATGGGTTTTACATCAAAAAAACCAACAAAACAGTTTGAGCACAAGCCTCATTTCTTTTCTCTTTGAAAAACACCACAGCATCAAATTTTTATTTTGGTACAGACTAAATAAGTTTGCCAAGAATTCCAAGTAGGAATTTACTGTGTGTGAATATGCAATATGCTACTGTCACTGACAAGAAAAGACAAAGTTGATCCTACAGGCAAAATGTGCAAATTTTATATTTTATACATATAATATTTCTATTATATTGAAGATTACATTGATATAACTGCACACTTCACGACAAGCACCCATGAAAACAACAGACCAGACACCTACATGGACATCTAAATGAGTTAAGTACCATGACTAGGCTTGCTAAATTGAATACTTAATGTGTAATACAGGGCATAAATTTGTGTGCATTTATTACATGAAGAGCTCTGTCAGTCTGAGAATTGTAAAACACACAAGTATTTTCCTGTTCTTCAAATTAACCACAAGTATTTTCAAGGGAAAGAGCACAATCTTGGTAGCACAGGGGATCATTCTGTAGAAAAAACACCATAATATTTCTACAAGAAACAAATCAACGTGAGCTGTCACTGGCAAAGCGGTGCTCCTCTGTTGGCTCTTATTTATACCCCACAACAAAAAACAGTTCCTGCACCAAGACTTTTACAAATAGATGTACCTAAAAATCATTTCTAGCTCTAATCTTTTCTGCAAACAGGACCATTTAAAAGGATGTTTCCTGTAATTCCTTCTGCTGCTCTTGTAAATAGGCAGCCACGATGGGCGTGATTTAACCATGCAATTCCTAATGCCTGAGCAAACATGCAAACAAAACATCTCCTGGCCTTCCAAGAGCCTCTAAATGAAGGGTTAAACATACTCCTAAAACATAATAGCCAGTGCCTTTTCCTACCTCCCCTCTAACAGGAAGGCTGACAGATCCTGACCGCAGCAAACAATAGCTGGGATTGTACTAGCAAGAACTAGTTCAGCTGCATCACTTGCCAATAATTTTTTTAGCAGATTTAACATTCTTCTGTTTCCTTCACTTGAACAGTACGATGGGGCAGGGGGGAGAAGGAGGAGAGCAGATAAATTTCCATCAGAGCCTCAACCACTGAAAGAATTTGTCCCTGGTACCTGCCAAATGTGAAACTCCAGAGCAGGGGCCAGCAGGGCTAAAACCATTGGGGGATGGCAGCAGTGGTCTCAGAGCAATGCAAACTGGGCATGGAGCTGCTTTGGCAGGAGGTTTTCAGGCTGCTCAATAAATTTCTGGGCCTGGGAGCCCCCACATTAACAGCAGCACAGCCACCAAAGCCCAGGACTCACGTTCACACCACCACTGGGGCTCCAGCAAAAACTACCAGGTCTACACAAAATACAGTTTACACCTGGTTTACACCTGCAATTCCTCCAGTGGAACAAAAATCTACACATGCATGTGTGTAAATGCAGGCACCAACCATACACAGATATAGATTTACATATGAAATATTTCTATTCCATTTGCATTCAAGCCATTTGGAACTAAAGGATTCAACCACAACTGGTGAATATACAAAAAAAAAAAAAAACCAAAAAAAAAAAAACCCAAAAAAACCCCTCAAAAATCTCAGTTGCTCACTATACTGTAGAACTAACTGCCAGAAGCAGAGGCCTTGCAGTGGCCAGCTCCCTTTGGTAACCTATATTCATTTATTTTATGTTAAAGCAGCAAACAGCAAGCAGAAGAGCAGCCTACCTTCTATGTCATCTGGAGCCGTGGCATAAATGTGAGAAAGGTTAAGCTTCAGTCTGTCAGGGCACTCTCTATTTACAGTCAGGCTGGGTGATATCACTAGATCTAGCATTTCCTTATACCTGAAGGAAAACAAAGGAAAAATACAATTTATTCATTAATTATGCATGCTTACTAATGATTCAATTTTTTTTTCCCTAAGAGTATAAATATTAAAGCTGATTACCTAAACCCAGGCTTCATATAAATTCCACATAATAACATTCACTAAAGTTTTCATCAAAGGGAAATGCTGAATTAAAATGCAGTACTTGCTTCCTTGGAGATTACACCCATCTGATTAATGATTTCCCTTTCTGCCTGGATTTTGCCACACAAAAACAAAATTCCAGATCTCTCATATGCCATCAAAGCAAGAATACACACCCCAGTGTCCAGTGAGGCTGCAGAACAGACTGTAACAGGCTGAAATGAAGCTGAGTTAAGATCATTATCAGGTCTTACAAGGTAATAAAGTCAGGACTGGTGACAGGATCAGTTTTCCAGGGGACACCCAAACCAGGCACCCCAGTACAATGTCCTGGCCATTAGGTGGCAGTGATACAAGGACAGTCCCTTTCACATGAGCAACTTTCTCTGAAGCAACCAAGAATTTCAAATTCATGACATCTAGGGCTTGCATCTCTGAAGAAAAACACAATTCTTCATGTGTGCACATGACCTACACCACCATGACAGCTTACAACCTCTGCATTACATGAACAGCCCAGAAACAAGGACTAAATCCTTATTTCAGACCTTATGTACAAAATCAATAGGTGTATTCCTGTACACACCACCATTTTCAATTCATGTGCCCACCTGCAGCTACAGACCTGTTCAGCTGCTTGCTTCCTTTGGAAGCATTGGGTATTTTGGATGGGTACAAAATATGTCATTAAGTGCACAGATTTACACACCTATGTTTTGGTGAAGACAATGGGGTGAGTACAATGAGGTTTGCTACATTTGATACCTGCACAACTCCTTTTATGCAGGGCAGGTTTCCTTGAAACCTTCACTCCCATAATGCAATTATCTCTCCTTGTTCCCTGTGCAACCAATGCCTGCATCTAGAACTGAAGAACCCATTGGGCAAAGCTAAAACTCTCAATTAAATGTCTTTATTTCTCTGTAAATACACACAATGCAATGGAAACCTATTTGGATTTTCCAAGACTAAACCTGCAGCTTTTGGTTCAAGCCCAGAACAGAGAACTCAGAGATTCTGTGCTGTTCTTTGTGTGGAATTAGGGCTGTTAGGGGAAAGCGTAACTGTGCTCTTGGGCAGAGCAGGAGCTGATGGGGGAGAGGGAAGGTGGTGGTGAGTGGATCCTGGCTGAGCTGGCTCAGGCTCCCTCCCCTCATCACTGAGCGTGGCTGCCAAGGCAGCTGGCACATCCCTGCTCCAGGCTGGCACCTCGCTGGGCCGGACTGGGCAGGCAGCACCTGGCTGCTCACAACCCACAGCACACCTCAGACATCCCAGAGCTACAGAGAGCAGCACACAAAGCTGAAGTCGTCAGGCTGCTGCAATACCAATCTATGTGTTCTCGGAGAAGCCAAGGGGTTTGTTTTGATTTACTGTTTAAATACCCCTGTATGGCTTTACCAGCTTTGAGAAACAGAAAACCACATCCTTTTTATCTGAACGTCCCCAGTCCCTTTTATAAAGCCTGCGAGGGAGGACAAGTATTGTTAAGAACAAGCACAAACCAGATCATTTAATCTGTAACTAAACAGCAAAACCAAAGCTAAATTCATTTTCATTTTCTCACCTGACAGCTGCCCAGACAAAAAAAAAACCAAAAAAACCAAAAAACCAAACCAACAACCAAAAAAAAAAAAACCATGAACCCTCTGTGAATTCACAGAACTACCAAAAATAGGCTGAAATGAAGAGGCATAACCATGTACAGTGTCCACAATGCCAATCCTCCTCTCTCCAGGTGGGATCTGGGATCTGCCTCCCTTGGAAATCCAAGTGTGTATCTCATCACCAACACAGCCTCAATTCCAGAGGCTGGAAAGGCTTCCCAAGTATGTGCCATGAAGGAGACCTTATGAATGACCAGTGTGGCAGAAATGCTCTGGATCTAACACTTGTGTCATCCCTTTGTCCCCAAGTGCTACCTGTTTCAGATCTGCTAAGGAAACCAGAGCAGCACAAAAATCAGCCTTGCTCTGCAGCTGCATCTCTGCTGCTAGAGGGTCTCAAAGGGTTCCACCTTCAGATGTGTCCTTGTAAGAGGAGCACAACTGGCTCCCCATCCCTGCCTTAGATACAGACAAGCTGAAAATGCAGAAGCACAGAGCTACCAATTGTGCCCACAGCCAGTGGAAATGCAATAAGGAGGCAGATGTGTGCAAAGATACAAAAAAATAATCCCCAGGTGTAAAAAATCCTACTCAAGGGACACAGTCCAGAGCTGAAACAACAGTGCATGACTCCTCACTGAACTCAGAACACAGCTCATGAGAGGTTTCACTCAGCACTGCAGGATGTTCTGCACCATCCGTACCGAAGCACTGCAGGGCAGTCAGGGATGGTCACAGCCCTTCCTCTGCACACTGAACTTGTGCCAGAGCTTTTTCTCCAGAAAAGCCAGCACTCCCTTGCTGGCACAGCCAGGCTGCCACACAGAAAGAACTCAGCGAAAATTTTGCAGTGGCTTTCAATGGGGCAGAACAAGGTGTGAGCTATGGCTCTTAAGGCACTCTGGAAACAGCAGGGTGGGCAGGGGCGTTTTCGCAGAGGATTTAAGGAATTCATTTATTCAAAGCCACTAGCACCCAATTAAATTTTGTCTGCATGGCTGAGAAGGTGGGGTTCCATTTTATAGAAGCTTTTCCTTCCCACTCTGAGCACCATCTCACTTCTTTTCCCCTTCCTCAGGGCTATCCCTGAACCGAGGGGAAGCACTGCTGCCCCAGATCCTGTCAAGCCGGGGCTGTTCCACCCTGTTTCTCAGATAACACATACCCTTCAGCATAATCCAAACCCCCATCATTCATGACACTGCCCAGGCTGTTGCCAAGTGAACAGGAGCAGATGTTTAAAGGGAAATGATCTTTTATAGTGATTAATGCCCTTTAATTACATCATTGTTCAGAGATTTCATTAGCTACCCTCTGCCTGATGGTTCTTCTACTGGTTTTGTTCTGTTCACTTTTGTATTCACCAAGTCACATTGTATTTTCCTGTTTTTTCAGCTCTCATTTTAGTTTAGTCTGCATTAGCTGCATGTACAAACAGGTAACTTTTCACAGAGCTGCCTGGCTGTGCCTGTCACGTCTGAGTGCTGTTAGTGGCTTTGCCTGTTTTGCACGCACCATTTACTGATTTATTCACGTGCATTTCTTGCCTATGGACTTCTTGACAAGAGTTTCTGAAATTCCAGTTTTAATGATGGCAAGCTACAGAAAACAGTCAAATAATGGAACAGGGCTGGTATTTAACACAGTAAATGACATGCTGGAGTGCAACTGATGAAAATATCAGGTCTTTGTTTTCTTTATAGAGAAAAAACATTTTCTGGCTTAAGCAGTGTACAGTAAATCAGTAATAAAAGTTTGCTGAATATGAGCTTTTATTAAAACCAGTGATGGCAGCATCTAGCATACAGGGCTGACAGACATCTGGAAGAGCTTTTGGCTTCTGTAATTAAGAAGAACCTTGTGTGAATTTGTTGCTCAGCTTTTCCATTAGAATCCCCTACCCAAACCCCAGTTTTTCACCCTGAAAGTTAGCCCACAAAATCTCTGCCAAAAACAGAAACTTTTTTCTAATGTTTAGGAAGGAAAAAATAGAAATATAAGTTTTTGGTTTTTTTTTCTTTTCAGTCATTATGAAGCTAGGAATGCCAGATTAAACAATTTAAGGTTTCAGATTTTTGACTGAGGTGTTGGGGCAAATGGCAAATCCCCTGTTCTTCTACAGTGATGTTTTGAAGGCAGTGATTCCAGACCCCAAGTCAAGGCAGTGTGCTGAAGACAGAACTCCTGAGTGATCCAATCTGTCTCCAGCAAAGTATTCACAAATGGGTGTCCAATGCCATGGAGGGACCTGGTGTGATGCCTTAAGTTTTGCTTTCTTACTTTCCAGATTCTGTACTGCATTAGTATATAGCTCTGAACTTTATATAAAGTTTTAGCAAGTTCTCCTCACAGTTCAGTCACACCAAACAATTCTTTTTCAGCCTGAGAACTAAGGACACCATTACAGCCTCAGCCCCAAAAAGTGCCAACAACAGCAAACTGAGGAGAGCAATCTGGGAGGATGGGACTGCATCACCTGCAGCTGCAATTGGACAATTAACCCCAATATTGAAATGGACCAAAACCCTTTAAAAGTGTGAAAACTCGTGACCCATCATCCACCTCGGGTGGAGCTGGAGCCAGGCTCTTGTACTGCCCAAGGAATATCATTTGAAGGCCTTTTAATAAATCCCTACTTTATTCCTTTAACTCTAGGTAGACTCTCAAGGCATCAGGTGTGCAGACTGAGCCTGCAAGGTGATGAGAACTCCATGGATCATATTCTGAGAGGGTGGAACAGGAAACCAAAAATGGCATTGTGGGCAGATGGAACCTCACCACAGCTCTGCCCAGCACAGCTGGCAAGGCAGAAGTACCAGAAACAGATCAAGGAGTCTCCTTCCACAGCCTGGGGCTCTGCTGCTCAGGCAGAACCTCAATCCTCTCTCAGCCTGCTCCCACTTGTTATTAACATCAACCCACAGGACACTAAAGGCAGCTCAAGGCACTTCCATCCTCCCTTTGGAGGCAGTGGGCTTCTGCCTGGGAATCTGCGCTTCTCACTCATCTCTACTCCAGTTCTGGGGTGAGAAGATAGAATTCTAGCTTCAAAATATACCCAAATGGTAAAAAAACATTCAAAGGAGAGCTTTCAGGGCATTTTCAGCAAATAAGACACCTGGGTAGTATGAGGTACCAGGTAAACTCAATGGCCAAGTGATTGAGAGATTTCAGAAGGAATATGTGCAAGGAAGAGCAGGGCATTTCCCCAAAATGACAGCAGTCTGCAGGAGGGCATCTGAGCAACAGAAAGGACACTCAGGAGGAAAAGACACTAAGGGGGAAAGCTGGCATGGGTGTGGGGAAAAGGAGAATAAACTCTGCATCTGCCACCAGTGAGGGAACTGAAGAGGGGGAGCCCTGCAGGTGAAAAAGACAAAATTCCTTCCCTTGGGGAAAACCTGCCAGAGCCTACAGTGGAAAGGACAAGTACTTCAAGGCAGTGAGGAATTGAAAAGTTTCTCAGAAATCATGCTCCCTGCATCAATCCCATGCAATGATCTTCTCAAGAATTTTTACTTGTATCTGGATGGAGGCCAAATACAAGCTTAAACCACCAGATCTTCCTAAACATCTGCATATGCCAGCACAGAGCCCTAGGCAGGAGTGGAACAAGCCAAGTCCTCTGCTTTCAGCTCTGCTGGGAAGGGGAGGAGTAGAGACTGAGATTGCAGCAGAATTGCAAGAGTCACATTTTTGTATTGCTTCTATGACTTTATCTGGTTTTAATTAGTTATCAACCGCTTTCATCTTTCTACCCTCCAAAAAAATGGTGCAGATTGCTAAGAAATACTTGATGATTCCAGTGGTACTCATCACTAAAAAGATGACAGCCCCACTTTATTTCAGAAGTGAATCACATGCAGAAAAATCCGAAGATGGCTTTCTCACTCTGATTCAGAGAAAACAAACAAAACCCATCCCACTCCTAAAAAGTTTTGGTTTAATTAATTCCTAGGAAATACAAGATTAATTTTTTCCCCCATATGGATAAAATTTTCAAAAGCACCTGCTATGCCTCATTAATTTTCATTGGGAATTAAAACTTCTACTGTTTTAACTCCACGGGAAGCATAGTAGCTTAGGCAGCCTTGCCAGGACTTTTGGTAGCAAAATTCTGCTCCCAATTTTACTTTGCTCCTGTACAAAAAGAAAGGAATCATTCATAAGCAAAGAAAACAGTATTATCTTGCAGCCACCTTCCACATGGTATAATCATAGGGAATCTCCCACACTGAAGATTTTGGCCACTTCCATCCACACATTTCAAAAGCAGAGGAAAGTAATTTCATTTCCTCTGTCAGTACATTCCTCCCCACACTGTTTGGCCGTCCCTCTCTCCGTCCATAATAGCTTCTTTGTTCCATTTCAAAACCTCACAAATGCTTCAGCAGGTGAAAGCCACGACCCTGTTTTCTCTTTTATAATGAGTCTCAGTTCAGCCACAAGCACATCTGATAGATGCAGGCAGGAAAAGCCTGGACAGGCACCAAGCTCAGCCTGGGCTGGCATTAATGCTCATGTCCAAGGCTGACAAGATATCCTTCCAAGGTGACCTGCAGGGCACATGCCTTGGGCTGTTTGTGTTCCTGAGAGCTGCTTTTTACCCATGGAACTGCACAATAAAAGCAGCAGTTCTTGTCTGGATTTATCATCGCCCAGCCTGTTCCAGACACAAAAGAAAGAGGAGTCCTGACTATGGCTGTAGCACACATAACAGAGCCTCCAGCACATGTTATCTCAGGATGAGGATGAAACCAAGAGAAACAAGACAAAATTACATGATAGGTAAAGAAAAAACCAGCTTGGGTTAACAGTGAGATTGTCAAATTCCTCTTTTTTTTTTTTTTTTCAGTGTTAATTCTAAACAAGTTTAAGAAAAATAACTGAGAAAAAACAACAAAATAGACCAATTCTTTCACACTTCTGAAACTACTATTGTTCAAAAATAACCAAAGTATTCCATCAGATTTAAAATCTTTCTCCACATGGTTTCTGTGTTTTGTCTTTTTTTTTTTCTTTAAATGAGACAGTCATTTTTATCAAAATTTTACTTTCACTGGAAGTTTTCTGTCTTGCTCTAACCCATAGACCAGACAGTGAAAAACAGATGAAAATTCCTGTCTCATGAATTTTTTGAGCCACATTAACTTTTTTTTTCCCCTTTCTTTTTTGGAAGGAAAGTCAGCCTTAAGATTTTTTCAGTGCTTGGAACCAGCACAAATAATTGCATGCCTTGTTTCCCTGGAAGTCCTGAATTTCCAGAAGCATTGATTTGCTTCACCAGGCTTCATCACCCGCTATTCCAGTCTGCTTTTCATTGATTTTTCTTTGAATAAATTATTTTTTTTTTCTTTAAATACAGTATTTATTTTTTAGCTCAGACCTGTTACTTCAAAAAAAATTTTAAAAAGTAAGGTGCTTTCATATAAATAAATGTTTTTTCTCCTCCTAGCAGGGCTTCACTGCTGCCTTCTCCAGGTGCTGTTTTCCTGATTCCCCCTGCAGACACAGCAGACTGAGATGAAAAAGGGGCACGAGCTGGGCTGGGATTCCCCTGCATTTCCTACAATTAAAATGGGAGAGACTGAAGGAAGATAGAGCAGCAGCATTTTCTGGCTGAGCAGCCCACAGGAGAGGGGATTCAGTGCCCATAAAAGCACCCAGGACAAGGCACCTTCACCATTCACTCTGAAATCACACACACTCAGCTTGGAAATTCCAGTGAGCTCATGATGGGGCTCACACCACAGAGCTTCAGCCTGGCAGCCCGAGCAGAAACACATCATGACATTGGCTGGGGTCATTGGGTCTCTTAAAATTCATTTCAGCAACAGTATTTCACTTATTCCAAGTCAAAATGAGAAAGTAGAATTTTTCACAATGCCTTTTTTTGGATCTGTTGGGTCTATTTGCTAAGTGGAGCAACCCTAGCAAAGATATTATTTTCCAAAGCATAAAATTACTCAGCTTTCTTACTGTGAACAAGCAAGTACCACACAGGATACATTGATAAAGAAACACTATGAGCTTACAGCCTACAGTGATTTGAAATATAAAATTCTATGTTATGCATACGTACAAAAGTACATAAATAATCCCTTTCAGCTTCCACATTCCTATTTGACATTCACAAGCTTTTTAATTTCATCACACCTCTTCCTATTCAGATCCCCCAGGCATGCAAGGGCTGCATGTGACTGCAGAAAACCACCATAGCAGCTCCAGCTGCAGAATTAGGGCCCTTCATGTGAAATAACTGCAAAAATAACTGCTTCCAGAATCAGGGCTTCCCAAACCAAGGGCTGCAGAGTCCAGCTCATGGAAATTGTCACTATTTAGGCACCTCTTTCCACTTTGAAGAACTACATTTTTTAGTCCTTCTCCTCAGAATCACAAGGGTTAAAAACACAAATATATATATATATATATATAATTAGAGTTTATTCCCCTCAGTTTTCTGCTTTCTCCTCATATGTCATGGTGAGTAAAGAGCAGCATCTATGCTGGGACATGAAACTCTGTTCTTACCAGGAAAAAACTCATTTTTGGGTCCGTATGCTTGCAGGGCCTCATTTAGTAAAACATTTGCATCATCAATACACTGTAACATAAAGCAATTACATAAGCAAAATTAAGCATCCAGAAACTACTTCAGCTCTACCATACCAGGATGAAGTGGAGACAATAAAGCACTGAATATCACAGAAAAAAAATAAAGCTTCCTAAAAGTAGTGGAAAATCACAAATAGAAAACAGAGTTTTCCTGGCTTATCTGTGGAGCCTTGGGTATGCCTGCCCAGTGGCATGAGAGAAACTACTTTTAGGCAATCATTTTTGTAAAACTAACTATTCAATGAGGCAAGTAATAACTTCCCTGAAACTCTATTTAATGCAAATCATCCCAAGGTGCAGAGGGCTTGGGATGGAAAGCACCTCACACAGCTGGAGCTGCAGGGCAGCAGGAATTCTATCCCTGCACAGCTTAATGCAGTGAAAGTTGGCCATTAGCTGGAACAAGTGCCAAGGGAAAACATTTTCCAGAAAGTTCAGAACATTTATACTATCCACATCCCAACAAAAAGCTCCTCATTCAAAAGGCAGTGATGCACCATCCACGAAGCTGCCCCAAGCCTCAGGGTGTGAGCAGCTTGGTTTAGTGGCAGGGGGCGTTGGAACAAGATGATCTTTAAGCCATTCTATGAGTCTATGAAGTTCCCACAGAAAAATCAATGTATTAGAAAATACTGCTCATGCTGCTTGAGAAGTAATGCTCTTTTTAAAATCCACAGGTAAGCGTGTGCAAGAAAAAGTGGTGCTCACTCATACGGGAACAGCTCTCACAGAGGACACAATGAGATCAATTCTGTCACAGAGAAATAGCAGATCAAACCCTGGTGTGAGACTCAGAAAACCTGGGGTTTTCTCCCTGCTCTGCCCTGGGTAACTCAGCTGATTCCTGAGTCCTTTGTGTTTTCTGTGTGTCTTCCCTGGAGAAGCTGCAGGACAAATGTTCCTCTTTATGCACATGAAGCATTCACCAGTCCAGTGGTGTCCTACTCTCTGTGAGACCTCCAGGCACTGCAGTATTAAATAAACTGCAGTAACAAAAGACATATATATATATATATATATATATATATATATATATATATATATATATATATATAAAAATATATAATTTTCGCTAGGGCTTCAGTTTACCTTGAAGTAACACTACTGAAGTTCTTCCAATTGCTATGAGATTGGGCAAGCTTCTCAGGACTACATTAAGGCCTCTGTAAAACTGGGAACTGCAGTATAAATTGCCAATTAAGCTCTTTTTAGGGGCTGGAAAGTCCTCTGAAATCCTTAGGTGGAACCTGTTACAGTGCTGGAGTATTGATATCCATGCCAATGAATAATGACCAACGTGAACATGAGACAGCCAAGAAGGACGTGAGGCACGAGACCTGTCCTTCAGGGCATGTTCTCTCACTCATTTTGGGTCCAAAATCTCGCCATTCCCAGACTATGAGAATTTCTTCACCATTTTGATTTACTTCTCAAAGCTGTCAGAGTCCTGCAATGGCTCCAGCAACCCACTAAGAAAGGTAGGGCTGCCCCTTTATAACAGGCCTGTGTCAGCACCTCCGTTCTCAGCCTGTAAAGGAGGAGCACTTGGGGAATAATAATTCAGAAAGAGCTATGGGAAAAGAACTATGAAATGTAAGTTAGCAAAAGGACTTTGGATGTGAGGGGAAAAGTCTAGGATAACAGTACAGGTGAGGCTGGAGTGAGAATGACGTACTCTCTCCTTGGTTAAATCCCTCAGGTCAGACTTTCTCTGAGCAGAGAAGACAGCAAAGCGCTGTTGTGTGTGTAGAAGGCTGAAGAATCTCTGACTGCCTTGTTTTCTTTATCAATAGAAGAGCAGTGATGGTGATATGGCTATGGCACTTCTGAACAGAACTGCTCTGCCAGTGCTACAATTTATGGAAGTACCAGGTTCACAAAGTTTAGACCATTCTGTGATCTACAGAGAATTTCTGGCTGGGTCATCTTCAAACATGCTGAGCCAAATCAGTTAATCCTTATAACATAACAAGAGCTGCTCCTCTCCTTTTGATGCTGCTTAACACACTCCTGCCCACAAACGCTGTAGGCAAGGCTGGTCCAGCCCTGCAAATGCTGCTGCTCAACTCAACCTTTTAACCCTGAAGATGCTTCCCAAATGCACGGCCTGGATGAGGAAATCCAACTGCATCTGATACACCTTCCCCATTTAGATACCAAGTCAGTCAGGTTACCAATCTGGATTTACCAAATATATGGTTACATAAATCAAATTAATGAACTTCTAACATTCCCTTAGTCACAATTCTTGCTCTTTGAGAAGAGCAGAGGACACTCTTGGAAGAGAGGCTATCACTCAGCTGAACTCCAAGAAGTTATCCTTCCCTCCTCTTCTTCACAGATATAACTAAAGCCACCTTTCCCCTCTGTTCTTGACTCATAATAAAATAAAAATCAACTGTCATTATGCATAATATTTCTGTAATGAAAGTTGGTTACCTCACCAGCAGGAATACTGAAATACCATTTTTTTTTGTTCCTCTGTCTAAAACTGGAAGGCTCAAAAGGGACAAACTGACTCAAGAGGTTGGCTGACAATGGCAGTTTATGGATAAAAGTGCAGCAGATTTCTTGTTTTAAAGAGCTACAGCACAACGCCAGTGGGCAAAGTAGCACAATGTAATTGCTACTCATCTTGGAGATGTTAGGAGAAAAAAGGACAATAATCAAAAGCAATGCTTGAGCAAACTGCATTTTGTTACTCATACCAATTAATAGTGTAGTAACAGCCAAGGGGAACAGAAATCTACTCAGGGCAAATGCTCACAATGTTTTCCTTGATATTAACTCCATTAATTTGTTTCTGTGGGTATTTGAAAGTCAGGCTAAAATAACAACACGGGAATAACAAATGGGACAGCATGATTCACTTTGTATGTTCAGGTGGGCCAAGGTCTGATTTCCTATGAGTTTTGGTGGGATAATAGGCTGAAGCTTTTTCCTTTAAGCCCAGGTGAAAGTTAACCCAGGCCCAAGTTCCCAAAGCTGTTGGCTGTTAGGTTTATTTTCAAGGCAGAGGGAAGGAATTTTTGCAGGGATAACCAGAGGATATTACCAAAGAGGAGTCACAGAGATCCTGCCATGCTCTGCAGAACAGCATGGTGGTGAAAACCCCAAATAAAACAAATGTACCAACCCAAGGCCATGCATACAAATATCCCTATTTGCCTTCGCAAAGCCTGATTTAATAATGAAAAACACTTCCTGCAAGTGCCATTTTATGATATTAAACAGGCCTCAGATAACTTAACAAAGTACAGAGGGACACTGACATTTGAACTGCAGGAGTTTTGTTTTCCGTCTTGTTTTTCCCCACTGTGAATATTGCATTTGAATAACTGAAATTTTTAAAATCTCTTTTCCTCCTTTCAGCATGATGTAATGCAAGTGTTGCACAAGAATAACAATGTAGAGCTACTGCTGCTGGAGCCAAGTTTGGCACCAAGAGAGATTAGGGTTGGCACCACACACCATGATCTTTAAAATAAATTTGGCAGCCTTGCTCTTGCCACTGCTGCCATAAACAGCAGTCAGGGCAGTAAATGGAAAAGTGCTGAAAGAGACCGTGAGTTTGTAACTGGAACAAAGATGCCCATTAGCCAACCACTTAATCTAACACCTTCTCATATATGAAAAGTAAAGAGTTTTACAATGGCATGTCAAAATTAGCAGCAGTAGCAGGGACCAAAGTGTAACATAACAGCGCCTTTCATCTGTCCATCACACCAAATTGAGCCTACAGAACCCACCAGCCAGCTACCTGTCAGCCAGGAGAATTAACATGCACAACTGCAAGCTCCACCAGATTATTCAAAGAAAAATACTTGAACTATACAAGAGCACATCTGTCTCAACAAATTTTCTCTTTCCAGTACTTTTCAGTTATGCTTTCCTGGGAGGACATTTGCTCCTATTCAGTGATGCTGGAACAGCTCTCTGGAAAGAGACACAAATGTGTGTTTTTCTTCTTTAAATGCAGATGGAACAGAGGAGAAATGCAAGGTTTCCTCACTGGATCCCTCCTGGCTTGAACTGAGCGAGCGTGGGCTGATTTTCTCTGCTCTATAAAAGGAGCCTGATGATTTGTTATGTGGACATCTGTCTGCAACTGGACAGATGCCACCAGCTTATTTCACACAGACAACTAGACAGCCGTGTAATAGCAGCATCTTTCAATTGCTACTTCATTTTTTTACAGAAACCCTTTTTTTAAAGATTACCTAGCAGAAAAACTCGTTTTCCATCCCAGATTTCACTAAATTTAAAAATTCTTTAAGCACCAACTCTCAAATAAAGGACCACCTTAATCTGTGAGATAAGAGTCAGAAGCATGTGTGGTGCTGTGACTTGCTAACCAAGTCACTTGGTTAGCACTAAAATATGTAAGAACATTCAAGGCAGATTTCAAGCAGTAACTTTCATCAGAGTACCAACAAGCACTCCTAATGGGATAGCCAGCATGGTGTTTGTGTAGGGAGAAACACACAAGTTACAAAATCCTTTTGCAGCTTGGTTTTAAGGTGAAAATGCACTTTTCTCCCTCACTACCAAAAATCTAACAAAATGAAAAAAATAGGGTCTGGTTACTATGACCTAACTTACTTTCTGATGGCTTCAAATTCTTCAAAAATCCTCTCAAATCCAAAAACAAAGGGCAACTTTCAATGGCCACAAACCATGTTATCTTTTATTAGATGTTCACAGCTTCAGTGATAAAACAAGCATCCTAAAGCCCATTTTGTTCCTCTAACGAGTGCTTTCCTCCATCATATTATACACCACTTACCCTTGGGAGCCCCGTGGAGCTCTCAAGAAGCCACTGTGTGACACAGCTCCTCACCTCTGAGGCCACCTGCCAAAAGCATCCACTCAAACCCAATTTGGGACTGCTGGGAACAAGAGGGATCCAAACCAGCAAGAGGCAACTGTGCCATTCCCAGATAATTCCAGATAATTCCTTGCAGGTACAGAAAATGGCAGCTCCTGGAGTTTGTTCAGATAATCTAAGAAAAGAGTTTTATCATCTGTACAGATTAAAAAATCCAGCTGCAAATAAAAGCCAGCTTTCACTGCTTGGATATTTGACAGCAAGCTCACATGTGCCATGGACAAGGTGACTGCCTTACAATTAAAACTCAGATTTGATCTGCAATTTCCTTAGCTTAAAGGCAAATTTCACTCACACACACAGGACTTCAAAGGCCCTCACCTTTCCACAGCCCAGAGAAGCAGCCTGAGAGCCTGGTTCAACAGTGGATATGTTTCCTGACATTGGATTAACTTCAGCTCATCACCTTCAGTGTAGCTCCTCTCTGACACTTTTATGGAGTAACTTCCAGCACAGACAAAAGAACCAAAGTCATTTCTTGCCTCCAGCTACTACAGATATGTCCAAGTCACTCACAAGCAGCATGCAAAGATGCTCTTGCTGGCTCCAACTGTTTGCAGCAATGAGCTTCCAGAAAATTAAAATATAAAATCAACAGTGCAAAATATACCAATGCAGTGCTTGGCTTCCAAAAGAAATACAGCAGCTCACCTCTTTTCCCCCTTCACAGAAAATCAGATAACTCTAGTGAAAAAAAAACAAGGAAAACCAAGACTGTGTCTAATTTCAGATTGCTTTTTTTCAGTTTTGCTTTTTTAAAAATTTTAATTAGTGCATATACAGGAGTAATACAAAAATTGGAGCAAAGGTATCTGAGCTCAAGCAAATTACAGTTCTACATTAATTTCCCTCAATCACTAATTAGAGAGCCACCTTAAAATGCTAACACAAATAGAACTGCTATTAGAAAAATGATTTACTTTATTTCTTTTGAGTGGAATTGTCAGAAATGGCAAGTTTGATGCCATGATCCAGGGGCCAGGGCTCTCGTAAGGGAGACTTGGATTCAGCCCTGTGTCAGCCACAGTTTTCCTGTTACCAGAGTAGTTTACAAAGCCAACTCCTATTTAACCTGCTTGCCTCTATTCCCCTCCTCTGTAAAACAGGGATTTCTGCATTTTTCCACTTCTGAGCATGCTGAGCTCAAAATTATGAAGACGACATGCTGCACTCAGGTAAATCAGCACAAGGAAGAAAAACATATCAACACCAAAGACAGAAAAGCAGCCCTACACCTACGAAAAATGCCATGAAACCAGTGTATTTCTGACTTTTGCTTACCACTTCAGAACATTTCTCTGCTCAAAAAATGCCATGAAAAATGCCATGGAACCAGTGTATTTCTGACTTTTGCTCACCACTTCAGAACCCTTCTCTGCTCTTGTGCCCGTGCAGGGAGCAGGCACTGCCTGCAGTTGTCAGCACCAAACAGAAGCCCAAGTCTCACATTCCTATTCCCTCCTAGACCACATAACATCCCTCCTCATTCCAGCACCCAGCTTCTGCATGGTTGAACTCCACTTTTAATTCACATTTGGCTGTGTAACTCTTGATGCCACTGCAGTTGGTCTGTCCCTGCCTGGAGCAGGAGGTGCCAGGTTTGTGCATCTCCTGCTCGCGCATGTCCCGCCGTGCTCCACACGGGGCATGACCAATGTGCTAACCCCTGGACAGCTGCTGGTTTTACAGGCTGTCATCACAAAGGCTGCCTGTGTGCCTGCTTGCAGGGGTTTGGTTCTTCAGGAGCCCAGAAACTGCATTCATTCAGTTCAGCTGCAAATGAAAGCGTGGAATTGAAACGCCGCAATTAACGGAATCAGCCTTGCTTAGTTCAGCTTCTAATCACAAACCAGCGGTGAGGCATCATCTGATGTCTTAAAATCCTGCACTTCAAACACAGTTCCTGAAGGTTCACAGGGTGTATCTTCAGCAATAGATATTGCAGAGTAAATGGGTGCAAAGATTCCAAACTGCAAGGTCTCACAGGGGAGGACAAGATGTGCCAGCACCTCCATCTCCTAAACTCATCTAGGAACTGCTTCCCTATTCATGTACCAGCGGGTGAAAACTAAGAAAGACAAAAATCATTAAGAAAACAGCACAAAATAAGAAGAATGTGTGACACAGAAGTAAAAAAGCTCATGGGATGTGATCTTGAGAAAAGCCTTTTGAAATGCTGTGGAGTACTACTGAAAAACAGAATTTCTGAAACCTTTCTGTGCACTGGATTAAAAAAAAAAAACAAAAAAAAAAATAAAATCAAACTAACCCAAACAAAACCCACAAAAACTTTCAGTACAATTTCTAAACAAACAAAACAAGTTTCTGCTAGAATTACACTCCATCTATTTCCCTCTAACTCTTGTGGACTGCCCACAAAAACTGGAGTTTCTGGCTTGTTGGAGAGAAGTTAACAACATCTAATTGAAAAACGCAACGTTTTCCTTGTCCTGCCACATACCACTTTGCCAGTAAATACGTGAGACAAATAATACGAAAAGCACGTACACACACCTTAAGCAAAAGCCCAAGTTTTAAGAACAGCCTGACAGTGAAAGCTGGAAGAGTTAAGATTTTTCTCAAAGCTAAGCATACATTTTTCCATGCAAGCAGCTGAATCATGGATATTTTAAAGAATAGTTTATTAAGCACAATATAGCATATCTCCTACTCAGCTCTATAAAATGTGTCCAGTGCTGCACAAAGCATTAAAAAGCATTTAAATCAGGAACTTGCTGCATCCACTGGCACAGCAGAAGAATTGAGAGAACTAATCTAACAGCTGTCTGGAAATAGAGCAGATTTATACCAAGGGTTTAGTCATTAACTGTGGTTATCTGACTTACACCAGAACACTGACTGAGCAGTGGTGGTCTCCAGATTAATGCAATGTATGGCAACCCCCAAAATACAGCCCTGGCTCCAGCATGCTGAAATTAATTGCTTTGCTTCTTAGTGGAAGCATTCCAGTCTGGTTCACAAAAAAGTGGAGTCAAAGGAAAATGCCAAATAAAGGCTATATACAAGTCAGTTTATCAAATACCTGTGCACAGAATGGATTTATTAGTCTTCTGCATTGCTAGAGAAATGAATTTGCAGGCTACACACAGCAACTGAAAAAATTGGCATGATTTAATAGCTCAACACTTATTTTGGCTCCTGGTATACATTTGTATTTATTTTTTAAAGGGAAAAGGAGGTAACACCAGAGAAGCAGAGGGACAAACAGCATCCTTAGCTGTATGGAAACTTACATCTAAGTGTGCATTTGAGACTGCAGTGTATGGCAAATATTGCTAATTGGGTTAGAATTCAAATGTCAAGTCTGGTGAATTCAAGGGAAAAACAGTTGTGTGAATACCACAAGAATCTATTAATAACTGAGCATGTAAATGAAATTCTAGAAAGGCTGGCAAAATTACCCTTGGTTACCCCAAAACTTTGGGTTCCTGCCAAGAAAAGCTCTATGGTTTTTTGACATGAGTACTCAGGTGGGTGGAATTCCAGGGGAACTTCACTCCAAAAAGAGGTTTTCCTGTGGCGCCTCCAAACATCTCCACTCATCCTGAGGACCATGTGTTCTCCAGGGCTGGAGGAGAGCTGAGATGGGACTTGGGAGGCAACTGGAAAACCTCCTGTGAGGGATGACACTGAAGGTATCAGAAGCAGAAATCACTCCATATTCTCTTCATATTCTGCCAATAGCAAGGCAAGTTGCTGAGAAGCTTTTCACTGTCATTTTGCTTAGCAGTTTTTAAAGACTGATATTTTCAAAGACTGCTATCAAGGACAACACTGAGGTAATGTGAAAGCTGAGCCTGGCTGCTCCTCTCCACCTCCCATCCCCCAGGACCCTCTCCCTGCAGTTTATTTGGCACAGAGACCCATCCAACATTGCTACCCAAGAGTTCCTGAGCACGATTAATTTGCTAAGGATACAAATCTCCAACAGCACGTCAGTCCTGCTGATGATTTATGAAATGCCAGAGATCATTCTCTCACCAGTGATAAGCTCTTGATTTTGTATCAAACATCTTGCAATTTCTAAGGCCATTCTTGACTCTGCATCACTCCCAGACAGGGCAGGGGCAGAGCTGCAGCAAGGATTTCTGTAATGAACTGTGGGTTATGTATACACACAAATAAAACAGAGGGTCAGGTTATGAATTCTTGCATAGTTCCATATGTAAAAAGCTGAGAGTGTGCTTTGGAGCAGGGACAAGCCTCACTAGGCAAACACTCTGTTTGGGCTGTTCTCCTCCCAGGATGCAAGCTCTCACCAGCAATTGCAAAATTAGGCAACGTTTCCTTTTCTCAACTGCTCAAAATATTGTCCTTGGCACCCCAATGGCCTGAGATACAAGAGCAGGGAATCCAAACACAGTTTCAGAAACTTCAGTAGTTTTTCATATTTCTTTGCCAGATGTTGCCTATGCTGTACAACCCACCTGAAACCCACAACACCCCAAGAGTTACTCAGATCCCAGCACACCCTTGACCAGAAGACACCAGTGATACCCAACTGCCCCCAGCTATGATTTTATTATTTTGATCAATAACAAACAGATGGTTTTTCTTTTACAAGCAGCATTTGCGGTCAGCTTGTGTTTCCTTGTGTTCATTCTCCACATTTATGCAGACTGTAAGTTATTTTTACCTATGTGGAATAACCACAGATAGCTGAAAATATTTAAGATATGAGATCTTCACTATGACCAGCCAAGAATCCTACAGCTGCTCTTTTTGTTCTGACAAGTTAGCCCTTGCTTAACAAAAACACTTCAAAACTGGAACAGTTGGGGTTGATAGGACAGTTTTTGGAACTTTTCCTCAATCTGAAGGGCTGGCATTAGCTACTAATTCCTGTAACAGGAGGCTACCATGAGACACCTCTGCTGAGTTCCATTTGTTTTCCTGTTGCCTCTCTCCCCACTGCATTTACTTGTGCTGAGACAGAGCTGGAGCTCCATCCAGCTTTGCTGTCTCTAAAAGAAGGCATTAATTTGATTTGTAGGCATTAATCAGCATGCTATTCCTCGGGGTGTGCATGCCCAGGGTTAGCCAGGGGGATTTTCCACTCGTCAGATGTTTGAACCACCTTGCACACCACAAACTTGGGGTCACTCCAGGCCTGCCCTGCATGCTTTCCCAGCATAGAAACAAGTCAGTCTGGTCAGGATTCTATGCATAAACAAGTGATTTTTATTTGCTAAAAAACTTTTCAGTCCTGTCACTATTCCTTATGCACATTTGTATCACAACTCAGCAATGCCATGTATTTCTCTGCCCTGTTCCAATTGTAGAATCTTCTCTAAGGCTCTCTAGATTAAGACATTGCACTAAGACAACTTTACATCACCTCCAAGTCACTATTACAGGCCAGTGAGAGGTATAAAACCTGTATTTAGAACCTGGGTACAAAGACAACTAACAGGAAGGAGCAAACAAGATTTAGGAATTTGTTATGAAATACAGATCTTCCATTCCTATAATAACTGGAGCAATCTGGAATTGAACGGCATATACACTACCCAAATATTGGCTTTCTTTTTCTTTATCATAAAATCTGATTATTGTGTGGGCATTTAATATTAGGGCACTGTCAGTTATAAAACAAGACCTGTATATTTGACAGAAAAGCCATTTCAAACCTGCAGTTTGTTTTGTAAATCAGTGTAACTCTGGTTGCATTTAATAAGCATGAGAAACAGAGAATTTTACATTTACTTTTTAAAATGTACTTCTGAGCTCAGACAAGCCTCAGAGGTTTGGTTGTTTCAGCTCTTCAGTTCTGCCCACAAGCTGGTAAAACCATTATTGCCACAGAAACCTCACAGGAGCAATAAAACAAACAAACAAACAAACAAACAAACAAACAAACAAACAAACAAACCCAAGCACCCACAAAAACCTAAAATCAAAACAACCTATCTTCATCTGCATGCACATGACTGAAAAATACACATGCAATCAAGCTACAATTAGCTCCTGACACCATCAGCAGCCTCTGATGTCAGAGATCACCTGCAGTGCATGAGATTTTCAAAACTAAACATTTCTTTTCACTCTGGGCTCTGTCTGGTTCTCTGCTTGCAGCCCAACATGAATTGTAACTGCAGGCACAGAGGTGAGGCTGTGGGACCAGCCCTGCTGCACCCCTGGAAGCTGAAATGCTTGAGCAAAGGTGAGGAGGTCGGAAAAGGGCAGAGTCCCAAGCCATTTTAAGTGGTTCAGCTAAGCAGGGAAGGCTAATGGGAAACCATTTTAATTTGTTACAGTCATCCCCAGCGAATAAAAGGACAACGTTTTTCTTCAGCAGCTTGATTACAAAGCAGTAAATCCCTCTGTGTATATAAAAGATCTATGAGCACTATAGATCAAATGTCAAAAAAAGATTTGTACTTTGTGTTGGGAACAGTTTTACATACTCAATCATTCTCATTTTTAAATACTTCCAACAATTATTCTCTCCCTAGAAGCAGACACATGTAAGTAATTCTGCCATTCTCATCTACAGAGACACAAAGTAGTGACATTTTTGCAGCAAACTCTTTTGGACCTTCTCTTTCCATAAACACCTAAAAAACACAGTTTTGAGCACAGAAACACGTAATTTTTCCCTCTCTCCCAACAACACTGACTCTTGTTGGTAACAAAAATTGATGCTGCTTCAAGTACTGGCTGCAATCTCTGCTTTACAGACCCCAGGCAGCAGCAAACAAGGCACAGCTCAAGGTGACAATATTCCCCAGCAGCAGAAATATCTTGGAGTAAGATTATGCCAGAATAGGATTGTTCTCCAGTTGCTGACTGGGTTTTTGTGCAAGGTATCAGTTTCTTTTTCCCCGACAAACTGCCAGTTCTGATAGACCCACAGGCCAGCATACAACCTATTTCATGCACTCACCTAACATGGAAAAGCATTTAAAACAGTGAAAGTTGTAGCTGTACAGCCACAGGTTCTTTTTCAAAAAGAGGAATTTTTTTTTTTTTAGTTGGAAGCAGAATTTTTAGGCATAGAAGTAAAATGTTCAGCCATTAGGAATTATTAAGCTTTTCTAAAGATCTATAATTCAGAGGCAAACCCCAAATATTTGGTTTATTCTCAACAAAATAGTGACCTGGTCATGGCAATTTGTATCTTGTACCCACACGGGTTTTTTCTCTGATCATAAGAAATAAATACTCTGAAGCAAGAAACATTTTAATTACATCTACATTCACAGCAGGTCTTGGAGTTCTACCTGCTGCTGCAATCAAGAACCACCACACACTGAACCACAGAACTCTGTAATGCAGACTCAGCACTGCATGCTAAATAGTTCTGTCCAGTGAACTTTGCAGAAACCTTCCTGCACTGAGTTTGCCTCTTGATGAGGAACTTCAACCAGCCCTGCAACTGTGGAAACCCCTGAGGTAAAATATCCGGACAGCCCCTAGCGACAGCTTAGGAGAGATGTTACACCATGGCCAGCACTTGCACCAGGACAAGGGGCCCTTACAGCAGCAGCATCACATTACCAACAGCTCAGCCGTGGGGTGGCAAAGCTCCCTGACAGCTTTATTCACCTTTTCTTACTCCAGGACAAAATTCTGCTGCTGGCACCTCAAGTGCACAATGTATACCTGCTGCCTCAGGCGCTCACACCAACATTTCTCCCCTTCCAGTGTCTTGAACTAACAATTTTTGTGGCATCCTCAGCCAGGTTTTGGAGAGGTCAGCTCTGTCTTTAGCAAACTTTTCTATACAGAGGCAAAGCTGTACATCACATGCAGTGTAATTTTTAAGAGGCTGAATTTTAACACTTTTAATCCATTTATTGTCAGTAAGAAATTTTACAGCAGTTTGGACGTGTGGATATTGACCCCTGGCCAAAGCAGGCTCTGGTGTTTGTGTTCTGTCTGCCCACAACACTGCCTGTCACTTCTAGTGGCTGAAATGTTCTCTGGTGTGGTTTTGCAGAGTGTCCCTCCCTGCTGAGGGCTACACACCACCAGTTGGGCTCCAGCTCATCTATGGCTCTGCTGAGCTCATGGGGAGCAAGGGGAAGGAGTGAGAACAGCAGGGGATGGGACCCAAAGCTAAATAAATCAGTGTTGCTTTGATCCTTTGGGATGAGGATGCTGTAAAAACACATGGTTATTAGAACTGTGACTTTATTGGTTAAAGAGCTGGCTATTGGCACTGTATTTCAGCATGAACTTACATGATGGTACTAAGTACAAAGTGTTCATTCTGTTTGTGGCTATAAGAATTAATCTCTTCCATGTGCAGAGAGGAGGGTGTGTGATAATTCAGCTGAGATTCCTGTTGGTAGTCTGGGCAAGCACTCACCAGCTGCAGGGCTTTCAACAATGCACAGCTCCAGCTCCAAGAACAAATGATGTAACTAACACCCCTCTGAGTGCTGCCCAGCAGGGCCACAGCAGCCTGCTCACTCCAGGCTCTGCATCCAAGCAGGCTGTCAGAAACCTGAAAACCTGAAACTAAAAGGTGAGTTTCTCCCCAAGCACTCCAACATTTAACTCTGGACGGGATTCAACAGCTAATGGACATTGAACGAAATGGTATGGTTCTAATAGCTTGCATTTGCCTCAATAATAAGAAAAGGTCTGATCCTGATTATTAAAAATGAAAAACTAATTTGCAATGTTTATGTGGATGGCAGCTTTATATGGATGATAGAAATGGTCCAACTGCCTTTACAATCCAGCTGGAACAAAGTTTTCATTTTTCTTTTTCATGAAATTTCATTTATTATGAGCACTGTGTCTCAGTAAGGCAGCTGTTGGCAGCGAGATGTGAAATTTAAGTTAAGCTGGTTAGTACCAAGAGCCAAGCTATAATATGTTTTTGTCAGAGAGAAGTTTTCCTTGTATATATGCAGTAATTAAAATGGTTTGTCAGTCAATCCTATCAACCCCCCCGAAGGAAGAGATAATGCTATTTTAAAACACAATTTACAAATTGCAACCAAGAAACTGGGATTGCTACAGCTCATTTCAGAGAGGTCTTAAGTAGGTAATGCACCAATGACTTCAGAAATTAGGGATACCTGGTTTTCATCACTGTCCTACTAATACAGTGTCGGATTTTGGGCAAGTCACTTCTGACAAGATTCCAAACGGGAATTAAATAAGGATCAGTGTGTTACTATGATACACTGAGGATGTCTCACACAGCCTGCACCTGGAGGAAATTGTCCTGGGCTTCCTATGACTGGGGCAAGCACTCCTGTCATTCAGTACATAACCATGATTCTCCTCCAGCTTCTCTGGGTGTTACAAAAGAAAGCAGCAGTAAACTTCCCATCTTCCTCTGAACCTCCTCTGGAATGTGTTTAAGATGCACATTTCAAAAATACCAACCTAAAAGTGCCCTTGGGAAACAGGTGGATGAACAGGACAGGACTTGGCACACGCTGTAGGAAGTTCAAGCCAGGTAAGGGTTGAAATTTTATAAATTGAGTAAAAGAGAACATAAAAAAACCCCATGTAAACTGAAGTATTAAGCTGATCAATCCTCAACAGCTACAATGACTACTTGCAAATTGGCTCCTTTCCCAAATTCTTGCCTGGAAGTTCAGCTATCCAGGGTAATTGCAAAACTGTATCATCATCTATCCTGAGATTTGATTAACTCCTATTGATTGCAAGCATTGAGAGGCTTTACTACTGACCAAAGACACAACCTGTCCCTGGGCTAGCCACAGCCTCCTGCAGTGACCAACAAACTCATCTTTTACTGTTTTTCTACAGGATGAACTTGCTGATCCAGCCCACAGCTCATCAACGGCACCACCGCCAAGGAGGAGACAGGAACACACAGCCAGGCTGAGCAGGACACAGCTCTCAGCCAGATATTCCAGTCTGGAATTGTGATATATTTTTGTCATAAATGGGATCTATCAACACCATTGCTTCAGGAGGGTCCCACTGCCCATGGGGTGACTGTAGCTCCACCTAAGACAAACCGAAATTACTCCCCTGTTCAGGTGACAGCTACCTGCACTTCCCTGTAAACACAGGATTACAATTAAATACTCCAACACAACTGAAGTTGGCACCACTTTTACCATTATAATGTTACCTGACAAACAGATTAATTTAATGGCTTTGAGGACTCTGCCCATACCACCTAATCCATAAGTTATACACAGGCTTTTAAGCAATTCTTATTTGATATCTACTTTAGGTATTTGCAGCTTTGGGTGTTTACTTCTTGTCATGCTTACAGCTTGACAGCCATCTACTGCAGTTAAAAACAGAGCCAAAAAGTTCAACTAAAGAACCAGAAAATTAAATTGCATTTAGGGATGGGTGGGAGGCTGCTCACTGACATTTAGTATCAGTGAACACAGTGGCTGGCTTCAGGGTACTTGCAAGTATTTTTGAGCCAAAGAAAGCTTAGCAGGTTCTTTCCTCCAAGCAATTCTTTCTCTGAGGAGTTTTTAAAGGGATAAGCATTGGGATTTACTCTTCTGAGATTACATGCATTGTGTTAAAGACAACTGGATTGTATCTCTTTTGTATTGAAAAAAAAATAAATCTGCCTTGTCAGCATCTAGAGGGTTAAAACCCTCAGATTAAAAATGCATTCAGTACATTCAAAAAGATGAGAGCTGGTGGCCATCACTCCACAAGTACTGCCTCCAAATACACACTCACAGATTTACAGCAATATAAAAATTCAAGGCTGGCAAGAAACTGAAATGAGAATAAAACACATATGAATCATGCACACAACTAATTAAACATGAAAATTATCTTCACAGTCACTTACCTTCACCATTGTAAGTTAACATTCAGCAGAAGAAATCTGAGAAGTGTATTTTAGACATGTGCAATCTGGGAGTAATATTTCTTTTAAACTCATGTCAGGATAACACAGCTTCCTTTCCAAGCACTGATTATTTTGGGCTCTCCTAAGTGAAGCGAAAAATGCTTAAGACTGAACACAAGCCTTGGCTGACAGCACTTAAGTGAGCCTGGAAATCTTCAAATTTACCGTGCTGGGAACTGCTGTGTAACTTCTAGGCTAAGGCTTCAGGGCAAAGCATACCTATATTCCATCCACTCACAAGTTAAAGAAATCAGATTTTGGCAACTAAACTCTGACTTCCTTTTGCATAAATAATGCACCAACATCTGAGCACCCGACTGTTCACTGTCAGGGGACCATGTGAAAAACACCTCAACAAATCACATCCCAGCTATTTCTTCTTTACTAACATTTAATTTGCAGAATACAATCCAAATTGCACTTCCCAAAGTCACAAGGATGTATCAGCCACTTCAGGCACTACAAAAATAAACACAACAAAATTTGGAGCTTGCTTTTCAGTGATGCTGAAAAACTCCTGTATGAAATAACTTCCATGAGTATAAGCCAAGAGTAATTACAAAACTTTGAGTTCCAGAGACTACAACACTGCAGGTTCCATTCTGCTTCTTCTGGTAATGGTATTTGCATCAAGGATGAGAGCATCCACTTGAGGAAAGACAGAGAGCATGGTGTTGGCACAACAAAGCCCTTTCATTAAGGAGACATCTGGGCCATTAAGAGCAGTCTGCTGGGGAAGGCTGCACCTCGCTAGATTGGGTTTCAAACCAAGTTCTCCATGAGGTGTTGAGCAAAAGAGAATTGGCTGCAAGCAGGACAACACAGGCCTGGTGGGTTTTGTTTACTGTGCAGTTGAAGCACCACTAAATGATTAATGAAGGGCTGACAGCTTCTTTGGAGAGTAGCGGACAACATTTTGGGGCAAGACTTTGGCTTGTCAGGTTAAACATAAAAAAGCTTACATAGAGCTCTCACTCCTGAGCTCACTGCCGTTCAAATGACTTTTCTAACTTGCTTCCCATGGCAAGAACATAAATGTAAGGCCATCTTGAGGAGAAAAAAGCAGCACAACAAAATGTTAGTTTGCCAGAGCATCTATTAGCACACATTCATATGTGTGATAACACCAGCAGCACACTTTCATTACCACCTTGTTAGCAGTTACAGACAAATCTTCAGCAAGATCCCTCTCAAAGTAAACCTAATTCCACTGAGAACAGCAGGATCATTTACCCTCCTCACAAAACCTCTGCCCTCCACTCTCCAGGCTCTTCTTAGGCACAGAGCTGCCATCAGCATCAGGAATGGCAAGTGGCTCATGAGGAACTGAACATGCCTTCCTTAGGAGCATAAATAAGGTAAAAAAATGCTGCCATGCAAGCTTAAGGTTAATGTCTGAAAAGCCCTGAAGCCCAACATATCAAGAAAATTTTATATGTTATTTAAGCCTTGGATGAATGACTAAAATCAAGAGGATGGCCACCATTTGTTGGCAAGACCATCTCATCTGTTTCTACACTTTAGCTATGAATATTAATAGACAGGCAAAAAATCCCAAACATTAAAGAAGATTTGGCTTCTGGAGAGGCAGGGAAGAGAAGTCCCCTACAGGAGCCTTTCCAGTCTTCAGAGCAGTTACAAATTTTCTGCCAACTTAAAATCAAAAAACACACTTAAGAAAACATATCTAGGAAATGTAACATTCTGAACATGTAAAAAAAGTGTCTCTAGTTCAAGAATTCATGTAAAAGACAACACATTTCACAGCCAGCACGTTACCATCCAAGTACAATTACATTTTCAACCAAAATCATTCCCCAAGCTGAGTCTGTTTTGCCTGTGATGGGAGTTAGTGAGTGAGCTCCCTGTTCTTATCTTGAACCAGGAGCTTTTTTTCCATATTTTCTCCCCTGATCTGTTAAGGATGGGGAGCAGGTGAGGAGCTGGGTGGACATCTGGCCATCCTCAATCCAGCACACATGCAAGGGTGTTTGTTACTCATCTCAGTGCTTTGACTGAAGAATACACTATAACTGGAAGAAATGCAGCAAATCCCATAAATTTCCTTTCCAATAATCTCCTTCTGACAGAACATAAAATCCTCCATTTCTCCAACTAACCATAGAACAGCTGAGATTAAATCTTCCCAGTGAGAAACATAACTGTGTTACCATGGCCTGGACTCTGCAGGGCTCCCCCTGCGACATAAACACCTCCACCACAAAGCTCTTGGGCAGGTTGTTTCCAACATTCATGTTGTTTGTTGGGCAGGTTGTTTCCAACATTCATATTGTTTGTTGGGCAGGTTGTTTCCAGCATTCATGGTGTTTGGTGCAGCACTCACTTCTCCTTCCCAAATCTCTAACACCATGGGAGTCCTAACACTGCATCACCACTTCTACCATAAAAATGTATTGCAAACACTCTTCCCAAACAACTTTTTGGTTTGGACTAAACCAGAAAGCCCTCAAGAAGCAAGACTGCTGCTGCTGCAGGGTCAGCGGCTTGTTCCTTAAGGGAGAGAGACTGAAATCCTTACTTCACTCTCCCCTGGGCCTGCGTTGGCTCATGCTCCCCTCACTCCAAGCTGTTGGAAATGGCAGCACTGGAAGGACAAGAGTGGAGTTAAAATTTTGTTACTGCAGCAAAAGGCAAAGTGAGGACACCACACCAGTCTCTGAACACTGGAGCAACTTTCTGTTGGGGAAAAATGACTTGTCAAAACACTGATGTGGCACAAACACCACGCTCTCTGCTGAAAGCTTCGAGCTGCAGATATTCCCTAGCAGCTTTTTCACCCAAGCCTCGCATTCAATTCATTACCATGATATAGAATAAAAGCCATCAGTAAGCAGTGTGGCTGCTTTTTTTTTAGCAATGCAGTTCTTCCTGCAGCAATCACCAGGATGCAGTAGGTGCAGCTGCGAGCAGAACTGGGCATTGCTGTGTGCCAGAGCTCCTCCTCAGACTTGTCCCCATGAATTCCACTGAAGCCTGCAGGTAAAATCCTTCCCCAGGCATTTTACCCTGATTGATAGCTTCAGAGCCTTCCTTCACACGACTTAGGCTGCTTTCCAGACCTTTATTTTTCCTCCTTTTTGTAACTGTCTCCAACGGGAAGTTGCACTCGGTTTTTTCACCGTGCGTTTCTCTTAGAACTGACATCTCTGCATTGTAATGAAGGAACCCCTGGGTATTAGTGACAAATTAGTCACCAGCTAGAGAATATTTTCTTTTCATTTCTATACCAGGTGGAAGATATTAAAATCTCGAGAGGAATTTCACCTGCTCTGCCACAATAAATCATCACACAATTTTCTTTTATAGTGACTTAATTTTACTGCCTCTAAAACCTCATCACCATTGAAACAGTCTTCTGAACTTGGTCAGGGAGACTTTATAGTAAATAGTATGTATTTAATTATGCTTTGAAAATAATGTGATTTCACTTTGATACTTTAAATGGTGTTTTTAAAATATGGAATTATTCTTTTCTGAGAAGAAAACCCATGCACCACCATAGGTAGAAATTAACAGAAAAATATTTTCCCTTGTGTAATTATCTAATAAGGAACAGTATTTTAAAAATCTCCAGAAGACCCCACACAGTCTGTAAAAAAAAGGAGAAATATGGCACTCACTATTCTTTGTCGAAGAACTTGTAAAATAGCAGCCAAAAGAGAAGGGAAAAAAATGTAAAAACACTTAGGTAGATTACTGAAGCCACAGGCCACTGAAATACAGCAAAATATTCACTGAAGGCAGAGATTTACCTTTTTAATTTTTTCTAGAAGGCTACTATGATTTTAGTAGTAATATATTATTTAAAAGTTGATTCTCAAAATGTTAACTTTACAACCACATATTTTGTGTCATTACAGTGGGGTTTTCTACTTCATAAAACAGATACATTTATAATCAAAGCTAAATACTACACAAGTGGCTTACAGCTTCTGATTAAATGGCTTCATATACATTTATGTGCTTTTAATCATCAATTAATTAATTTTTCAAATTATAATAGGTCCACTAAGTAAGCCAGCAGCAAAGGAGTTAATTTTACAACAGAAAATAACACCAAGACTGAAATTTAAGAGTCCTGCCTCACCAGCAAAAGGAGGGCTGAAGTGTGTCTATCAATAAATACAGCACATTAAGTCCACATCCAATTGTTTCTTCCTGTATTTGCCAAGAAAAGAGAAGAGCAGAAGATCAATTAAAAAGCAGAAATGTAAAACCAAAGCGTTAAACGCTACGAGATATTTAAGATCCCACAGTGTTCCTTACAAGCGCAGAGCATCACTCCCCCGCTTCTCCCGGGGGAGTTCCAGCTCCAATAATTACCTTCTGTCTGCTCTCAGGGTTCAAGTTCAAAACAATATTCATTTTCCACTTCCCGTGCTCAACCAGGGCACAGTGCTCCTGTGCATCACTCAGGAACCACCCTGCCCCACCACAGACACGGTTAAACCACTGCTGGGAGTGAATAATCCTGATTTGTGGCAGGGAGCTGGGGCAAGGAGAAGCCCTGGTCTTTAAGAGGGAAAGCATCAAGCTCCAGAATCAACACCTCTGACTCTGAGCAGCAGCATCCTTTATTACTCAGTTAGAAACCAAGACTTGTCTTCCTTTATTACATTGGATTAGAAACCAAGCATTTGTCTCCACATCCCACCCCTAATTATCAGGGGGGCCTAAATGGTGTTTCAGAACTAATCTAGCCCAGAAGGTTTTGCTGCATCTCAAATATTTTTACAGCAGACTCACTTGGCTTCCTCAGCCCCCTCCCCATCTAGTTCTGCTCCCCAAATTATATTCATCTGCTGCAGTGAACAGGAAGGATGGCTGCCAAACAAGCAATATGAAATCATATATAATAGGCAGAACACGCCTTCCTTCAAACCACAACTTAAGAGTTTTCAGGTGAAGAGACACTGAAGAGGGAAAGACAGCAAAGGTCTGTGAAATTGGCTATACAGAACATAATCTTACATTGCCTTGTGCAGGGTTACACACATTTACAGCATTGCTGAATGATTATGTATTTCTGGTCAGAGACCTAAGCTTGCCTCTTATTCAGAGAAATTAATTTTATTAAAAACAAGATTCCTCCAACATAGGTATTTACACAACAGGCCACTAAGGCTATACAGAATAATGATTTCATAATTTTATGTCAATAAATAAAAAGAAAAATGGTGTCTGCCTTATTTTCCTGCCACACACCTAACTCCACCAATACACTTAGGAGTATCAGGTCAGAGATGTGATACCATGGGCTAAGTCATCTCTCTGCAAATTTTTGGTACAGGAGGTTCCAACCACTGGTACCAAAAGGGCTGTGGTACCTCCCTCTCTCCACCAAATTCAGATTTACCATCTTTTTTAACTGCTGCTGGAAACTTTGCTGATTTGCAAACAGGCATTTGAGCATGGACAGCACAGAAAGATGATTCTCACTCTGGTTCTGCAAGGCTCAGGCACTGAAGAAGTCAGCTGTACTTGCACTGGCAGCACTTATGATGGGATTGAAAAAAAAATTAAATATGCACTTTTGTAACAAGTACAGAAGGTTTAAAACTGCTCCCACTCAATAAAGTTCAACCCTAAAGTGAAATGATTGGGAACTGCAGTGAGAGCACGACTGGATCTAATATATTTATGCACAGTTGAACACAAGGAAGGAGAAAATTTATGTATTTTGCTACAAGCATTAAGGCTGACATAATCCTAAATCTGTCTCAGTGAAGAGGAGTAGTATCAACACAGCACTTATCAAAAGTAAGCTAGCAAAAAACACGGGTTTATAAATTCAAAAATAAAGTCAGCATACAAAAGAAGAATAAAAAAGAAAATTTGGATACAGCAAAAATAACATTCACATGTTTTACTTAAAAAAGTGTCGTCTTTCAGAAAAAAATTGTGCTTTTCAGTTTGTTAAGGGGTGGAAAAAACAATCTCTCTTTTTCAAATAAAAAGTATTGCTCAATTTTAGACAAGATTTTGTCTTGTTTCACCCACAGTAGCAGGGAAAAATAATAAATTTACATAGCTTACAAAAATGAAGTACACACTGTCAACATTTACAGAGGATAAAGCAGTTTGTAAACACTTTTTGACTTGTTTTAGAAGCAAAGAATTGTCAGATAGATGCAATTAAACTCTATGGATGGTAACTGAGCACAGAGGAGCAGTCGCAAGGGGAATCAAAACCAGTGATACAGATCTATATTCAAAACTGATCAAAGTTCTTTCCAAAGTAGCTGTAGGACAATTACACAGCAAACAGCCAAATCAAATGTGTCATCAAAAGACACGATTTGCAATAGATGGAAAACTTGTCTTCAGGACAGCTGATGAGGCTCTCTGCGTGGTGCACAGACAGAGCTGTAAATAACTGGGGCCCCCAGTCTGCTCTGCTTACTCAACCTATTTAAAAAACAAAAGCATTTCAGATGCTTCCCCACTTTCCCCTCACTGTTTCTTGTGGGTGCCTGCGTAATCCTAGAGGCATGTCCAGTTTTTAAGGCATTTGCTGAGTTTAAGGAACATTCCCCACGTCGCCCTGTCTCTGGAAGTCCTGCTCTGGTTGAGTTTCTCTGTCAAGTCTGTTCTTTCCAGCATAGACAGAGGCACCAACTCTCCACGGGTTGACCAGTTACTATCTGGGCTGACTAGTATTAAATAATTTTCTTCATTTAGGATTATTTATTTAGCTAGGCTGCTTTCCTTCTCAAAAGCAGGGATGGCAAACAAGAATTTCTGCACGACGAGACCGAATGTCCAGAGTTAGGTGCTCAAGCCAACAGCACGAACTGACCTATCTTCTCAAACCTCTCTGCACATCACAATTAAAACTGGAACTTCTTTGATTGTTGCAACCCATAAAAGTAGTAGCCTACAGCCAGGAGCAGGCAGCAGAGAGAAATCCTGTTTGCAGACAGACATGGCTCTGGTAGAGCTTGAAATCTGTTATGCTGCTTTATGTAAAAACATTCCTGAAAAAGACTATTTTAGTTAAAATAATTCAAGACTTCCATTTCCCTGAATTATTAAGTGGTGTTGCAGCAAAGGCAAATTGAGGTTCTCCCATGCACCAATTTCCTCTCCAAAAAGCAGAAGGGAGATGAATGACACCAGCATTTCATGCAGCACTCACGCAAAGACACGGACGTGAAGAAATCTCAGGTTTGTAACCAAATACTTTAAACCTTCATTTCCTTAACAGAAAACCAGCTGGGAATAAGTTAGAAGTGGGCTATCATCAAGGAAGTTCCTAACATCTGAACAACAAACTTCAGTTCCACCACTCTCTGTGCATCAATAACAAACCCTTCACCTGCTTTTCAAATTGCTACGGCCCAAATCATATCCAGGCTCTCACAGCCTCGAGCCCATTTTCACTCTTTGTATTCAAACCTGGCAGCAACAACAAAAAAAAAAAAACCCAGCAGTCTTGCAAATAAGGAAATCCCACACCCCAACAAAACATGCACCCTGCTTCTACTAAATAAATGTCAGTCAACAAATAGGCACAAATTTCACAATGGCTGAGGTCATTCCCTCTAAGTCATTACGGTTTGTGGGTGAGTTTTCCTGGTGGTTTTAACATTGGTTTCTGTGATTGCAGCTATGCTTATTTATGCATTTAAGGCGTATGATCTAATACACTTAGGTTTAACTACTTCATTCTTTTGACATTCTTTCCAAATTATAAAAAGGATTCTTGGTGTTTTCACTGCCTTGGTAAAGCAACAAAATTGCTGTCCACATAATTTCTTAAAAATACAGAACAGAGTAAGTACTTGTTGAAAATAATTCAAAGGAAAAAAAACCCTACCCCAGACATTCCCTCCTCCAAGATAACACTTTTGCTCTCTCTCTCTCCCCTCCCTTCTGAGGGAACTTGCTATTTTTTTTATAAATAGATGTTTTGCTGGCTTTTTAAAAACAATATCCAGGCCTTAAGAGTGATTCAGCTACAACTTATAATCAACACAGTAGTTCAGCTCATTTTTTTCAGCCCTTCTATTTTTACTGTTATGCTTTTTAAAAACTGCACATTTGCGGTATGCTTCAGTCACATTGCATCTTCCACTGCACTTTGAATTCTACAATAATGCTCATTTTATTCAACACCTTTTGGTTATTATCTACCGGGGATCTTTGCTTGATAAAAATCAAAGAAGGCAATTTTCTACCTTTTCCTAATGGAAATTTAAATTATCTTCTCCCTCCAAGGCACAAAAAGCCCTAAGAGCCCTCATCATCCAATTGAGGATGGAGAAATTCACTGACTTGTAGGAAACATTCAGAAACATTTTCAAGAAGCTGAAATTAAAATTAAAATTGTGCAAGGAGATGGGTGTACACATCTCTCTCCCAATACTGTGTGCAGTGTGTGGCTATTACCTTATATACAGAAGTCACAGTAAAACACTTTAATTGACCTCTTTAAACTTGAGGCCATGGGTAATTCTGTATTCTGGAGCCCCTGATATGGTTTTATATGTCCAAGCATGCTTCTAATCCAGCAGCAGGAGGAGTGAGAACCCCCCACAAGCTCTGTGGACAGAGAAGGGTCCCATCCTGTCCTGCCACCTCTTGCAGCTCAGCACCCTCACCAGGTACTGTCCTGACTCCAGCTCTGACCCAGCCACACCAACAAAACCTTATTCACTGGCACACAAAGCACTCTCAGTTTCCCAAGCCATCACCCCAAATCTGTAAAATCCCTCCATCACAGCCACACACTGTGGGCACCACAACAATACCTCAGGCTCCTCTGTCCCCTCCCGCTCCATCCTTCCCAAGCTGCTTTTTCCAACCGAACCCCAACTACAACAATCCCCCACAAATTAGAGCAAACCTCCCTTGAAACTCCCCATAAACCTTACCACAACCCTGCAGCAGACTTCTGGCTTTGCACAGAGCCTCTCAACACCAGGGAAAACAGCTCAGCACGGCACTAAGGAAGCGTTTTCCGGGCACAGCAGAGGTGACAAACAGGAGGAGAGCAAAGCCAAGATGCCATCTCGACTTCAGGCAAACAACCCCTCCTGACCTCTGGCAGCTCCCACACACTATTAAACAAAAACTATTCTCTCCATGTTAATGAACCATGTACAATCTAACAGATAACGCTGATGTTAAATAAACATGTTTGTATGTGACTCCTAATGCCAGGACTTAGGCAGCTGCAGACAAATAATTTTAAATGGGAAGGATTATGCCCGTGTAATCTTTCTCATCTCACTTTACACATCTTTGAAATAATTAAAATATATAATTAAAGCACAAGCAGAAAGACTGAGTGAAAAGAGGTTTGACTATTTTTAATTATTCACTCTGTGACACACTCACTGAAACCATCTCTGCAGTGAACATTATTTTGGATCCAATTTTCCTCTCACACCTCTTGCAGCAGTAAATCAAGATCAACTGAACAGCCTGACAAAGAAGGGAGCTGGATCGGGTTTTGAATGCTGCAATAAAAAAATAAAATATTTTGCACAAGACTTAAATCCTTATTCCAGATTTCTCCTCCTTCAAACCTTGGGTAGCACCAAATCTACCTGCAAATGGTAGCACCTCCAGGCCCCAAATGACCCAACCAAGAGGAGCAATTATTTGCATCCTAATTGAAGGGCTTATCCTCACCTGATTAAAACAAGGTGTTTGTTAAACATCATTACTTGAGTTAAGATCTGCAAATAACGATGAAGTATTGTTTTAAGAATTTGACTGCCACGAAACAATTGTTTTCTGATGGGATCTCTTAATGAACAGTCCCAACCAGGATTTTCAGCAGAAAAGGAAGGGAAAGAGATTTGGCAAGTTCTCCCTATTCATATCAAAGTAAGCAAAATGCCAAGAGGTTTGAGTACTTACATTTTTTTAATAGACATATACTGAAAGAAAAATAAATCTTGTATTTTTAACTAAATTAAGCCCCCAAAAAGGAGGACATATTTAAGCCTGAATGGCTTTACTTAATATATACCATTGTTTATAACTGAATATATTTTTTTGTTCCTAACTATTTTCCTGTCATGTGCAGTACAGCGTGAAATTTAATGCAAATAACCTGATTGTTAATCCAGGATGCTCCTCCATGCACTACCCAAATATACAATGCTACTGGTGTGAAAAATACACAGGTACAATGAAACTAACGATACACTGGGAACGGCAGTATGAAATTTCCTTCTCTACATAATCTACCAAATGACCCCTCCACTTATTGGATACACTTAAAATATTCATATTAAAACTGCAGTGTTCCATGGCTTATGAAAAGTATTGAATTTGCAACTTCATTTAAGAGTTTGTCCCAAATAAAAGTTACCCCAGCCAGGAAAAATTAACTTGAAAATATTTTCTTGGCATTCTAAGAACTTCTGCTAGTTTTCACAGATTTATAAAATCATTTTTCACTGCATAAGCGATCTTAACAATCATTTCCACAGATTAGGTCTAACAACCTGTGAATTTATTGCAGAAGGAATTTACTGCAAGGAATAATTAGTCTTCAGCACTGCTCATGCTTGTTCTCCGGCTGAAGACACCTTAAGACCATCTGGTTACTGCAAAATTTGGCACAGAAGAAACAAATCTTACTGAAGAGAATTATAGCTCATTTCAGGATAGCTGTTGTACTACTGCACATCATAAATAACAGTTGGGAAGACAGCAGAAAATTAGTAACGTCTCTAATTGTTTTCTTTGTCAGCAGTGTGTACACACACACATTGACACACAAACACAGCCACGCAGAATTCAGCCCAACACCTCGCAGGCTTGAAGTTAAACATGCATAATATTTGCAGGATTAATAGCTAAATTATTAAATTTGCAGGGAAAAAAAGCATATTAACCAGCTGTGCATAGCAACACATGAGATTCTTTAAGTGATATTCTGAGATCAAGTTCTTTGTGTGAATACCTGAGTTTAATTCCTTCTTATAATTCAAGGCATATCCACAAACACCGTGGAGTTGAATACGGGGCTTATTGTTGGAGGGGGAGTTATCAACAACATTTTTATTTCTCCCTAATGAAGCTTTTCTAATGGAACCTAAGGCTGCCAATGTTGTGAGGTATTTGAAACAGGAACCCGTTTCAAAAAATTTCAGCCAAATAATGGTGATAAGATTAGCGAGTCATGGGAATCGAGTCTCCACGTACAATTTTAAAAGAAAAGGAGCTGAGGGGAGTGGGCTAAGCAAAGTAAAGCAAAACAAATCAATGAGTGTAAAACCAAAAGCATACACCACTTGTTATTTAGCCAAATGTTTTGACCTGTTGGTGGGTGAGTAGAAGAGGCACAAGAATTACGTGGACAATTTGACTCTGTAACTACACAATTCAATTTTAAACCATAAATTTAGATATTTTTTAAATTAAGAGTTTTAAGGTAGAACAATTAAGTTATCAGCTGCTGTACCATTTCAAGTAAATTTTCAAAACATGCTTAAAAAGTTTCTGGAATGTCTCCAAAACTATGAGTACTGATTATTTTCAAGGCATTTGTACTGCAAGTCTTTCCTACTTGCTTGTGTTACATCTGAGGGCACACGTAAAAATTCAGCTTCATTAAGAAATGGAAACAGTTTCCCCACGTGTAAAAAAAAAGACGATGAGAAAGAATTTATCCTGTCTGAAGCAACAAGTAACAAAACAATGCAATGCTAAATGTATGAAACTGTCTAAGAAGCATTACTTTAGACACAGATTTACTAGTTTAAATGTATGCCATCTTTTGTGGACCAGATTGCCCTAATACCCACAGATGTGGATAGCATGAAGAAATTTAAACATTCCTTCTCAATAAACTGGGGGAGAAGAAGGGGAGGGACCCTTCCACGGATGGCATTGCAGAGAGAAGAAATTCTCAGTAAATTAATGAAGTCCACAGGAGAGACAAAACAATAAACCATTCCTGCCAATGCTTTTAACGGCGCTCAGGGATGCGTGAATTTGATATTGCGCTGAACAAAATTTCTGTTAATATTTGATACACACCAATAAACTGTTTATTGGTTCACTACATGTATTTTAGCAATCACAACTTTATACAACAGAACATTATCATTATTTGAAACATTATCTGAACAACAGTAGCTGTATACCATGAATAATTTCCTTTAGAGGCCATTCACTGGGCTCAAGCACAATTTAACACTCTGGAAAGTTTACTCAAACTGCACAAATCACATACAAGTTCTCCTCATAGAAGCAGCACAAATCACATACAAGTTTTCCTCGTAGAATCAGCCGCGGGAAAGTGCAGCGGCTCATTTTATTTAAAAGCTATTAAAATCATTAATAAGCAGGACTCGCTTGACGGTAAAACCGAACCGCACGCTGCGCAGCAATTAACTCCCCGCGCTAATCCTGAGTCTCCGCACCCGGAGCCGCTCCGCGCTCCGCCGCAGCCGCCCCCCGACGGGCTCCGGAGCTCCGCGCCCCCCGCCCCGCGCCCGCGGAGCGCTCCGGCCCGCGGAGCCCCGGCGGGCAGCCCGCACCCGCGGAGGCGCGCAGCCCCTGCCCCACTCACCGGCGGTGCAGCGCGGAGCCGCGGCGCTGCGGAGTGTGCGCGCCCGCCGCGGGCGCAGTGAGCATGTGCGAGGCAGGCGCGCATGCCCGCGGAAGGGAGCGCAGCGGAGCGGGGCGGCGGCTCCGCGCCCCGCGCTGCGCCCCGGGCGCGCCCACCCGCCCCCTCCCCGCCGCGCCTCCCGCCGGAGCCGCCCGCGGGCTGCGCGGGGCGCGGAGCGCAGCGGCACGGGGGCAGCCCGGCGGAGCGGCACGGCACGGCACGGCACGGCGCGGCACGGGGGTTTCCCCTCGGCTCCTCTGCTCTGTTGCTCGTCCGGCACAGCCGCCCCTCCGCCCCCCGCGGCAGCCTGAGCCCGGGGCCGCCGGTCCCGCGCAGCGCCGCGGGGCTGCCCCCGTGCCGCCGCCGCCGCCGCCGTCGGGGCGCACCTACCGCACGCGTGGGGAACCGCGGCGCGTCCCGGCGCCCGCAACGCCGCGCTGCCCGCGGTGCCGGGGCGGAGGAGGAGCCTCCCGCGGCTCCCGGGGCCGCCCGGCAGCCCCCCGGTACCGTCACGGAGCTGCCCGGTGCCCCCGGTACCGTCACGGAGCTGCCCGGTGCCCCCGGTACTGTGGCGGAGCTGCCCGCGCCCCCCGGGCCGCAGGGAGCGCGGAGCCGCCGCTGCCGGGCGCGGGCCGGGCTGCGCTCTCACCGGCGGCAGGTACGCACCGGGCGCGCTGTCTCCCGCCCGTGGCTATGGTTTTATGTTGGCGCTATCAGCGTTCATCGAGCTGCAAGTCTTTGAAAGAAATTTTTCCTGTAGAACTTGGACCTTTAAATGCCATGTGAATATCACCTGGTCTGTAGCCTCTGTTTCCATGAAAACAAGTCACTTTCACTACAGTCCTTGTGTTTCGGGTCTCTAAGTGACAATTTTTAAATATCAATTTAAAAGCAAGGGCTTTTGTTGACATCTATTTGTCTTAGCACGCACAGTGCCACAGAGCCATGGGTCCTGCAGACCTGCAGAAACAGCTTCATTCACACAAGCCACCCTTCTGCACTCACAGAGCATCACACGGCTCCCGGCTCCCCAGAGGGCAAGACCCTGCCCATAGTTCCCGTCACCTCAAGCGACACAGAATGGATTTGTGGCCGTACAGAGGTGCTGTCCCATCTCCCATGTCAGCACATAAACAGAAGCAGTCTGGCATGTGCCCCTTGTGCTCCTGCCTGATGTGCTGGACGCCTCAATCAGGCACCTCACCTGCTTGTTTGCACATCCAAGAGAGTGGAAGGAGGCACCTTCAGATGGGAAGATGGGGCTGGGACATCCCATCGCACACCCCTTCCCAATTCCCTTGTGCTGTACACCCCACAGACAGCTTCCCCTTGCCCCTGCTGGCCTTGTCCCTGCTCAGGTACCAGACATTTCCCCCTTCCACTGGCATACCTGCTCGCTGGGGATGCAGCCTGGCCACAGCAGCATTGGAGGGTTTCATTTCCACACCCTGCTCTTCCTCCTTATTTCCCCTCCTCACCAGTCTGGGACAGACTGCAGTCCTCCAGTTCTGTCTCTCCAGCACTGGGGAGGCATCGGGGGAGACCTTCAAATCCTTGTCCTGACGGCTTTTATTACACCTAGCCCTTTCCTCAGGAAGGAGATATCCCATGAACCGCAGTGGAAAAGCCAAAGGAGCACAAAGGGTGTTGAGTTCAGGGTTTGAACAAGTTGCAGCCCACTCATGGATTTAACTCAAAATTTTGACAATGGAACAAAAACATCATTGCAACGAGACAGCTGTTTTTACTATCAAAATCTCTCAGATCAGTTTGACTGCAAAGTGTGTTCCTACAATCCAAAGGAGACAAAGCTCCCAGCATCAGTGTGGAGCTGGCAGCCTTCCTAGCATGAGCTACCTCCCGCCAGCCTAGAAAAACCAAAGCTCTTTCAGTTGTTATTCCCCATCAGTTCTCGGCACTAACCCCCTGATTTCCCCACGGATTATCTGCAGTTCTGAGTTTACACTGCTCTCACATTAAACTCTGAGCAATCACTGGCTGGGGGGGCTTCCTTGCTGCCTTTCTCACCTGTAATTGGAGTTCTGCTGAGGAGTCTCTGAAGTACAAGAAAGTCCTCGGATCCATCTTGAAAATAAATCTTTTTCTTCCTCAACCTGCCGTGCCCAAAAGCCTGATTGCCACATTAGCTCCTTTTAAAGCTGGTTTTAACAAGTAAATTCATATCTAAAAATGCCTTGTTTGCAAAATTCTCCCGGCCCCTGATTTCACAACATATTTGAATATATGCTTAGTTTTATGCATGTGAATAGGCCAGCAACAATCAATACAATTATTTACCTAAGTGCTTAAAGTCAGGCAGGTATTTAAGAATTAGTATTGTTTGTGGTAATGCCACAGCAAGCCAGGCAGGGACCAGGACCTCATTGTTTGTTCAGCAACCTGCACACAAAAAGACACTCCTTGTCCCTTTCAGTATAAGTAATTTTTTGTAAGTTGTGAGTAACTTGTGAATCAGTGCCAGAAACACCTTTCTTGAGCTGGTGAGTAAACATTATTTGTCTACTCTAATATCCTTCTTATTTACCGAAAACATTGTATGCAATATTTAGAAAAGTAATAAAGGCACAGGGGGAAAAGGGTGGGCGAAGAGGAAGATAAAGGATATTTTTTCGATTAGGTATTTTAAGTATTTTCATCATTGTTAGTATCCAGAAAAATACCTGTAGATGTTAAAAGCCATTTAGAAAGGCAAGGGAATAGTATGGCTTCTGCCCCATCAGTGGGACTGTGGGTGGGTCAGACAGCTGCATGGAGCTGCAAGGTGAGAGACAAGGAGCCACTCCTTGTAGTTGCCTTGATAAAAGTCTCAAATTTCATCAAGCTGGGGCATCATCAGGGATGATTGCCAGGGATTTCTCAGACCAGTGGAATTTTTATCGGTCAAAAATCAAGGCAGGTTTAGAGGGTGGTTTGAGTTGTTACTCTGTGCTCACTTCACATATTGTAAACCCAAATATTAAATGGAAATGGTGCAGAAAGCTCCAAATGGAAATGCTCCTATTCATGGGCTGGGTGCCAGTGTCCTGCACAGATTTCAGAGATAATGGTCCTCCTTTGGCACCTGAGCAGGCAGACAATGCCCTGTCCTTGGGAGCATGGGGAGCTGTCCTCTGCTAGACCTGGGATCCAGAGGGTTTGTGGGACAGCCACACCTCAGCCTCTCTGAGGAGAAGGTGAAGAGCTAGATCCCAAATTTTAGTTACTGTGGAAATGCATTTCCCTTGAGGAAATATTACCAGTGTCTGCTGTTGACCTCATTGTCAAAATGAAGAGAACTACATCAGTGCAAACAACTGGCTCTGTTTTTAAAAACAAGAAATTAGCCAGTATTGAACTTCATCACCCTCCTTCACAGTTGTGATATCACCCTCTGTAACAAACCAAGGTGAGAAGTCCTTGAAAAGGATGCAGAGAATTTATTGGAGTACTGAATATGGTTTACCCTGAGTGTAGAAACATCCCAAGTCAGAAATGGCTTTACAGAGTGTAAGAATTTAAAAATAATGCATTTTGGGCTCTTCCTAATTGTTCTCTGGTCCTTGGGTTCATGTTTTCAATTTCTGTTTGCAACCACAATGATGAGTAACTTAGTTGTCTTCTAAAATTAAAACTGAGAATCTCACATTTTCATGTTTTCACATAATGCCAGAGCCCAGGCTTTGTGGGGAAAAAAAACAAAAACAAACCCCAAACACCCCAACCCTCACATTTAAGAAGACTTTCAACAAAATTGCGAAAGTTGGCGACCATAATATTTCCTAACACAATATTTTGTGGATTCCAGTGAAATTTCATTCTCAAGGCTAATGGTTGCTTTCTCTCTGGTAAATGTCCTGAATTGCTGCTGCTGTTATTGTTAGAACATTGTTAATTTAAAAAACAGAGGAGAGGTACTCTGTCCTCAAGCAATTAGAGGATAAATAACATAATTTAGAGACTGTTTTAATTTTCTTTGATGTACAGCTAAACAGAATTATGTAAAAATTATCTATTTCCCATATTAGTGCTCAGGCCTGCAAGACACCAAGGGTCTGATTCTGGAAATACTTTAAATATATTTAACTTGAATGCCACCAGACTGCCCCCAGTGCAATAAAGCATTTCTTATGGGACTGTGCCATCCAAGGGGGCTTTACTTTGCTGTACTTGGTTGCATTTTTGGTGCCAAAAAGCTCTGCTCCTTGTAGGATGGATTCTTCTGTGGATAAAAAGAGCTGTGTCAGGATCTGAGTGCTAACATCTCACATTCAGAACCAGAGCCATCAATTCTGAGATTATTCTTCTCATTTCTAAGAACTCCTTGTTTGCTCAGACGCAGGCCACAACATTTAACAAATTTTATCTCAGTCTTTGGTATTGATGATAAGCCAATATGTGTTGTTTAGCCTGTTTCATCAACATTCAGAACATTTGTAACTGATAAACAAAGTGCATGTTAGCTATTAAAGCTCAAAATTAGGCAGGCAGTAAAAAGTAATCTGAGAGCAGGACTGTAGCTACTGATACTATTGAAGCTGGTCTTAAAACATATGGTTTCTAATCATTGACACAATGCACAAAAATAAAACCCTGCAACTGAGGAGTGCCTGATCTATTCACCACTAAATGATCAAATATGCCTGTTTGTTTTTTAGTTTTATGTCCCCTTCCTCTTTCTGGTTTTCAAAAGTAGAAGCTTGCTATTTAATATTAGCTGAAGATCTGGCCCTTTGTACCGGTTGCAGACGGGCTTCATTAATCAATTTCCACTACTGAACTGAAATGAAAAAAACCTGATTTTTTTCCTTTTTTTTTTCAATACTCTCCCACTATTTTGGTTGGAATTTCTCCTGTAGAAACAGTAGGTCCCTCTACTACATCCTTCCTGTTTCCTCATGCTTTAGAGGAAAAATGTTTTGGACTGTGCAGACAATGCAGCTTCACAAATAAAACATCCACTGACAGAAAATGTGTGATTTGTTTCAGGCTGGGATCCTCCACTCTTACTGCAAGCATCTCTAACAATAGGAGTAAACCAAATTTCATCTTTGAGCGCAGCTGAAAAACTATTAGTTTGCATAGAAAGGTATTAAAATGAAAAATAAGTATTATGACCATTTTGGTCTTTTTCTTCATGAGCTTTTTTTCAAGACCTCTTTTAATAACATAATGTGAGACTAAAATTCTTATCTTGTGCTGCCTGCATGGAGCATTGTATGCAAATTCATGGTTCCTGCTGACTCACTTTGCCACGTGCAGTTACGAACCCAGATGTGAATGTGGGAAATGCCATGGCTCTGCTGGTGGAAGGAATGATGGTCTGCAGGAGAGATTTGAAAACCTGCCCCTGAGCTAAAGCAATATTTTAAAGTTAAGGTTTGATGTTATTTCAATTACCAGCAATAAAAAAAAAAAAATCACTAGGAAGAATTTGGACATTGATCCATTTGGAGAGGAGGTGCAGAACTGGGGGGATTTTTTTACACTAGAGTAGAGCTGAGAAATGACCAATTTTCAGTTCTAATCAATGTGTGCATCAAAAGCCAGGTTAATAAAATCTATATTAGCTTTTAATAAAAGCACATTCCCTTTGAATCTAATAGGTATTGGTGATCTAAAAGGTAGACACATGGTCCACTCCTGTTGCTGTGAGTAAAAATGGAAGGGATTTGTGCAGCTATTTTCTCATAGGTCCTTGGCTTTTAAAAATTTTTTTTCTTTACACTTCAGGTGAAACATTTTGTAGATATCAGCTTCCTCTTCAGGAATTCCATAGGCTGGCAAACCCCCTCATGAATTACAACTTCTGGTTTTCTTTATAACTGGAGCAGTGTGCATGAGGCAAAACATAATTTGAAGTTGCCTCTGACCCATATAAAGTTGTATCTCTCTCTAGGCAGCTGATGTTTCAGTAAGCCAAAAAAAAGCTGAATTTTGGGTGAGCTCCAAATTAGGCACTGGCTGGCTTTTGATGCAACAGCATCCAAGTGCCCTGGCTGGGCTGCAGCAGCAACTGAGCAGCATTGCTGGGACAGAGAGCATGAGCAGTCTCCCAGAAATATTCCATCTAATTTATCTTGTAGAACTGCAAGTATTTTGAAAGTTTACTCACACAGGAATCAAAAGCCATTCTTCTTGATTTTGACTGCAAGGAAGAGTTTGATTTTAGGAATTGGAATGCGAGAACTCCAAAACTTTTTTAGCATGCCTGTCCTAGTGGGAATGAGTCTCATTATTATGTACATTAAAATTGATAATCAAAGACAAATGCTTCAGTCTGTTATTTTAAACTTGGAGAATGTTTACCTAAATTCTATCTACTTTCATTCAGGAATTCTCATCTGGCTTTCTAAACTGTTCTCTATCTCTAAAGAACATTTCTTTAAATCACATTATACTTGATGGAAAAGTAGGGGCAAATTCAGTTGTACTTTGAATGTAATTTAGCTGCACCATAGAAACAGGCTTTCAGACCTTTCATCGAACTGATTTACGAGCGGAACTAAGGTTTGCTTAGTACAACATTTTCACAGTCAGAGTTACATTCCCACAAAAGGCAGTGCTGTCAGGTAGAATGACCATGAGTCAATTCTGCCAAACCAATCTTTTTGTTCAGATAAGCCACTCTGGCTGCCACAAAACTTTAATTAGAAATTTAACACAATATTAAAAAAAAAATTGCTCCAAACCATGGCTGTTAGGTATTTTGAAACAATCTGAGAATACAATAGATGCCTAAGAGCATTTTGCCAGTTTCCCATCATTAGTAGTCATTGAACGTTTACATTTGTTTTACAAAGTAATGAAAGGGCAGATGCTGGAAGAAGTGAAATGTACCAAAGGAGATGTGGCTCCAGAGTGCAACTTTTACTGCATTTCATATTGCTTGGGATTACAAACTGTAAAGACCCCAAATTAAAAGAATAAACACTCTTTCCTAACTCCTATGCAAATTCAGCAAAATTCAAGAAAGTCAGTGCTAGGAAATCACTAATAGTCTATTCTCAATTTTTTGGTCAATAATTCCCTTCCTGTTTATTATGGCAGAGATCATTTGCATCTTGCTAATCCATATTACAGACAGGAATAAGCCCCATCCTCAACCTTTGAGGCCAAGAGCGCCATGCATCCTTCCAATGACTCATTGGTCACCTTTTAGGAGCGTAAAGCAAGCAAATCAATATGATTTATAGTTTTGGGGGTAATTCTCTGCAGATCAATTTACCCAGGATAATTCTTTTAAAAACTGACTCTGGTAAAATGCTTCCTTTTCTTTCTGTGCTCAAGAAGATAATTGGACTAAAATGTTCCCGTATGCTCCAAAAATGTGACTTTGCATGATCTAATTTTTTACTTTGTTTTTGTTTAAGCCCACATGCCCCTTCTGCTCCCATGTATTAGTGCAGAGGAGCAGCATTTTGTGTCCTTCCTTGGCAGAGAGGAGACAGGCAGCTGTCTGCCCTACACAGCCCAGATCCGTGCTGACCCAGGAGATCCATTCCTCTGCTAGGTTGTGAGCAGAGAAATGTTCAAAAAGAAGCTATTCCAAATTGTGGGAGGTATTATGATAAGATCTCCATCTGGCTTGCAGCAATTTGAGTACTTCTACTGCCTTGTTTATACCATTTTAAATATCTAATGAATACAATATGCTGTCCCCAAAATAATATAGCATGTAAGGCCTGTAAATTTAGAGTTGAAAGTTTTATAAAAGAACTTGGCACATTACCTCTCTGTAAACATTAACTGAGTGTTCCTAAAAATGCTTTCCCAAGCTTCTATTGCGCCCAACAAGAAGACAGGGCAGTACAGGTAGCCAGGATGAAGTGGCAATCCAGTGGACAAGCTTTCTCTTATTGGGTAGATATTTTCCCTAACAACTTTTCACTTCAATGTCATGTGTTTCAGGGAGCAGCAAATGCCAATAGATTCCTTAGGGAAAGGGGCCCGGGACCCAAGTGTGGCTGCAGCCCAGGCAGTGATGGGTGCCAGCCATGGGATTTAGAACCCAGAGGTGAGGAGCAGAATCCATCCAGGGAGCCCATCCAGGTGGGGACAGGAGGGGGCAAAGAGGACACCAGAGATAAACCATCCACAGGACAGGAGCAAAGCTCAGCCAGGACTCCAGGCTGGACACAGAAATACCTCTAGCCCAGACAGGGGCGGGGTACCCTGGGCTGAGCCTAAACAGAGCCATGGGCATGGGCAGGGGCTGTGGGTGGAGGCCCAGGTGAGGCTGCTCGGAGCAGTTAAGCACTCCATACCTCCAGGGTGCTGCCAATATCTGGCAATAGCTGTGTTCCACATGAATCTGTTTGTTTGCTGGAGTTTGTGCAGGGCATGAGCAAACAGGCCGGGATAAACAGGCGCGAACCGACAGCTCGGGCTCGGCTCCAGGCCTTGTGCAACTGCAGCCCGGGGACAGGCAGAGCTGTGTGCCAGCTGGAGAGGGGACTGTGCCCAGCAGAGTGCCCAGGTGCCCTGTGTCACTGCCCTGCAGGCACTGCTGGCTATGGCCACCTTGCTGGGTTCTGTTATTTATGTGACTCTACCAACGCCGGGCATAGACCAAACTGGCTCGTGTTTATGGCAAGGGCTGTGCCCAACTGGGCACGAATAGGGAAGGCCCAGATGGAGGAAGCTGTTCCATGAAGTTTTTAAACCTCTTTTCTGCTGCACAGTCTCTGAGAAGACCCAGCTTGTTTTTCTCCCAAACGAGTTGATGTCTCTTTAGAGCACTGAAGGAGATGGATCATTTTCCTTCTGCATTGTGAGGTATCCACATTGCTCTCTTAGAGCATATTCATAGAAAATAATGGGCATTTATATATTTTATATATATTTATAGTCAATTCTCTTTTTTTTTTTTCTTTATGAACTGATGGGAAATAATATCTTGGTTTGGGAGAAAATGATTTTGCCACCAGGCTTCACAAGCCTCTCTTCATTCATTTCAAACGTTGCCCATTTTAACATTAACTTCCAGAGGCGCCGTATGCCAGTACAATACAGATCAGAAATATTGAGTGCATTACAAGTAGCAGGTTACACTTCAAAACACTTGGTTCACAGTGTTTGAGACCATAAATCATTTTTATTATTCTAAAGGACTGAAAGGGCTTAGAAACTTTGCCTAGGAAGCAGTATAGATTCTGAACAGCTGCACTACGACTCCTGCTCACATTAGGTTTTGGACAGACCATTGATTTTCAGTAAATGTTCTTGGCGGCCAGGAAGTGCTGAAACTGGCAAACTTTCTCTCACAAACTCTTTTTTATTTTTTTTTTCTTCTGAAATGAAAAACATGCTGGTTATTCTGATTTAGATCATCAGTATGGCCCTGATTTACCACTACATCACACCCTCATAAAACTGGAGTATCAAGGGACCTCAGTTACAGGCCAGACAAAATCAAATCCACGGCAGGGAGCAAATACACAATTTTGCAAGATTTCTTTTTTTGAGTCTGTGTTAATAGGCACTGCATATGTCAACTCTTGCATATGTCTTTTCTTTGTTGTTATGGCAATTATTAGCAAGGAGGATATTCAATACAATTTGGCTGTCTGTGAATCCAGATTTTCAGAATAGACTGAGAAACATTGCACTTAGAGAAAAAGTAGCACATCCACAAACTAACAAAGTATTATCATTCCCTATGCAATTGTGTCTGCACTAAAATGACATTTGATTTGGTCTCTTTATATTTTTGCATACTTCGTTCTGCAAATGAATATACCAGACATTACACAGGGAGATGACAGGATACTTTATCCTGGGTTTCCTTCCTGGAAGTTACACTTTATTACTTGTAAACTAGAAAATACAACCTGCATTGTTCCCAAACCCGTGGATCTGTTTAAGAAGAGAGGCATCTAGAACTAGCTACATTTTTAAGAGATAATAGGACTGTAGTTTGGACTTGAATGTTGGACTTTAATGCATAAGAAAATCTCAATTCAATCATAAAAAAAAAAAGCTGTGTCTGAAAATGGCATTCTAATTAAATCTTATGAAGATTTTAGAGACAAAGGGGGCAAATAAACATCATTTGCATCCCCTAGGTAAAGCAGTATCACTTTTTCTTTTATTTAACCTTTTTACTTCTCTTTTCATGCCTCTTTAAAGCTCTATTGGTTTGGTTGGGGGTTTTTGTAGAGGGAGAAAGTTAGGAAATTGGAAACCTTCCTGCCCTGCCAGCAGAGGTGGAAAACAAAAATGTTCAGTTGCCAAAACCTAGAATTATGTTCTGAACGGATGCAATATAAAGCAGCAATATTTTGATATTTTCAGTTGGAACATTTAGAATGGAAATAGAATTATATCATATTTGAAAACAGTTCTGGAAACAGAAAAGCTGCAGTCTTTGTAATTGGATTTTTCTTGAAAAAGATTCTTATGAAGAGCACTTTCAAAAAAGAAGTATTGTAGTTGGGTTAGTGAGGAGTACAGCAGGGAGAGAAATAGAAATATTTTCTGTATTTGACATTTTCAGTCCTATAGAAATTTTCACGTGGAAAAGCCTGGGGAAAAGAAATTCGAACAGAGCATCTGATGTGATTGGTCAGATATTCAATATAAAAAAGTCTCCCATTTCCTTGCTCAGTAAAAATAAATTTACTGTTTGTGGCATTTTGTTTCTGAAGTCAGGCCATTACAGACAAATCTCCTTTCTTGGTTTTTTTTTTCCCCCTTGGGTTTTTTGTTTGTTTCATTGGTTTTTATTATTACTGTTTGTATGTTTGTTTGGTTTTCATTTTGGGGGTTTTGGTTTGGTTTTATTCATTTTTTGTTTGGTTGGCTTTTGTTTTGGGGATTTTTGTTTGTTTGTTTTTTCATTTTTTGCTTGTTTCCGATATGGAGTAAGTTTCTAGTTTTCACGGCTTTCATAAGCTCAAACCAACTCATGCTGAATGAATCAAATGAGATCTCCCCAGCTCTGTAAGGTTTAAAATCTCGTGATTCTGGGGTGAGTGTCCCAGTGTGAGTGTGGATCAGCCCTGCAGGGATTTAGTGCCCCAGGGCTGGCACAGCTGCCAGGGCTATCAGACAGGGAGCCCACTCGGGCTTATTTATAGAGACCCACACGCTTTTCATCTCCCTCTGGAATTTTTATTTCAGTAGCATTTGAGATCCCAGCCCTCCTGCCCTTTCACATGAGAGCATGGTGCCTCTCCTGAGGAGCTGAGATTTTAGGATAGGCAGACAAAGGCAGAAGGAGGAGAAGGGCTCCCTCATTCCATCAGCTCAGCTCCGCGTCCCAACAGGAAAACTGGGATATGGAGCCTGGCCCATTTTGAGCTGCGGTTTTTGTGTTTTGGTTGGGGTTTTTTAAAGACAGTCATGCTTTGGGATTGCACAGAAAACCAATTTGCTGCACAGTGCCACTTAGAAAGTGAACTCGTGTCTGGACAATTTTCCACCAGAGCCTGTCCAACTTCCCAAACTGCTTTCTTTTGTTGCTTTTGGGATGAACTTGACTTTCATCGCACAGAGCCCTCTCCTTTGTTTTCAAAGGCTTTTTCTGCCAAGCCAAGTAACTGTATTTCTCAAGCACAGTCCTCTGAAGGCACTGAAGCATGTTGAATACAGAAGAGTAATTTGTTCCCTCAGGCTGTATATGTCTTGTATTAAAAATTACAAGATGTGAATCTGTGGCTGTGCTGGGAGCACACACTGGATTTGTTGTATGGTGAGAAGAGAACAGGTTATGGTTAATCTTGTTCATTCATTGAAGATAAGAGAGGCACTGCCCTTTCTGCTTTTTTGTTTTCTTGGGTCTGGATCAAATTCCCATCTGTCCATCAATGTGAACAATTGCGTCTGAGTCAAGAGTGCTTTGATTAAAAATGATATGGCTGGAAACACCCTTTTTACTGAGAAGAAATGAATAAGGAAATGGCCCTCATGTGTGAGCTTTTGGGGAGAGACTGTCTGCTCAGCTCACAGGCCAGTCAAAATATGCTCTCCAGCAGGGAAATTAATAAATAGACCAGCTTCAATAGATGGAGATTTAAGGGCAGGAGACTAATGTTGTTCTAAAATTCTTTTGGGTTGGAACTTAAATCCAATCTTAATGAGGTCATAGTAAAAAATTAATTTATTTTCTGTCTTCCAAACAATATCTTCTTTGTTAAACAGGAAGATTTTTTGGAGAGAATTTTTTTTTTCAGTAATTATTTTTATGTATGCTCAAAAACTGCGTGAAAGCTCTGGCCCCTTTCATTTCCTGAAGACAATCATGATAACCTTAAATGGACCACATGAATGTATTAATCTCATATTCCTAAGTGTTATGGAGAATTGAGAAACCTCCATTATCTGGATTTCCTCTGTATGGGATGTCAAGAATGATATGAAAGGAGTGGTTTTGTAGTGAAAATACAAAACTGCTGAGTAACAGCAACATGAGTATACAGGGGCCTGGTTTGGACTAGTCTCCAGTGGAAGTGGTGGAAACTCCATCATTCAAAACATCAAAGTCTTGTGACTGTTGAGAGTCTCACAATACCGGGTGTTTTTCTTGAATCTCCAGCTTCTGGAATCAATGAATTTGTCAGCATTTCCATGTATTTTACATAAGCAAGCACACAGGCGAGCTACTGGTATCGCTGCTTGTGGAGAAAATCTCAGAAATGAGACTCTGAAAGATTCAGATAGTAAAATACAAAGAAGTAACAGTTCCTGATTTGGCAGATCTGACAAATTTTGAATCTGCAAGTTTGCCCATCCCTCAGAAAACGAAAGCAGTGGCCTATCAAGTGTGCACAATAACGAAATGTCAGTGGTGAGAGGTGGTGTGGGCATCCTGGGATCCTGGCATACTTCAGGAATTCCTGCTCATCCCTCACCTGTGGCTCTTTGGAATCACACAGGTGGTGGGTGGGTGTTTTACAGAGATGCTGCAAGACAGGAAAGGGACACAATGTGAGGGCTTAACAAGTAAAGAACTGCTGGGATCCACATCTGGGGCTTGACTTTGAGTCTGAGCAGGGTAATAATGTCACTATGTACCTAAATCACCGGTTTTATGAGTGATTTCCATGTTCAGTTTCTTGTATGAAGTGTGAAAGTTCTCCACATCAAAAAATGCATTTATTTAGCAACAAAGGACTTGACAATACACCCTCAAGGAATGGATAACTCTTGAGTGGCAGAGCCAGGGGAAGAACAGAGGTGACTGATGAAAATGGGAACCTCTTGACGTAGGTTGTGTCTGATGGCTCCACACTGTGTGCAGGCAGGTAACACTTCAGCACCTGTGGGAGTCTCACTTGGATTTTGGAAGGAAATGAATGGAAGGCAAGGCAGATACTTCAAGGAAGACTGACTTGATGGAAGTGGTGTTATAATAATGCTGAGATTACTGTGGTCAGGAAACTCTTTCTGTGTCCATCAGAACCAGATAAATCTCTGTCTCATTGCTGCAGACCCTCCAGCCACAGGTAACACCTACCACACTGTAATGCAGCTCTGGCACTGCAAGAGCTTTCCAAGTGGCTGCAGAGATGCCTGGAGCTCAATTTACACACAACTTTCTCCAAGATCCACCCAGGGTGGGCCACCATGTGGCCAAGGCACCATTACCTCTCTGCCAGCCATGCAAAGCACCACCCTAGCACTGGAAGCAAAGGGTAGGTCCTGCCAGAGCATTTTATTAAAATCAAAATGCACTTACAGGTAGATTCCTAAAATTTCACCCTCCAAAGGGTCTGGGCTAGTCCTGCTGGGATACAAAGAAGTGATTCACAAAGCTATTTCTAACTTGCTGCTTAGCTGCTTAAGCCATCACATGGCAACTGCTGCCTGCACTAAATGGAAAAGAATATTCTTTACATGCAGACACAGTTTAATGTCTTTGCCAAAGTTTTTTTCACCTCCTCTGCTACGCTGAGCCATCACCTGCTAGTGCTTGTGGTGTGCAAATTGGAGAGTTTTCTTTATGAGTTGCACATAAAATCCACACCTCTGGTCATGCATGAGAAACTGCTGAAAGAGCCTGGTGGAGCCCTGAACGTGTTCCCTGTTTTATGGACGGGACCCGAAGGTTGTTTGCTTTTCAGAGCTGCACCATGTGTCACGCCTGACCCTGCTGGCACCCACAGATACCAGATGACACACTCTTGGCAGGGGACACAGCTGGCTAATTATGCATGCAGTTTACCTACAGACTGGCTTGAAAAGCAGCCCAATTAAATGATCCAAGGGGTCAGAGGAAAAATGAAGGCATGGCTAGAGGAGTGAGACCTTTTCTACCTCCTGAGGCAAAACCTACTATTTTCGCAGTGATCAGGGAAAAAACAAAGCAGAGCAGATGTGTTCCCATTAAAAAGAAGCCTTTTTTGCTCCTTATTAGTTTTGATCGTTATCACACTTGACGTTAATTTTTGATATTCTAAAAGAGGGATTCTCATGCTATTTGAATATTATTTTAATACTAATCTTTTTCTTGTTCAATAACTGTCTGCTTCTGTGGAGTTATTTTTATAGAACTGTTAGTTTAGATGAGCAAAGATAACAGAACCTGTCTGCTCTTCTCTGTCTTGGTTCTTGAGAGTTTTTCTAGTTGGGCTGGTATAATGTCATTTGTGGGACAAAATGTGCTTCCCAAATTAATCTGTCTCCGAGTTAAAAAAGCATTTCAAAATCAAAGTTATCTGCCTAACAAAGGGAAAAAGCACTTGTCACAACTTCTCACAAATCTGAACGGCCTTCTTGAGTTTTTAGATGATCCAACAAGGGACTTTGCATGGGCTGCTGCCAGGAACACAGTGCTGAGAGCAGTGCCAGTGCCCCACAGTTTTCAAAAGCCCAGGCACAGTTTGTGGTCCCAGCTCTGCAGGCCAGGGGTCACCAGGCAGAGCAGGAGCAGCACATGGGTGTTTCCAACCTTAAAGCATTTGCCATCTCCATTTTGCTCCATAGCAGTGATGAGTTTTCTCTGGAGGCATGCCCAGCCCTTTTGGGGAATATACCTCTTGCAAAATAGGACATGAACTCGAGTTTCCTTGATTAAATCTTGTGGTATGCACACTTTGAGAGTTGCCCAGCAAATGCCTTCTGCATTTGACAGCGTGGATCCAAAGATAGCTCACGCTGCTGCTGTCTGGGCAAAAACTGTTTTTCCTTCTGCTGCCTGTAAAATAGCTGGAAAAATCTTCTTGGGGGAGAAAGATTTCTGGAAACTCTAAAGAGAGCTGAATTCCCCAAGTCATTACACTTGGTTAGTGTCTTTCACAACACTGCTAAGCCCTGGGTAATGGTATGCATAACCCCGAAAAGCAGAAACAGAAAGACAGGAAATTATGGCTGAACTTGTGTTTTTCTTAGGGCGTTTGTGCTCACTGTTGGAACAACCAGTGCCAGCTATTGTGAAACACAGTGAGAAGCCCCTTTTCACCTAAGTTTCTGTTTAAAATTCAGCCAGATTATAGTGAGATATGAAAATCTCCAGAAGAGGTATTCTGTAAAGGCAGGAAGCTGCTTCAAGAAGTGTCACTGCCTCTCTGGGAGCCTTGGGTGCACCCAGGTCGTGGTCCCTGCAAGTCAGGTTGTGCTGCTAATCCCACAGCTCCAGCGCCTCAGGGAGGTTCCCTTGCCAGTGTAAGGAAAGGCCAGCTGATGCTTGAAACAATTGTGATGTGCTCTTTGAGCATTTGGGAGTTTAGATTGTCCTCATGGCTGTGATGAGGTTTGATGCATTCCCTGTATTTCACATGAAGTCACATCTCATTATCCAGAGCCATACCATTAGAGCTGGTGCTTTAAACAGAGCTCCAAACACTGCAGTGTTGGGGGAAAAGCTCTCTGGGTGCTCCTCTGGTTATCTCTGTCTTGTGGGCCCCTCTTAAAAAATTGTGCGAGGTAATTCTCAAAAATGCCAGTCTAATTGACAAGCTTTGATACCATGAGGGTGGAACTGTCCTGTTCCAGGGCACCCAGAAGGTCTGATAAGGCCCTTGCTCATGTCTGATACACAGAGAGCAGGGTTTAGAACAGCCTGAGTCAGGCTGTGGCACTTGCCAACAGCTTTCCTGAGGGATTTAAAGCACAGTAGAGCAATATTTGTTGAAAGCCACATTAAGGACTTCATGAGCTCTGCTCTTACCCAGCCTGGTTTCTCCCCACAGCCTCTCCCCACCCGAACCTTTGCAGTCTGTGTGCCTGGCCAGCCAAAGCCCTGCTTTCTGCAGGTTGTTCAGGGCAGAAAACAGCAATTGCTTTGGAGGAGGGAAGCAGCAGCAGCAGCAGCAGCCCCTAAACCTTCAAAAGGGGTGAAAAATTCCAGTGCAGTTGTTGGGCAATCACAGGGAAGGAGTAGAAGGACAGCAAAACTTCTGAGCACATGTTGACAAACATGAGCTTGCAGCCTTTAAACCCTCACAAATTAAAAGTGACTTGTTCCAAATTTTGACAGAGAAATTATGGAGTCTCATTGCATTGTCTCCGATGGTTTTTCAAGGTCTTGCTGTATCAGCTCAATATTTTTATTAGAAAACAGATGAATGTTGTGTGGCCTGAGGAGCTGTGCAGAGGAGCACCTGAGAGGAGTTCTGCACAGGCCATAAGGAACAGATCAGGCCTGGCTCATTGTGTTGTTCATTTTCACCTTGCACCAGTGCCTTCATCTCAGCTTTGTGCTACACCCAGACAATGAGCCCAATTCACCACTGCATTCCTTTATTTTTACCTCAGGATAATTCCTTTTAAATCAGAGGACAGACTGGACTTACCCAGTGGTTTTTGTGCCAAAGAAATCAATGCTACAAGCCTTTGAGCTTCCTGACCTGCTGTTTTGCTTTAACCTTCACTTTGGGGTTTTTTATCCTGGTTGGGAATCTTGATGGGTTCATAGTTGTTGGAGGCTCCTCTGTTGTCTCAAGAGAGGCAGTTAGGTGCTAGAATTAAATACTGAATGACAGATTTTTCATAGCATGGGAAGAGCAAAACAAAACAGCTGTCTGCAGAAACCTGAAGGAGCAGGAACTAGACTGCTCTTTAAAAATAAACTTGGCATTGGAGATGGTGACTGAGATAAAGTCATAGCCAAAAATGGTGAATATTTAGGATGCTCAAAAATATTCCTATGTTAGTGGTTTGCAAATGTGGGAACAATATATTCAAGCTTTATTTTCTTTAGCATGTTCTTTGGCTTGAAGTGAAGTTCAACATTCAAAATGACCATGTAATAATGGAACCATTTCAGACAATCTCCTGTTTTTCTCTATTCAGTCAGACCCGCTGTCTCTAGTGCCAAAAATAAGTTTTTACTGATTTTTACTTTTATTAGCCTGAAAGAACAAAAACCAGTGGAGAATCAGCAAACTGAGATTGAATGATCCAAATCCAAGTTCACTGAATTTTCCTGTTTAAACTCACTAAGGAAGTGGGCTACCATAAATATTGCTGAGATTCTAATTTAACCAACAAAGTAATGCACGATAAAGGGAAAGGGCTGCAGGAACTCACACACACAGACCAGACTATAGTCTTGAAAATGCAAACCTTATTATAGTATTTACTTGTATATTACATATGCATTTATAGCAAAGTGAGGAGTAAATACTCCATGTTGGTATTTTCAGAGCCAAGCAGAACCAAACCAGTTCTGCCTCCACTGCCACACTGATGAGTTCTCACGTGTATACCCCACAAGAAGTGAAAATTAACTAAAAAATTCATCTTCTCATCAAAGTCTTTCAGCCCTGGCCCAGGCTGTGCTGCTCCATTGTGAAGGAACACGGTTGTTTGTCCCCAGGTCTGACGTGGGGTGGCAGGAGAAGGGACAATCAGGAACATACACCAGGGAGATGCTTTGTCTGCCATGGCCAAGAGGGAGCCACAGGAAGGCTGTTGGCCAGTGCTGCCATGAACACAGCAGTGAATGATCACTTTGGTCACCATCTTCCCTGCCTGCTGAGCTGCTCATGTCAGAGGGGCTGTGCAGGGGTCAGGGACCATCTTCATGTGTAAGAATAAAATCTCCAATTGTGACTCCATTTTGCATGCTCATAACAAAAGTCCAGGCTATTTCAGCATCCTATAGGGTCTGTTAGGGGGCACACATCCCAAAATCCGGTTTGCCAATCTTCAATCTTGCCACTTCTTGGCACTGGGGATGTTATCTCCATATTGAGGAGCTGAGAAGACTCCAGTTACAGCTCTGTATTTCATTTCCCAGGACCCTGCAGAAATGTTTCCCAGTTTATATGTATGAGAGAGTGTCTACTCTGGCTATCACTCAGCTGCAGACTATGAGGCCCAAATCCAGAGGTTAAGCTTAGCTTAAACTGTCCTAATCATCCAATTTGTGTGTCTAAAGCATCTGTTCCTGTCTTTGCTCAGTTTTCATGGCAGCACAATAGTGAGTCACAGGTACACAAATCTTTCTGCTGGGAGGTACTTGGAGGCTTTGACAGAATATGAAACCAGATTAGTTTCACGTAATATCAAGTTTTTTTACAGGCATTTTCTGTGAGTGCATTTTTCAGGGAAGCTGCAAAAAGCTGGGAAGCTGCTCCACAGGAACTTTGAAGCAGAGCTGAGATCCAAGATACTTCTAAATGCCAGAGCTGGAAAGTGAAATGGATGCCTGTTTGTATCTATTTCACATGTATCTCTACTTTCTCGGCTGTAGTGTAACTGAGAGAAAAGTGTTAGGGCTGTTATACATGGCCTAGTCAAACCTGCATGCACTTCCACTGGAGTCATTAAGATATGCACAACATTTTTTATATTACTTTATTTAAAATATGCTGAAATTCTTCATTCAAGCACTCAGAACCAAAAATATTTAGGAATTTATGTTGCAACTTTAACACAGACTTTTTTTCTCTATAGTTTATCAGTTAAATTATAACTGCATCATCCTGTCTTTCTTCATCCACTGGACACTCAGTGGCTATTCAGGACTTTTTAACCCCTTTTAATACATGATCCCAGATGTTTTGTACTGCACATTATTCCAATGCTTCTGGAATATGAAAGTGAATATAGTTGTGTACATTCCCATGGTATCACCATTCTATCTGAATGCTTCTCAAAATCAATTACTTCACCTTTGCATCAATGCTACAATAGCCAATCCTATTATTACCCCCCTTTTACAGCTAAGCAGAGGAGACAGACACTCAGCTTCCACAAGCCTCTTATGAGTGTCTGCAGACCAACAATTCTGAACTGCCTAAGTTAGACACAGGCAGAGCTGTAGTCACAACCGGGGACTGCAAAACATCCAGGCACCACAGGCATTCCCACACCAGCAAATGTCAAGCCCTTGCTGAAAAGATGGGATCAGGCAAAAACTCAGTGAAATGCATGTGAGGTTGTTATTTTTACAGTGTTTCTGAACTTCAGAGACATCATCCAGGTGGGTCAGGATGTCAGGATCTGCATAGCAGCACTTGGAGCTTCCTAATGTGATGAAAACCTTACACACACCCTCAGCTCCTCCTCCTGTTTGATTCCTTCTGGCTTGTGACTAGAAGAGCCTTAATTAGCTCTTGAACATGTCCTTGAATGGCAGGTGGAATTTATCCCCAGAGTTTCTTTGTGTATTTCTTTTTCCCTAAGGACAAAAGGAAACAGTTGTGTCTCAGAGGATCCCTCAGCTGGTACTACTTGTGGATGATGCCCCATCTGTTTCTGCTGCTGCTGAAAACGTGCAGGTCAGTGCTGACAAACACTGCACAAGCACTCTGCAGTCTGAGGGAAAAGCTGGCCTGACTGTCTGGGTGAAATCTCTTTGCACTGCTCTGACAGGGGTGTATCACCACCTGGGTGGCAGCCAGTTACACACCACATCTGTGAAATCTGGGGGCTGCCTGGGCTGAAGCTCTGTTGTCATTATATCATGACCAAACTATTTGTGCATGGGAACTGATGGTGATACTTCCAGAAAAAAAAGAAAAACCCTTTTCTGAAGCTGCATGCAATAGCTGGGTCGTAAATGTCTGGAGAGTAGTTAAAAAAATTCTGTATATATGTGCATGAGTCTCTTAAACTCAAAGAGATTTATGACTTTTCAAATCATGTTAACACTATAGCATGCAAGCTGCACATGAATTAGCTGCAATAAATAATAAAACAAAATGTTAAGAGGCCTATTAGATCATCTTCTCATGCCAGTCTCTTAAATGTTTCATGTAGCACTGTCTATGTGGTGGCTTGCTACCATCCATGAGAGCATTAGTTCACTAATCAAGCATTAGCATTAATCAGAGATATTCAATCCCTCTCTGAACATGTCTAGAGGACTGGGGAGCCAAGATGCTGGCAGATATATATGCTTTATTTTTAAAAGCATGTATAGTTCTTAAAGGCCTTACACAGCAATGGATAAGAAATCATAAGAAAATAATTTAAAAATAGGTGAAGTTTAATAGGGCTGAGCAAATTGAACTGTCAAACCAAGCTACATCCTCCCTTAGCAATGGAACTTCTCTTTTCTGCGAACTCAGATCTCTGAGTTTTTTAAAGATCATTTTGTAAATCTATTTCCCCCTCTTTTGCCTTTGTGACCTTGCATGGATGATACAGATTTTGAGACAGACTTGAGTCTTGCTGACATGGTGATTCTGGAAGTGAGACAGTATTTTATCAGATTTCCTTGTAAGCCCCAGACTTACCTTCCTAACAGACATTTCTCATGCTTGGCTGATAGAAAAGAGACCATATTATTAATAACTGAACCGCAATGGATCTAAAATAATAATGTCTGCAGTAAATTAAAGGAGATGGGAGGGCACCTGTGTTACCCCTTGCTCACTGCAGGGCAGTGCTCAGAGGTGAGCACAGGCACGGGGGAACATTCACAGCACTGGAACAAAGGCACAGTTGACCCCTGACATCATTTAAAGCGACTTGATGCCAAGGACTTCCTCACTTTTTACGGATATTGAAACAAATAAGTCATGGAAATGATGACTGACCCCAGCCATGTGGGAGCAGAGAGATTAGCTGCTAATATGGAAAGTTACCTGGCCAGAGCTGAGATCAGTCACGGGAGAAGGGAAGATCAGAGGCAGGGCTGCTGAAACCATGAGGTAATGTGGCTGCTGGGGAAGAGGGGCTGGAGCTGGGACTGCCTGGGAGAGAAGAGGTGAAGGATTTTGCTCTGCTGAAGCCAAAAGTGTACGTCATCATGTGGCTGAGTGACAGAGCTGCCTTTCCTAGAACGTGCCTGATGCTATGGGAATAACCAGCACAGGGAAGTCACTGCGAGGTGCACGGGAGGAAAAGCAGTAAATCAGGGAAAAGAACAAAGCTGGAAAGCTTCTGCCCAATCCTGAGCAAAATACAAGCAAGAACAGGGAGCTGGGGAACAGGAAAATCTGCAGGGCTCATTGCAGGAGAGCTGGAGAGAAGAAAGCGGAGCAGTGTGGTGCAGGGACACTGCTGCTGACAGGGGTTAAAGAACAAAACTGAGCCATTAAACTTGGGGACTACAGAAATAAACACCAGTCTTTGTAGCACCTTGATTACATGGGTTAATTAGATGATACCAGCCTTTATTTAAATACATATCCCACTGAAACCCAAGATGAAAACTTCACAATTGTTCTCAAGCACACAGGGAGATGATACAGGCTTACTAAAGATCATTTGGGGCTGAATTTTCACTTTCCCTGAGCATAAGATTAAAACCCTCACTAAACTATTTAATTGATTACAAAGCTGAAGTGTGAAGAACTTGATAAACAACAAAAGGAAGATAAGTTTTAAACCAAATTATGGATGTTTCATTGTAAAGAGAACTACCTAGTCCATATCCAAAATATGTAGACTTTAATTTTAGCAAATGACCCTTAATATTAATTGCCTTGGAAAAGAATAAAAATGCAGTTGCTAGGAGGAACAAAGCTTTAGACATCCTTAGAACTGGAAAAGCCAAAAAAAATTGACAGAAAGAAAAAATAAGAAGTCTGAAATCAGATTTTACCTTTCTCACTTGGGATAGTCATGATGTAATCCTGCTGAACTGACTGAGAATATTCAGCATGAAAGAATATTCAGCATGGGAAGATGTTTCTTGCTGAAAGGGAGCAAAGGAAATATGCACACACTGGTGAAGGGTTGTGGCACGCAGACTTAAATCCAGGAAATGAGGAATTAGCATGGAGCAATTCACATAAAAGTTCAGAAAACATATTGTGTGGGATAATATACTGCGAGGGGTCATTCCTACACTTGTTGGGAATTATTTTAAGACATAAAGAGACCATGTCTACATTTCTGTCTGTCTGTCTACCCATAGTGAGACTTCTGGTGAAATCAGATATCAGGGTTTTTATAGATAGATGAAATGGAAGTTGAATTTCCTTTCCAAAATACGATGAAAATTACTGATTTTTAAAAAATGAGTCTTTGCCCTAGGATTGCTTGAAAAATTCTGTGTGGATCATTGTGAAATGAACTATTTAGGTCAAATAAATTAGATTAATTGAGGAAACTGATAAAGAACAGAAGTAGAACTAAGAATTTTTCCTTTCATTTTTTCCCTTTTTTATTTTTTCCTCCTTTTTTGTAAAATTTTATTTTCTTGTTTCTTTGCTATTCAATTCTGGTATTTCATGGGGGTTTGGATAATTATCATTCTGAATACTTATTTACACAATTAGATTATGATATGTGTATTATATTAACTTAAGTTTTTGGCAATTATGGAACTTTGTCACCCTTAGAGCTGCCTTCTGCTTCAATTCTTGTCACTTTGGTGGCTGAAATTTCTTTCAGTGTCATAAAATTTAAGGTTGTAAAATTGATATTGTAACTTTAACAGCCACATCTGTTTTAAACATTTTTGTTTTAAGAACTCAATGAGAATTTAATGACAAGGCAATAAAAGGAAAAGTTGAAGGAAATTATCACAGATTTGTAAAGCCATAAGACATGTTTCTGCACTTCTGTAAACCATCAAATTACAAAGAAACAGCCCAATTGCTTTTATTACAGCAATTCTGCTCTTAAAGCATTTCACCGTTTGATGTATTAGCAAGAATTAACATTTCATTTACATCAGTATTAATAATGACAATTATACCCAGGTGCAGGGTATTGTAATTAACATACAGACACCCGCAGCATGTTCAGAGAAAAGAATAATTATCTACAGTGCTGCCACAGCGTTTGACAACAATAAATGATAAATTATAACATATTTTGCATGCCACCAACTTAATCTACAGGACAAAGAATGTAATAAAAATATTTTTTTCCTTCAGTGTCTTGCTGCAGAGCCAACCTTTCCAATGGAGGAAGGCAGAGTAATGTGGCTGTTGCTGCACAGACCCATCCATTGAGCAGAACCCAAAGGTGCTGAGGGTGGGAGGGATCCCTGGACATCCAGCCCCAGCTCAAGACAGGGTCAGCCAGAACAGGTATCTCTGGCCACATCCAGCCAGGTTTTGGGTATCAGCAAAACCTCCCCAGGCAACTCTGACCATTCTCACCATAGAAAAAGTTTTTCATCTGTTGAAATGGTATTTTTGTGCCCATTTCCTCTTGTCCCGCCACTGGGATCACTGAGCCATCCTCTCACCCAGCTCCCATTAGATATTTGTACACAGTAATAAGGCTCCCCAAGGGGCTTCTCTTCTCCAGGCTCCACAGTCCTGGCTTAAGCCTCTCTTCAGGTATCAGATGCTCCAGTTCCTTAATCACCTTTCTTGCTCTCTGCTGGACTCTCTCCAGTATGACCATATCTCTGTTGTACTGGGGAGCCCAGAAACATTTAATAACAGCCCATTAGAAATTATGACCTTAATCTGATGTGTAGTACCTCTGACAGCAGATCTTCTGGTCCTTCTCTGCCTCTCCTTCTGGCCCTGCTCAGTCTGATCTCTGTCTCTGCTGATAAATGGAGACCAAATGGAAAGCTGTAGAAATCTGTCCTACAAATCCCTTAACGTTGCATGTAATGTTTATGAAATCGGAGTCACATAAACATTTATGTAAATCAATTAGGAGCGAGCAGCCAGGATTCAGGATTGCTTTCAGTATCACTTTCCTACTGAAAACCCTTCTAGGCAGACCTGGTTAACCCAGTCAATATGTTACAAGCTGTCTCAGTGCCATCTTTTATGTATGTTTGCAAAACTCATTATGGCAGAGGGAAGGAAGGGGTTTGAGAGAAGAAATTCAATGACCAGAAGCATTTCAGCAACCTATCCTGCCAAATATAATTGCTACCATGGCCAGACTCTTGGCATCTGGTTGTGGCTCAGTTGTTATGTCTGTCACTCTTGCAGTATTTAATAAAGCATTTATAAAGAACCCTTTTTTAGATAAGACTTAGCAAAGAAACACAGAAAAATCTCACTGGCAACTGTTTCAGATAAAATGATTTACTAAGCTTTTACAACTGAGCTGCTGCTTCTGTACTTCAGGGCTCACCACCAGTCCAAAAGTTTAAAAGTGTGTTGAAAACAGGTCCACTCAGGGCAGATTTAAAGTTACTTCCTACAGTAGGTCAAAGATAAGAAAAATAGTAGCACTGCAGGTTTAAGATGTAATTTGATTCTTAGAGGGGCAATATAGAGCTCAAAGGAGTCTCTGTTACACTGGTAAGTGATGCAGAAAGTTATCACAGCACAGGGTCAGCATGCTCAGGACTGGGGAGTTTTCCTGCTCCATCATTTAGAGATTACAATTTTCAGTTCATAGCTGTGCCACAAAGCAAAGGCATGAGGAATGCCCATCCCACCAGTCCTTTTTAATTGCATATCCCATCAGTCCTTTTTAAATGCTCCCCAGAACTTACATATAGACAGGATATGACTTTCCATTGGCAAACTGACATACTTTCTGCAATTTGTCTGTTTTGTCTGCAGAATTCCACGGATGAAGTTAAAAGCATCTGCTGCAAATTTGATCCTGGTAGCCCCTTTCTTGGATGCAGAAAGGTGCTAATATCTTGCCAAAATTTGCGGAGTCTAACACTCCAGTCTAACTCTGATTGACTCTCTGAAGTCTTGAGCTGAGAAAAAGCCTTCAAATTTTTTTTTATTCCATTATAGACTTGACTTCTGTATGATAATTTGTGTCATCTGTATGAGTTCACTGATGGCACACAGAACAGGTAATTACTTGTAGTGCAAGAGTGCACCCAGTTTGTTGGCTGTGTGCACAGATTCCCATTTCGCTTGTGCAATATTAAGCACACGTCACACAGGAACTTACTGTACTCATAATTGACTTTCTCTGTTGTTTTTGGAAGATCTAGGTAGATAGACAATAAAAGAACACAACTTACAATAGAAAGTTTTATTCCAATCCAACAACAACCTTAGTCTTTATTTTCTATGAAATCACAGGTCAAAATTTGCACAATAGTGTCAGCTGAATTGCTAGAGAAAAATTTGGGATAATCAACTAAATTTGTGCAGGATACAGGATCTGCTTCATTTCTCAGGAAAAGTGTCCTGAGATCACAGTGGAGACAGTAATTTAGTTGCATGACTGGTATTATATAATGTTGTCATCTATAGTGCATCAGCGTCATATTTAATAAAACTGAAAGCACACTAAATACTTCTGCCTGATTAATAAGTTATTCTTCAGTGTTTGTCATGAATGAAATAAAAGATGTATGGAAAACTTTACTTTTGCCAGTTATTGCTAGGGCTGATTTTTATCCTCTGAAGGCCTGGAAGGATGTCCGCTGCATTATAGGGTTGAAAGAGTGAAAGTATAAATGATTTTCCTTGATTTCAGTGAAATCTGGGGCATTCACAATAGTTATTTTTTATTTGTTGATACGTATGGCTCCAAAGGCCATTCTTTCTTTCACTAACATTCATAATTATCTCCCAACTTTGATAGATTTTATTACAGTTTGAAACTGAGATTGAATTTTTTGAATTTAAAACAAACCCCCACTACCAACAAAAACAAACAAACAACTCCCCCCAAAAAACTCCAAAAAAAAAAAAAAAAAGGAAAAAAGCACCAGAAATTTGCAGGAAGAAAACAAAACTCTGAGTTTTGTTCCATTTTTGACCATGCCAGTAGGTTTCATGCAGTATTAATGAGAGAAGAATTTGGATCCAAAGATGTAATTTGGTTTCTTATTTCTCTTTTCTGTCACTTCCACTGAAGGAACAGACTTACAATACGTCTTTTCTTGCTTAATGCTATTGCTAATTGCCCAGATGGGACTCTGAGAGACCATTAAGTGTCTATTGATTGCAGCTTGCCTATGACAGATGAAGTTGACTCTGGTGGGTTTTTTCTTTTTTTTTTTTTTCCTCCCCCTGTCTGGTGCTGTAAACTGAGGTCTTTATGCTGCTGCTGACCGTGACTTTCCTGTATTGACTTTCCTGGCTTTTTCCAACTTTCCATGTAACTTTTTGCTGTTCAGAGACGTGGTAAGTGCTGTCCTGGGTGGTGGGTGCACCTGTCCCTGTGACTATTTAACTCTGGAGCATATGTGCTGTCTGCTTTCTGGCTTTTGCTGTCACTGTGTTTCAACAGTTGAGAAATTGGATGTGCTGGAAATTCGGTTTTGGGGGAGGGAGGTTTGCCTGGGGCTCTGCACCTGTGCATATCCACACCATCATACAGGGCTCAGGTCTGCTCTGTGGTCACTAAAATGACATTTAATGTTTTTCTCAGTAGTCATGACTGTGGGTGAAGGTGTGCCAGTCAGTTTAGTTGTTAGCTAATATGGATTTGAAATTGCTTATGTTCATGTTCTGCCTGAAAAGTGTGACATGCTATCACTATCAGAGTGACAAGTCTGCTCAGCCTCCCTCTGGACAGAAACTTAAATCTTTGGTAGGGTTTAGTACATTGTCCAACAGCTAAAGAAATTGCTGAGTTAAAAATAAAACCTGCCCACAAATAAAGAGAAAGAAGGAGCTGTGGAAATGTCCAGTTTCCAGAGCAGAGGTGGTGGTAGGACTGAGTGGAAAAGAAAAACAAGAAACACTTGTTTCTTGTAGGAGGAAGAGGTACACAGGAAAAAATGAAAAAATAAAATTATCCCCTGGAAATTAAATAAAATGGTAACAAAACTGTCAGAAATACAAAAGGAAGTCTAGAGTTATGAAATGAGTAAAATCAAGCGTGGTAATGGACATGGGGAAAGGTGGTGCGCCCCAGTAGCCCTGTGCCTCCTTTGGGCAGGCTCTGCCAGCTTTCTGCAGTGGTCACTGCCTGGGAAGGGGGCAGGGGCAGGGGCAGGGAAGGTTTGGAGCCCAGCAGGGCAGGTGGAACAAGGCTCCATGGTCTGCAAGGGGATAATTGTGGCATCTGCAGGAAATGCTGCTCCGTGATGCCAGGCCAAGGAAATGGCCATGACTGGAGGTTGTGCTGATCATCCATGCTCTGACAACTGCCAGATAAGCTCACTGGCATCAGGTTTTGTTGCTCCCCACTGTTCACAACTGTGACTTTTTGTTTGGTGATCCTGAACGTGCCTCATGTAAACCTCATCCTTTCCTTGCTATTTCCTCAAGAGAGAAAACTGCTTTCCCTGTAGCCGCTTGTTTTCAATGCAGTTGAAAAATTGTTCTAACACATCGAGCCACGAGATCAGATTTCACCCCAGTCTGGGGGCCTACTTGGGCTCTTGTGAGATGCTTCATTGATCCAAAGCACTCACAGTGACCTACTGGACTCTGTGTAATATCAGTGTCAAGGAAATGTTCCATCTGTGCCTCATCCCCACCAAGGTCAACACTGGCAGCTCAGCCCACAAAGCTGCTGCTTGTGGGTCAAGTTCCATGATGCCATCTCTGAATTTTCATGTGAAGTGGGCACAAACAGACACATCTGGGTCTGTGCAGAGAGCATGAAGCACATGTTGGTCTCTAGCAGCCAAAGGACAGGGGGAACTGGGGGCTGACCTGCATTTCTACAGCTGAGTGATTAAAATTTTGCTCTTAACCCTTTAGTGTGGTGTTTGTGAGGGTCCCCAGGATGAGGTGAGAGATGAGAATTTGATTCCATGTTCTCAGAAGGCTGATTTATTATTCTATTCTATTCTATTCTATTCTATTCTATTCTATTCTATTCTATTCTATTCTATTCTATTCTATTCTATTCTATTCTATTCTATTCATAGTACACAAAAACTATGCTAAAGAAAGAGAAAGGATACATCAGAAGGCTTCACAAGAATGATAAAGAAAAACCTGTGACTCCTCAGAGCCTTGACCCAGCTGGACCATGATTGGTCATTAATTAAAAACAATTCACATGGAACCAATTAAGGATTCACTTGTTGGTAAACAATGTCTAAGCTACATTCCAAAGCAGCAAACACAGGAGTAGCAATCAGATAATTATTTGGTTTATTCCTCTCTGAGGCTTCTCAGCTTCCCAGGAGAAAATCCTGGGCAAAGAGGATTTTTCAGAAAACATCATGGTGACACTATAGAGCACAATGGACTTAGGGCTGAGTTTGGCCTCAGCAGCTTGGTAAAGAATCTACCTTCAAGTGTTGGGTTGGAAATATGCAAAAAACATGACTAATGTTGTTGGAACCCAGGAAATTCCTCTGGCTGCCCTGGAGGACTCCAGCCCCGGCCCGAGGGGCTCAGAGACCTTGGCACAGAGCCCAAGCCCCCTGTGTCTTTGATTTAGCCCTTGGAAAAAACAATTACCAACCTTATATGAAGAATTACAAGCCACGGAAGTTTAAGTAGAATGCTAGTGAATTTATCACGGGGTGAAAAGTAGTTTTTTGGGGTTTTTAGAATGGGAGTTCAGGGGACAAGATGGAGGGATCTGGGCATGTCCAGCCTTTCTCCTTCTTCTTCTTGGCCTCCATCTTCTGCTGTGATGGTGGCACTTTAAGATTGGTTTAGAGTAGAAACTCACTGTCTAACATAGGTGATGGGTATTGGGAAGTAAGTGTAAATATTGTACACGTCATTTTTAGTATAAAAAGATAACACTGCCCTGGGGGCAAGCAGAGTGCCTCGAACTGTCTTGCTGAGTGGACCTTGGCTGGACAGGAGAAAAAAATTTATAGATAAGATACAATAAACAACCTTGAGACCGGGAACTGAAGAGCGCTGGCTCCTTCTTGGAGCACCAGGCTGGGGAAAGAGACTTTGTAATGTTTCTCAAGGTCGCTCTGAGCAGCTAGAGAACCCAAGAAATGTTCAGCACAAATCTACCATGGATGGGTGGGGCCCACTTCATGTCTGAGCCATGGATGTGCTGACTCCTGAGAGATGACCCATTTCCCAGCGCCAGACACAAACAATTTGCTCAGGGACCCCATGCACAGCGTGGGCTCTGCTTCCTGTGGTGAGCAAGGCCCTCTCCTACCCATGGCTGCCGAGATACCCAGTGTTAGATGCCCACAGAGCTCCTCCTCTGCAGCCCCAGAGGGAAGAGGAACAAGCACCATCTGCCCAGCACAGGTGTGGGTCCCCACAAGGCCAGCAGAACCTGGCACGGCTGTCACAGGGCCCGATTGTTGAGCCCAGCTGTGTGGGGACAGCCATCTGCACCACGGGACGGGCAGGCCTCGGCCCCCGTGTCAGCCATTCACGAGCTGACACAGAGTAATTTATGGGAAATTGCTTTTAGCAGGTGCTAACCTGTCTCAACCACGGATAATGGGAGAGTTGCTATTGGGAATCAAACCAGAGAGCCATAAAACCTGAGTATCATTACAGATTTTACTGGAGAGCACAGCTGTTGCAATGTCATCATCTCCCTCTGTCGAAGACACACCGATTCCTGCTGGGTTCTGACCAGCCAAAAGGCAGGAATTAGAGCCATGCAATCAGGGAGCAGCAATTGCCATGTCAATATCATTCAATTATGTGCATGTGTGCACATGTTTGTCCATTTGTCTGGCTGCACGTTGCTGCATCCTCTTGACACCTACTGCAAATCTCTGTTCCTCCCTTATCCCTCACTTCCATTTCTCTGCAAGAGAGAAAACCAGAAGGTAGTATTTTTCCCCTTTCAGTCTCACTACATATGTCACTAATAGGACTTTTCAAAACTTTTGTCAGTCACCTTCTGTAACAGCCTGAGGAATACTATAGGGACATCTCTAGTAGCTGGATACAGGATATTGTATTTCTTAGTTTGTCCAGTTGAATAATTGCTTGGAGTAGCTTTGTGGACTTGCATGACTCTTACTTGGAAGGAAGTGAAAAGCCAGTTGGGGAATCAAAATATTTCTAGGGTGACTTACAGAAGAGTCAGGTTAAAATCAGCAGGTCAGGGTTTGATTTGAGATCATAAATTAGGTGCCTGGAGAAAATTTGTTGGGAGGAACAATGTCCAGCATACTGAAATAATTTGAAAAAATGCTGTTTATTGATGCACCATTTTTCATTAATAAAGTGTTGCTCCTGCTTTTTGCATTTAATGCAATTAAGCTGCAAGATACTGTTGAAGAAAAGGGTGAGAATCAAAGCAATTCAACTCTCTCCTTGTTGTCTCTTATTCTGGAGCACACATTCCCAGAGGTGTCCTTGGTAGCGGTGTAGGACTGGATCAGCAAGCTCAGTTCTCACCCTGGAAATCATCCCTCTGCATCAGGTAGCAGTAGCAGGGAGCAGAGCAGGAGAGGAGCACTTTTGGGCAGCAGCCTGCACGGTGAGCAGGGAGCTCTGCCTGTCAGTCTGGCATCTTTCACTAACACCAAATTTGCTTTAAGCATTAAAAAAAAAAAAAAAAAAAAAAAAAAGCCAGGATGTGGTTGAGAGTGAACATATGTTGGAAGTTCAGCTTAGGTAATACAATAAGCTCTTCAAGAACAGGTTCTCTTTCTTCTCAGTGTAAATAAATACCCATGATAGCCCCAGACAGATTCATTTTCTTGGGATTCTCTCCGTTCTTTATCGGAGGTGGTGTCCCGTGTGTTATTGATGTGGGCTCATTTGAGAGCCTGTGCCCTTGTCCATATGCACAAGGCATTTAATAAGATGAGAAGCAATGTGTAAAATAACAAGAGTGTTGATGTAAAGTTCTCAAATGGCCAGCACTGGGATTAATAGTTAATGGCCTATTGACACAGAATATTTACTGATGAGCAACACAGGGTTCCAGTGACACCAATACAGGGTTTGTTTGGAGGGTACATCCCTTTTTTTAAAAGATTTAATTAGTAAAATGCCTTTTATTGGTGCTTGTTACAGATTCTCTTGCAATGTTCATGGGGAAGTGTTCACTAGGAAAGAAGCAATTTGAGGTAAAGAAAGATTCTCTAAGATCACAGTTGCTTTTTGAATGGCCTGATGAGATTGTTACAGCAAACATCTCTTCTAGAAATGCTTGATAAGATAATTAAGAGGAAAATCAAATTTTGTGCTTCAGGGTATAAATTGATCAAAAAAAATCTTTCCCATGAACAGCTGTCTAGTTAAGTATTCAAAATGCAAATGCATGAACATGTGAGTGATTGTGATTTTCCCATCCTTGGGAGCACTGTAGGAGCAGCACTTACACCCCAGCTCATGTCACCAGGGACAGGAGCAGCAGCCCTGATCTACAATGGGCAGTGGTGAAGCAGAGCCAGGCTGTGCTGGCTGTGCAGAGGAGAAGGGATCCCCTGTGCTCCTGGCTCCTCCTGGTCACTGGGGGCATGGAGTGACCCAGTGCATGTGCTCTGGGTCTGCTTCTCTCTTGGCATAGCTGGGGAGTTGGACAGAGTCAGAATCTGACCCCAGTGAAAGTCAGCCAGCACTGTGGCTCCTCTGCTCTTCTCTTCATGCTGGCTGCTGTGAAAAGCATCATTATGAACCCAAAACCTCAGACCTGCTTCAGTTGGACAATCCCAACCCAGAGTTTCAGGGGGATGTAAAACATCAGGATAAATCAGTGGTGCCTCCACGTGCTCAGATCCAGGGAGGGCTAAGCAAGGCTTTGCTCAGGAAAAGAAACCAAAGAACTCTCTGCCTCTGCAGGACAGTGTAAGTTGAACACCAGATCTGCTCTTCTACTGCCAGTGCCACTGAGCTGTGTCCCCAGCACTGGTGTGTGGAGCCGGGGGCTTCTCCTGCCCCAGCTCTCCAACACACCAGGGTTACCCAGGACACTGCATGAGCTAACACAACTGAGCTCGACTCTCCACTCCCAAAATGGAGATTAAACCGATTATGTTTTCCTGCTAAATGAAAAAATCTGACACAGAAACAAGCTGGAGCAAAGGGGAATGTTTTATAATAAGTCTTCCAAGGTAACAGTACTTTAGGAAAACTTCCCCTGGACTAGTTTTTATGGCAGTGTATTTTATACAATTCTTCACAGAAAATGGACCCAGGTTTAACAGTTAGCTGGGTTAGTGCCTCCAGAATTAAATGTGTGTCACTAGGGGAGCTTGATCCACATAAAAGATTAGTGCAGAAGGCTGATAGAGAATGGGATGGGAAACCTCATTAAAAAGCCAGCTCCTCTCCCCAAATGCCCCATGGGTGACAGTCAGTACTGCAGCAATGTGTGCTTGGTAATCCCTTCCCAATCTCTTCAGTAGATATCAACTCCCTGTCTTTCATGTGTATCTCCTCACTGATTCCTATGGGTTATCTGTGCATTTTTTTATAGTACACCAAAAACAAAAAAAAGAGATTGCAGAATAAGACAAATGGATTCCCTGCAATTAGAAGGGTGTGCTGACATGCTGACCTAGGTAGGAGTGCCAGTATTGAAATGTTCCTATTGCAAATCTGACCTTACAGATGTAGATGCACAAGGGCTAACAGATTCATACATCTCCAAACTTATTTACACGTGCACCTAGATCACAATCTCTGTAAATCTGATAAATGCTCATTGTTGCTCCCAGGCAGACAGGCAGGTGCCCACCTCTGTCCCACGTGTGCACTGAGGTGTACCCAGATGCCAGCTGTCATTTTAGCCCAGCAGCACATGCACACACATCTGTTGGTGGGCACTGGGCAAAACTGGTATCACTGAACTGACCTCTATGCCCAGCAAGTGAATTGAAACCCAGAAGCAGCAAGGCTGGGGCTTTTAATGAAGTGAATGAGAAATGAAAAAAGAGAGATTGAAAGTGCCTGGTGCTGTGATACATAATTGATGAGGCTCCAAGCAGGGCTTCAGTGGCTAATAAATTATTAAACACTGACTCATTAGGGAAAGATTTCATTATAGGATAATTTAATTAAACAACAGGCAAAAAGAGGAAAGAGCTTTAAGGGACTGCATCCTTCTGGTTTTTCCTCTGTGACAGTGATGATTTAAAGAGAGAGGAGCCAAGAAATCATCCTGAAGATAGGAAAGTTGTTTACTGTGCAGGAGAGGACTGATCCTTGGCTTCTTCAATGCCCACATGTTCATTTCCCTGCTGTATGGTAGATGTGGGCTGATGTTATTCTGCTTTAAATAAATTTTGCAGGCCCTTTCCCGGGTGTAAAAGCCACATGGCAGGGCAGGTGAGAAGTGGCCCCAGTGCTGCTGTCCCGTGGTGGCAGACAGGAGGTGATCAGCTGTGGTTCCTGCAGAGCACAGGGCTGGGGTCACGCTGGTCCAGCACTCCCACTGCTCCAGGGGACAGGACAGCATGGGGGGCTGTTCAACCTCAATTTTCAATCTTTACAAGGCCAGAGGCCCTGAGTGGAGCCAGATCTCCAGAGGGCTGAGGGCCAGGAGCCTCTGCCTTTGAGTGAGTGACCTCTGCATTTGCCCAGGGCACCAAGGCTTTTTTCATCAGATGAAATCAAGCTCTTTACTCTCACCATCCAAGTACATGTAGAAGGGAGAGCACAAGAGCAGGACCTCTCCTGATGCTGGTACAACTCACAGGTGCATGGTGTCACCAGCCTAGAGATCAGGAGAGGAGGGAAGAGCTGGGCCAGCACTCCTCAGCAGCCCAGGGGAGTTTGGATACAAGGGAATCTCTATCTGATCTCAGCTGTAGAGAATGGAGATGCATTTCACTCCCTGAAGGGAGCCTGAAGGGACACCAAGTTCCCTGGTTTGGCAGCAGTCAGAGGGATCTTCAGGGCAGGGCTGGGGTGTGCAGCCACGGCTCCTTTGGGTTCTCACTGGGCTGGGGGAGAGCTCCCCAAATCACCCCACAGGCACTGCAGGGAGCAGGGCAGGGAGAAGAGACTGAGCACTCAACACCATCCCATGACTGAAGAGGAGATAAGTTTTCATTTCACATTTTCATCAACAGGACAGAAATTTGTACAGAGAGTGATGTTTTTCCTTGCTTCTCCAGGGTGATTTCCCCCAGATGAGTTTATTCTCCATCAGGGTAAGGACAGCTGGGAGAGGAGCCAGGGTGGTCAGGTCAGAGAGAGCCACAGGACAGCAGCGGCAGTGAGCTGAGAACCCAGAGGGATTTTCCTCTGCATGTCTCCTGGGGAACCTCACTGAATTCCCCCCTCCTTTTGTGCTTCAACAACATGCAAAGCAAACAGATGGACAGACTTTTGGGGTCATTTGGCTGTTTTGCTCAGGGCTGTGAGAGGGATGGGTGCCCAGCTGCTGTTTCTGCACAAGGAGGTTTTCAAGATGGAACAGACAAGGTCAGGTGCATCCAAACTGATAAATGAAACAAGAAGAACTCGCAGGATGACAAGCATGGCAGAAGCAGAAAATCTTCATTTCCAAGCAGTTACATTCAGTATCTGTTTTACTTCAGAAAGATGCATGCAGCTGTCTAACATTTGCTTAATTTTGGGCCCCATTTCAATTCCTTCAGGCTTTCCTACACCCAGAGTTTATCTGCTAAGTAGGTGAAATTAAGAATAAATTTTTCCCAAAACTATGAGGCTACTGCAAAATCATTAACATCTCCTTTTATTTTTGCACTATGCAAAGGTAAAGGACACATGAAAACCACCTTTGTTGAAACAATCTATTAATCTCCTCTCAGAGAAAGCAACGAGAGGGAGGGAACAAGGACTACAGATGTGATGAAGGCACATGGGGGTGTTTTAATGAAAGCACAGCCAGTAGTTTGGAGAAAATGGTGATTCCTCTCTGCCTCACAGCATTGTGACCCCTCTTGGAGGGAAAGGCTGGTTCTGAGCTCCCCCAGAAATAAATGGAAGGGAGAGCAGGAAGATGCTCAGGAGGCTGAAGGAAGCAGCTGGGTAGAAGCCACCAAAAGCTAACGGGGATCTTAATTGCTTCTAATTGCCAGGCTCTTCATAGGGACTGTACCAGGTAATTGAATCCCTCCAAGGATATTTCTGGTTATCAAACCGTAATAAAATGCTCAGCCAGACATCATTCTCAAGTGTACAGTAAGTAGGAAAAAAATCTCAGTCTTTTTTCATGAGAAGAGGGTACTTCATAAATATAAAATTGTGTTTAACTGCAGTCATTTGCCAGCAGACTACCCACAGCTCCTCCCTATAGGTGCTGATCTTTTGTGGACCTTGTTTACTAGTTGCAACAGAAAAATAGGAAATGGCTGGGATTTTATGCTGGAATGCAACCCCATGGCAAGTGTGGTCAGAAATTTGGGAAGTCCCCCATAAATGCCAACTTTTTAATTACTATTCAGAAAATAGAGAGACAAGAAGGAAAAAGCCTCTCAGACAAAGGAGGAATATGACATTTGCCTCTTGATAATCACCTATAAATGCCTGAGAGAGAGGAAACCAGTCCAAAAAGTATTTATTTGCACTGTGAGAAGAGATTATTCTGTCTGAGACTGACTGACAGCTTTGGTTTAGAGTCTCACTGGCATAAAGATGTGAATATGCATGAAAGACAATGACTTAGAAAAGGTCTTGTTTCTGCAGAGAAGGACAAAATTGGGCTAGTTAATAAGAAATAAATAATTGCAAAATATGATAGAAAATATGAGTTCCTGGCTGCCTGTCTTTTCAGCTTAGCTCAGAAGCTGCTCCTCTGCTAAGATGGGGAGGCTCCAGAAGACTTGTGGGAGCCAGAAAGTTGGTCAGATTTAATTGCTGGCTGGGCAATATTCTGCAGTTTTACCTTTCCTGTCTCACTGTTCAAAATTAAGGGACCTGCTCTTGTCAGTCCCTTTATGTGGCGGCCTGGGAAATGGAGCTGGGATGCTTAAATACAACAGAACATCAAGTGAAAAACAATTAATCAAAAAAAGGGTGGAACAGCTAAAGAAGATCCCAAAATTAACAGCAATTAACATATTCTAAGTTATACTCTTGAACTGCCCTGCAGGAGCCAGGGGCAAGCTCATTCCTTCCATTGCTTGTGGGAATAATTAATTTGTGAACTTGCATGTTGGTACTGGGTGATCAATACAGGACCTCAGTTTCTGAAGAACTCAGCCTTTAATGTTATATTTCCTTCTTAAGTTCTCCCTAAATGAATTCTAAATTTCTTTTCTGCAGATATTATTTTCCAGATCTCAGAGTGTGAAGTCGAGAAGCCTCTTCCCCTTCCCTTATAAAAACTCTCACTCTGAGCATTTCTTGCTGCTGTGGACAGAATGTCTGTGATAATTGTGCAGAGAGATGCTGTGGTCACATCGTCCTTCCTCTGGCTGACTGTGAGTATCAACTGTTTCATTTCAGAAATCCTGGCACATGCTCACATTCCCATTAATGTCAGAAGGATTACTGTTCTAATTAACCTCATTCTCAAGGACAATTTTGGAAAGCAGTCAATGAAGCTAAAGAAAACAGTCTTAATAATGCAAATTAATACTTTTGCATTACTGCCCAAATGCAGTGCTTGTTCTGTCATAAGAATTCAATAGAAGCTGTGGAAAAGTGAAATCTCTCAGTTTTATGCTGTGTTTTGAATTGTGAGTTTTGAATTGCCAACAATTTCGAAGTTTGGCTTGGCTTGCGCAGATGCTCAGAAGATGATGCTCTCTTTGGTCTGCAGAGGGAGCAGATAATTTTCTAAGGAACAGTGTTTCTTTGGAGAGGTTCAAGAAAAGCTGAAATCATGAGTGGATTGCCTGTCTGTTGGTGGATCAGGTTTTTCCTCCGGAATGAGGAAGAAGAAAAAGGTATGAAATTATAGGGGGAAAGAAATGAGTAGGAACCCCTCCCTTGTGTTACTCAGGTTTTGGTGGCTGTGCATGCACAAGGTCAAGATTTTCCCCTCATTTACACCAGAATAAGCCTGGAGTAATGCTATAATTGTTCACAGGCCCCTTCTTGCCTCCAAACCATCCTGTCCTTGCTTTTTGAACCTTCTCCTCAGCTGAGGCCATCCTTGCATGGCTTTGCACTGCTGCTCATCGGGCCTTTGGCTGCCCTGGCACTCCCTCCTGGGGCTCAGCATTCCAGCATTGTTGGCATCACAGCTTGCAGACCACATTTTTCCTGGCTGTGCTGCTGGTAGGGGATTACAGCAGCAAAGCTGGACTTGGCAAAGCCTCCAGAGCCAGGCTGGCAGGAGCACTGTGGTCCTGGCAAGGGAGGTGTCACAGCTTCCAGGTCACTGTCCCCTCCTACCTGTCACTGAACTGGGACTTGCATAAGGAAGGTTGTTTAGTAACCCCATTCCCTGATTAAACTTGTTTTAAGTAAAAATGTCCTTCTCTACTTTCATATATTGGAGTGTTTCTCAATTCTTAATGGGAATTTAATATTAAAGGGATTTTTGGTAATGGAAGAGATCATTGAAGGGTTATCTGCCACCCCCACAGCTTCATTTAGTCATTTTTGGAAACCATGTGACCTTCTGCCTTGGTTTGTCTGAATATAAAATGCAGAAGTGTGAAAATGTGTGTGAAAGATGTGCTGTGAAAATTAGAAAATAGAAAAATGTTCTATAGAAAAATTTTTATAATTAATATTTTTTTAAATTTTGTATAGAAAAGAATTAGATAGAAAATTAGAGGTAGTCTAAAACTTGTCAGGGAATAAAAAGATATTATTTTGCACCCATGGTATCCTTGAATCCAAGATCTTGGACTGCTTTGCTGGTGTTACCTGGTGCCAGTGTCTGGAAGTCAGCAAACAGGACTGATTCTAACGGTGTGAGAGTGGGACAGACAGACAGACAGACATCCTGTTTGGCAGTGCCATCGTCTGATATCAGTTACTGGGAGCACATTTTTAGGATTAGCATAGCCCTGGGGAGGGAAGGGTGGTGGCTGCTGCCACATTCTCCAATTGGAGCCATCTCAGAGCTCTTCCAGCTGCAGTGAGGAATGACTGCAGCAAGATGGGGAGGAGATTGATGTTGATGTTCCTGCTCAGAGCCACTGAGGTTCAATAAACAGCTTCTGCAAAGCCTTCACGAACTTTTTGGGTAGCTGTGGCAACAGAGTGGTCTCATTCTACTTTGCTATCATAATGATTGTTTTGAAAGATTTGCCTTGCTGTTTTTCAAAGAGATTTTCTACCTGATATGCAGAAAACCACCCTGAGGGGGAGGAAGAACCTTCTGCAGTGAAAGACTTCCAATTACAGCTCAGAGTAGAGACAAGCCCCTCTTTTATTTTGCCAGTTACCTGCTTTGCAGGCTGGTGACTCAAAAGGATTTAAAACCTCTCAGTCTCTCCGCTTCAGAGGTGAAACATTGGACTTGTTTTCTTGCTGTGACCTCCAGGAAGTTTGGCACATTCCTTAAGTGAGACTGACCCCAAGTTCCTTTTTCTGATGTTTTTGGATTAAGGCAGGCTTGGCATTCACGTGGGCTGTGATACAGTCAGCATTCCCTGGCTGTGATGGGTTGTCATGGGTCAGCACAAGTGAAAGCCTGTTCAGCAGAAGGTCGTGGAACTGCAGTAGGACTTCCTGCAGATTAGTGCTGAAATGTGTAAAAGCAAGGGGAGGGAGCATGGCTGAGCAGGCTGGAACACTCTGGGTTCCACAGATTAGCCCTGTGATACTCAAACACACTCAGAAATGTGTTAAAAGCTGGTTTATGGGCAGAACATCTCTGGGGTGTTCCCAGACTGCTCAGCTCCCGTGTCCCACGCTGGACTGGGCAGGGTGTGCTCCTGTGGCACAGGCTGATGTTTCCAGATGTGTTGAGGCTGGTTAGACACATCTCCCTTTACTCATCCCAGCTCTCAAAATGCCAGCAGAGGCTTCACTGGAGCTGAGACCTGACAGAGTTGGGAGCCTGGGGATAAATGCAGGCTGGAGTACAGCAGGAGGCACTGCTGGCTCATCCAGGGAGGATCTGAGAGCTCATCCCTCCATGGATGAACCAGGTATGAGGGCTGTGAGATCCCAAGGAGTACCAGAGTCAGATCATCATTATCCATGGCTCCCCTTGGAGAGCTTCCTTGAAGAGTGTTTGATTCTGCTTTGCTATGAAATGTCTAACACAGCACTGATAACTTCAGGGTATCCTGCACTCCAGCTGTCATTAACCAGGCTTTCCAGTTGTATCCTTTTTTGCCCTTTTTGCAGTGGATTAAGAAGGCTGCGAGAGTCTTTTGGGTTTAATTTATTTCCAGTCCATTGATATTCTTAAGATAGGAAACACAAAATAATTGCAGGAACAGGTTTTTATAACATGATGGTTAGACTTGGGAATCGATTTTTTTTTTAATTTAGCATATTTGGATTTCTTACATCTTGTTTGAGCAGTGAGGAGTGCTGGATCATTAATAAAGTAATTCTTCATTCATCACTGCAGTTGCTGCTGGCTTGAAAATGCAAAATTCAAAATTTGGAATTTTGAGTAAAAGTTTAATTTACAATATAGTTTCCCCCCTTCAGTTTTGCTGCTTCTTCCTGGACCCTTCCAAAGGAGATTCAGTGGTGTTGGATCTGCTCTGGTCAGTGCTGGATTGCAGGGGGGCAGCACCCCAGGAGCCTGCTCATTACAGTGTGGTTACCACAGGTGGAAAATACTGAGTCCCTGGCCCAGACAGAGCAGCCTCATCTCCTCCCTGAGCAAAATCAACAGCCCTGAGCAGAGACAGGAGGGCTGGGAAGGTGGGAACTGAGTCACCTTTCTGCTGAGGCTGCAGGCAGGCCCCACAGTGAGGGAGGCAGAGGCTCAGCCACGGATGGATGGAAGGATTTGTGCATTTAAATGTAGGATTGGTGCATTTAAGTGCATCATGAAGAGGAAGATTAAGCACCCCCATGGCTGTGACCCCAGTTAGAGCCGGCTCTCCCTGGCATCTGTGCCCTTCCAGGAGCCCTTCCTCTGCAGGTTTCACATCAGCAGCAGTTTTCTTGCCAAGGCTCACTCTGTCTTACCCATTGCAAAGTGCTTTTTGTGAATTTCTTCAGAGTTTTGATTTTTTAAATAAACTTCCAGTAAAGTCCATATTTCATATGAAAAAACAGGAAAAGAAGGAGTGTGAATAGTGAAGTGGAGTGAGAAGAAAGATTTAAAACACCAGAGAATTTTCAGTTACTTTTAACTGTCTTAAGAGGCATTATAAATAACTATAACAAGCCTAGTTTTTCACCCTTCATTAGTTATTCCAATCCAGCTGTATTTATTGATGGTGATTCTCCAGCTGAGCAAAACTCCATCATTTGTAGTGCTTAAAAAAGTTGGTGAAAGACTAAATGCAGAGCTGAGGTTGGTACATAGACCATAGCCAAGAAATCTGAAATTCTGTCTCCAAATAATATTTTCCAACCCAATCCATAGTCGGAGACTTGCTGGGTCCTCACATAACTTCTTAAATTATTGTATGTAACTCCTGAAATCAAATGTAGACATGAGTTTGTCTTTAAGGAGGGGGTCAGATTTAAAATTAAGGCATCTGAGAGCCAAGGGAAATTTTCTAGGTGCTGAAATTGGCTCTGGAGCTGCCATTTCCCAGCACAGTAGAATAGTTCACCCCCATCCAAGAGGTCACAGCAAAGCATGACTTGAAGGTGTTAATGTAAAACCCCAAATCCACAGACTTGTTGATTTATGGAGCTGCCTTTTCTTTCTAGGAGTGAGGAGCAAGATTAATTGGTGATGAGGATGGGATAAAAGCTTTCATTTTTCTGTGTCACAAGGCTTAGATATGCCAATTGTTCCTGCCAGTGATAGGTCAGGATACCTCAGACAAGCTGTGTTTTGTGGTGCTTTGCAGAGCCCCTCTGGGCTGTGGTCCCATTTGAAGTGGCTCTGCCAGGCAGAGAGCAAGAGGAGGTACTAATGAGACTGTGAATATGTATTTATGCTAATAGAGCCACATGGGCCTCTGTGGAGCAAAAATTAAAGGAGAAAAAAATCCTTTCTTTGCTGACCTCCAGGACTAAACTGCTTCTGTTCTCAACATCCTCCTTTGCTGCAGAGGTCCAGGAGATCCATTTCCAGCTATGGCAGGATGGGTGGACCTGCAGCTCTTGGGGTCTCCAGCTTGTGAAAAGCCTCAGGTGTGAAAGAGAGGGTCAGTGCAGGTGTAAGGGAGGATGGTTCATGTCACAGCTCCCCTCCTCTCTCCCCTCATTAGCATCACCCATGCTGAATGCCCAGTGTTACAGGGTGGGAAGGATTTGTACCAATGCAGGTCTCTCCTGACCATTCCTATTAAAACCATTATATTCCTTACCCCTGAAGGCCTCTACCTGGTAAAAGGCTCTGCTGATCCTGAAATGAAACAGAGAAGTTGGAAAACTCATGTAGCAAAGCCTGCCCTGAGTCATGGCAGAACAGATAAATTGCATATTTAAGCACATCTGCTGTTGCATAGGTGAGTCCCTCTGCAGCCCTGAGTGGCACCAGGGTGCTCTGGAGCTGCTGTAGCTGTCAAAACTCCAAACTCTCACCTCAACAACAATGGAAAAAAAGCCACAGAAAGTGTTTTCCTCCAATGGATCCTCCTCTGCCCTTGGTATTCACAAGCTGCAGTGGGTGACCGCAGTGTGAAGGTAAACCTTGCCCTGACATGGAGAGTGATGAATAGTTTTTATCCTGAAATCCAATCTCTGAAATTGATTGCACCATCACAGTAAATCCATTACTGGAGCAACCCATTTTACCAATACCACATTTCAATAATTTATTTTAGAATAAAAGGCTTTTTAAAGTATCAGATGAAATTAAGACCAGTTCTTTGATATCTGTAAATACTGGAAGCACTGCTTCAGATGAAAGTGTCATAGATACTTCCTGAAAGCAAAATTATATTTCATAAAGATAACAGGCTAGATGGAGGGGAGGATTATGGGGAAGGAGAGAAATCTTATTTAATGTGTGCACCTCCCTTTTTGGGGATGGCCAATTCTGTAATAATTACATAGGCATACTTGCTCAATGGCTTATATATTTTGAAATTTTGCAGGATAGTAATTAATAAATAAAGACCAATAATTCTATGAGTCAAGTCTCTGCACTGATGCTCAGACCAGCATGGTTTTATTCACAGCTAATGATGTGACAGATGCAAACAGAGAGAGAAGATCAGGCCACCAGCCCATCCAGCCTTGCACTCTGTCTCTGTCAAGGGCTGGCAAGGGGTAAGAAATGTAAGAAACCAGAGCAATCTCAGTGTCCCATCCCAGCACCTGGCCAGCTCAGCTTGCAGGAGTTCCACTTGGTACCCCTTGGTGGACTTTGTTGCTTTCACCAAATAAATACACAGAATGCTCCAAATGGGCTCCTGCTTTTGATAAGACTCTTCTTTTTAAAACAATTTATCTCTGATTACAGTATGACACATTAAGTAAATGCTATGTTATGTTATCCATGGCTATTCCCAGCACTATGGCCAGACTGTGTCACATCCCCTCTGCAGGCAAAACTATCCCAGCCTGTTCTGAAGCATCCAGGGCTGGTTTTAAGGCATTTGGGGGGTTTCCATGTTCACTCTGCTGTGCTCTGCAGAGTAATGGGATCTGTGTTTAGGAAGCTGAAAAAAAGGGAAAATGCAAAGCAGGGGTATATCCCCATATTTAATACACATGTAACATTTTATCCTCCAACTTCTGCCTGTTTACAATACAAATAAAATGAGCTGCCCTTGGTGTGACATTCCTTGCATTTTTACATCAGCTTAACCCTGGAAAAGCTTAATCCTGGTTTAATGGTCTTTTAATAGAAGTGGTCAGTAGTTTTGTAAATGTTTAAGTGACAGGTTGACAGACATTGAGTTAACACTTTAATCCTGGCTGCAGGCCAAATGGCTACCAAGCTGGTTTTTCTTTAAACCTGAGAGTGGGGCATTTATTTCCAAGTCAGCCTCAGGTTAGAGGTGGTGGCTCTGAGTGTTTACAGGAGGAAAATGGGTGTTGCACTGTGTTATCAAGAGGTACCTTTGGGCGGTGTGAAGCATTTCTATCCCAAACCTTTGACAGACAATTTCCTTTTCCTCTGCAGAATGCAGTAACATTATTACAGGTGTGTCTGAATGCTCTGTAGAAAGATTGTCTTTCTTCTAAATGCCAGAGTGTTTCCCTGTAAGTGACTCTAGTATAGAAACACAGAATCAGCTTTAGGCTGGAAAGGACCCTTAATACTGAGTCCAACTGTAAATGTAAAACTGCCAAGTCCACCACTAAACCACGTCCCTAAGTGCCATGTCTGCATTATCAAGAATTCCAGATGCAAAGTATTAGAGGGAGATTTCCCAGAATAAATAGGTACTTATAAATGCTGCAATTAACAGTGTCTGTGCACTGGGCATCTTGGAAGGATTTCTCACAAAATCAGGCATGAATTTACAACTGAGCTTTTGAGGCAAATCTGGGCTGGAGAGCTGATGCCCTGATAGTCCAGATGTGTTCACCTCCCCAGATCACACTGCCCCCTGAGCCAGCTCCTTCTCCATCTCTGGGAGGGCACACCTGGTGCCTGTCCATGAGCATCCTTCCCTGGCTGTGCCCATGCAGGAGGAGCCCAGACCTGCTCAAGGCTTTAAGGACCAAAGTGAAAGAAGAGTTAGGAAAGAGACTGGTGCCTCTGTCTTTGACCTCAGCGCAGTCCTGGGAACAGTGGGTTGATGAGCTCGGGCTCTGCAGGCACCACTGGTGTCCAGACCCCATAGGAGTGTGGGGTGGCCCTGCAGGGATGTGGTTCCCAAAAGAAGAGACAACTTTGGTGGGGTTGGCACTGCTGAGGAAGGGCCTGAAAGCAGCCAGGACAAGTCATGGGCACAGCTCTCTGTGCCCTTCCCTCCCTCACCCAGCTCCTGCTGCAACATCCTCTGAGCCTCAGATACGGCATAATTTGATTTAATACATTATTCATGTCAGCAGTTTCTCTCAAAAGTACTGAAATAATTTCTTTTATGCTCGAGACCATATTTGGCTTAGGTCAATCTGTTAAACAGTAAGTTTTAATTTTATGGGAACAGCCTTTCTTCCTTTACAGAGGAGGGATTTAACAGATTCATTAGTTGCTACCAGCTTACATGGGAAACAGTGAGTTAGTAAGGACAGCTGGAATATGTTTTAGCTAGTAAAAGAAACTTTCACTTTTTAAAATTAATGCACCATATTTTTAGCTTTACTTTATTTTCCCCTTCATTTTGGAATTGACTGTGCTAAGTTTTCTGTTATATGTTCAGAGTGTGTGTTTGTACATTTGAATACATGTCTGTGTATAAAGTATACTCAGTTTGGAATGACTTATTCACAGAGGGATAGATTAGGAAAAAGTCTCTCCCAGTGATTGACAGTTGCACTCAGACCATGGGGATTATGGGGGATCAATGAGGATTATCTCATTTACTTTCATTAACCCTTGAGTTTACTTTGCCAGTTCTCTTCCAAATGCCACTCAACTGAATGTTAACAGTTTCTTTTAACAGACAACTTTGCTGCCAAAATCAAAGGCTGGTTTTTAAAGATATGCTTTAGTGTTCTAAAGTGGTTAGTGATAAACAGAGATATTTAATGTTGAATGTCGAAAAGCTCTGCAATGGTATATAAAACCTATTTTAGAATTTTTATCTACTTGGCTCAACAGAAACAGAAATTTAACTTCCATTGGCATTTCCTTCCTAATGTCCCACAATTTCTTTGTAGGAACTTTTGAATAGAACAGAAATTAACATAAAATTCAATCCCCTCTCCCTAACACTTCAATATCCATCTACTTAAATTTTGTACATGCATTGTATTTTAAAAAAAATTTCTGTTGATATTGAGGTTACAGATCTAACTCCTGCTGGTGAGAGGGACCAGCCTGAGCCAAATAATAGACCAGGTAGATGAGGTGCTCCTTGCACTCAACCTTTGTACCAGCAAGGAGAGGGTTATTATTTCTGTTAATACAAACTCAGAATCCTCTGTTGTGTCACCATTGCCTAAGTCAGACCAGCTTCTGGCAGATTTAAAAGCACAAAAGGAGAAGTTTGGTGAAGGACCCAGCTTTGCACTCCCTGTTGACAGGAACCAGACCTTCATTCAGGCTCAAAGGAGGAAGATTTATCAAAGTTTTTCTGAATCTCAATATATGGGATATGATTAACCTCCTGCTTCTTTTCCATCCATTCTCTCCCAAGGCTGTGAACAAAATAAAGATGATACCTGAAATATGAAACCTTCTAGCAACTTGGAAGAAATTAATTTCATCACTGACCATGGTGCAGCACAGTTGCTCATGTGCTGCATATTACATGTGTAAACCTAATAGCAAAACATGGAGAGAAAGCCACTTAATCCCACTTTTGCTCCCATGTGACTCTTATAGGGAAACATCCAGTCTTGGAATATGTGGAACTAAATGCAGAATGGATATGTATACCCACAGAGGCTGAGCTCAGCCCAGAATCCCCTGGATTAAGGGCTGGATGTAATTTTCATTGTTCATGCTTTGCACAAGTGTCTACTGTATTTCAAATCCTATGTTATTCCCTTGTAGATCAGGAGTGAAAGATATGGCTGGATGTGTCCAAACAGATGCTGCATTGCACAGTACTCTGCAGAAAAAAATGGTTTTGACACTTGAGAAACAGGTTATAGACTAGGGTTTTTTTGGTATTTTTACAAGCACTAAAAAACAATCAGTTCTATGTAAGCAAGCAGAAGCTTTACATTAACTTTTGGTGTGCAAATTTATGTAGTTCTAAAATGCTCTTACAAAGTATGAACAACATGTCAGTGACACTAAAGGAAATGTTTATTAAAATGCATGGGAGCCATTTTATTAAAAACATTAATTAAATAGAAATTATTTTTACAGATAAATAAGGAATATCAATAGTAGTTTTTAAACAGAAACTTATAAGTAACTTTCTAGGAAAGTCACAGAACCTCCTTCTATGTGCTCAGGATATGACTGGAACCCCCAGAAAAAAATTATAAATAGCAATTCTTATCGTCATGGAAGTCTCAGAAGCCAGTGAGATATCTTTGCTTGAAGATAAACAACATAAGTGTGTGCAGAGTCATGGCACTGGGAAGTATTCTGGTAAAGCAGAGAAAATAACTGCAGGCACACATTGCTTTGTACTATTACACAAAATATATAAGATCCTGTCAAATATCCCTAAAAAAGCCAATTGGAAAATCCAGGTGAGCCACTTTGTACATCCCTGGCCAATGCAGGCAGACATGGAATTTTCAGCCTGTAGGAACTGGGGTGCACCAGGCTCATCTCATTTTTTAAAAAATTATGTTCTCTTTCCAAACTCATCTTTCTGATTCTATGTCTTTTAATTATAACTGCAAGCAATTGCTTTCTTTGGAATTTTTTTTGTTTAATTTTAGTTTGGTTTTGGTTGAGGGGTTTTTTTTTTTTCCAGTCGGTTTTTGGTGCTTCAGACATTTCCAGATGGAATTTGCAACTACCTTTATCTAAGAATTTAGCTGCAATCTGCTAGGGCACGTCCTCTGGTTAAACAAATAAACCCAGAAAAGCTTGGGAATGGAGGAACATCCGAGCTGCTGTCAAAGGATTTTCTCATGCTCTTGAGAAAATTTTTGTGAGGTGCCTTAAAATTGGACAATGCCCTGCCACTGGGCAGGTATCAGCAGGTACCTGTGACTCCTCTGCAGTTTGGAAATTAGGAACCACAACAAAACAAAACTATTTTCTGTCTTAGCTACTCATCTCAAGTGCAAGAAGTAGAGATTTCCTCCAGGTTACACAGTTACTGACTCTCCAGTCAACCAATTAGTGCCAGACAAGGCTGGGACATCTGGAGCTGGTTAGTGGAGCATTAGCTGTTCATTGGGATGTTTTGACTGGGCTCTTCAATGGGATTTATTGTACTTTATAGTTGTTTATTTTCCAATCAGAGTCAGCCTTTAAGTCAAGATTGCTGCTTCAGCTCCTTCTGAGCAAAAAGAAACACAAAGAAAGGCTCTCCTCTGAGTCTTCAGCAGAGAGGGTTTCTCAGCATTAAAACACGGGCTTAAAACACATCAAGGCAGACAAAGTCAACAGAGAGTGCTCACTGCACGCTGGTGGTGGCAAGGGGAGGAGGCAAACAACAGTAGGGCAGGTATGGAGATACACCTGGTGCTTCTTCTTGCTTTAAAAATAAAGATTATTCATCTGATGCAGGGGAGAAAAAGCAAGAATGGGATTTCCTGCATTTGAGCCTTGAGTAGCAGAAGGCAGAGGAGCAGATGCTCAGGGCCACACTCACACCTGGCTGAGCTGAGATTGAAGACAAGGACCTACAAACCACCCCTGTCTCACCTGCTGAGGTGGCTCCCAAGGGCGTGTGCCTTGCTAGTGAGGGGATGTTTGCATAGTGGGATTATCTTTGAGATTGGAAAGAATTCTGAAAGGATGTTGTGCCTGCCAAGGCCAGTGACCATCCAACACCTGGAAACTGCATCACAAACACAGCCTGAATTCACTTGACCGGAAGGAAAAAAGCCTCCCTCTACCCAGAGCCCACTGAGGTGTTTGCAATAACACACACAAAGCCACCGTGCAGAAATGTACCTGGCTGTGGGGGTAATTCTCAAATATGTGTGTAGAGAGCAGCCAGATTATCCCTCCTGTGCTGAAACCTGAGTTTCACTGACAGTTTTAGGTGCCCAGCTTCACAGAAGTTTGGGGAAAAAACATCTTACTTAAGTTCTGAGCCTCATTAAGAGGTGAGAAGAGATTAAAGTCTGCAGCTCCTGGTTTTGTGCAGCTCCACAAGTTCTATGTGGAGCTCTGCCTCCTCCTTCCTTGCTCCCCGCACATCCACCCAAGGCTGTTGCTGGCATTTGGACACGGTGACAGCTCAGGGGAGTCACCTGCTCTGCTGGGGATGCCAGTGGCAGGCACAGGGCCACCCACCTGGAAAGCTGGAAATCAGCTTCTCCAGCACACACCTGCTATTCCCCAAAACCCCAGCCACACCTCATTGCCTGGCCGTAAAAGAGCCCAGTGCAGCAGGGGAGGCTCTCGGGGTGCCCCGCAGCCTGCACAAACACTGGAGCTCGGGAAGGTGTCAGCGTGTCCCTGCCTGATGGGTCGAGCAGCAGCTCCAGCACAGGCTCCCACCCTCTCCCTCTCTCCCTCCCAGACCTCCACGGCTGCTTCCCCTCTTCAGGCAAGCCCCAGGGGCTGCGTCAGTCCCGCTCAGCCCTGCTTGGCAGAGCTTCAGCCCCAGTCATTAAAGCTCCAGCCAAAAAACCTGCCGCAGCAGACTCACCACTGCTACCTCTTTTATTACCCAGCTCTACACAATCTCTATATTTTGCTTTTATTACCTGGACTGAAGTCCAGCAGAAGTGTATGCTCCTATGCTGGCTGCACTTCAGTTCCTAATCCTCACTGTGAGAAAATGAGGACAGCTTTTTTATCCCCTTTCTTTTTCTCTGCCAGTGTTTCCTTTAGGTATTCATTGAGCTGTTTCAGTGATGTTCAGTCAAGACCAAATATTTTGCATTTAACATAATTTATCCCACATTTTTTCCTATTTATCCTAAGCAGAAGTGTAATCCACTAAGGAAAATATCCTCAATGGATATTTTCACCAACTATACTAGCAGCAGTCTAACTGGCCTTTTTTAAATTCTGCTCTGAAATGAAAATGACTTCAAGCTCACAAATGGAAAAACCCAACTCCATTTGAAAGCAGGTATTAAGACTTGACACATTACCAAGTATGCAAAAAAAAAAAAAAAAAAAGCCAGAGGACTGGTAGTCCTGCAGGCATCGCACTGGCATTTGAAATTGGGTAATAGATAGGAGGTTTGTTTTTCACTCACCACTTCACTGGTAATTGTTGGTTTAATACCACAAATTTGATCGTATGGAGCACACAGAATTTGACCTCTCCTCCCCTTACCTCCAACCACTTGCACATGCTGCTACAGAGGGTTGGCATTTGGAACTGGTGCTAAGAGAGACCACATGGAGTCTTTCAGATTACAGGCAAAGAGAGGTGATCTTAATTCATTCTGATGGGCTTGTGCTTTCTCTGTGTGTGTCTGTAATGTCATCAAGAGCTTCTGAGGGAAACTGCAAACCTTGCAGCCTGTCGCTTTTAATGGAGGGAATAACACATAAAATCTCCTAATTTGCTGTGAACGTGAAGTGGCAAATTAAAAATGCCTGTGTCATCACATTTGTCTGGAGGTATTTCCTGACCAAACAAAGGCCCAACTAATAAAGCACATTCCAGATTTTCACTAAATAATGTGGGTTGTTACATAATAAAGTCTCCATGCTCCTGGCCCTGCTAGAATCCGTGGGGAAACCTCTTTAGCTCAACTGTTTGGAGAGGCAGAAAGTATCTGGGCTTATTAGACCTTCATGCATGGAAGGCATGCATGTACAGTGCAAATTTTATAGATTTGTCTTGGCCAGACGTTTGCCATGGCTGTGTTGTGCTGTGGCTGCCAAGGGCTGGAAATCAGCACTGTGCATGCTACAAGGAAAACTTTTGTTCCTTGGATTTCTCCCCCCCACACCGCATATAAGCCGAAATATTCTTTATATTTGAACTCAATATTTAAATGCTCTGTTATTCAGACAAATGAGAACTTGATCTTGGGTCTGAGCTGTGGAATTAATATCAATACACTGGAATATTTTTACTTACCTAATGTGTGTTCATTGGGATTATGCCAATCATCAGGTATGTTTGCACATATGAGGAAATTCTTTGCTTTCACCAGAGTGACTTAGAAATCTGCTGGCAAGGCTACCAGAGGCTATAACTGAGCTTCTGTTGGGCTGGGGAACTAATTTGGGCAGAGCCAGATTGTTCTCCATTGGAAATGTGTGGCATTTCTTTTATCCTGTCTTCCACACCAATAATAGTCAGACTAAACCCCACAAAGGTTATTGTTGTCATTGTATCATTCATTTCCATATTTTTTCCTCATAAAAGGTTCAGATTTTATAATTCATATGAAACCATCACAGTTTTCTCCCTGCTGTATACCTGGGAGTGAGATGACCTTTGAAGGCTGAAAGGAACAATTGCAAAGGCATGTCAGCAAGGTAGGATTCTTCTTCAAAACTGACCTGAATCCATGGTGGAAAAAATTACTATTGAAAATAACAGGTAGGCTGCAAAAACACCAAGGTTCCTTATAAAAATGCTACCCCAGAATGGCTTTTGCTTTTTGGTTATTTTTGCCTCTTAATTTCATTTCTGGAAAAGACAATCAGTGGTGGAGTTCTAATTATATATCTATGGAAAAAAGCATCAGAAAATGCTTCTGTGCCTGCATTTATTTTGGATGAAATATGAAACTGCAGACTCAGGCATCTGAACTAGGAAGTAGCATGAAGAATAAAGAGAGAAGCCAAACTGCCCCCAGGGCAGCAAGGTGCCTGGATTATCACCTGGATCCTCCTGCTGAGGTTCTGTGTATTTTGGTGATGCTGCAAAAATCCTGGGAGAAAATAATTTGGAGGAGCTAGCATTTTAGTGCTTTGTGATAGAAACACGTGGAAAGCCTGGATTTGGAAGGAGCTTTCCCAAACAGACCCCGAAGGTGAGACCTCCCTGCTTGGCCAAGGTACCACCACTAACTTGGACAGCGATGGCTGCAGGAACAGCTGTGGGAAGGTGGTGGAATAAAAGGAAAGTCAGGACATTGGGAAAAATGTAAAGCAGAACAAGATGGTAAAATGGTAATAGGCACAGAAGTTCTTTCTAAGAGATGGGCTGCAGTGTCTGTGTGTGTTACCAGGGGCTTGGGGCCGCAGGGAGGTTCATTTGAGGGCGCTGCACACAGTGTGGGAGCTCTTGCTAACAGCAGCCTCACAGTTGCTGGAGTTTATCCACTGCCATCTGTCTTTATTTTGCCCATCTTACCCAGGGAGGTGCCACAAATCAAGCTGACTTGGTGCGTCATCCCGGCCTGGCAGGCGGGGCAGGTGCTGTGTGTGGCGGGGCTGTGCTCTGAGAAAGGCACAGGGCATGGGCTGGGGCTTGCCAGGGAGCAGGGAGCTGCATTGTCTGCTCTCTATCAGCTCCACTTCTCTAAAGGTCACGGCAAATTGAGAATAGGAGCCCTAGTGAGTCACAATAGCTGCAAAGAATATCTGGCGGTTCTTTGCCTTTTCTGCCTTTTTCTGTGGTCTGGCGCTGGGCTGCAAGTGGTGAACTCCAGAAAGCTGCTGCAGGTGTGGTGCCAGTAACTCCAAGCTGCTCATGAGAGTCCTTCCCATCAGCTCAGCTGAACAGATTCTCTGTCAGAACAGTGATCTCTGATGGCCAAAAAAGTGTGGCATATATTTTTCCCTTTGAGGAACTATTTTTGTGTGTAATGCTGCCAGCATAAATCCCCTCAGTCAGCAATTCTCCCTCCATGCACGCATGTTACTGATGTTACTGTTCTGCTTTTCTTAGGAAAACAATATAAAAATGTTCAACAAGAGAAAGAAAACCGGTGTAAGGAAGGTAGTACATGGTAACCAGGACAAGCAGATGTGGCAGCAAACAAAACAAATGCTGCCTTCTTGCCATCTTCTCTCAATAGTTTGGTAATGCTTGATGGCTGTTTGCGAAATTAAGGGAAATTATTTTTGGGAATACTCAAAGATGTCCCTTGCCATCTTTCTATGTAGCCAGTGTTAGAGTAGTTGTAGTAAGTAGATTTTATCACAGCAGTAATTTCAGTGTAGTTTTCCAATTTGTTGCAATGTTTATCTGGATGATGGACATAAAGACTCATGTTTTAAAGCCAGGAGGACTGACTGGTGGGGTTGAGCTTGAATGTCTTGCTGATGAAGTTTGGGAAATGCTGAGAATGAGGTTGCTGAGGTGAACCCAACTGATATACACACATTTTCCCAAACAGCAGCTCTACAGCCTCTTCAGGTTACTTCACCATCAATGCTTTTTCTTTTCTCTAAAACATCCATTTAATGAAGCAGAACTTGGGGGGAAAGCCCAGTTGCTGCATGCCAGCCCTTGTCCTCCTGCATAAAAGCAAAAAGACCTCCCAAAACTTAGAAGAATTCTTGCCCTGCTCCTTGATTTCCCTCCAGCAGGGCAGGAAGAAAAGTGCTTTTTCTTGTGTTGAAAAGAGCACGTAAAGAATAATCAGCAGCCAGGCCCCAGTGGGGAAGAAGGATCATGATGCCGAGCTCCTGGCTGCAGCCAAATGGCAAATTCTGGTGTGGGAGCTGGGGATGCCAGGCTGGGCTGGGGAAACACCGAGCTGTGAATGTGACTGCAGAGCAGTGTGGGGCTGGGAACCCATCACACAGGAATCGTGTGCTGGCAGCAGTGTGGGGCTGGGAACCCATCACACAGGAATTGTGTGCTGGCAGCAATGTGGGGCTGGGAACCCATCACACAGAGTTCTGTGCTGGCAGCAGTGTGGGGCTGGGAACCCATCACACAGGAATCGTGTGCTGGCAGCAGTGTGGGGCTGGGAACCCATCACACAGAGTTCTGTGCTGACAGCAGTGTGGGGCTGGGAACCCATCACACAGAGTTCTGTGCTGGCAGCAGTGTGGGGCTGGGAACCCATCACACAGAGTTCTGTGCTGGCAGCAGTGTGGGGCTGGGAACCCATCACACAGAGTTCTGTGCTGGCAGCAGCCCCACAGTGCCCATATGCTGGTGGGAGCAGCACCAGGGAGAGCTGCTGGAGCAGCCCAGGACACTGTGGGGAGTGGGCTTGGCCAGCCTGGTGCCCAGGAAATGGTGCTTTGGGTGATGTCTGTGCCACTGCTGATCCATGCTGCGCTGGGCTGCTCGAAGGGATTCTCTCCAGGTCTGTGTCCCAGTAACCATCTTATCACATGGGAAATGAGGAGATAAAGCAATTGTTTTAGCAAACCTGGATGTGAGTGGCTTAATAAATATATCTGACTTCAGCCCCAGATGTCTTCTAAGCCTTGTAAAATGGTTTCCTGAGTAGCCTGGAAACAATGATGGAATTCAGCATTATCACAGATCTGACAATTGCTAGCTTGAGTTTCACTTTTTCTTTTTCTTCCTTGAGCCTCCTTGCCTTTTTCCCCCCAGCAGAGCTGAGTCTAGACAGTGAGCTGGGAACACCAGAGAAGGTGAGGCAGAGAGCACCTTCCTTGTACATCTGCTCCACCGTCCAATCCAAGTTCTGCACATGTGCTTTTTTCACAGCTATTTCCAATCGGTTGTCATGATGTTAGACCTCACAGACTGAGAATACAGGAGAGCCTGTTGCCTGGCTAGGAACAAAATATCACACTTGTCTTTCCAATCAACACTCTTTCATTAAAATGGAGCTGTTGGCTGCTGCTCATCTCCCGGGGTAGAAGGGAGGAGTTCCACACAGCGCTGGGGAAACCTCCTGACCCTCACCTTTTCTCATTACGTCCTTAGAGCCTTTTTTTCCTCCAACAGTCACATTTTCATAAGTGGCAAGAGAGCACTTCTATACAAGACTCCCAAATATTTTTTTTACAAGAAATGAAAGGCTCAGTAAACCACTTGGACCATCTCCTGAGGAAGGAAGGGAGCTGTTCCTGAGGGCATGCTCCTCGGATCACTCCATGTGTGCATACACCATGGACACAGAGCAGAGAGAAAATCAAATTCATCCAATGCTTGGTCCCATTTTCTGCACTTGGTGAAAACCATTTTTCTGGAGAAGAGCATCCAGCACTAATGCAAGTGTGGGAGTGTTGCAAAAAGAAGCAATTCTTCCCAAAAAAACCTTCTCAAACCTGGGCAAGTCGGTAGTAAACTCAAAAGGCTTCTGAATATCCAGGCTGGGGAGTAGTACCCCAATGGCAGCAAAACAGCCCACAGCCTGAACTGATGCCATTTAAACATTATGAAAGTAGAGCAGCTCAAAACAATATTTTAAATTAAAATTTTAAAAAATTAGTAATTTAATTATTCTGATCTCAGACGCACCTGAGGGGCTCCTGACACTGATGTCCCTGTGTTCTGAAGCTGTACAGCAAGAAGCAGGCTCATAGTGACCCATCCCTCTCTGGATCTTGTGTACAGCCTAAAGCAGCTGTGCTGGAGGGGTTGCCCAGCTCACTGGCCACATGAAGCTCTACAACAATGGCTTTTCTGTAGTAATAAACAGTAAAAATTGGGAAATAAAAAAAAAAACAAAACCAAAAACCAAAACAAAAACCAAAAAAACCCTGAGGATCAGCCATGGGCAAGGGAACACCTTCCTTCTCAAAACCTCCCCTGTCCAAATTGCAAGGACCTTTTCCACGTGGACCAGCAGCATGAAGGGGCTTTGCTGAGGGGTTCCTGAGGGGTTTCTCTGTGCAGCTCCAGTTTCAGCATCCCGGGGGTTTCGCTGTTCTCCAGCTCCAGGTCTCCGATAGGGAAGCTGAGTACTCGAGTCAACACTTCAAATTTATTGATGTCTTGCACAAATATTTATGAGGCCATTTCCTCCTGCACTGGCAGGCACGCAGCCAGCGAGCCCGCTAATTCATGGTATGGTATTTATTGAGAGGAATGTTTAATTGTTTTAGGGGAAGGACAAAAGTGGGTGCTGCAGCATAAAGGATGTGTGAGTTCAGAGAGGGAGTGGGAGCTTGAGGGGCTTTAGCAGCAATTTCCTGATACAGCAAAGCAGGGGCACTGTGTGATGTGCCAGCACTGGGATCCTCAGGTAGCCAGAACCCTGGGCATGGGCTCTGCTCTTGCTCCTCTTCCTCACTCTTCCTCAAGAAAACTTCACTGATAGGGTTGAGGAATGAATTCAGGATCCAGCTGAACTCCAAAGGCATGTCACAGACACATGGAGCATCTTCTGGACCTGCTGTGCAGGTTATTTGGCAGAAACACCAATGTATCCTGACAATTGCCCTGTATCAAATTTCTCTGATTTTGTACTCCCAGCCAAAATCTCTCTGCAATGAAAACCAATGGTGCTAAGCTCTAGAAGCACATATTTCAAAACCAGAGGGACTGCATGCCTGTAGGCTTCCAGCTCTGAAGTGGTGCCAGGGGTATCTCCTGTTACAGCTCTGGCCAGGCTCCCTCAGGCCAGGCTGACCCAAGGGGCACCAGCTCAGCCTCAGCTGAGCCCCACAGTCCTTGGGGACCATGAGGGAGACAGAAAAACACTTTGCAGGGCCCCTACAAACCCAGCCTGAGCAAAGCAGAGGAAGCAAGAAGGCTTTGCCATACAGGTGACGAGCGCACATTGAGTTTTCCTCCCCTCTTTGGCCCTGGGGTGAGAAGATGGGGTTTTTAAGCACAGCGTGGCTGGGCTTTCTCCTTGGCAAGACTTCCTCATGAGCCAGATCTCTGCTCAGTGCTGAGGGAGGAAACTGGCTTGCATTGCAGGGCTCCAGCAAGGCAAATCCCAGCAGATCAGCACCAGGAAGGTGCCAGCCCTTAGGTGCCCATCCATCAAGGCATGGATAAAAGGATGTAAAGGTGACCAAAAGTCGTTTTCTTCCACCTTCACCTTTCCCCTTCCATGAAGCCAAGCACAGTGTCTAATCAAAGTGTTACCCTAATCATACAGAAAAGTCACTAAAACTCTATGTCCCATAATTGCATTACAAAAAATGCAATAAAGTAATAGAATCTTTACATTACCATGGTTGAAGTGGATTTTTAACTGGCTTTGTCACTGGCATGTTAAAAAATAAAATAAAAAAGCATGGGCATTAATTTAAAAAAGAAATGATATTACAGTAACTCTGTGTATAGTGAGAGTTTCAATTTTAATTTTAGTTCATTATCTTTTTCCTTATTAAGAAAGCTAAATCTGTTTTGTGTTTTCATTATTTCATTAGCTCAAGAAACCTCATCAGTAACTGTGAAAGCTGCCAGCATAAATAGCACAATTTTCATATGTGAGATGGAATAATTTGCTTAACCACCTATTCAGCAGAGGCTGGAGCTAACAATTAGAGAAAGCAGCGTGATTCAAAAATAAGTTACAATTGATTGTGTTTCAGTGGAAATGAGGTTTGGAATGTGCTAATTTGATTTGATGTACACATCTGAGCCATAGTAAGTTGACATGAGACTTGGGACACCTCATGAAAGAAGACTCTTCTTAGGAAATGTACAAAAAATTGTTTAATATAATATTTAAAACACAATTAAAGCAACATGCTAATGACACTCTCACTTCTCAGAATTGACTGGTGACATCTTCTTCCAGGATTTACACCCAGATGGAAAATTTAAGACATGCTCTGCAGTATGAAACATCATGTGCTCTGGAAGTGCTTATGAACTAATTCACTTTGGAGTGAATGTTTTAGAACATTCATGATTTCAGTGCTTTTTTGGCCAAACTGTCCCATTCCAACAATGATCCTTGTAGACTAAATAAGGGCTAAAGCCAAGAGGGTTAAAGTAATCTCTGTCCATACAGAACTGTAAACTAGAATCAGTTCATTTTCACACAGGTAATTTTTACTCTTCAAAGGCCTCTCAAGGCAGGAAAGGAAGTTTCAAGAGGCCAGTTGGTCAATTCTTCTGAATTTTCTAAAGCCTTGTAAAAGGCAACATTTCTATGTGGAAATGCAGAACAACAGGACATGGTGAGCCTGCTCTATCTTCTCATCCCATCCAGAAAGGTCTGGGCTGTTCCCAGGTGTGCAGAGGATTTGGGGGATGCTGTGATCACTTGGCTGCTGTCTACTGGGAGCCTGTGTGGGTTAAACCCTTCTCCCTCCCTCGTGAGCTCCCTGCATGTGTGAGTCTCCATGGGCTCCCTTTAAAGGTTTCTGACCTTCCTGACAACCCTTTCCCTGTCCCCATCCCTCACTGTTCTCTCCACCTCAATTTTCTTTATGCAACTGTTCTTCCCAAATCAGAAGAGCAGCGCTGTTTATGTTAAACTGTGATGTTCAAGGATACTTGATGGTCTGTTTGAAAGAAACCTTGGACTGAGGAGGCTCCGTGCTGGGTCTGTGGCCACACCAGGCAGATCATCCCACTGGCTGTATGGGTGTCTCCATGAGCCTAAGAAAAGAGGTTTTAATTTCCTTTTTCACCCTACCTGTTCTGGTTTGGCTTCCCCTGGAAGACATGATGTCATGTGTGTCAGATGTTGTTATTTTATGATGATAAATGTCTATAAGGAGCTCCTTTTTTAGTGAGAATGCAATTAGAGCTCTCAAACCTGCCTAGATAGGATTGCACACTCTGTCTTACAAAGACACATGAGCTGCTAATCTGTAGGCAGTGAATCCTCTGTGCACCAACCCTTCTTTACATGCAGAGGCTACTGAGACAAAAACAAGGAGGTGTTTGGTGCTGGTAGCTATATGTGCACTGTGGAAACCCATCTGCTAACCAGAGGACCACCCACAGATCATTGTTTTGGACACTTCAACTGCAATTTTCTTTTATAGATGTCCTGCAGTACAGACTCCACCAGGATTCTGGTCTCTGGCACATACATATGTATTGAGCACACTGAACAGAAACCTAATGACTTACATGGCTCAGGCATTAAGAATATATTTCAGAGGTTTTTAAAGGAGAAACCCTGAATTGTTTATGGAAAGCTCCTCGGATCTCCTTTTCCAGGAATGCATTATTTATTGTGCTGGTACCACAAAGGCATAGGGATATACCCTGAGGAGGAGAGGCAAAGCTCCCTGTCGTGTTTACTGTTGTAACAAAGCACCAGGGCCTGGTTCTGATCTCACTCATGTCAGTGTAAATCATGAGCACTGTGGCCTGTGGATACATGTTCTCTTCTTGCTCAAGTGGTGCCAGCACAGAAATTGGCTCTTTGCTGCTTTATGGCTGCAGGTTCCCTCTTTGCCAGCCCCAGTGCAGGGTGCCAGGGCCCTTCTCCTAGAAATGACTTGGCTCGGTGCTGTGGGCTGTTCCTTCCTTCTGCAGCCCCCCAGTGCCTGCTTCTCCAGGAGGTGCACAGAGAAGGAGGCTGGGAGCATCCAACTGTGAAACATTCATTTTGCCAAGCCAGGTGTGGAGGTTCACTGTAAAGAGCAAACCTGGGGCTCAAGCCACTGAAACTGCTTTGAGAATCCATCTGCACCCCGCAATAGTCATAGGATAAGGATGCATTTGGGGCAGGCAATAGTCATAGGATAAGGATGCATTGTGCCCATCAGTGAATGATCCCATTGATGGTCCCATCTGTATCTCCAGCCAGCTTTCCCCTTTGCTCCCTCTTTGCTGCCTTGCAGCCCCTGGCTTTGCTTGCTGCAGTCTGGACCTTCCTCCAGAAGATGCAGGGGGAGTGACTTTTGACAGCAACACAGCCTGTCTAGGTGGATTCATCTCCTGGGAAAGACAGCTTGGCCTCAGGAAGGACAGGCAGTTGTAGCAGGCCTGGCTTGAAGGAGGTGAATGTTCTCCAGTCCATCCTGGATTTGCTGGGTAACCTGGAGAATGGCTCAAACTGGGCTGTGAAAACTTTGTCTTGGGGTGGTCTATGATTATGGATCTCTACTGCAAGCAGGGCTGTGTTTTAACACAATTTTATTATTGTTTACTCTTTCTAAAGTTTCTATGCAAGGAATTTGAATGGTGCCTTAGCTCAACGTGGGGCATTTGTGGTCTGGAAGGGAAGTGAGAATGCAGAGTAATAGAAATGTCCACTGGTACATACATGAGAGAAGAAGGACAAGTCTGTCCTTTTCTCCCTGAAACAGGCAGGGCTGTTTTCTACTGGCATTATGCCCATTAAATCCAGTGAGAATTTAATCCCTACTGCCAAGGGGTTCTTTGGGAGAGAGATGGTTGCTTTAGTCATAATCTCACTAATATTACTGGTCTGCAAAATGTTATATTGCAGAGCTCTTAAATTGCACAGAGGCATTGGGTGGAGGTAGAGGGAGAAATGGTGTCAAGCCTTGTGACAGGTGTGTCCCCAAAAGTGCTGAGCTCAGTGATGGGGGAGAAGGGGCCAAATGAAGCTGCTGCCTGGGACAGGAATGTTAACAGCATGGTACCCCGCTCTGTGGCTTCTCTCCTTGCACCTGGTTTGCCCACGTGGATGGAGAAGAGGCCACAGCCAAAGGAAAGATTTTCCTGGTTGGTGTGCTGGGGGCAGGAATGGTGTCCAGCAGGAATGTGAGCATGGTGGAATCGCTCTCCCAAAACCACCCTCTGGGGCCAGAAATTGCATTTCAGTCTCAGAAGCACTGCTGAGGCTGTGAACTGGCTGCTTGCTCCATTTCACTGCCTTCTGGCTGCCTGGGTTATAAATTGCCGTTATTCCTGCATTAGATTTATATTGAGGGAAACTGCACAGGGCTTCAGCTGAGGGGTTCAGCTCATTCCTTCTGCCTGTCTGATCCAGGAATGGGATTTTAGCAGGACAGACAGAAACATTAGCAACGCTCTGCAGTTTATGGGGTGAATTTGAGCTTGTAGGAAATCCCGTCATTCTTCCAGCACGTGCATTCATTAGAGCTAAGGGCACTTATACAGATGTTGGGGTGGAGGTCACCAATAATGTCTATCACAGGGCATCCTTTTTCACTGGGTGTAGCTCTAAGTCAGCAGAGAAGGCTGAGGGTTTAATTAGACTGTGACACTACAGAGTTATGGAGATAAAAGGGCATTTGACTTCATTTTTTCACATGGCATTCAGTTTTTAAAATGTCACTGCGAAGCACTTTAGGGCCCTGTTTCATCACTACATTATTTTTATTCCATGCCAATGTCACCTCATTGATTTCTGGATGGAAGGCTGGAGGGCTCAGCGCACCATGGAAATTCTGAGGTTGGCTTTGAAATGGAATCTGGGATTCAGCTCATTTGTCGTCTTGGGGAGTTTCCAGGCTGTGGTCACACTGTGTGTGTTCGTGTATGCAGAGAATGAAAATTCTGCCAGTTTGAGGTTTCTTGCTGGACTAATGACAAATATCACCACTGAGCCAACGGTCCCATGGCTCGTCTAATGTCAGGTGCCTTCAGGATTACTCAGGCCAGATGTGAGTTGTTAGGAAAAATGACTGTTTTCATTAATATTACTTTAAAAATTGTTTTGTAAAAAAGAACTGGGTTTAGTGTTTTCAGTAGAAAACTCATGAAAACAAGAAAATTTAGTTTGAAATTTTGGGTTTGGTTCTACCTTTGTTTGGTTTTTTTATCATTTCTTTCCTGCTGTTTTGTTCTACTTTCTCATGTTTTTGCACTCAGGAGGTGAGGGAAGGCAGAGGAAAGAGTAGAGCTCTCATAACACTTGGAGTAAAAGCTCTACAATTTAATTTTGGAATCTGAGATTGATTTAAAAGAAAAATTTAGGGTTATGTGAAAAATATTAGGAAGGTAGCTTTCTCAGAGAAAAAACTTAGAAAATTGCCAGCCAGCTCAGCTTGAAATAGATGTTTGGAAACTTGACAACACAGCATTGCTAGGATATTTTCCAATTATCATTAAATGTTGTGTAGAGAACCATATAGCATGGAAAGTGGACATTTCTCCTGAGGGCAGGCAGGGATCATTCAGACATTGTGAACAAGGCTTGAGGCTCCTCTTTCCTCAACTGCCTCCAGTCCAGGGGACAGGGCACGTTCTGCACCCTGGGATGTGAATTTCCTCCAGGCTGGCACAGCCTTACCCTGCTCCTGGCTGCTCCAGTGCTCCATTGCCTGCCCTCCAGCAGCAGGGCACAGGATTGTTTTATTTTCATTTCTAAGCACTGCAAAGACCTCCAGCAACTGAAATGAGAGGCAGGAAGGCAGAGGCAAACATTTTATTGTTGTTGCTGTTATTCCTGTCTGCTTTGTGAGGTGCCCAAGAGCAGACTATGAGGATCCTGTTTAAATTGGGATGGTGTTACTCAGTGGCCCAAATGTCTTCCAGCTTGGAGAAAGGGATGCTGCAACAGCTGTTGGGACATGAGATGTTCCCAGGCCAAAACCAATGAAGAGAAAAGGAAAATAAATCTGACAGTGTCAGATACAGACTGTGCACATGCAGACCATGTGTCTGTGCTGAGTATTTGTGCCCAAAGTGCTGGCACTGGGCACATCTGAGCAGTTGGCACTGGGTGTGAGTGTGCAGGGGCTGTATGGGGGCTTCTGCCCCTGTTTTGAGGGGTGTTTTTGAGGGCTGGGTGCACTTTCAGTCCAAGCTGTGAGTATCTGGTTCTCTTTGTGGCTGTGGTGGATGGATGGGAATGTCCAATCTGCTTGGCTGGAAGGACATAAGAAGTCACTGCAAAGATTTCTGACAGTTGCTCAGTTCAACATTCATTCTGGTTTCAGCTACTGAATTTGGTCTGGGTGATTACTCTTCACAAACTTGTAAAGAAGGGAAAGATGTAGTGGATAATCCATATATACATGTAGATCTTTCTTAAAGACAAACTGTTCTTTCCCTTTGATTCTCCCTGTTCTGAATTTGATATAATTTTAAAGAATTAAAGATTTGACATTTTTTGTAAACAATATTTTGACCCACCTTTCTCAGGGGAGCACCCCCACAGAAGAGACGCTGGCAATACAAGGTCTGATTTGTAGCTTCCACAGGCTGCTTTTACATCTTTAAAGCACAAGAACAGCTTTACTTGTATCTTGTGAAAATTATCTATTGCTGAAAAAATGCAACAGATGAACTGTGCCTTCCTGCCCTCAAAAGCATGAGCTGCTGTCTGAAGAGATCTAATGAGAAGATTAAAGGTAAAGGTTCTGAATTCAATTTGAAGTGTCAATATGTAACTCAGTAAGAAATGAAACATTTTTCAATTACTGGTAATATGAAACAAAATAGTGGGAAATAGAAATGGCAATCTTTTTAGCTAACCTGAAGGCCATTTCCAAGAGGCACTGTGCATTAACTAAGCAGTGAAAATTTTTACATCACTATTTTCCCTTGTGCCCATAATAGCATAAAATAAAAAGATTTTAGATAAGATTTCATTCAGTGAATCAATTGCAAAACCACACAGAGCCTTAGCGGGCATTCAGGGCTCGATCTAATGGAAATTTTTACGAGGATGTCAATGCTAAGTTGATTCCTACAGCGGAAAGCACATACAAAGGATCCAATTACAGATGGAAACCTTTTGCTTTCTAAGAGACTTTATTAACCCCTGAAGCACTGAATATGCAAAGGGTTAGTGAAGAGTTTGCTGATGAACTGGATGATGGTTCATATCTGGTTGCTCGCCCCACATCCAGCTCAATTTCTTTTTTTCCTTCTGTAAATAGAAAATAATTCTGTGCACTGGAGGCAATGAGCAGTCACATCAGAGATGCAGAGGAGCTGTTGGATCCTGGAGGAAAGGCACAAGCAGGTTACATCAGCTGTGGGAAGGATCTGCATAACAGATTTTAGCCTTAAAAAGGTATCATGCCTTGAAAATGGCCAGCAAAGAGTAAAACTCCTTGTTAGACCTTGTGCCAGAGTCTTCAGTGAGAGGGGAATTTGTAATGCAGGAAGGGCGACAGCATCACCTTGTGTGATGAGGCAGCGTGTGGAGCTCCCCATTTCACAGAGCTTTAGGGGCAGACTGGGGAGCATCTTTCAGTTCACATTCTCCCCTCCCTGGGAAGGCAGCAGAAAAGCTTTACAGTGGTTCTTACAGCAATATGCTTGGAGACAGGGTGTGCAGGTTTGGAGTTCTACTGTTACAAGCCCATAGGCAGCTTTTCTTAATTTATGTTCAATTGTTTATTATTTCTTTGAATCACTTTGCCTGGTGAAGTCTCAAACATGTGATTGCTGCCTGCTCTGAATGGCAAGCAAAGCTCAGGAGCCGAATTTTTGGTAAGGAGCTCATGAGTGAGAACATTTTGTTGGTGGATGTGTGCAAGGCTTGAACAGTCAGGGGGGTCTGCAGTGTGTGCAGAGCATTTGACAGAGGAGGTAGATGAATTTTTATAACCACTTCTGAATACTTTTTGTTCTTCTGCTAAGCCTTTGTTCTTTCTAATCTCACCTCCTCCTACCATAATTTCACCACGCTTTAGCCCAGGGCTGTGCTCACAATCTGTGTACATTTGAGCCACTGTGACTCTATTCTATATTATATATATATATAAGATAGATATATTACAGAAATGAAAGTGCAAGAAGGTATGGCTGTTGATATGAGCAAACTTTGCTTTATTCCCACTTGTGTTCAGGTCTAGCTTAATTTCATGGCAGTAACTCTTGATTCATGGTGGAGTGAAATAGAAAAAGGCCATGGCAGAAGTGTTTATGAACTGAACTCTAACTGAAACCCTAGAGGTGGAAATCCAACCTCCAGTTTCAGATCTGGATTCAGATTTGACATGCCCCAAAATTTCTGTGGGTTCATATCCAGGCTTTTGTTCTGAGCCCATAAGAGCCCAGTGAAAAGTCAAGTACAGGGTTTGTTCAACACTCCTGACAGCACTTATTCACTGCTCTGCTGAGACTGCAGATATGAAAACAAGCACAACGTGCCCTGGACAGCCTGGCCAGGCTCCAGTGGGGAGTTTCATCCCCCTGGAAGAGATGGAAAGATGGCCTGAGCCAGGGTGCTCAGCTGTGCCTGCAAGCTTTTGGCTTTTGGCTTCTCCTTTTGAAATGAAAGGCAAGAAGAATATAGGGTCAAAGTTCTTTAAATCTCCACTGATTTTGTTTGTGTTTAAGCTCTGGACATTTGAGATGTGGGAATGTCAAAAATGCCTTGCACAAGCCAAACTTACTCATTATCCCTTGCATATTTGGAAAGACTTTTTTCTTTGTCCCCAAAGTCCAGCCTTGGTCCCAGATGATGGGCAGTGAAATCACTTGGTGTTTGTCCTTGCAGGGTGAGCTCTGTAGGTTCCTGTTGGTGCTAGGGGATCCCTCCAGTTATTAGTTAAAGAAAAAGATCCTCTATGGACAGAAGTTTTATATATTTATGTTGCTGTAGCAGGAGAGGAAGGGGGCACTGTGAAGGAATGTGTTGCTCAGTCCCTGGTTGCCCCAGGCTGTGGCAGGCTGGCAAACACCACTGGGTTTTCCCTGAAGAAAGATGGATCAGTCTCCCACTGTTGTGGTGTGACTTCCCAAACCAATAGACACCCTGAGACTTTCTTATGAACAACACATTTGTGTCTAAAATTAGGCCAAGCCAGAATGCAGCTCTGGGGTTGGCTTTGTCCCCACAATCTGTTGTGCTGGAGATGAAAGGAGGCCCATGGGCAGCTGAGTTGATTCCATGATCCAGGTTTTATTTCCAGGTCTTATTTCCAGGTTTTATTTCCAGGTCTTATTTCCCAGTTCTGCATTTCTTTGACTGCCCTATCTGAATCATGAGTTTCAGGTCAACCTGTGTTCCTGTGATTTGAAAGAAATGTAAAATAATCTTCAGTGTAGAAAATATCTATGGACCTAATCTTTCTGTGCCAAATGACTTGAGATTTTGTTGAGCCACTCATCTGACTTTATTTGGGCCAACTTTCCCAGCTCAGCTTTGCTAGTTTAGGCTTAAACTGTTCAGTGTTGTCTTTACTTGGGTGTACCAGCAGCACCAAAGTCTCTGTCAACGCTCAATAAATAAGACAGCAGAAAGCCTGTAACTTTTAATGATAAATCCTGCCAGTATCCTGTGATAGGCTTTCCTGGGGGAGTGATGAACCCTATTGGCATTGTGTACAAGGAGAGAATATCCTGCAAGAGAGAGCAGCTATATTTAGAAGACAAGTGCAGCAGCACTGGGGAGTGCTGAGGTGGCTGTAACTGATACCCCGAAATGGAGGTTGGTAATTTGACCTTTCTGCCTGGCAGCCAAGCAGCTGAGCCTTGCTGTTGTCTTTTTGGACAAATTATGACTGGAAGAGCTGCTGCCTGTTCAGAAAAGCTCTAATCAATTTGCTATAAATAACTAAAAAATTATTTACAGCAGATTTGATAAGTCCATCACATGCCAGGCATACTGTGCAGTTTCTGCTGAAGGGGAGCACAGCCCACCACCATAAAAATAACAACAAACTTAGAATAAACTTAATTGTGGGAAATAACTAAAAATAGACATTTCCAAGAAAATGTAATCTTTCAAATCTTCTTTGTAACATCACAAAACAATCTATTTTAATCATAATATGTTTTATGAAGTCATACTGCTTTGATTTTTCTGCCCAGCTTTAAATTGAGAGATTGGACATTATTTTAGAATTGGTTTTTCAAGATAAAGAGTGTAAGTAGTTTTGGTGGCAATAATAATTTATAGGAAGAAAACATCATTCTGGTGTGACTCAGCCTCAAAAATTCTCCAAGTGATTGGAAGGGTCTTTGGGCCCACAACAGACACAGAGAGCAGGAAAATTCCCTGCGCAGCCACTACCAGAGCCACTGCTCATGCCAGAATGGGAAAGCCAAAATGGGAGCACAGTCACCCATGGCTTGTCTCCAGCAGGGTTCTCTCCCCACTGAGTGGCCTGGTGGTTCACCCACTGTGCTGGCAATAGCAATGCAGAAAAGCCTGTGTGTTCACCTGAAATATTATTATTGACCTTTTGTACATATCCAGATAACACCATTGCTGTGATTTTCATCAGGTAAATTTGAGAGTGCTGTAGAAAACCTGTTCTGGAGGACAAGGGGTCCTCTGCTCAGCTGTTCCAACCTGTACCATTCCCAGCCTTTCACAGAATCATTATGGTTGGAAAAGGCCTCTGAGGTCATTGGGTCCAGCTGTTAACCCAGCACCACTGTGTTCACCACTTACATGATTAAGATACATGGAGATATTAAAGAAATCACCACTTAATCAAGCAATTAATAAAAAGGAGATGACAGGTATGTAAGGATCACACACAGGTTCTCAGAAGAAATACCTTTTCCATTTTCACTGCATACCCACTGCACTGACTTTTCATATACACACTGCTTCTGGATTTCTTTATTTTATTATTGGTCTTGTCTCTCCTGTGCTTTTGAACTTCAGCTCTAATTTCTTACAGTGCTCTTTCTGCCACTTCCCTGTCATTAATTGCCTCGCTCATGAGCCCTCCATGAGTGTCACTTTGTTGAGCTGCCAAGGAATGGAGGATATAATGCATCTCACTTGTTTTCTTTTCCTACCCTCCTGGCTCTGAGCCAAGGAAATGCCATCACCTCATCACCTGCAGCTCACCATTCTAATATCTCTCATTTTAAATTAAACCTCACATTTTATTTCTCAGGCATGGCAAGAATTTTACAGCACTTGCACTCTAAGGAGGTGGCTTTGGCCGTGCTATAGGCGTAGACATGTCTCTCCAGATGTCCACAGACTCTTTGCTTCATTTCTGCTGCATTTGCAAAGGTGGGCAAGCTGATTCCCTGTGGAATTTACTGGGGCAAGCACTGGAATGGGAGAAAATGTATGGTACAGCTGATTGAGCTGCCAACCTGACAGGTGCCCAGCTCCAGCGGTGAGAAACAACTCACATTTGCTGTCCTATTTCAGCATTTCTTCAGCATCATCTGACTGTCACAGACATCTTTTATGGAAAATCTTTTTTTAGGATTTTTCTTTCTGAGAAGCTGAGAGGCCTCAGGAACAAAATGTAAACAATGGTTATCTGCTGCTGTAGAATGCAATAGGTAGATCTTTGATTAGCTCGTGTTAGTTGTTTCTAATTAATGACCAATCACAGCCCAGCTGGCTTGGACAGACAACCTGAGCCACAAGCCTTTGTTATCATTCTTTTCTATTCTATTCTATTCTTAGCTAGCGTTCCGATAAAATCCTTTCTTCTATTCTTTTAGTATAGTTTTAATGTATTATACATGATAAAATAATAAATCAGCCTTCTGAAACATGGAGTCAGATCCTTATCTCTTCCCTCATCCTAAGACCCCTGTGAACACAGTCACAATCTGACAAACACTATTTCAGAAAACTGTAGGACATTTTTCTCTGGTTTGACACTGGGGTGGGCAGATTTGGTGCCACAGATCAGCATTTTTCATGTGCCAGGTGCTGCTCTCTGGACACTTTACATCCTGCTCCATAATGCAAGGAAAAGCTTTGCAGTGAACTGAAAAGCAAATTACTGGTGGCTGAGTTCTGCTGTTAAACTTTTAATGCAGAGATCCAGGACTGGGCTAGGCTGAACTTGGGTTTGGAAAGTTTTTCTGTACCATGCTGGGCAGATATATGTTTGGATTCTCTTCTTGTTTATGTATTTTTCTTGGCCCCTGCAACTGCATCTGCATTGTGATTAAAAAGTATTTAATTAACATACAAAAATAAAATTTAAAAGTGTAATAGTTATTGTAAAAATAAAACTGTACCAAACCACTCAGGCAAACAGCACCCTGGGGAGCTGGTAAGCTTGGAAAAGCTGGAAAAATACAACTACAACTGTAACAACTTCTCTCAAGAGGGGTACAACCAGTCAGGAAAATAAAACCCACCATCTACTACAGCCAACAACCACCCTGAGGGCACCAAGGCAAGGCAAATAAAACACACACCCAAAGCTGAACAAGAAAAGTGCCTTTTCCCATGCTTATTCCTGAGACTGGGGGTTGCGAGCAGCAAAAAATACCAGCTGGCCTTTTCCTGGGATGGGAACTTTGGGAGGTGCAGAGGTGAAATTGTGGCTCTTTGAGTTGCAAGGTTTGTGCCCCTTGAGAGCCAGATGCTTTTGTCAGTGTTGTGTTGAATGTCTTGGCATCAGGTGTTTTTTCCTGGGTTTCTCCATCTCCAGGTCTGCTGTAGCTGCTGCTGTGTCACCTCCCCTGCCAGCAGCAGAAATGTCACGCCCTGAATTCCTGCAGTCTGCCAGGAAACCTTTGTCAGAGGGAGCAGCGTGTGATGGCATTTACTGTCAGAGCTGTGTGGCACTGGAGGGCAGCTGGACAGCTGTGGTGCTGATCCCAGGCTGCAGAGGGGCAGCAGCACCCCCAGGCACCCGGGGCAGTGTGGGGCACCCAGGTCAGGGCTCTGAGATCCTGCAGAACCAGAGAGCACTGCCCTTGCACAGCAGCAGCTCTTCCTGCCCTGCATTCTTGTGTTTTCACTAGCTTGGTTTCCAAACAGCGAGTTCTTATTTTTCTGTCCTGGCAGTAGGTGGGATTAAAATGCTTGAAGAGAATTAGCAAGTGAATATGAGAAACAGAGAAGGGCTTAGAGTGGGAGACCTGGGTCAGGGAGATGGGCTTTGCAATTAGTCCTGCATGCTGTGAGGCTGGGGAGTGTTATTATCTCCCAAAGACCACATCTTATCTTGAGCCCTCTGAAAGCTCTTCTCTTCCTGGGCCTCCCTGCCCTGGATGTTTCTGCTGGCCAAGGGCTCCTGGCCATCCCAGGGGACCAAGGGACCTCCCAGGCATGGATGATGTGAGGGGCAGCTCCAGGGGCTCTGGGGGCCCTGACTGGTGCTGTGGAGGGGTGGAAGGGACATGGGGGAGGCCAAGAGGATGCTCTGAGTGTGAGTCAGGGATTCCACTTAGGGACAGAGCAAGATTTGAGAGCACTCTGTGCCCCAAAACACTTTCCTGAAGGCTCACTAATGCACCAATGCATCTTTCTTAGCTGAGTGATTTAAACCTCTCTGAGGCCAGAATATATAAACTCTTCTAAATTGCTGCAGCCACATTTTTGCTCCCTTTAAAAAACAAGTGTAAATTCCTCATGGCCAGCCACTCTTTATGGATCCCTTCAGTGCTTTTGTGAATTGCAAGGTCCTTGGGCCCTGGCCATTAATATCACGTTTGCAGCAACTGAATTATTTTCATGATTAAAGATAGTAAAGGATTTACAGGCTTTTTTTTTTTTTCCCTCCATAGAAATCTCTCCTGGTTGAATTTATCCTGAGCTCTGCTGTGTTTCACAGAAAATGAGATGGGAGTTGTGCCAAAGCAAAATGTTAATTTCAAAACTGCAGTAGAACTGGGGATATAATGGCAGGAATATGATGAGGGGGTTTGGTTTGGTTTTTTTTGTTTTTTTTTTTTGTGTTTTTTTTTTTTTTTGTGTTTTTTTTTTTTTCTGGTGGCTCTGGGAACAGAGTCACTATCTTCTGTGTGCAGAAACTCACCTTAACATGAACAATGAGAAAATACTTCTGCCAGGGGAATTCCAATTAACGTGTCTTTCGCCTACAAAAAGGTGACATCACCTGTCTGTGCCCAACCCTTTTCTCTCAAACATTAGAAATTTTCATTTTTTAATTTCGTTTTTTTTCCTCACAGCCTTTGGACACACCTTGTGCTGTTAGTTTCTTTTACAAAATTTTCTGCAGAGTTGTTATTGGAAGGCTCAAGGAAGCACCTGCATGATGGCTGAGTGCAGAACAAGTGGGATGGGTGAATCAGCCTTGATGAAATAAGAATCATCCTGGACTGCTGAGCAGAACAAATCAGTTGTTTGATGTGACTAAACCATTTGGTGGTTAATGTCCCTGGCTGTGTTTATTCCTGTAGCCTCAGGCATTTCCTGGTGCTGGTCCAAGCTGAAGCCACTGCACCAGGTGCTGGAAAGTTCATGTAGAAATAGCCAAAGCCCTGTGGTGCCCTGGGGGATTGACATCACCCTGCAGGGACGGAGCTGGTTCTGGAAAAGCATCCTTCAGACAGCGTGGCATCCTTTCCAGACAGGTGCTACTTTTGGCCTCCCTACTCAAAGCTACTAGAAAGTGGAGATTTATGAGCCAGCTCCATCTATAGCATTTGATCCCTGTCCTGATGGCTTGCAAGAACTTGGACCTTGGATTGTGTCTGATCCCTTGGCCTAGCAGTGCTCTGTTGGCACACCTCCAGGGCAGAATTTAGCAAGTCCTGCAGCTCAGGCCAGAATAACTTTTTAAACTACTGACAAATGTGATCTTCCTTTGCTCCTTACCCTTGGTTTGCCTCCATTCATTTTCCTGTCACAGAAATCCCTCATTAGTCCCAGTCCAAGCCGTTCACAAACCTTGCTGCATTTCTTCTTCTTTTTTTTTTCTTCAGGCTGAAACTTTGGTCTGGCCTTATAATTACAGTATTATTAATGCATTTTTATCATTGTTAATTATTTTTACATGCTGAAATTGATTCAATATGCCTGGAGCTGCCATGCTGGAACATGCCTTGATTCTTTTCCAAGCTGGAGCCCTTGTGCACCAAACGTGGAGAGTTCCAATGGCTTTAAATCACTATAAACCTCAGTGAGTGATTTAAGTTATTGGAGTGTGTTCAAGTTTTTATAAGCCCTCGAATGTGAACTCTGCTCAAATTCTGGGTATGTGCAGTGCAGTGGGATCTAAAATGGTTTGAGTGCTCAACATACTTTCTAAGCCCCTGACTGGCTGGAGAATAATCAGGCTTGTCAGGCAGTGCACTGTGCAGGGACTTGGGATGATGGGAACCATCACATTTTAAAAATGCTTTTAATTCCTTTAAATTGAAACATTCCTGCTTCATTGTAGGGATTTTGGGCAGAGTTTTCTGTGTGGATTGGGGGATCAGCAGTGCCATGAAGTGGGTTTCATCCTGGTGTTGATGGACTGACTCATGCAAGGCCAGTCTCAAGGCAAGCCGTCCCTTATCTCTGGTGACAACCAGTGGAATTGTGATGTGTGCCAGGACCCCAGGTTTGGGGTGTGCAGGGGGCTGAGCCCTTCTCTGATCTCCAGGGTCAGTGGTGTATGTCCTGGCCCTGGTTTAGAGATGGTCACACACCAGAACAGTCTGTCCCTGATCACATCCTCTAGCCAGGAGGGCAGCAGGAAGGGACATCAGAAGCCAACTGCTGGACAAGCTGAAAACTTTGAGCTCCTTTTAGAAGGTCTCAGGTCATGAAAAAGCTGTAAGAACACAGGTGAGAAGAGGGAGGAGACCAATGTGGGTGTGAGAGTGCAGGGCAGAAGGGCTCCCTCTCCATGGACACGGCCCAGCACTGCTCACACACCATGGCAAAATGCCTTGGGAACCTCTCAAGTGCAAATGCAAAATCTGAAAACTTAAAAAGGGTGTTGGAGGAGCCCTATAGCTGCAGGGCAATTTGATCCACAGCTCTGAGGAGCTGACTTTGAGACTGGAGCATTGGAGACAGCAGAGAACCCAATCTCCTGTGAAATATTTACTCGGTTCATATTTCATTTTTTATGGACAACTGCATAACATCTCCACTATAATTCCCTGCCCTTGCCATCAAGTAGCCAGCTCTTTTTATACTCACAAGTGCAGCTGCTGAACACATTGCTGTTGTTGGGAGTTTTGCCTTGATGAATTGTTTCATTCAGTTTGATATCATTAGGTATGTATGGAGGGGTATTAACCTGTGCAGTAAAACATTTAAGATTTGTACCCATAAAGGTAATTCCTGCTGCTCCTGCTCAGTAAATAATGACAGCTGTGAGTGCTGAGCACCTTAGAATACTGTTTGTTTTGTACTTATATGGACCTATATCTAATATTCTCAAATGATTTAAAAGTAGTTTTCTAATCCTAATAGACTCAATTCTGCTCTGAATTACTACACCCGAAGTAACTTTAAATAAAACAGAGAAAATCTGAGTTTACACACCTATTAGTTAGGGCAGGATTAGGCCCCTCTTACTGCTCAAATCTCATTTTAATAGTAAGAGAGAGTTTTATTAGTCATCTTAATGACAGAGCAAACCCCAAACTACTGTTCATTCAAGGAACAGGTTCTTATACTTTAAACAACATTTAATTCTCCTTAAAACCTCTTTTATTAAAAAGTTTTAAGAATAATATTAAATACATAAACAGCCATGCTAATTAGATTATATAGTTAATGTACATTGGAACTATGACTTATTGCAGAGTTACTGACCATGAAAGCACATTTTGATCATTCCAGGCTGTAATCCCCACTTAATCCATCCCCAGTCTGTCAATCAGTCGAATACAATCAGGATATTTATGATCACATCAGACCAGAGATCTGGAAGAATTTAGCAACTTTGCAGAGCTGAATCCAGAAAAGGGAGGGGGGGAAATGTTTCCACTGGCAAAATGAACCATTGCCAGGAAAAACATTATTGTTGACTTGGCCCATGTAATTGAATTTTCTACTCAGAAGTAACTTACAAACCAGCAACTAGGAGAAATTATCAGTGCTGGGAACTCTCATAATAACAAAGCAGAGGAGTTTTACCTGGCACAGCATTTTTTAAAATCATGTTTTTCTTTTTTCTTTTTTTCAGCATAGCGCTGTGGTTTTCTCCTCTCCTAATTTTCTGCCATCATGAAATAATTTGAATTGCTAGGGCAGCAGGGGAAAGCATCCCTTTCTTGGGCCCCTACCTCCTGACATCCACCTCAGCCCCTGCTGCAGTGATTGCAGGAGATGGGTTCAGGGGACACCTGAACATTGATGGGGCACCTGATCCCCTGCCCTGGCTGGGGAAGGCTTTGGGCTCTAAGCTGCTTTTGCACACCTGAATCATGTCTCAATATTTTTGTAAGGCCTGTGCAATTCAGCAGCAAAACATGTGGCAGCAGTGAGGATGTCCTACAGGAATGTGACACTCTTGCAGGGTTGTCATCCTCTGGGAACTGCAATCTGTGGGTTATTTCAATACCCTCCATCCTTGAAAACATTGTCCATGAAAGACATGAAGAAGCAGAAAGTGTTAGGAAGAAAGGTGTATCAGAAGGGAGGGGACCAGCACTGCTCAGCTTGAGGTGAGGGAAACTGAATGGGGCCTTACAAAGATGGGGATTTGCACCCTCTCCATGCTTTCCATCATGATGATGATAGTCCTGTATCCACAGTCCTTGCTCTCAGTGTCAGGATGTGGTAAATAACTTCCATTCTGAGCACCTTATTCTCTCACTTTCAAACACAGACAAAAACTGAGGTAGGAGGCTGTGCTATCACCTTCCTTGCAGCTGCTCATAGATGTACATAGGGTGTGATCTCCATGTCTGTACGGGCAACAAAATTGGCATTTGCCTGCTCAAAGCCACATGTAAGAGCCTGATCTGGCCATTTCTGCCCTAAGTAAGGCTAAGCAATATTATGAAGACTTTCACCTGCTGATGCACAGTCAACCAGTAAGTGACTTTTTCCTCCCAAGCTGAACAGATCCAAGTACATTTAATTCTTTGCCATTTCATTGTGATTTGGTCCTTTGCCTGGCTGGCAAAGGGCTGGATTCCAAAAAATGTTTCTTCCATGTGCTTCAGTGATTGGAGCTGTGCTGAGCTTGGATAGGCAATCCTGTGATGAACTTTCCAAGTTCCAGTTGGCTTTTTTAACAAACTCCCCCTCATTAAGCTCAGAAGGCCATTGGAGATCATGCTCAGAGGATGAGCTTGCTGGGCTCTTGATTTTGCCTCCTCCAAGGCATATTTTTCTCAGTTGCTACTTTATCCCTTCTAACTTAGAACTCTCTCAATAATATTCTCAATGAGAAGTAGACAAATATTTCTTAGGGGAGGGGTTTGGTTATTGTAGAGAGAAGTGCAAAATAGAAGACAGCAGGATAATCAATATTCCTTTAGGCATTGCCAGGATCCTCCTGGTAGAGATTGAGTCAACATCCTTTCCCTGCTTTAACAGCAATAGAGGTCTTGGAATGGAGCATTGTCAGGGGATTAGTCTTGTGCTTGTAGAAGAAATGCTTTAGCAGTTCCCCAGCAGTGTGATGCCATTATTTTTTTGACAGTGCTCTGTGTCACTGATACTGTCTCTGCTGCAGCTTCTGTTCAGACACAATTTGCTTTCATTAAGCTTTTATCTAAGCTCTCCCTTTTGCAGGACATTCCCCTTCATTTTCCTACAGGTACTAGAGCATCCCTCAATAAACAAAAGTTGCAATGAGGGTGTTTGATATTAAATGAACATTAAGAAGAAATGAAGTAACCAACAGCTCAGGAGTCTTTGCTGCCTGTGGCATGACATAGCTCCTTGCTTGAGAACTTGAAATATGTCAGTTAGAGTTTGTTTCTATCAGAGTAACGTGGTAGTTGTATCTATGCCACTTTCCCAAGAATGTAAATGCTTCGTTAGTTCTGTCCCTGTCCTGAAAAATCGAATATGGCACAAATAAAGTGCGGTAAATGGCTTCATGCAAAGCAGATGTGAGTGGAAGCCTAGACTCCTACCAAGGCTTTAGGAGACTTCAAAGACTGAAAGAAAGAGCTGAACAAAATATTTGACTGTGCCAAATTTTCACTGTTCTTGATGAAAGAGCAAAAGTGAGGAGAAAAAAAAAAAAAAGAAAATCTGGCTCCTTGTTTTCATTTTCTGCTAGCCTAGGGCAAGGCTTTTAGAAGGAATAAATTACAAGCAAACAGGGAGAGAGACTGAATGGAGCAACTGCTGAACAAAGGGCATTCTTGGAAGGGTCTGGTTTTAGAGAACCTAGAAATTGTCAGCTCAGTTATCAGGAGCAGCCTCCCTCCCCTGCTGCTGGCCGGCTGCTTTGAGCGCCCCGGGAGCTCCCTGCCTGCAAACGCTGCCCCTGCACGGCCACGGGGAGCCCTTGGCACAGGGTCCAACCCAGGAGTGGCTGCCAGGACAGCCAAGTGCAGAATGCTTTGAAAATCTGGCAGCAGATTTGAGCACGACATAAATGATTGCAACCTTTAAAGCTGTTGTGCAGAAGAAGCCGCTTGGGCTGTGCTGGGATGTGATGTAGAATATGGATGATGGTATTCAAGGGGCTAAAACATGCCAGCTCTGAAAGCTAGAATAATTTATTCCTGTTGTTTTGAGTGTCATGTACTACATAAGGAGTAAAAAAAAAAAAAAAAAGCCATGCAGAGAACAATCAGATTTTTCTTTTCTTCCTCAGATACTGTGTGGGGTTAAAGGCTGTGACTTAACAAAAGTTGGTCAGAAAAGAGAGGAGAAATATAAGAAACCGAGCCGTGTTGCTTGCGGCAGTTTTATGAAATGATGCTTCATCTGTTTAAAACCTTTTCCATCCCTATTTCCTTCCGAACTACCCTCTAGGCTCCACCCCTGGTGAAGGTGTGGCTGGCAGAGTCTTGCTAGTGGCCTTGACAGTCTCCTCCACCAGTGAGTATCTCAGTTGTAGGTGCAATTTATGGTCCTGAGCTCTGGGTTTTCCTTGCTCCATGTGAGAGGAACCTGCAGGAGAATCTTTATCGACGTAGCCAGTGAGGTATGGGTTTTACACAGGCAGAGAGTGCTAGGACAAGGGACGAATGGGTTTAATCTGAAAGATGGAAGGTTTGTGTTAGATATAAGGAAGAAATTCTTCTCTGTGAGGGTGTTGAGGCCCTGGCACAGGGTGTACAGAGAAGCTGTGGCTTCCCCATCCCTGGAAGTGTCCAAGGCCAGGTAGGAAGAAGGTCTGAGCAAGCCTGGGATAGTGAAAGGTGTCCCTGCCCATGGCAGGGGCTTGGAATGAGACGAGCTTTAAAATCCACCACAAACAACTCTGTGGTTCTTTGATTTGAGCTATACAATAATTCTGATTATTTGAGCTATACAATATTATCCTCTCCATTTTTCCTGCTTAATTTTACTTCCTTCTCCATGTCCTAAACCAGAAATCTCTTTCAAGCACTCTTTCAAGCACTCTTAGTCACTCAATTCATAGTTTAATTCATGTAGGTGCCCATTGTGGCTGCACATGACAATGAGCTAATGGTTTGCAGAATGTATTTTGTAGATGGACACAAAATTGTGAATTAGCTGTGGGACCTCAAGGCACATTTACCAAATACAATTGTGTTGCTGAAAATAATTATGTTTGCTTGAGTTTGGGCCAGGCTGCCTAAAGATTCTGCACACTGAAATGAGCTGTTGCTGGCTCAGCCTATGGTTTAGGTGTAGCTATGGAGGTTTGTTTAATTTTTATAGTATTTTTTTTTGAAGACCAAAAAAGAAAATAGGGCAGCAGAAGTGGATGAGCTGAGTGGAAGAAAATCCTGGTACTTGCTAAGTGCTTAGCTGATTTCCCACTCCGTTTTCTGCAGTAGCCCGAATACCAGGCTGTATTTGTTTGCTGCTGCCTGCTGAAGCCTTCGACCTCAGCCTGCCCTTCTCTCCCTTAGTGCTGACAGTAAGTGAAGAAATGCGAAATTCATTCATCTGCCTGAGAGCCCTTTGAAGTTCCCCACTAAAAGCTCTATTGTTTTATTAGCTGTTAATGCGGCACGGGGGAATTGGGCAGCGCATAGCAGAGCCGGGGTGCGGGGGGGGGCCCTTCCTGGCAATTTGTCACTCTTTAGAAGTATGACACGCTCTGCTGTGCTCTGCTGTGCTCTGCTGTGCTCTGCAGAGCCGCGGGCAGCTGGAGCGCTGCGGGCTCCGCTGGGGCTGCTCGGTGCGGGGAGCCCGGGGCTGCGGGATGGGGATGGGGGCAGAAACCTCGGTGCTGCTGCAGGATGGAGTCACACACACCTCCGTGCCCCTGCAGGATGGGATGGGGGCACACACCTCGGTGCTCTCTGCAGGATGGGATGGGGGCACACAGCCCGGTGCCCCTGCAGGATGGGATGGGGGCACACACCTCCGTGCCCCTGCAGGATGGGATGGGGGCACACACCTCGGTGCCCCTGCAGGATGGGATGGGCTCACACACCTCGGTGCTCCCTGCAGGATGGGGGCACACACCTCGGTGCTCTCTGCAGGATGGGGCACACACCTCAGTGATCCTGACAGGACGGGATGCAGGTCAAGGGGGATGAGAAATTAAAGATCGCGCAGCTGGAGACCGGCTGTGGCGAGCCTGCTTGTCAGAGCAGGCAAAGTGGGGCTCTGAAGGGTCTCAGAGGGTACTGTGGGTGCTGGAGGTAGGCTGTCTCTTCACTTCTCTGCCCTAAGATGGTTTGTGGCCTGAGCTGTGTTATGCCACAGGCACCAAAGACTCTGGAGCTGTTGCTTACCTCATTTCTTCCTAATGTTCATTAATATCAAACACCCTCATTGCAACTTTTGTTTACAGTTATTGAGGGATGCTCTAGTACCTGTGGGAAAATGAAGGGAAATGTCCTGCAAAAGGGAGAGCTTAGATGAAAGCTTAATGAAGCAAATTGTTCTGAAGCTGCAGCAGAGACAGTATCAATGACACAGAGCACTGTCAACAAGATAATGGCATCATGCTGCTGAGGAACTGCTAAAGCATTTCTTCTACGAGCACAATACTAAATCCCTGACTAACTAGTACCATTCAGGTTATGAATGCCTGAACACAGCTACTCTCAATCCTTTTCCTTTCCTAAATCCTTTCTCAGGTACATGGCATGTGGGGCTGCAAGGTGCTGCTTGTCTTCTGGAGATTCTCCAGCCCTGCCCAGGGCTGACATAACAGGCCTGGTGATGGTTGGTGGCTTTTAGGGGTGATCCAATGCCTGAACATCATTGTGGCTTCCTAAAAACACATGCTGGGAATGCTGCAAAGCTGCAAGGCAAGGCTTGTCTTTCTACACGTGTGCTCTGCACAGAGCTACAGGCAGCTGCTAAAGCACCCATTGCCTTCTCCTTGTGGCTGTCAGCTCTCTGTATCTCATCTCTCCCCCAAGGAGGGAACTGCTGCTGTGTGTCTGTCTGGACACACATTGTCCTGCTGTCCCCTGTGCAGGATCTGAGCACCAGGCATGGCACACCTGGGACAGACCAAGTATGTGGAGTGGGTGCTGTTCATGGCCCAGCAGGTACACAGGGCTCTGCAGAAGCCATCCATCACTGCAAATGCAGCTGGTGGCAGGGCTGTGTCCCATAAACACAAACAGGATGGGAGGCACAGCCTGCTGGCACAGCCAGCCCCGTGTTTGCTTTGCTCTGCTCCGACTGCTTCCCGCTGAATCAGCTGGGCTGTCCATCACCACAGCCTTTCTTTGCATCTCTCTTTCCAGAGCCTTCTGTGGCACTTAAACTGAGTCAATAGAAATAAAATCTTGTGTCCTCAGCCTGAGAGTTCTGGAGATCTTTGCTCATGGCTTGCACAACTGTTTATCTGCACTGCAAAGGGAGCTCCTCAATGGCTGTTGTCCTGCCATGTGGAACTGCTGCTGTTTGCTCTCAGGGGAAATGAGCCTCCCAGCATTTTCCAGTGGCAGAAAGGTCAGGGGTGACGAGGAGCTTGTCTGCTAACATCTGTAATGTGGGACTGAGCAATGGATTTGATCTGCTGGGCCCTCACCTCTGGGCTGCAACATATCCAGGCAGGGTGGCACTGGAGCAAGGGGACAAGGGCACGTCTGTGGTGACAACAGTGCTCCCCTTTGGCAGGGCATTTAAAATTCAGTGCCTTAGAAAAGCACAGGGCAGTGGCAGAAAATAGTTCCCACTTTACTGTCCTGATTCAGCAAATCACCTGTGGGATTTGTGTGTGTCTGTTCTGCATACAACACATCCCTAGAGTTTGAAATGTGCATTGATGGTGAAGCCTTTTTAAGGTTTATTGTAAATGGTCACAGTAAGGGTAACCTTGCAGGACACAGTGCACATTAAGCAGCTCTCAAGTAGTTTAAAAGCCAGTGGCCTATTCAGGCTCTCTCCTAACCCACTGCTTGTGGGTTTGACATTCTTACCAAAACATCTGCAACCACTTTAGTCCAATGTCAGTATATTTGTAAACCACAAATAAAATACAATTATGAAATATTAATTATAAACCAATTATTATTAAACTATTTATTATGCCCATGTTTCTCTTTGGTTTAAATGGTGGTACAATTGATTAACATGATATATGTGTAATCGCATGACCAACCTTTGTCACAGCTAGCACATAGGCAGGGAAAGCACACAATGAGCACAAGCAGCTATTGTGACCCCCCTCTGCAAATCCCAGCCCCTTTGGAGCAGGGAGAATGATCCCTGATTTAGTAATTAATTTAGTCTTCTGTGCACCTCTGGGTTTGTAAAGCACCTCTGGACAGGCTGCTTGACAGTGGGAGGCAAGTGTCACCCTGCCACTGACCAACTTCACCATCTTCCCAAATCCCAGCCCTTGGCCAGTGGTTAGATGGCAATCAAGGGTGCAGAATGCCCACATATTCCCCAGTTGCCTAATTAGGCAGCCTTGCAAAGATGTCATTCCTGGACAAATCCCTGCACCTTTTGCCTGGCTGGGCTGGGTTTCAGGGCTTTTACCAGAGCAGTTTGGGTGCTCTGTTTCCCACTCAGTGGGGGATTTGCTCATGTGGGTGCTGACTCAGCACAGCCACTGCAGAGCCCTGAACTGGAGCATCCCTGCAGCAGTGCAATAGATTAGTTCCTTGCCACCCAATTTCCAGAGGTTAGAGAGGGATTTGAACTCTATCCCAAATTTTTCTGCTTTATTGCTTGGAAAATGTATTTAAAGGAGGCATATACTAAAAATTCTTCTCTACAGAAATGTCTCTTTCATTATGTTCCCATTAACTTTAGAATGCTTTTAAGCACTTTTCTTCCATGGGAATGAAACTGGGGAATATTTCCAGCTACTCAGAATTTTTTTTATTTCAACTCATGGGAATTGGTCAAACTCAAGACACCAAACAGAAACCAAACCTGTCTGATGGTTTGTCATTCAGAAAACCCCTCTGCCCCACTGCCATGGCTCTGCATTCAGAGCCCTATTTCTGAATATAAAGTAGGGTTTTGTGAAGGTCACCAGCAGTTCTAGCGCCAGCACAGTGCAGAGTCCCACTGCTGCATTAGAAAGGCAAGTTTGTGCTTACCACTTTGCTTCACAGCTTGAGAGAAAAGACATTTTTAGAAAGCAGTTTGGTACTTCAAGCCTCTGGCTTCCAGTGGAAAAGTGGTGCCATGTCCCAGGTGACTTGTGCTGTCAGAGCAGGGGAAATGCCACCATGGGGTTCTGGCTTTCTGCTGGAAAACAACCAGAAGGCTGTGCTGAGGTTTTCTCTCTTTTTCTCCCTGTCTTTAACCTTAGAGCTACTGTGTAGGGTACCTGAAGGTGAGGCCACGGGGAAGGAACACATTTGGGTGTTCTCTGGTGTAGCTCAAGCTGCAGAGGTACCGGAAGGGTCCTGATGGGGCTTCTCCACACACTTTGGTGTTGTCCTGCATGTCAAAGCAGAGGGTGAAAGACTGGAACCAATTACACCTTCCCTGATTTCTTTCAGAGATTTTCCAGTAAATGGACACATAATCTCCAAGTGGCCTGTGGTGGCAGGGGATGAGAAGAGGCAGATTTTAGATGGGTGGTGAAAGTCTGATGCCCAAGGCAGGTACTTAAATGTGTTTCTCTGAGTTGGTTTTAGAAGAAATGGAAGTGAGGAGTGAGGGAGGTCACATTATGGAACTGCTGGCATCCAGCTGGGGTGGCTGTGACAGGGTCTGCCCTCCCTCTGTAGTCACACAGGAGAGAGCAACTCCTCCCACAGACACTTTACTGAGGTCTAGCTTGTCCATGGGGACTGAGAGCTGTGGGAAACCTGTGACACATCCCATGGGGTTGCTGGGGGTTTATACCCCCAAAATTCTTCTCTGTTTCAGTGGGATGTGTGATAAGTTCAAGCCAAGAAGAGACATTTCCATTCTTAAGTTGTGAAGCTGTCCAAGTTACAGACAGCCATATTTCCAGATGGGTAAAATTCCAGAGAAACCATAATGGATTTGACACATCTCAAACAACGACCATGGAGGTGTTGACTCCCCATTTAATTCCTTCCCCTAACAGACAGGGTCCCTGAGCCTGGACCACTCCACTGACATGTGCAGCACTTGTTTCTCTCTCCCTGCATGTCTGCTTGGCTTTGCCTCCCTCCCCTGCCTCGTAACTCCCAGCTCCTTTCCTGCGGGAAAGATTAGGGAGGATAGGAAGTCGTCTGTGCAAAAAGCATCCCTGGCCAAAATAAATACAGGTCACAAGATTAGGCTTCATCAGAACTTTAAGCCTGGCCCAAGCTAAACAAATGAGCTGTCATGCCTTGGTAAAAGCTCCAGTATGAGTGAGCTGGCACGACTGCAAAAACGGTAAAGCAGTTAATAGGTTTTGCAATATGGAAGCCTAAAGTTTTGTTTTCAGTGCTGCATTCCTGACAGTTAAGACTTGCACTGAACTTCAAATGTCATTAATTTTGTGTGCTGGCCTTGCTTGCTACTATGCAAACACCCTTCCCAAAGCACAGCATAACAGCAAAACAGCACCATGGGGCTTGTTCACCCCAGAGAGCCCTCACAGTGCAGAGGAGCAAACAGGGGGTGGTGAAAAACACCCTGTTTCCAGCAGCTTGGCAGCTCCGGCCTGTTCACACTCTGAGATGGAACCTTTGAATGAATTACAGATCTGTTTAAAAAAAAATAACAAAACTCTAGCTGCTCAAATACCTAATTTGATGTCCAAACATCTCCATAAAAAATACCACCAGAGCCATGGACACCAGGTGTAGTCCATAGCCATAGGTAGCTGTTCATGAAAAAGGGCAACTGAACGTGAAATGTCCAGCAAGTTTCCTTTTAAAAGAGGGTAATTTGCACCAAGAGAAGACTGTGAATATTTTCTCTTGCAATGAGCAGAGCCCATGAACACAGGACTCAGGCATTGTCCCCTGGCTCTGGCGCTGCCCTGTTATTCATCTCTGGAGTTGTTAATCCCCCCAAGCACTTTGATTCCCACACCTGCACAGTGGGCATGGCAGTGGCAGGACAGCCACTGTGCTGGAAAAAGTATTGATGCTGCAAAGCACAGGGAGGCTGCAGCAGTCTGCAGTGCTCTGGTATCTTCAATAATTACTGGTCTTAAACATTATAAAGGAAAAAACCAAAACCAAACCAGCAAGCATTAAAAGTCTTTATGGAACAAAAGCCAGGCTTTTAATAATGTTTTAACATACTTGACAAAGCTTTGGTTCAGAGCTAAGGCCGGCCTCTTGCAAGTATGCAAGGCTTGAGACAATTGAAGAACCAAAATACTTCTCCCAATAGAGACCTTGCAGCTTATCAGGTAACTGCAGACTGTATTTTGGCCACTTTTAACTGGGCATTAAAAGTCTTTTTGACACTTTCTTTATTCCCCTACAATAGACTCTAACAGCCCCTCGGAGGCCTCCTACAGCCCGATGTGTAAAACGTAATGGGGATTGGTTTAAAGAGTGGAATTTGACCTGAGAGAGATGTGAGTATTCAGGGACTACTTAGTCCTCAGTAGCACTCGGGGGCTCTTTAGTTTGTGGGGCACTTTATTAGTCCTGAGTGCTCAGGGACACTCTTTGCTGTCTGGTGGCTTTCTCTGCTCAAGCATTGCTGTGTTGTTGCAGAGCAGATGGAGCCTTCCTTCTCCTCCTCTTCCTCCTCCTGTTCATGGAAGGAGCAGCTTGACCTGGACCTGCTCAGGGATATTAAGGTGTCCTGGGGGGGGTTTGTCCGTAGAAAAGGACTGAAGTTAGTTAGCTGGCCACAAACATGAGACCTGTGGACGCAGGGGAATGTCTGGTGCTCACACAACTGTAAATATCTGGATAAGAGGCCACAGCAGGCTCACAGGGAAGCTGTTTGTGCTGGTGGGCTCTGCATAACCCCAGTGCAAAGCCACTCTTCAATGCCTTTGAGAGAGGTACTTGTCTCAGCCTTGCCCTTCTGCTTTTCCTCATCCTCCTGGCTGTGTCCCTGAGTCCTACACCAGCCCCTGCCAAAAGCAGAGGGGGATGCCCTGGTGCTGGCAGATTCTGTTCTTCTCTCTTTCTGTGAAACAAGCTTGGGTGAAAGTGCCAGAACTCTTGCCCTGCCCTGAGCTGCCACTCTGTTGCTTTCCAGTACTGTCCAGCTCTGGGGATGTGATCATTCCCCACCCAGGGCCACAGCCATGCTCCCAGGCAGGGCTGCCTGCTGCAGGGAATGAGGTGGGCTCAGAGACAGTGCTAGTCCTTCTCACTTTTACTTTTCCCTTTAGTTTAAATTATTCCCAGACGTGTGAACTCAGCAAACAAGGATCAAGTTTTCTCCACAAGGCAAGGTTTAGTCCAGGGCTGGAATAGTGCCTGAGCTTCCCAGTGGTCAGGAAAAAGCTTGCAGGGAGCAGATGAGCAATTCTTTTTGTATTTTCCATCCATCAGGAAAAGCTGCATCTGAAAAAATAGCTGAACTGGAAAATAAAACTAGACAAGTCTGAACAAATATGGAAACCATCCCTGGCTTGGTATTGGAAAAGTCTCAAATGCTGGAAAGGAGAGAAGCAGAGAGAGGGAATGGATAAGTTTTGGCCTCTGTTAGGAATATGGAAGGAATTATTTCATTCTTTTTCCCCATCTATTTGTTCTCTATATGGCACTCTGTGTGGTTAACCCTCCATCTTTGTCATAAATATATGTGGCAGAGACAATTTTTTTTCAGAGATCCCAACCAAAACATCTGTTTTGCATCTGTGGTTTTGCATATGTAAATATTATTACTAATAGTAGCAAAAGCCATCCTAATGGCAGCAGGAATAGAAACACTATTAATAGTCATGGTGCTGACATTTTATTTGTGTTGCTGCAGGAGTTCACATCGTGCACCAGCACTCAGCTGTGAGTTTGAGTGAGAACAAAAGGATGGCTGTGACCCCAGAGGCTGTGAGTGAGCTGGGACAATGCCAGGGGTGTAGCAGGGATTGTGGCACCTGAACCTCAGCATTTCCCCCAGACCCTTGCAGAGGACCTTTACAAGTGGAAATGGCTCCTTGCAACTCTTGTCGTGGTGGCAAAGGAGAGGAGGATTGCCAGTGGTGAGAGTGGCTGAAAAGTACGTGAAGAAAAATTGAAAACTTCCCGGTAAAGGCACTGATGTGAATCTTGATGATCTGGAAACTGAATTTGCTCTGGAAGGTCCAGGGGAGGAGCAATGGTCTTGGTGTTGCTCCTGCTGCATCTGAGGTCTCACCCCAGCCCAGCCAAAGATATCTTGTGTCCCTCACTACAGACAGCAGGCTCTTCTGGGTGGGTGACCTGTCAGAGCAACTCATCCTGCAAACCATCAGCAGAGGGGTGGAGACCTTATCTTTGTGTCTCTGCTTTGCTGCTGTAATTAGCAGTGACGGCAACTCTCCTTCTTCCCTCTGCTCATTGATTAGGAGAGCTCAGGGCTGGGGGAGCTGGGCCCAGGAGGAGCAGGAGGAACAAGGACACAGGCCATAGATATCAAACCTGGAGAACCAGGGCACAGGCCATGGATACCAAACCTGGAGAACCAGGACACAGGCCATGGATACCAAACCTGGAGAACCAGGACACAGGCCATGGATACCGAACCTGAAAAGCCTGGGGGTGCTGGTGCTGGCAGCAGCTCTGCAGAGGGGAGAGATGCAATAAAAGGAGGAAGCACCAGCCATGTTTCAGGCTTTGGTCTGACCCACACAGTGCCTGGGGACACACAAGCTAACAAAACACAACACACCCATCTCCTTCCAGGTTTAGCCTGGGTTGAGCTGGTATCTTTGTTCCTGTATGAGGACTGGTTTTTGTTCAGCTCTGGTTGTTTTGCTGGATCTGTAGTGCATTAAACAGCCCATCTTCTGGTTTGTATTTTTTCCAGTGATCGTGTTTCACGTATGCTGGCTCCTTTCAGCCAGCTCTGTATCCCCCCGAGCAGACACTAAGCAGGATCCAGCCTTTGAGCCTGCTGCCTTCACATGCACTAAAGTGATGTGGACTCACATCCCACATTTCTCTGCTGAGTTGTGGGAATATTTGCAGCGGGGACTCACACCTTGCTCTGCTTTCAGCCTGTCACCTGGATCACGTTACACAGCTGGACACTGCGGGCTCAGGGATGGTACAGGCTGCCACTGACACTTCACATCACCCTTGACAGGCTGGTTCCTTGTCTCCCTGTTCTTCTGAGTTCTTCTAAGCCAGCTAATATTTACATTCTTGTAACAAACTTTCTCACGCATTTTTATGTAAATAATTATTGTTTTACATTCTTCTCTGGAGGAGGAGAAATTTGATGGACTGTTGTTTTGTCCAGTGTCATTGGAGAGGTGGCACTTTCATCCTCCAATCCATTTTCACTTTTGAAAGTCTATAAATGGTAGAGTCAAAACATAAACTTCCCTTCTATTTCCTTGGAGGTTCCAGTGTGTATGTCATTTTATTTCGTGTCCTACAGCGACAATTCCTAATGTCTGTCTGGGCCAGCCAAAGTTTGTACTTATTTTTCACATCATTCAGATTTTCAATATGGCACATGTAAGAGTGGAGGGTGGCTTGTTGGTGCTTTTTAAAGCTCTGGTGGCCTGACAGCCACCTTCCCTGGGCCACCAGGCTCTGCAGCATCCCTGTGGATGCCATGGGACAGACAAAGAGAAACAGCAAGAGTTTCTCACAGCAGCTTGTGAGAATTTTTAGGGAATTGTAAGGATGTGATAACTTGTTAAGTATACAATCTGCAGGTGGTGTTTTTCTGCTTCTTCTTTCGGTTCTTCTCAAGGATGGTGTGTGAGAAAGGTGTTTTTGTTAATTAGCCAAAGTGAAAAATTAGTGTTTTATGATTGGCTTTTTGCAAATATTAAAATGAATATGATATGTGTTGTGTTAGAAAGTAATGCTGTATTAATTCTCTTAACTAGTGGGTTAAATATAGTTTTAGGTTATAACAGAATGTTAAAATAGAAACTATGCTATGTGGGATACTTTTTTTCTAAAGAAAGGACTTGCACTGAGGTAGCAGCCACAGGACACCTGAATCTTTCAGAGAAAGAGAATTTATTGCTCCATTATCAGGAGAAATGAACTTGTCCCACCTCACTCGGGCGAGATGACACCATCAGGATTATGAGGAAGAAGTCCAGACCGAATCCTGTGTTTGAATGGAATTTATGCATCATGTATGAGGTGTATGAATATGCAACAGGTTATTGTTTTTAAGGGTTAATCCTCTGTTAACATGGGTCCTTTTTCAGGCTTATGCTGCCCAGGAAAAGGTACCCAAACACCTGTAACTCTTTGTTTCTATTGTCTCATATTGTCCTGATTCAAATTGTCCACATTATTATTACTCTAATTGTATTACTATTTTTATAACCATTTTATCACTATTAAACTTTTAAAATTTTAAAAACAAGTGATTGGCATTTTTCACAGCCAATCAAATAGAATCTATCGTATTACTATAACAACTGCACAGTTTTCTTGAATAAAGCCTTTTTTTGCTCTTTCTACAATACTGCCTCCTGCCTGTTCCTGTGTCATTATAAAAACTGCACGGTTCTCTTGAATAAAACCTTTTTTTTTTTGCTCTTTCTCCAATCCTGCCTCCCGCCTGTTCCTGTGTCACTCTCGGCACAGGAGTGACACATCCCTGCGCCCAGCCCGAATCCTCCTGCATCCTTTCCTCTGCATCTCTCCGAGGGATGCTCCGCTGACCTGTCCCTGCCCACCCTGAGCAGCAGGCGGTGTGTGTGTGTGGGCTGGGCCTGGCGGCGCTCTGTGAGTGCCGTGATTATCCAGCAGCACCTCGGGGGCAGGCAGGGGCCGATCCGAGCCGGGCTGGATGCGCGCCTGGACCATTTCAGCACCGCCCGCCCCTCGCACCGCTCACAGCATCCCTCACCCAAACCTGCCTGCCTGCAAGGCTGTCTGCACAACCGGGGCAAAAAGAAAGGCATGACAGCACACTTAGTGAGAGCAAATGAAAGGCTGTTTGAAGAGGAGGAGGGAGGAAAGGGGAGAGCTGCAGAAATCCCTGGTGGGGCTTTGGGCTTGACATCAAAACCCCTTAACAGTGTATTACTTCAGCCCCCGATGTGGACAGATGTTGAGCTGTGGCTCAAAGGAAGTCAGAAATCTTTCCTTAGAAAAAATTTGGCTAGGAAACTAAAGAAAATATTGTGAAAGAAAAGGAAATAAAAGGCCACTAAAGAAGATTTATCACTGCCTCAAGCATTTCTGTATCCTCTGGTCTTATGAGGTCTCAGCCTCAGGGGAGGGAAGAAGAGAAACAGCCTGTTGCTATGTTAATGGGTCAAAATTTGGAGTGGGGACACATTTGTCCAGTTAGATGATGATGGAGGGAGCCAACTCACCCAGGCAAGCCCTCCTGCCATCCATGCTGACCCCAGCCAGCCTTCAGGGGCCTCTGGCACCAGCCTGCAGCATGCCCCACCACACCCAACCCAGCTGCCCTTTTTGCCACTCATTCCCATTTCTAAGAGTTTTACAGAAACTTTTGTCAATGGCAAAATGTGTTCATTCCTAAAAGAGTTTAGTATCATCCACAAACATGGAGATTTTGCTGTCCATTCCCTTGCCAACACTGAAGATGCTGAATAAAACCAGACCCAACAGAGATTCTTGGGCAGTCTGATTGCTGAATCTCTTTTATCTTCAAAAACTGCCTGTTAAAGCTTGCACTTTACTACCTACAAGACAGGAATATCCTTAAAGAGGTTTCAATACATAAAAGAAGCACTGTTTCAATCCCATGGCAATGTAAATGTTTTTTTAAAATAATTTTGACAAAATCTTTCATCTGTTCTGTCTATTGGGTCCTCCCTATTCACGTGAATAATTGATATATTCCTAAAGTCCCAGTATGCTGGCAAGGGAAGCTTTCCCTCTTTGGCATCCCTGTGTGCTGGCTCTGTCCCAGCTGCCCATGTGCTTGCTGCTGATGCAGACCCAGGGACAGAGGTGACACTGACCCCTGCAGCTCCCAGGTCCCCTTCCAGAGCCTGGTTTGCACCTGAGAGCTGCACTAGAACCTGCCACCCCTCTGGTACTGCAGCTATTTGGGAAGTCACACTGATCCAGTGCCTCTAATTTACTGGCCATGAGGTTCTTCCAAATTCCTGCAGCAGTGCAGAACAACACTCAGTTGTGCCCAAGCTGTCTCATCATGTCTCATCCTCCCTGGCACCCAGGTGCATCTTTGTATTCAGCAATGGCTCCCCAGCCAGTTTCTTCCTTTTGATATAGTTAAATAAAGATTTTTAGAAGATACTTGCAAGATCTTTGCAAAATCTTCATGCTCTTTTTTAGCTGTCTTTTCTGTCTGCTCTTTACTTGCCATGTTTTATGGCTTTTCCTTTTCTCTTCCTGTGGGAAATCTTTTCACTTTTCAAACACTGACCTTCTCCCTGTGATACCTCCTTAACCTTAGCAGTGAGTCAGACAGGGTGATTTTTAGGACCTCTTAGTTCTTTTTTGAGTTGTGGCACATGTTTTGCTTAGGCTTTAACAGAGCATTTTTTAATCACCTCCAGACTGCTTGCAGGCTCCTTGCTTTCTGCCTGCTTCTTTTTTGGTTTGTTGTTATTGACTAATCACCTTCTTTTTTCATAGTTCCCTTTCTTGAAATTGTAGAGCCCCAGGCTGGATTTATTTGGTGTGCACTCTCCCACTACAGCATTAAAGGTTGTTTTGTGGTCACTAGCAGAGACCAGCTCTGCCACAAACACCTTGTGAAGCAGGTCCTGTGCACCTCTCCCCACCAAACCCACAGCAGCAGCCCTCCCTGCACTGCTTGGTCCTGGAGACCCTTTATTGTACCCAAACCCACTTTTTATTCCTTCCTGATGGATCACTGAGCTGACTAACTTCTCCAATCTCATTTTGTATTTACCCTGGCCTCACTGAGCCCCCTTACCAGGAGCTGTCTCACAGCTTTCTGTACCATCACCCCAGCACCTGGCACTGTCCTCAGCCCCATCTGCTGGCCCCAGAGCTAATTTGGGTGTTCTCTCAGCACAGCCAGCCCTGCCTGCTGCCTCTGTCCTTGTGACACCCCAGCATCCCCATCCTCAGCCCTGTCCCTGTGACACCCCAGCATCCCCATCCTCTGCCCTGCCCCTGGTCCAATGTGGGAACTCAGGACATCCCTCTGGCTGTCCAGGATGGCCAGGACCCCTGCCAGGGGACTCAGAGACCCTGGCACAGAGCCCAAAACACCTGTGGGTTTGATTATGACCTGTGGGGCAAATTACCAACCTCGTATGAAGATCAGCAAGCCACAACAGTATAAGTAAAATATTAGTGAAGTTATCACAGGGTGGAAGAGTAGATTTTAGGGGTTTTGGTATGGGGGTTCAGGAGGCAAGATGGTGGAAATTGGGTGTGTCCAGCCTTTCTCCTTCTTCTTCTTGGCCTCCATCTTCTGCTGTGATGTTGGCACTTTGGGACTGGTTTAGAGTAGAAGCTCACTGTCTAACATAGGTGATAGGTATTGGGAAGTAATTGTAAACATTGTACAGGTAGTTTTTAGTATAAAGACATAACACTGCCAGGGGGCAGGCAGAGTGCCTGGAACTGCCCTGCTGGACGGACCTCGGCAGAGCAGGAGAAAATTTTTTATGGATATGATACAATAAACAACCTTGAGACTGAGAAATTAAGAACTCCAACTCATTCTTCAAGCACCGGGCTGGGAAAAGAAACTTTTAACAATCTCGGGGTTGCAGAGACCCAGAAAGGCCCCGAGAGTCGCCCTGACACCCCAGCATCCCCATCCTCTGCCCTGCCCCTGATCCCCTGACACCCCAACATCCCCATCCTCTGCCTGCCTTGTCCCTCCGTGACACCCCAGCATTCCCATCCTCTGCTCTGCCCCAGGTCCCTGTGACACCCCAGCATCCTCATCTCTGCCTTGTCCCCTGCTCACCCCCAGGCAGAGCACCCCCAATTCCCGCTGGCAAATCCCTCCTGCCCGGCCCCGCCAGGCCCCGGGGAGGCAGGGAAGGGGCTCCGGGGGTGTGGGGCTCTGACTTTGGGCATTGCGGGTCTGACCGAGCGGGTGGTGCCGGCTGCCCACTGGCGGCAGGGCCGGCGCAGTGCGGGGAGCCCTCCCAGCCCCATCCCGGTGTTCCAGAGACCTGGAAAAGAACACACCCTGCTCACAAAGGAGCCTCAGAGATGGAGAAATTGTCAGCAAAAGCCGTGCTTTAATTGCTGTGTATAAAAACATGAATCTCTTAAATGCTAGGAGACACAAATTATTAAAAATTAAAATATATCAAAGGAAGGATGTATTCCCTGCCTGGGAACAGAGATTCTCCAAGGACCCAAAGGACATGCTGTTGGTGTGTTCCCAGATCCAGGGCACTGCAGGGAGAATTGTCACTGACCAGAGTCACCAGTTCAAGGCCCAGAGAAGTGTCCTGGTGGCCCAGCCTGCTCCTCTGCTGGTGAAGCTCCTCACACTCGACGCTGTGGGCTGGTTTCATGTGCTGCTGGAGTGCTCCACTCTCTGGTACAGTGCGTGTGTGCAGCTGGCTCCCCTTCCACGTCTCTGCTTAAACATATTTGCTTCCCACACCCTGCTGGGCAGTGATGAAGGTCAGGAGCAGCAGCTGCAGCAGCAGGAGCTGGGCAGGGGCTGAGAGCAGCCACCCCTCCTGCCCCAGGGCTGTGTGCTCCCTCCCCTTGGCATCAGCACCATCTCCCCTGCTCCAGCAGGGCCTGCCCTGCCACCTCCATCACAACCATGATGCCAAAACCACATTTTGATCTTCCCTAGTCCATTACAAACTTTGTGTGAAAATCACCAGGTGGGAACCCATGTTCCAGGGCATGTCTCTGCCTCAGAGGAGAAGGATCAGCCTGGGATTACTCTAAAGTGAAAGGACAGGACTATCCTCCCCTCCTGCCTCCTCCCAGTCCTGACCTTCCTGTCCCATGTTGTGGTCCTGGTCTCCTCTCCTGGACCATGAGTCCTGGTTTTTAACTCATTTTTCCTGAGTGTCACTACTGCCCTCCAGCAGCACAGGGCAGTGAGCTGCTGATGAAGGCACTGCAGCTCTCCCACCCTGTCCCACAGCCCTGTCACAAACGTGACATTTTCTATTTCCTCAGTAGCAATGCCACAGAGGCCAGGGGCTGGCAGTGGGCAGCCCCCAAAGGCAGCACTCCTGCTGGGACAGCAGCACACCTACCTTTTCCTGGAGAGCTGCTGCTCTATCTCCTCCAGGGACTGTCCTTTTGTTTCAGGCACAAAAAGGTAAATGAACACAACAGCCATCACTCCCATCAGCCCATAGAGGAGAAACATCCAAGAGAATCCAATGGCATCTGCAGAGATTCAGGTGTGTGAGTGTAGGAGTCACATTGTGGGGTACAAAGGAAACTGGTTGCTTACTGTGAGGTGGTTACTGGTGCCTGACAGGGGCACCTTATTTTGTGAAGCCTTCAAGAGGGTTGAGGAACTCCTTATCTACAAGGTTTGGACTGAGAACTGGCAAAGGGAAAGGTTGGTGCATGCCAGGCTTTGCCAGCAGCAGGGGGAAGAGGGCAGCTGAGGGGCAGGACCAGCAGTGCCTGCTGAGCAGGGCTGTAAAGCTGCTTGTGTGGAAGCTGCAGGCTCTGTGTTTCCTCAAACTGTGGTGCTACAGTGCAGCCCAGTGGGCAATTGGTGATTTTTATAAATGAGAGGCTCTGAGCAGAGCTGCTGGTGCCTGGCTTTCCTGCTCTCAGTAGCAAAGGGTCACACCTATTTCAGCCTCAAGTCCTCACGGATCAAAATGCCACTTAAATCTCCAAATGGCTTATGGTGGCCTTCCCTAATCAGAGGGAAGGGAAGGGGCTACTTACCAACAAGGTCCAGGAAGGAGAGGCTGATCAGTAAATTAGCAGCCCAGTTAAAGCTGTTACAGAAGGCAAAGGCTCTTCCTCTTATCCCAGCAGGATAAATCTCACTCAGGACCAGCCAGGTCACTGCACAGATCAGAGAGATCACAAAGACAGCGTGGAATTAAGCAATTTGTTTGGGAAATGGGCAAGGGGGATTCCAGCAGGGGGTTTAAACTCTGGCTTCACCCAGCACCCACTGCTGCTGGTGTCAAACATTCATCCATCTCAGAGGCTGATCACAGCAGAACCCTTCAAACCTCCTGGGCTCAATGCTTCATGCAGGAATGAAATAGCAATAAACAAGCCCAGGGAGTAAAGGAGAAAGCAGGGTAGCTGGTCATTCCATGCACAGGAGATGAAGAGACCCGAGAGGCCTGCTGTCAGGTCATGCTCTTTATAAAGAAATGAGAAAAGGGTGGAATTAGGCAGACAACATTGCATTTGGGCTAAAATCAGAGTTAAAGCAATACATATCTTTAAGTCTCTCTCATCCTGGGGTTATTTTGCTTGAAATAATTTGCAGGGTGGCTATCAAACCCATGAGACTTGCTCACCTAACATTCTTTTCTTGAGTTAAATGCTGTTTTCTCACATCAAGGCATTTAAATGCCAGAAAATAGTAGAACTTACATGGAAGCAAGAACTAATCTTTAATCTCATCTGATGAAAAAAACCTAATAATAAATGGAATAAAAGAACCCCAATTGGTATTGAGAAACTTCAAAAGAGGTTCAACTTCCAGTTCTGCACTGACTCTCATAATCACACAGCAGAAGCCCTTCAGTCCCTCTGTCCTCAGCCCTGTATTTTCCTCCTCACCAGGGTGACAGGGAGTTTATGTAGTGCTTGTAGGGTTTGTAGGATGCTCTGATTTTCCATTGAACTTCAGAGAAAAAAACAGCTTTACAAGGGTAGTGAATAGCATGGAAGAGAAAGTTACTCCAGTGCAGTAGCTGAAAAAGCTGCAGTGCTAGAAAATGATTGAGGGGACAGGAGGGGACATATTTCCAGTTCCCAGACAGTGAGCTGCTCAGCACAGCAGATACACAAGGAATGGTTCAGGCAGGCAGCTTGCAGACCAGCCCTAGTTTCATTCTCTGGGTTAATGCAGGGATAAACACCACACTTACTTGGCCCAAATCCAATTGAGAAGGCACTCACAAAAGCCATCATGCTCAGCAGTGTAATCCAATTTAAGGCCGTATGTTGTTCCCAGGGAGCAGCACTGAGGGGAGGGCTGGTGCTTTCCAGTGCTCCTTTCCTGGACTGACCTGCCAAGTCCCTTTTCTGAGTGAGGGAAGGATCAGGAACAACCTCTTTGCTTTGGATGCGGGCAAAAACTTCTGTGAGGCTCCTTGTGGCAGCAAAACCAGGGCCTGCCTGGCTTCTGGCAGCACCTGACGCTGGTGGGATGGGTGACACAGCTGGGACAGGTGACACAGCAGCCTGGGGGAGCACAGGTGGGGTCAGGGGGTGCTGGCTGAGGCTCTGGGATGCATTGGGACCCGTGGCTGCCCTGCAGTCCCTGGCCATGGCCAGAGGAGCCATGCGGCTGGTGAGGCCCAGGGTGGTGACAGACATGGCCATCACCACACAGCCTGCCATGAGCAGCACCCTCCTGCCTGCCCTGTCTGCCAAGGCCATGGCCACCAGCGTGGCCACCACCTTGATGGCTCCCAGCCCAACGGAGGCCAGGATGGCTGAGGAGTTGCTCTGAAACCCCACTGAGTGGAAGATTTTGGAGGCGTAGCCCAGCACATTGGGCTGCCCAGTGAACTGCTGGAACAGCACCAGCCCCAGGCCCACCAGAGTTCTCCTCCTCATGTTATCTCTGGTCCTAAAAAGATCAAGAAATGAGTACTGCTTCTCCTGATAGGGCTCCCGCTTGGCTGCTGCTCTGCCCTCTGTGTCCTGCAATGGGATGAGGCCCTTCTGGCAGTCTGAGTCCCACGAGCTTAATTTAACTGGGTTCACTGGGAGAAAGAGGATGCTGAGGAACTGCATGGCTGCTGGGGCAATGGCCAGCCCAAACATGTACCTCCACCCCTCATCCACGTCTGCAAAGACATAATTCAGTGCATATGACAGCAGGATGCCCACGGTGATCCCTGCCTCATAGAGAGACACCAGCAGGCCTCGCTGGTGAGCAGCCACCATTTCTGAGACGTAGATGCAGCAGGCCATGGATGAGACAGAGATGGCAAAGCCCACGGTCACTCTGCCAATGACCAGCACGGTGAGTGACCTGGCCAGGGTGAGGATGAGGCTGCCCACCAGCAGCACCAGGTTGCTGACCAGGATTGCTCTCCTGCGGCCATGGCGGTCGATGAGGATGCCCCCAGCCAGGGAGGCGAGGAGGGCTCCGATGAGGACGGCGCTCACCAGAACCTCTTGCTGGAAGCAGCTGAGCTGAAAGTCTGCCTGCAGCTGCAGCAGTGCTCCAGAGATTATCCCCAGCTCATATCCAAATATCAGTCCACCCAGGAGAGACACTGTTCCGGACAAGAGCAGGACCAGCAGTGCACGACCTGGAAAACAAGCAAGCAGTGCTAGGTTCAGTTTTCTGATGCTATAAAACAAGCTGTCAGCATGCACAGGCTGGAAGAACTCTCCCAGGACAATCACAGTTTTCCATCAACAAAGTCATGATGTGGAATTCCCCCATAGGTCACTAAGTCACATGTATAGATGCACTTGCAGACAGTCACACAACCCATCAGACTTCCACTAACTGCAGGGGTACTCATTTGGGGTGCAGAACTTTGAAATGAGGACTTTTAAACAGAGTTAAGACTTGTTTTTAAGTGCAGGACAGTGATTTGCAATGCCTGGAGTTGTACAGTAGGATCCTCTGTGGTATCTCGATTGTAACTACAAATTGTGTTCTGGGCAGGAAATGCAGCTTCTGCTTTCTGGTTCTGCATTATCATTTTCACATTTCAGTGCATATGGTATGACCAGCTCTCCCTGCAGGTTTTGCATTCTTACTTCATATCGTGTGGTTAAAAGCCCTGCTCAAAAGTTTATTTTTCCTCTATTTCCTCCTTTAGTTAATCTTGTACCTTCTGTGGGGTGGCCCTGATTTCTTCATTTCTCCTTCCACAGCCCACAGCTCCCACGATCTCCAAATCAACTGCAGTGTCCTCAGGCTGGTCCAGGCCCACAGGACAAACATCACTGTGAGCTGAAAAGTTTACTGTCGCCACCCTCAAACACAAGAAGTGACTCTTTGACCTTGCCCTTCCCACAGGGCTGAGTGTGCCAGTTTCCCAAATACGCAAATTTAGCTAAAATAAGACAAAAACAGAAACAAAAGCAACTCAAACTAACCCACCCCAAACAACCCTATAAAACCAAGGTGTTGCACATGCTTCTCACCATGGGTAGGGGATGAGGGGGTGACCATGTATGAACCATGAGCCATGTTCCACCAGCAGGGATTGCACGGGAGCAAGAGCTGATGTGGGGACCTCTGGGGACAGAAGTGACACTGACCTCACCTCCAATCACACTTTTGAAGCATACATGAAGTGGATTAGTTTTGGGGTTTGTGCTGTATTGCAGCATGAAATGCTATCTGCATTCTTTCATTTAATTAGAAATACTCACACTTTTGGTAGCCTGTACATGGAAAAAATGTGGGCACAACCACCAGACTGTGGAAACTTTTCTCACCCTGCTGAAGGACTTTTTTCCTGTCATAAGCTGTGTTTAATGGGAAGTGTCTCTGCTTGGCCTTTAATTACCGTTATCAATAAAGGCTATTTCTCAGTGATGGCTGTATATAAATACAATTATTTTTATTTATTCTCCAACCCTCATTTGTGCTACTTATGCCATCCCAGCTATCCCAGTCCTTCCCACCATGCTCTGTGTGACCATCTGCACTGCTTTTAGCACTCCTTGTCCATGTTATGCAGACAATTAGAAAAAATATCTGCTGAGAACACAAGGCACAAGTGGCCATCCCATTAGCTTCAGGCCACAAATTCTATTAGGCACAGACAGTCCCATGGCTGATTTCATCAACTTTTGCTGCATGTCTTGTTAACTCAATAAGCACTCGGGGCTTATGAACTTTGACTGAAATCCAGTTAGTGTATCGTCTATTCTGATGTAGCTGGGGAATTTGAGGACTCTCACGATCTCCACACGAGGTTTGGAGGAGCAAGCAGCTGTGCCAGGCGATTTTCTCCCTCCAGCAAAGCGGTGTGAGGACCGTGCTGCAGGACAGGGCAGTGACCGGCTGTCCGGCCGGGCTGGGGCTGGGCTGGCACGGGGCTGACCCGGGCTCTGCTCACACCAATGCTGAGGCCAACAATCGGCACGGCACAGCAAACCCAGCTCCCTCCATGCTCCCGAACCCGCTCCCCTCCCGGGACAGCCCCGGGAACGAACCACAGGAAATTCCTTGGCTCCGACGCTCGCTGTACGCGCTGCCGGGACCGCTAAAAACAGCACGGAAAGAAAGGAAGGGGCGGGGGATGCACCCAAGCCTTTAGGAAAAGTTGAAAACTTTTTTTTTTCTTTTGGAAATGTCTCCCCGGGGCAGCGCGTTCCCGTCCCTCCCCGGCCGCCCCCCGTCCCATCCCGTCCCGCACTCACCCATGGCGGGGCCGAGCCCCGGAGCGCCGCGGGGCGGAGCGGGGCCGGAGCGGCCGCAGCCACGTCGCTGTGCCCTGCCCCCGGCCGGGCAGCCTGGGGCTTGTAGGCGCCCTGCCCGCCCCTCTCGGGGGCGGGGGTCCCGGCCCGGGGGCGCTGCACCGCCCCGGAGCGGAGCCGGGAGCGGAGCCGGGAGCGGAGCCGGGTCCCTGGGGATGGGAGAGCCCGGAGGGGTGGCCGGGACACGGAGGTGCGCGGTGATTAGGGCCTTGTAAAAAACGCCAATCGCTTGTTTTTAAAATTTTAAAATTTTAAAATTTTAATATTAATAAAATGTTATAAAAATAGTAATACAGTTAGAGTAATAATAATGTGGACAATTTGGATTAGGGCAATATGAGACAATAGAAACAAAGAGTTAGAGATGTCCGGGTACCTTTTTCTGGGCAGCATAAGCCTGAAAAAGGACCTACGTTAACAGAGGATTAACCCTTAAAAGCAACAGCCTGCTGCATATTCATACACCTCATACATGATGCATAAATTCCATTCAAACACAGGATTCTGTCTGGTCAGTGTCAACTTCTTCCTCATAATCCTGCCCAAGCGAGGTGGGAAGAAATTCATTTCTCCTGATAATGGAGCAATAAATTCTCTTTCTGTGAAAGATTCAGGTATCCTGTGACTGCTATCTCAGTGCGAGTCCTTTCTTTAAAAAAAAATATCCTACATAGCATAGTTTCTCTTTCAACATTTTAACATTTTTTAACATTATAACCTAAAACTATATTTAACACGCTACTTAAGAGAATTAATACAGCATTACTTTCTAACACAACACATATAATATTAATTTTAATATTTGCGAAAAGCCAATCATAAAATAAATATTTTTCACAGTCCAGAAATGAGGATGTGGCTCTGGTGGCTGGAATGTCAGCTCTGTCCCCAGCCTGTCTCACTGGAGGAACAGAAATCTCCTCACTGCCAGCAGAGCTGCTCTTGTGCAGCTCTCTAGACAAGGAAGCCTCCAGAAAGTGCCCAAGCGATTGACAGTTTATTCATGTTTTTAGGTAGCTTGGCTGGAAAGCCACAGAAACCTGCTAAGAACAGGGTGGACACTTGAAAGCTGAACCAGCTCATGGCAGACAGCAAACACTATATGTTTGTGTCTGGGCTAATGTTCCACATTTGGGGATGCAGGGCATGCAGTGATCTTGCCCATGATCTCTGGCCCCCAGAGCTCAAGCCAAGGCACTTTGGGTGAGCTGTGTTAGGAACTGGATGAGATGTCTCTCATTCATTACTCTCCACTGTGCCAGGCAAAAAGCCAGAGAGAACCTGGAGTCCTCATCAGCCTCAGGGCAAACTCACTCTTGGCTACATGATCTCCAATTTGCCTGAACAATTCCTTCCTTCTGAGATTATTTCAGTGTGAGAAGGAATAAATTATATTTTTCGCTATGGTCACTCAGCATTTATTTTTCTGCCACCTGAACATTTTCTGGAGGCTTCTTGGTCTCCGGCAGGACAAGAAATACTATTAGCACTGAGAACAAGAAAGTGAGGTCTTGGTGAGCACAGGAAGAGCTTTATGGTGTGTTTACCAAAGGAGGACAAAAAGATGACATCAGTGTGTACAGAAATGCAGCTGCACATGGACACTGTGGAGGCTGTGGGTTATTGCCCTCAGGAGAAAAGGGTGAAAATGTGCTATGATGTGCAGCAGGGATAATTTGGGGGGGAAAAAAAAATCTTTATTTGGGGTCCTTAAAGTACAGCTTTCTTATCACACCTTCTGTAGCCAGTGGGTGTTCTGGGCCTGCTGAAAGAATTCACAGAATGACCAGGTTGGAAGAGACCTTCAAGATCATCACGTCCAACCCCTGCCCCAACACCTGAACTGAACCACGGCACCCAGTGCCACATCCAGTCTTTTTTTAAACACATACAGGGATGGTGACTCCACCACCTCCACAGGCAGACCATTCCAGAACTTTATGACTCTTTCAATAAAAAAACTGTTTTGGTTTTTTTGTTGTTTTGTTTTGGGTTTTTTGTTGTTGTTGTTGTTGTTGGTTGTTGTTGGTGGTGGTGGTTTTTTGGGGTTTGTTTTGTTTTTTTTTTCCCCAGCACCTTTGTCCCTAAGCTCCACCTGAGAACGCCCTGGGGGGGTTGGATCCACCACTGCTTCATGCCTGCAGGCACGTTCTGTCCTTGCTTCCCTCTGAAATGCCTTCCTCCTCCTCCTCCTTTGCCCTCCGTGTCTCTTGGCAGTGCCTTTTCCCCTCCGATCCTTATCTCGATCCTTATCTCGCTGCTGGCTGCCGGGCTTGCGGGGCGCGTTCCTGCCTGGCAGGCGCACAGCTCCTCCCCAGGGCTCAGATATCCATCCCCAGGGCTGAAACATCATCCCCAGGGCTGACACATCCATCCCAGGGCTGAGCCACAGGAATGTGCTCCTGAGAGCTCTGCCTCGGGAACCGCAGCCTGTGTTTGGCACCATCACCTGCCCGTGATTGCTGGAAATGTTACCTTCTACCTCTGAGCTGCAGCAGCTGAAAGAGGCTGTAAAATCACAAATTGAAATACAAATACAACAGGAGAAAGAATCCTCACCACACTCTCAAGAGTATTTTCTTCTATTATGGTTGACCCTTAGGAAGGGGCTCAGGGGACCAAATTGACCAAACTCAATTCAGTTCTTGATGGAAATGATGGTCCCTGAGCTGGCAGAAGTGGCCTGGATGGAGCCAGCTCACAGGAACCTGCATTTATTGCACGTTCATTTACATCCCAGAGAGGTTTCTCCTCCTGATGCCAGGCTGCAGGTGTTTTCTGTTAGGATGTCCTAACCCAGGGGGTTCCCTGGCAATGCTGATCCCACCAGAAATCTTGTTCCCTTGTACATTTTAGGGATGTCTCCAGCATGGCACCCTGCAACAAATCAAACTCATCCCTTTTTCCATGTGTCCAGCTCAGAGGATGGCAGGCTCCATCCCTAAATAAGCTGGGAGAGCTGCTTCCAGGGCTGAACATGATGCCAAGGAATCTGTAGGACAGCCCACGAGACCTGTCTTGATCCCCATTAGCTTTGTTTGCTGAGCTGCAATTTTTTAACTTAATTACATTGTTTGTGAAAGGAGAGTTTGTAAATGCTTGTCACCAGGAGCACAAAGTTACATAATGAAACCATTTACCAGTCAGAGCAGTTCTCTGGGGTGATTCCATATTCCAATAAAAATACTGGGTGATACCATAAATATTGTAAATGGCTCTAGTTAGTTTCCAAGGGCTATGTCAACTGTTTATTTCTTTAAAAGAGAAAAGAATAAGTGAAATCACAGGGAAGATAAAATTTGAATAAATAAAATAAAGGGGAAAATAAAGCAAAAATATTTTCTTTCATATTTTGAAAGCTCTGGAGAAGGTTTTAGTCAGCATGAGAGAAAACCATCATGTTTGCCAGAATAACGAACCCAAGGCTACGTGTGTGCACTTATAGGCTGTGTATGTGTGTTTATGGGGGTATCTGTGCACAGATGCTCTGATAAAATCTGTTCACAACACAGGGATAATCTGCTTTATTTGAGTGTTTGAGGCATTTGCAAATTCCAGCCACAGAGAATTCACCCCATTCCCTGGGCAAGCCCTGCCACAGCTGCAGGAGGGTGCCATGGGTGGGCAGAATTGCAGGATGGATTATCTGTATCATTGAAACCTCGGGAAGGTTGTTTAAAAGTTGTCACTGAAGCAAGATAAATATTTGCCAGGCATGATCCCACCGTGCAATGACATGTAAGCTGTGTGGAATGTGTTAATAAAATATAAATGTTCTGAAAAGGAAACAAATGCTGTGGGTGAGAAAACAAAGACAAAATGGACTTGAGGCACCTCCAAAAGCAACAATTGAAAACATATTGACATGGACTGGGCTGAATTCTCTTGTATCTTCTGAGGAACATATTTGCAGCACGCACAGGTCACCCAGTGGGGCAGTGGGTTTTCACGGTGCCATAAAACCCAAAGAACTGCTCCAGTGAGGTTTTTGAGGATAATGAGGTTTATCCATTTTTTAATAAGATGGCAATGGGGGGCTTGGCTGCTGGAGGAAGGGGGATCCTGACCCACGGCATGAGTGGCCCATGGCAGAGCTGGGGCAGGAGCTTTGGTGGTGCCCAGCGTGGGCACCCGAGGTGACAGCACGACCTGCTGCAGGCTGCTGATCCTGGCACCTTAGGGGCAAACCCCTTCTCCTTCCCAGCCACACCTGGGCAGCTGCAGTGCGTCTGCACGGGCTCCAGCAGGGGCTTTTGGCACATGAAAGAACAAGAGTCAGTGATGTCCCAGAGGTGAAGCCCCCGCGGTGATGCTGCAGTGGCGGGGGTGACAGCGTGACTGCGGTGTCGCAGGGATGATGGCACATCCCCGGAACCCTGGAGGGGGGATCCACAGTGATGCTGGGAGAGCCTCGGGGGAACCACCAGCTCCCACTTGCCACCTCGGGAAGAAACACGTCCAACATCTCCCTTGCGCGCCGGCTTCAGGTCTCGCTCTTGCACGGGCAAATCCACGGGAGGGCGCGCCGGCTCGGGGATGCTCGGGAAGGAGTCCCACCACGCTGCAGTTACCCAGAGGCAAGGAGAGGGCGGCAGGGCTCCCGGGGGGAAGCACAGGGAGGGGTTTGGAGGTTTGGAAGGAGCAGCGCCGGCAGCCCCTGGAAGAAAGCGGGACAAAAGCGCGTTATAGCGGGGGCGGCCGAGCGGTACAGCCGGGCGGCGCTTCGGCACTTCGTAGCTTTCCGTCACCGAGGATGGCCGGAGATTACCGAACACTGCCGAACAGGCGCCCCGCGCATGCGCTGTGTGTGTCGCAGCGATGGCGGCGGCCCAGACGGAGGCGGGCGGTGCGCGTTCGGTCGTGGCGGGGCCCGCGGGCGCTGCCGCCATGGGCGACGTGGGGCCCGTAGGCCCCGCCACGGCCGAGCTGGAAGCCGCGGGCCCCGCCGCGGACGGTGCGGAGTGCGGGGCGGGCGACGCCGTGGTGGCGGAGGAGCCGCCGGCGCCGCCGGCGCTGCCGGGGCTGCGGCTGGTGCAGCAAGGCGCTGAGGCGCACGTGTACCGCGGGCTCTTCCTCGGCCGGGCCGCCGTGGCCAAGCTCCGCGTCCCGAAGCGCTACCGACACCCCGCGCTGGAGGAGCGCCTCAGCCGGCGCCGCATGGCCCAGGAGGCGCGCTCGCTGCTGCGGTGCCGGCGGGCAGGTGGGCACGGGGGCGAGCGGGAGGGCCGGGGCTGCTTGGCAGGACGGACGGACAGACAGACACATCATCCCGGGGCGGGACACACGGACTTACAATGTGAGCCCCGCCACCCCGGCTCCTCAGGTCGCTCAGAGCGGATCTCAGGCACTCAGCGCCATCCTGAAGGATGCAGGGGCTCCTTCCGAGGCCGGGGCGACGCGCTCTGCTCTTTCAGGGTGCCCCTGAAGCTCATCTTGCCCTCGGTGTGTCCCAGAGCGCGTTTTATCGGGGAGGCTCCCCCAGGAGGGGCTGAGCTGCCAAATCCTTGTAAAGCCGCGGGGCTGTGCAGATGGCTTGGATTGAGTGTTGGCCAGGCCGCTCCAAGGGGTGAATCACCAGTGGCTGGGGGTGATCTCAACTGGCATTTCTGCTTAAAGCTTTTATTGGTTGTGTTTTGTTAAAGTAAAGCTGGGAATCGTGTAAATTAGCTGCTGGCATTTGATTTGTTCTTTTAAACAGGGATTCCAGCGCCAGCGGTCTACTTCGTGGATTATGTCACCAACTCCATCTACCTTGAAGATATTGTAGACTCAATTACTGTTCAGGATCATATTTATTCTGTACAAAAGAGTGGAAGTGATGCCAGCGGCCTCCATAAGTTAGCAGAGAAGATGGGTGAGCTGCTAGCAAGGATGCACGATGAGGATATTATCCACGGGGACCTCACAACTGCCAATCTCCTCCTGAGGCCACCCACGGAGAACCTGGACCTGGTGTTGATAGACTTTGGACTCAGTTTTATTTCAGGCCTCCCAGAGGATAAAGGAGTTGATTTGTATGTTCTGGAAAAAGCCTTCATTAGCACTCATCCAGATACTGAAGCAATGTTCCAAGCTCTGCTAAAGACCTACGCAGCCACGTCTAAAAAATCAGGTCCTGTGATCAAAAAGCTGGATGAGGTTCGGCTAAGGGGAAGGAAGAGATCCATGATTGGGTAGAAGAGAGTGGGGTTAGGGATGGAGAAATAGTAGGTTTTACAAAGAGCGTTATTTATATTTCTAGTTGGTTTTATTTCACAGATCAGTATTTTGATAACTGTGTCTTCAAATAAATAAACTTGAAGGAGTTTTAAGTGTCATCAAGTAACCGAAGTAATTGTGAGGTTGGGGCACGGCCAAGAGGGAAACAATTAGAGGTCACTTTTGTCCTAAATGTTAAATATTTCTAATACAAACTAGTTCACAGTGTCATTCTACTCATGTGTGTGTGGTTAGAACCATCCAGAGCAATCTTGGCCTGTAGACCATAAATTTGTGGGAGGTTCTTACTTCAGAGACTACAGAACAGCATCTACAAAAGGTAACTGAGAAAAACAAGTGTGTTGTTTTTCTCAGGAGACTTTACAACAAAGGGTTTAAATCTGTTATAAACGACTCAACACATCCTGAAAATTTTCAGAACTGAATTCTGGAACATGGGCAATGCTGGAATACACTAATATAAATTGCTTTTATTTTCTTTTGGTAGTAAATTGTCTTTTTTTACTCTCAGTCAATAGCACTGTCTGAAAGAAATATAAAATTGGTTAATCCAGAGTAGTTTTCTACTGAGAAACTTCTACTTTAAGCAAGAAGCCTGCTGTAAATTACCTCTTTTGGAGCTTTACAAGGGGGATTGCTGGTATTGCTGTTGCCTGTCCAGGTAGGCTGTTGGCAGAGGTAGGTGGTAATTGTCTTTTTTTATGTAATGTTTTCTCTCTATTACTTCATTTTTCCGGTTTACTGTATCTAACAGTGTGAATGGAAGGTGTGCCAGAGGAGAATCTCGCACACCCCACAGTGGAGATTATCAGCTTTGTGAGCAGGTTGGGGTGTTAATGGGGGAGCATCATTGTCTGCAGGTAATGATGGAAAGAAATGGTGAACTTCATGCTGAGCGATTCGCTGTGCTGGGCAGTCTTTATCCATCAGGAAGAATCTCTGTTCTCCTGTGCATTCCCACTTCTTGCTGAGCGATTTGCTGTGCTGGGCAATCTGTATCCATCGGGAAGATCCTCTGTTCTCCTTGTGCATTCCCACTTCTTGCTGAGCGATTTGCTGTGCTGGGCAGTCTTTATCTGTTGGGAAGATCCTCTGTGCTCTTGTGCACTCCCTTATGCTCTGAAACTGCTCTTCAAAAACAGGGAGTGGAGTCCCTCGCCTCTGCACAGCCACGGGCCAGTCCCGTACTGATCAGGGGGCAGAGGAGGAGAGAGGGCAGCTGTGAGGAGCTGCTCTGGCAGGCAGGGCAGAAGGATTGAGGGCTTTTCCTGCCCCCTTGGAGCAGCGCAGCCGAGCCGAAGGGACAAGAACAGGCGGCGCCGAGAACCACCACGCGCCTCCGCAGCTCCGGCCTCACTCCGCGCGGTGGCGCCGCCGCAGCGCCACCGCCCCCGATCGCGCAGGTGGCCGGTTCGCGTCCCGCGCACGCAAGTGTCCTGGCGCGGCGGGCTGCCCGTGCCCGGCGCGCATTTCACCTCTTGCCAGAAAAGCCGCTGGGCGAGTGCCCGACCCCGGCGTGTGGGGCACGGGTTCCACCGGCCCAGCCACAGCTTTGGTACCGCGCCAGGCACCCTCGTTCTCTGCAGCGCCAGTGTTAGCTGCCGTGTTCTGTTCAGTGCCTGCGTGCCCCGAACACTCCTCGGTTCTCCTTCCCGTGTCGCGCGAAGGAGAGAACGGATAAGTCTCTGCTGCTGCTGCACCTTCTCTTCTTCGGTCAGTCCGGAGCACACACCGACACTCGGATCGGTGCTCCCCGGGTGTCCCGTGGACTGCGGGAGCGTCGTGGCACGGTGGGGAGCAGATGGATGTTGAGCTCACCAGTCCCGAAGGAGGGATGTGAGCCCCGAATGCCGGCCCCGCGGAGGTGAGGCAGCAGCCTGACCCCCTTGCCTGCCATCCCCCATCTGTACAAACAGCGCTGTCCCCGCTCCCGGTGATGCCAGGATTGAGTTCTGTTTGCACAGCCCTTTGAAGAAGTGTGTTTCCAGCTATCACGGTGTTTGTTGAAATGCGGCTCTCCCTGCGGGACAGCGGAGCAGAAACAAAGGCGATCCGCGGGAGGTGCTCAGGGCGGCGCGGTACCCCGAGCCGGGTCGGCAGCCTGTGGTCAGGCCAGTCCTCCCGGGGAGCTGTGCGTGGGACTGCCCTTCGAGCAGGGACTGCTGGACTGGCCTCTGCTGAAATCAGCTCCGAGATGGAGCTGCAAAACAAAGCAGGACATTACTGGTCATGAAAAGCAAAATGTTTTGTTTTTTCACTGCGTGATAAACCCCTCCTTGTTATATAAGTGTTACTTTCTGCACATCTGTGTTAGGGCTTGTTGATATTTCCTCTTGCTCAGCCGGGCGTGTCAGATGGATTGCTATAGAGAATGCTGAACTGTTGCTGTTTGAAGGTTGAAAAATCTCAGCAGGTTCATGTCCAGCAAAAAGGACACTCTGGACATGCAAAGTGTTCACTCCACATCTTGCAGCCTCAGCTGTATCAGCCCCTCAGGAGCTGGACTCAGTGATCCTTGGGGGTCCCTTCCAACTCACTCTGTGATTCTGGATGAGCTGTGTCTGCAGCAGCACCTCCTTGGATGAAAACCACTGGTTCACAGGGCAGGTGGAGGTTCCAGTTTTTGTTGGCTGGGAATAGCTTGACATGCTGCTGTGTTAGCTTTCTGTGCATCTCTGTGCTCATAAACACAGGGATTTGAATTACTATTATTGTTGTTATTAAAATAATTTGCTATTGCATTATTAACACTCAGTCTTTATGTCTAGTGCATGTCTGTTGTTGTAAGATAAATAGGACTCCTAGTTTCTTTCTTGTGGTTTTGTGGTTTTTTTCTTCCTGAATAGTTTATCTGCTGCAAATCCACTTTTGAGCCACCAATATTCCTCCAGAGTTTGCCTGACTTTTGACAAAGTACTTGCAACCCACACTGGTGGAAGTGGTGATGTCCTATCCAGAGAGGCTGTTCTCCCAAAGGCTGTGCTGTCCTTCAGCCCCCACAAAACCTTCTTGCTTGCCTGTTGGGGGGACCCTGAGATTGTGGGATGTGACAAGTGGTGGCTGGTGGTGCACAAAGCCACTGGGGGTCTCTCTGCCACCATCACTAGCAGCAGGAAAATCTGTATGTTCAGGGAAAACCTTGGAGCAGAATGTATTTACATCTGTGTACTGGATGTGCAGATGATCACTGAGTCTTTCTCCTGCTTGAATATTTTTGCTTTTAAAAGTGAATTGTTGTCTCAGGGCGTCAACTCCAGGCCTGCTGGGAACAGCTTCATTTCCAGAGGCTTTCCAGCACCTCCCTGACCTTGCTCTACACCTGGATATCACTCAAAAATGCCGTGAATACAAGGAGGTGCAGATAAGATGTGGAAAGAGGAATGAAAGGAAAGAGGGAAAGACAAATTAAATGGAAATAGAGATGTTTTGTCAGCACAAAGTGCAGTGTAGTATTTCTGAGGAAAATGCTGATTATTGATGGCATTACCTTTTCTGTTTATTTTGGTATCTGACATCATCAGTGGTTTCTGTGGTGGGAGTGGCAACCAGCCCAACTTGAGGTTGACAATAAGACCAAGTTCTGTTTTGCCCACTGATGCCATGGAGGCAGAACTGAACTAAGGGGATTTTTGGAGATAAATATGAGTTGGAGACCTAGAGGATCACTAAGAAGAAAAAGAAACATTAAAAAAAATCCCATTCAAGCAAGAAACAGGGATGGAGACACTGTTGAATCATCTGGGAATGCTGTTGCCATGAATTTTGGACAGTGGCTGCTCTGTGATAGCAGTTACTGTGTGTATATGTAAAAACTATGCATACAAGATATATGGTGTAGCTTTTTTCAGTGAGCTTTTTTATAGTCTAAGCCTTGATGTCTGCAGGAAATTGATATTTTCCAGTTTTGCAAGATGCAGAACACTGATAACCTTTTGCAAGCCTCTTCTCCCATCACTGCTGATAGAAAACCACGTTAGTGCAATAAAAGCATAAAAGCTCATTTGTAACCCAGGGTTCACTCTGTGAGGGTCACTACAGATAAATAAAGCCCCTCCCTGGCCCAAGCACAAGCTGTGTCCCACAGTGGTACCTTTGGGCACTTCACAGCACCTTTCTTTTGCCAATAAACTAAACTTAAAGTAATAGCCCAGGAGTGGTCTGAGCCCAGTGACGGAGAGAAGGCACAGGGCAGCTGCAGCTGCTGCTGGCACTGGAAATGGGGGTGGTAGAGATGGAGTTTACAAGAAAACAAACTAATTAAATGTTAATTCCCCTCTGAAGGCCAGGAGGACCAGCGTGCAGCCCCTGCACAATGGGCTGGGCTGGGGAGCTCTGCAGGCTGAGCCAGCATCTGCCCCACTGAGCCCAGAGGGGCTGGGGAAGGGGCTGGGGCTGTCCTGGCCTGAGCCACCACTCAGGGATCATGCTGTCTGTCCCCTGACCCTGCACACTGCCAGAAATGAGTATCCTTATAAGGGAAAGAACAAACTGTGCTCCTTGTTATTGTTTTGAAGCTTTTTTTAACTTTCAAGGTTGATTTTGAGAGGTTTGGTAGAGCTCCTTTGGTCCGGCATGTGGCACACACTCAAACACGGGCTCCCAGTCTCTGCCTGATGGGTATTTTGGGTGAGCTGAACCTGTTTTAAGCAGTTGCATTGTTTTACTGGCCTGAATTTTGCTTTCACTCATCCCTCTGTCCATCCTCTCCATCATGCACCACCACCCGAGTCATGAAGCAGCTTCTCCTCCCACAGCCAGCACAGCAATCTCCTCCTCATTTATTTGGCCATGAAAACTTTGTATCCATGTTGTTGAGCACTTCAGGAGAAGCAAGATGAAAATCCTCCTGGATTTCTCTCTGGGCCAGCCCTGTGCTCTCTGCTGGGCCCCGCAGAAGGTGCATTTGCCAGCGGGGCAGGGCAGCGGGGCCGGCGCCAGGCGGATGCCGGATCCTCGCCTTGCCAGCGGCCCCCGGCAGTGCCCGGCAAAAGCTTTTGTGTCCGTTCTGCTGTTTGAAAGGAGCCGCAGCGGTGATGTCGCCACCCTTTAGCCCCTGCCCGGGATGGCTGCGGGCATTAACTGATTTGTTACTGTTTGTGCGAGATTGCATTTATGATGTTAAGGAGAGGGAGGAGGTGGATGCAGACCAGGAGCACAGTCCTGTCTCTATTGCTGATTGTACCACCACATTCTGCTTTCTTGTTCCCTATGTGCCAGTGATTCACGGGTTGTGTAAGGGGGATGAGGTTTTCTCACATCTGCTTTTTAAACCAATGCATTTGACTCCACCTTCCTTGATGACCTAGGGAATGGTATCAAGGGGGAGTAAGTCTCCAGAGAGCTGATTAATTGCTGATTAATTGTGAAATGGAGAGGTTTCTCTGTCATATGTGGCACTCAGAGTATGCTCCTGAGGTACTGAGGGTGTTACTTTGCTTTCCCATTTTTCTCCCCACCACTCAGCTTTGTTTAGCCTTCAATTGCAAGAATCCAGGCTGTGCAAAAAGCAGCTCTCTTGGCTTTGATCTCTTGCTCATCTTTAAAGTGGAGCAGCTCAGTTTCCTGAGCTGTTTGCCTCTCACTGCACTCAGACAAGACCAGGAGCTTCTGCAGCACTTGCTGAGATTCACTGTGGTCAGGAGAGGGGATCCTGTCCTGCCCCACTACTCCCCCATCTTCTTTCTGATGGCCCCAATACAGGACAGAGCTGGCAAGAAAATCCACCCTCGGAGCTCAAATTGGGCAGCTTTTGTGTTTTCTTTTTGACTCGTGAAGCATCCTTAAGGTCCAGCCCGACAGCACACCCAGGGTACAGTCAAGGCTCGTCGCTTGCCTGCTGGACCTCACACTTGTGCGAGCCAAGACTTCTCCTCTTGCTTTTCCGCTATTTCCCATGGCTCTATCCCGCTCCGCGCCGCTGACCTTTTGTTTGGTTGTGTTTGCTTATTTTTAATAAAGAAAAACAAAGAAAAAGAAGAAGAAAAAAGGCTGGGAAATGGCGAGATGGGGGCAAGGAGGGGGATCTAGGGGCCGTATAAAGGGCGGGTACCGGGGCTAGGAGGCGGTATAGCGGGGCACAGCGCCGTGGGGCGGTGCGGGGCCCCTCCCGGTGGGCGAGGCGGGGCGGGGAAGGGCGGGGGGTCCCGGGGGGGTGCCGCCCACCGGGAGGGCCGATCCCGGGGGATAAAGCGGCGGCGCGGGGTGGCGGCGGCGATGGGCGCGGGATGGCGGCGCTGGGGGCGCTGGTGAAGAAGGCGTGGAGCGTGCGGAGGTTCGTGGTGCTGCTGTGCGCGCCGCTGGCGCTGGTGCCCATCCTGCTCAGCCTCCCCCCAAAGGTACCGCCGGGGCACTCCGGGTGGGCACTGCGGGTTGGGGAGCCCGCTGCGGGGCGAGGGGCGTGGGCACAGACAGAGTGCGGGCACGGAGCGGGGCACGGGCACAGACAGACTGCGGGACACCGAGTGGGGCACGGGCACTGACAGACTGCGGGACACCGAGTGGGGCACGGGCACTGACAGACTGCGGGACACCGGCACAAACAGACTGCGGGACGCGCCGGGGATGCTGCACCGGGAGCTCCGGGTGTGAGGAGCGCCGTTCCGCCCTGGGAGGATCGGGGACACAGCCTGGGGGCTCCGTGCCACCGCTTGCCTCAGCACCAGCAGAATTCTCCTCTCCAGAGGGTCACCCTGCTGCCTGACCATGGAGCAGAGTGGGCTGCACAGCTCCTCACATTTTTCCAGCAACTTAAAGTGCGAATGGATGGGGCGTCCTGCGGTCATGTCGGGCTTATAGGGAGAAGAAAGGATAGACAACGTGAATTCTGTTTGATATTTCTTATATAGACATTGGGAGGTGGGAGGATCCTGTCCACTCAAGCTCAGTGGCAATGATCAGCGCTTCTTGCTGGTACCCAAGCGCCCTGTAGCTTTTATCAGTAGTGCCCAAATGGCATCTGGGGAAACTGAGGCAAGACCAGCATCACCCAGAGCTGGGGTAGAACGGAGTGCTCGGTGCTGGGAGTCTGCCTGGCATCGCTGGCACATGCCCTGAGCGATGGGAGTGGCGGTGGGACAGGGACCCGCGGAGCTGTGCTCAGTTCGTGCTGCAGGGCTGCTCCGGAGTGCCCGCCCCGCTGTGGGTGACACTCACGGGGACTTTGGTGCTGTATCTGAAAAGGCTTTGCGAGTAAGATAAGTGGTGTTTTGTAAAGGTGGAAACTGGTCTCCTCTGAAGGTTTGTGCTTTAGCATGTGATGAGCTGCACATAAAGCAATCTGCGGCAAGGCTTTGGGGGCTGGAGGGTTCTTTTGCACGGCTCTTGTGCACCAGGAACCTCTGAGCCTTGGATGGAAGTCCAGAGGGCAGTGAAGACACTGTGGATGTCTTCACTGCCCTGTGGACTTTTTTTGCACCATTGACTTCAGCGTGAGCCAGATTTCACCCTCATGTTCTGACTCAGATCCATTTGAGAATGACCTAAAATAAGTAATGATCAGTATGTAGTGAACATAGAATAGTTTAGGAGCTGTAAGGACACAAAGCTGGCACTAAGTTCTGCCTGTTCAGTGCTTGTTAGGTGAAACCTTCTCCTTTGAGATACAAAATACACCTGTTAAATTTAAAAATAATATAGATTGACCATTGCTTTATTTAATGACACCATATATTAAAAGAGACATTTCTTTGGATTGAATGTCACTTTTTTCCTCTGTTTTATATTGTTGGCTGAGTTATGAATGGAGCTGTGTTAAATGTCTGCCTCAAGGAACAGGAAACACATTGCACAGCAGGTACTACATTCCCTTGCAGATTCATAACTGAAAAGTTACATTTCTGCATTAATTTTCAATAAGTGAACAAATGACTTCAAGTGTATTTAATAGCATCTTGTTTGACTTTGGCACTTGGTAAAATTGTGAGATAGGATTAGAGAGGGAGGAGATGCACTGTATGCTAAGTGCAAGCTCATGTCTGGTTTTGTGCAGTGGTTAATAGTGAGAAGAAATCACAGATGAACCCAGTGCTGTGGAAAGGGCCTTGATCTAGGTGCTCTGTGTGCCTGTTGAAGTGTGTAGTGTCCCACAGGCTGTACAAGGATTTGGATGTTCAGGAAAGGGATTTCTGTATGTGTAGAGAACTAAAAAATATCTCTGTGGTGTAATGGTGCTGCTCACTCCTACTTAGCTCCCAGAGTGAGCTGGTAGCCCATTCTAGGGTGCAGTCCATGGAGGACCTCATGTATAGGGTGGTCTGATCAACGCTGAACAAAAAACGCTGTTGGGAAAGTGGAAATGTTTGCAGCTGAGCAGGCAGCAAAGCAGGGATACAACTGTGGTGATGGAAGGAGACCCTGGCAGAGCTTGCTGCTCAGCTTGGGGGTCTTTACTTCATTCTCCATGGATTTTAAATCATCACAGATGGTAGCAGTGCCACTGGCTGATGCCTGTCAAAACCTGGATGCTCACATGAGGGAGTATTTCAAGCAAGTCCAAACTGCAGCTTCCCCAAGTTCTCCCCAGAGTTGGCATGGGGGGAACCTGTAGCTGCTAACTCCTGTACACAGTTGTATCTGTTCATGTTCAGGGGTCAATGATTCATCCAGGGTTTCAACACTAAACTCTCTCACTTGTTCAGCAAGAAAAGAAACTTGCTGTTGCATCAACAGGGGATTAAGTTCTGACGTCCGGAGCTCGCCTGACCCCCTGTCCGCAGCCCGAGCCGCGAGGGGCTGTGGGAGGGGAAGGAGCAGGTTATGCTTTTAACCACGCTGTGAGAGCAGCAAGGGGCAGGAGCAGGGTCAGCAGGCAGGGGATCAGGGGTGGCAGAGTGTGGAAGTTGTCCTGGCACGTGATGGCAAAGGCTGCGTGCCCTCACTGCACCGCCTGGCCAGGCGTCTGTCTGTCCTGCCACGGGACTGCAGGACAGCCTGGCCTCTCCTGGGCAGGCAGCTCGTGAGAGCTGCTGCAGGTGGCCAGCGAGAGCTCGACTGACTGGGCTGTGCTGGAGTCACTGGGAGCCTGTCCCAGGCAGGGAGGGCACGCAGGGACAGCAGGCTGGGGCAGGAGGAGTGCTGCTGATGTGCAGTCACTGGAACAGCCGGGATGCTGCCGAGTCCTGTGCATCTGGAACACGGTGCTGTTGGACAAGCTGGAGAGAGCCCTGTGCTCCTGCTGGGATGGTGGAATGCTGCCTGGCAGGGTGCAACAGGAGCTGGTAGGAGAGGAGAAGCAGTGAGGCTCAGCCTCTGCTGGTCTCAGGATGAGCATTCCCTTGTGAGAAGGTGTCTTACAGGCACCTCTGCAGTAATTTCCTCTCTGTCAATGTTAAAAATTTGTTCTCACATCATGTCTCCCTGCTGGGATGCTCTGCAATTTTAGTCACCCAAAGGATTTCTACCATAAAAAGCCACTTCAGCTTTGGTTTCAAGGGCAGCATTTCACTTGGGTCTGGAGACCAAGACCTCATGCCTTAAAGTTGATAGAACACACCAGGCTGTGGCTCCTTGGGTCAGTGTGTCCTTTCTGAGTGATATCCTGTGATGTGGGTGCAGTGCTTTTGTTTTTCCCTACACTTAAGTGACATCCCTCTGGAAACACAAAAGAGACAAATCATCCATCAGGTCTGCTCTTGCTCACTGGTGATGGACTCCAGCATCCATATCTTCAAACTGTGATTAGAGCTCTTGCCAGCTGTCACTCTGCAATGGTTTTTCTCCAGATCTTTATGTGAGTCCCTTCACAGAGGGATGGTGACAGGGCTATCCCTGCTGCTGTTATGTTAATTGCCTTGTTTTTAATTGATGGCCTCTGTAGGTGGTGGTTGTGTAGAGGGAGGCTGATGTAAATGGTTTTGTCTTCAGCCTCCTTTCTGCTAAATAGAGAAATGAAATTTCTGCTTTGAGGGTGTGTTTGCTGAGACCTCAGGGTGTGCTGCCCAAGCTGTGTGTGGAACAGTGCTTTGTGTCCACCACATCAGGCAGCAGAAGGAAATGCTCTGTGTGGGGCCAGTTGTCTGCTCAGGGCTCTGTGTGTCACCTCCTGCTCTGGTCACTGCTGAAATGGCTGAATATTTGTCCCGTGAGTGGAAGTGCCTGTGACCCCCCTGCTCGGAGGGCTGTGAATGATTGCAAAGAGCTGGGGCAGGGCAGGAGGGGCTGGAGGAACTGTTCTGCTGGAAGGGGCATGGGGGCACTTTTAATGAGCTGTGCAAAGAGCTTGTTCCAACAGCTTCTAATGAACTCAATGTCTACAGCCTCTTGGCTTGGTAACAGCTGAGGCAGCCAAATCTGCTAAAAGGAGCTCTGGGCAGGCAAATAGGGCCCAGTGCCTTCAGAAAACTTACTTGACTTCCTCAGTGGCCATGGAGCAATTTAAAATTAACTTGGATGATGGTGATGGGTCCTCCTGGTTAGTGCAAGGAGACTTTAGGATCTTGCAGAAGAAAAGTGACACTGCTCGCACTGGAGAGCAGAGAGCATGAAGGGTGTCTTTGTGGGCAGAGGGGGGATGCAAATGTAGACAAAGGGGATGGGAGTGGGTTGTCCTGCATGCTGGAGGAGCTGGATCCTGGCTGGAGAGCAGAGCAGGAGCATGGGCAGGCAGGGAACAGTCCAGAGAGCAGCCTGGCAGGAGAAATAAGTGATTGTAGCCTGGTTTTGCATTTCATACACAAAGTCCATCTCTGCAGTGTTTGTGGTGATTTGGGAAAGCCAGTTTCACAGAACTAGAAGCAATGGTCAGTTAAAAGATGAGAGCAAGAACTTCAGTGGGGAAAGAGGGGGATAACTGAAGGTACAGTGACTCCATTTTACCACATCCTCTGTGAGCTTCAGCCCAGAGAGAGGGTCAGCCTGGCAAAGAGCAAGCTGGCACTGGGAGGGTATGAAAGCAGCAATACTTGGGTTGGGGAAAATGGAAGTCTTTAGTCTTTATTGACAGGAGTTAATATTAATTGGAAAATACAACTGGATAAAAAACATGTCTGCCTGATTCCTGCCTGTGTCTGCAATGGTTGACTCAATGATTGTCAAGGTCTTTTCCAAACTAATTGTTTCTGTGGTTTTATGAAAAGAGATATGGAAGAAATCCCTGGGCAGGGTGTTGAGAGTGATGAACACAAATGTTATAATCTGTTGCCAGATGGACAGTGCAGAAAAAGCCACATTCAGTGAAGCATTTTTGTTCTATACTGAGCAAAGTTCTGATAGTGCAATCCTACAGCATAAGAAACTGACTGATAATTTTTTTACTGTGACAGTAACTAAATGGAAATTTAAAATTTCATACATCTAACCCTGGCTACTTTAAAATCTATAAGTTCAGACAACTTCCATAAAATAATTTTTCAAGAGTCTGAAGAGTTTATTGTGTACCAATAAGTGGGTGTGGCTCTACAAGCCCCAGTACAGATGGAGATCACCAGGGATGCTGACCACATGCCAGGCTGATATGTAGCCTCCCTTGGGAAGTATTTCAAATAAAAAAAAAGGTAGGAGATCATAATATGTAGTTACCTCAACACAGCCACAGGACTGGCTACCCACAGCCAAGGCGGTAAATGTGGTATTTGTGTGCATGGGATGTGTGAAAGTTGACAAGAGAAGTGAAGAGTCTACCAGGCTGCTGTTTGATGAGTTGGTGACTTTTTGCCATACACTCACTTTGCCCACTTTATCTGAGCTTCAGCTGTCTCATTTTAAAACAGACTTTTTTTTTTTTTTTTTTTGCCAACTACAAAATACCTCAGGAAGTTCAAATAAAAGTGTTTAAGCTTTATGTCATTTTAGCAGAGGAAAATGGATTCCCTGAAGCTCTTGCAGCTTTGTGGCCTGTGTTACTGGCCCCTTTCTAGCCACTCTGCAAATAGCCAGCAGGAGCAAAAGGACTGCACTGGCAGGGAGGCTGGTAAACAGGGCTTGGGCTGAGTCCAGATTACATAATGCTTGCAGGAGCTGGGTTAGTGGAAATCAGATTCCCAGCTCCATCCTGCTGGAGAACAGGCCCTGGGCACAGTGGGGCTGGTGGCACAGTGACAGCTGTGCCATGAGAGCTCTCAGTGCTTGTTTTCTACTCCAGGTTGTTCTGCATTTCACAGGTAGGATGTTTCTTTGTGATAGCAGAGGGATAAAGGGGCTTAAAAAGCTCCAATTCAGCCAAAATCTCTCTTGGTGCTGCTATCAAGGTCCTGCAGGAGCCCTGTCTGCCCCTCTTTTACCTGGTTAGAGGTTGGGGGGAGCCGGTGTGGCTGATGGGGCTGTGATGACCATGCAGCATTCAGGGGGTGATGGAGAAAACCCAGAATTTGGCCGCGCCGAGGCAGGGCTGCTTTGAGCACTGAATCTACCTCATGGGGTAGCTGTGGGCACTGGTTCTGATGGGGAACAAGGTCCAGCTGCAGGTCCTGGCGTCCCTCTCAGGCTGTGCCTGGGTGAGCCAGCTCGCCTCCCCTGACCCACATTCCCTGCCAGAGCCTCCTTTCCCTGGGGCACCTCATCTGCCCTGCCCTGAGACTGCAGGACGCAGCCTCGTGCCTTGGCTTCCTCTGCCACAGCCCAGCAGGTCCCCAGGGTGGAAAATCCCCAGTGCTGCAGTGTGGCAAAGACAGCATCTGTGTCTGGAGGGGCAGAGGTCGATCCCAAGGCTCTTGAGCAACAGGAAGAGGAGCTGCTGCAGTCCAGAGCCACAAGTGCTTTCCTGGAAATCATTAAATGGCTGTATAATTAACCTGATCACAAGATCCATTTTACAGTTCATATGTGCCACCATGAACTTTGATAGAATTCTGTTGAAAAATGTAAATACAAAGGTGCAGGGAGATACAAGAAGTAGAAGGACTCCTGACAAGGCTGCAGCCAAGGGATGGAAGGATGAAGATCATGTGGAGGTGATGGTGCCACACAGAGCAGCGAGTTCAGCCCAGCCTGTCCAGGACCATTCTCCTGACATTTGTTAGCATTTATTGCTTGTGTACTAACCAAACATACCAAACACTGGGGACATCAATTAATTAACATTTGCAAAATATCTTGAAATCAAAAAGCTTTCCATTTCATATAGAGTTTGATTCAATTTTATTGATGACTTTTTTTTTTTTTTTTTTTTTTTTTTCATTCTGGGGAACGCTTGGTTGAAATTGAAGTTATTGTGGATTGGTCTCGTTCCTTTTTTGTTCAATGCTGGTCCTATCTCAAAAACCAATATAGCTGCTATTTGTCCTCTTTTAGGGTAGAATAAATTGGATAAACAGTGCTACTGCTTTTTTCAAGTGGTTTCCTGTTGATCCATATAGATTTCAAAAATTCAGGGAAGCCTTTCACACAGCAGTTCCTTCTGCCCTGTTTCATTTTTACCCCTTGGCTTTTGATCTTGCAGTGAAGAGGAGTTATTAGATTGCTGCTGTGTCTCATTGCAGTGTTTTCCAGAACATTTTCCATACACTGGAGAATAAATATCCATTACTTATAATTAGTTTTCTAAATTGTACATCATCTATTTTGTAAAGTCAATTAAAGCCTTCACTGATATGCTCTTGTATCATTGTTAAATATTTTCAGTTGCTCTACTCCAGTAAGAGCTAAAGTGTCTTTATTTTGAAGCTGACTTTGGTGCAACTTTCCTTGCAGGAAACTGAAGAATATTTTGCCAGTGGGAGAAAAAAATTATCCATATGGCCTTTGGAAATCAAATGGAAGAGAGCTTAATGAGAGCAAAGCTATTTATTTGGCATATAAAAAGAACCATAGTAAAGAGGAATTATCAGTTGGCACAGAAATTAAATCACTAATCTAGTGGCAAACACTTGAAAACATGATTCTTTATTTTTGTAAAGTTTAGCACGGCCAAGTTTGCTGCTCTGGTCCTGCTGGTTTGGGGGAAGTGAGGAGCAGGGAGCCCATGAGAGCTGCCAGGGCTGGGCTGAGCCTGATAGTTTTGCTTCACACACTCTCATGTGTCATTTTACTGGCATCTAAAATTAGGTCTGAAAGTGATCTTGAAATCCAGATCTTGGGCACTTCATATGAGGCACTGACACTGCTACAATTAATGTATAAAAAAAAAATCAGTTACCCTCAGTTCTGCTGTGCTTATGCTTCCACATTCACTGGGGCCTTGCTAGCAGGACCCCTTGTCAATGCAAAGCCTGGCTGCTAAAACAAAATCAGGAAATCTGTCATTTTGTCCACCTTTCAAACCCTCACTTGCAGATGTGGTCAACATAAATCCATGTTGGTTTTGACCTCCTTCAGCCCAGGCCTGCAGCAAATTGTTCGTAGGTGAACAGGCAGGTGTTGGCTGTGCTGTACCTGCTCTGGTGCCTGGCTGAACCCTCAGATGATGGGGCTGGGACCACATAATCCCCAAAATGGAGCTCCCCACAGTCCTCAGACCATGCCGTTCCCAGCCTTGGCAGGGAGCAGAGCCATCATCCCCCCTCAGAAACCCAGAGGAGGAAGGTCCCAGCAGAGGCACAGAGGTGCCTTTGAGTAGCAATTCAACCTGCACAACAAGCTGGAAAAGTGATAAAATAAATAGCTCTGTGGCTTCCAAGTGATGCTCAGCAGTTATTTATAGTGCTGTGGCACTCTGCCTGTGCTTGCTGACAATGTCCCTGTTGAGGCCTGCTGTGACCCAGCTCAGCTCTGCCCTGGGCTCTCCCGTCCTGGGCTCGGGGCCGCTCTCCCGACTTCCTCCCTTTGCTCATTGTTTTGGCTGTGGCTGTGGTGACAAATGGCTTTGGTCTAGTTTGTGCCTCCTGCGTGGATGGGTGAATTCACACTGTGGCCTGGGGGCCCTGGGTTTCTGCCAGCCTTGGCCAAGGCCAGGGTGATGCCTGCAGGAAGTGCTGTGACACCGGGGTGCTTGATTTACTGATTTCCGTAGGGACTGGGATCCCTTCCCATGGAATGGGTTCTCATAAATCTCTTAGGAGACTCTGATCCAAGAAAAGAAACCTCCCTGAGTGCTGCCTATTGCAAATGTGGGGGGCATACATCTCTCAAGGCTGTTTTTGCATAGCTGTGCAGAGCACAGTCTGCGGAAGTTGGAGGGAAAGCACAAACATTAAATGGGTCACACACCTGAGCATGTCAGCAGCAATGCCAGCCCTAATTCAGTACTGTGGGGCAGTTCCTGATCTCCAATTCCTTGGTTGATGCCTGCAAGCACATGGGAAGATCAGGCAATCAAGGAGGATTTTGGTTTTGCTGTGGTCTCGGATCAGTCCAGAGCCCCTTACACAATGTAGGGGGGAAGATGTTGTACTTGATGGAAATTATCTGGGAGAAGTACTGTATTCTTAAGGGAGTAACTGGAACATTTTGCTTCTCTAAGTGTCTCCAAGTGACAAGATGTCTCTGTAATGCCACATCTCACTTTTCCTCTCCTCCTTTTGCAGGAAGGAAGATGCCTCTATGTGATCCTGCTGATGGCCCTGTACTGGTGCACCGAGGCCCTGCCCTTGGCTGTGACAGCCCTGCTGCCCATCGTCCTCTTTCCCTTCCTGGGGATCCTCCCATCTAACAAAGTTTGCCCACAATACTTTTTAGACACCAATTTCCTGTTCCTCAGTGGTTTAATCATGGCCTCGGCCATCGAGGAGTGGAATTTACACCGCAGGATTGCCCTCCGGGTGCTCATGCTGGTGGGAGTCCAGCCAGCCAGGTGACTATGGGGCTCTGCCTGGGGGATGTGAGCTGCAGGGGCTTGGAAAGAGGCTCTGCTGTGCTGCTGCTATATTGGGGGTTGTCCACACCCCCTTTTCTCCATTTCTTCAGCTGTTTGCCCCAGGGCCAGTGCAGCACATCATTTGGTTCAGCTCCATGCTTGTGCTCCATCCAGTTTCAGGAGAGTCACAGAAATCCTTTTTGGTATTGGTTTTGTTATCTCTGCACATGAGCTTTTCCTCCCAATGTGTCAGAGAACTTTCCAAACTGAAGAAATTCAGCTTTTCCTTTTTTCTCTCTTTCAGACTAATCTTAGGGATGATGTTGACAACGTCTTTCCTGTCCATGTGGTTAAGTAACACTGCCTCCACTGCTATGATGCTTCCAATTGCAAATGCAATTTTAAAAAGCCTCTTTGGGGAGAAAGACACATCTAAGGATATGAACAGGGAAAATGAAGAAAACCAAGGTAATTGAGACAGGGCAGTAGTGTAAGCCAGCTGAGGTCTGCCCTGCTGCCCTTAAATCTGCCCCGTTTTATTGACTTCACTGGCACAAATACCATGTTCATAGCTTGCAGCTCAATCTAAGGCTGGTCCCACTTTACTGCACACTTTATTCCCATGGTGGAAGAATATTGGCAGACAACTCCCTTTTATCTGCCCTTTCCTCATGCCATGCAGTGCTCATGAGTGGCCTGGAAAACCAAAGAGGTGATGCCCAGCCAACCTGCTCCATAAACCTGCTGCTGGCACAGGTTAAAGTCCAGCTCTGTGGCACAGTGGTGGTGGGTTTGTAGGGGTGCTGTGGGGATGGCTGGAGCCAGGGAGGGCTGTAGATAGGGCAGGTGATGAGTGGGGTCCTTCCCTGTGGCACACAGAGCTGTTGGTTGTGCACTTGGGACAGCTGTGTTCTCTTGTTTTCCTGCTTGTTCACACATGGAACTGGAGCCTGAGCTGGAGGAGAAAGCGAAGACTCAGGGGAAGGCTGGCAGGTTAAATATCTGTCCATAAAGTGCTTTGTGATATTTCCCATCTCCATGTTGCTGTTTGGTGTTGTTGCTGAGCAGGTTGAGGATAGGTCAGGGGTGTGTGGCCAGGTAAGGCCTTTCTGCAGCCCTTTCTTCACAAGCCATTCACCAGAACTTTGGGCTTCTGGCAGACAGTGATGAGAAACAGCAATCCAGAAATGACATCCTAACATCCCCTTTGCAGCTATTGCTTAGAGCTGGAGCAGTAGTCACAACTTCTTATTCTGCTTCTTCTGCTTCTTCTTGCATTAATTAGTAATTCATCTGTGATTTAAAAGCAATGGCTTCTTAGTTCCTGCTGAGTCCTAAGGCAGATAAAGGAGTCCCCAGAAGAAAAGTCAAACATGTGCACATCTAATAAAGATATAGTTAATCATTCATCACTGATGTTTAGCAATTATGAGATATTTGCACTCCAGGTTGCTTTATCATGTTTGCTTTATGAATTTTTGACTATTCACATCTATGAAAATCAACCTCACTGATTTCCTTTCTATAATTTCCTGTTCTGTGTTTTGTCAGTCTGCTTTGAACATTTTGTCTCCAGCCTCTGAATCTGACTGTGTAGTTGTGGCTGTAAGTACAGTAGAGTTTGAGAACACATAAAAGGAAGACTCCTCACCTTGTCCTAGACACTTTTAAGCACAGAATTAACATCCTTGACTCACACTTGCAGTGGTAAGAGAAACCAGAAAAGGCAAAGGAGGGGAATGCAGGTAGAAGAATGAATAAAGTGATGCTTTCCAAATAGCATGTGATGGTGTGATTATGTTTGTGGTTTTTTGTGTGGTTTTTTTTGAGATAAAGGCTTTCAAAAGTTATTTATGATACAAGCAAAGGAGGAATCACCTGTAAAATGTACATTTCATGCATCAAAATCTGCATCTTTATGTAGACTTTTTATTTGAACTTAATGTCCCAAGGTAGACTCATCCTTTTCTGTAATCTTTCTGAATGGTTGAGCAAAGCTGAGTTCCTTGAAGGAAGCCTTAAACCTAAAGTCAGTCAAAAGTGATGAATCTGATGTTACACTTAGGAGTGGAGATGTGCAGAAGAGAAAAAGGTATACTCATTTCATAGTTTACTAAATGTTTATGATATATCTGAATTGTGATCTGTGCTCCAAAAAAGATTCATTTATGAAAGGAGCTGTATGTGCAAGAAAACTTGTCCAATGGCAGGTGATAAAATCTGTTTGCCAATTGACTTGGTTTCATAACACCGTGGTAGAGTCCATGAGGCAAAAAAAAATGTTTGGGTGGTTAAAAATAACAATTTAAAATATAATAAAGAATATGTAAAATTTCAAAGCATTTGACTCACAGCAAAAAAATTCAACAAGTGTATGAAAACCAGTTTTGTGTAGGACTTTGCTTACAGACATGGTGCCTGAAATTAAGTGATCTCTGATCGGTTGGTGGCACTTTTTTCTTGATGAGAGAATATCAAGATTTTGGTCACTTATGTCCATGCTCAGCCGTGTGTGCAGCATGTTACAGATCAGCAAATATTTACATTCTTGTGTCATTGAACAAATCATTACACTCAGTTTTAGCTGTCATTTTCACACTCTTGGCCTCTGATGCAGGGGAGCAGGCAGTGAGGTTGGGTGGCTGAAGTCCCAGCTGGTTCTGGTGAATCAAAGCAGGGTTATAAATTTAAATCCAACAGACATTTTTCAGCTTCTAGAACTTTCCTTTTGGAGGTGAGCCCTGCAGTTCTGCTGACATCTCCAGCAACAGGTGTGTGACAATTTGGAAGCTGCTGTGCCTGTGAACCTGACCTCTCTCTGCTTCTGCCCACTAACCCCTCATTGGCAATATTTCATTTCTCTGAGCACCTTAAACATCTCCAGGCAAAAATCACAAGAAAATATCTCCATTCTTTTTTCCTTTATAGAGAATATTCTGCAAATTCAAGATGAACTGCATTCAGTGCTTGAGGTGTAACTGAGTCACAGACCTGGAAATTATGTCTCTAAAGGTGTAATTGGCAAATGTGCATTTTTGGACAGTGCTGCCTGGTTTGACTGCCTAATCCCAGGCAGTGCTGGCAGGGTGTGGCTACAGCACTGCTGCCTCTATCTCTCAGTCAGTGGAAATAGTCTTTTTCAGATCTTTTCAACCTTTTAGAAACAGTAAAAAATGTAATTAAAGCAAAAATTACCTAGGGAAAGCATTTCTGCCTCTAAGGTATATGAGATATTTTGGTGAACTGGCCACAGAATCCTCATACTGCTCTGTGAGAGGTGTGCACAGATGGGTCCAAACTCTTATCTTTGGCCTTTTCTGACTTATGGACCTGTAATAATTTTCAATTCCTTTTTTATAAATTTAATAGAAAAATCTCTGCATTATGCCTGGCTTTCCTTTGCATGGTTACCTTTGCAAACCTTCCTTGAAAAATAACTCACAGATGGTCCTGCTCAGATGGGCTGGTAGTCTGAGCTTAGCAGGGGAAAAAATTTAAAAGATGTTGAAGTAGAATGAAATGTTTTTGCAGAGCCAGGACTGGGCTTCAGTGGGACAGAAGTGTAAGAGCCTTTGGGCTAAATCCATTGAGGGACCAACAGTCAACCATGGGTTAATGTTCATCCTTCTAATTACATCCCTTCATCGTGGCAAGGTTGGGGTGAAAGCTCAGCATGTGTGTGTCCAAGCCAATTACCTCCAATTCAGTAAATTAGCCATGTGTAAAACATGACATTGCAGAAATCCTTGGTTCACTGAGCTGGAACGAGCACGGTGTCTTGGTGCACATGTGAGTGAGTCCAGAGACTTTGACCACTGCCTTCTCTCCATGCTTTTGATATCTAGGTCATATTATTGGAAGGGGATTGGGGTTTGGGACTAAGAAGGGGTGCAGGGAAATTTGGGGATTGTTTGGGTGGCAGTAGCAGGAGTTGGGCTCTGTATGCAGCTGTGCAGAGCACAGGGAAGTGCAGCACACAAACCTCTGCACCCAAAACCACGCAGAGAGGACAAGGAAAGGCAGCAGAGCCAGCAGGCGTGGGGAAGGGCCACCTGGGCTGAAGGTGGATAAAACAAGTGCTGCAGTCCTGTGAGGAACATGGAAAATGAGGTGTGGTAGCACATCTCCCAGCCTCAGGAGGCCAAGCCATGGCCACAAATGCCACGAGCCTTAATGTCAGGTCTGGTAACAGAGAGTGATTGTATTGCATTTCTATTTTTTGATTTCTGAGTTCACCCATGGGTTGGTGTGGTCAAGGGGTGTGCAGCTCCCATAGTACTGGGAGTGGCTGCTCAGCCTGCAGGGCCTGGCATTTGTGGAGACGATGATGGGCTTGGAATGGTCCTTGCTGTCAGGGCAGCTTTTGGAGGAGCTGGTACAAAACCTAATCCCAAATGTGTCTCACTCTTGTCTTTAAAGAAGGAATTACAGCATTATGGTGACTGCACTAGATGTCTGCAGGGTGTAAAATTCTCACCCCATGGGAATGAAGCTCAGTGCTCCTGCTGTGCCTTGGGGAACCTGCCTTACAGATACAACAAAGCCCAACAGTGTTCCTTCCTAAGAATGATTAAAGTTAATCCTCCCCCAAGAAAACCCACCCCAAACCCTTGACTTGGTAAGGGATACCCTCGAATTCTGGGCTGTGTTAGGAGATCCCAAAGGCCAGCCTTTGGCAGAGGCTGTGAAGGGACCAAGTGCCTGGGTGTTGGAGGAGAAGCTGGGTGCTGTGGTGGGGCTGGAGCAGTGGCAGGAGGAGGAGGAGGGCTCCCTCATCCCTGCCAGGTGTGAGCTCCTGACCCCATCCCCATGGTGTGAGCTCACCCTTCATTTGCACAGCCCCTCCTCTAACATGGTAGCTGTTTCCTCTGTCCCTCTGTTTGGTTCAAGGAGAATTTTCTAGATGCTTTGAACTGTTTTAAAGTCCTCATCTTTCTTTTTCAGCATCTTTACAGCAGAATAAACTTTACACTGTACCAACTGAGATGCAGTTTCTGGCAAGTACTGAGGAGTAAGTTAACTATAAAGTTTGTATTAGACTTGAGAAAGAACTATCCTCTGAGCTAGACCAAGTGTTAGGAATTTGAAATTCAGTCATTGCAATGTTTTGATTATACCAAACATCCCGGTCACTGATGATAAAAACCCTGCTCTGTGTGTCCAGCCTCCCTCTGCATGTCCAAATCATTACAGAGAATTTTTTCAGCCACTGTGAAATCACAGCCAGAGGTGTCTCCTGCTGGGGATTTGTGCCTTGGTTTTCTCAGGAGCATCAAATGGGTGAAGCCAATTTAAAACCCCCCAGGATTTACACACTGCTGATGGTCCTGCTTTGATAACAAGGATGGGGAGGAAACATCTTTTCAGGAACACAGGAACATATGTTTCTTCCCTCAAATCTATCAAATTTTAGTTCTTTTTCCTTTTGGCAGTCCTGTGGACTTTATGCTCAGTGTTACAAGCTGCTGAGGGGCTGAGCAAGGCACAGGCACCCTCAGCTCCTATGGACGGGTCTGGGGGTGCTCTGTCCTCTGCAAGGCTGACAGTCCCAGTGGCACTTCACCAAGCAGACCCCTCTGCAGCCCTGAGCTGCTAAGGTGTCCTTGAGCACCACACTGGTAGCTTGGATTTCTAAAAGCTGGGAATTTTCCTTCTGTCAAGGCTCTGAAGTGGCTGCACTGTATTTAAACCAGGGCTTTCACCGGATTCTCTTTTGGACTGTTTTAAAGCAAAGATCTGGCAGAGGAGAAGGAGCTCTCCAGTGATGCTCTCTCAGACTTAAAGAAGGAGGAGGAATACAAAACAAACATATGGAAAGGTTTCCTCATCTCAATCCCATATGCAGCCAGCATTGGAGGCACAGCAACACTGACAGGAACTGCACCAAACCTCATCCTTCTGGGACAGCTGAAGAGGTATGGGAGGCTGTCCTAGGGATCCCTGTGAGTCCTGCAGGACACAGACATGTTCTTCATCCCTGCAGGAAACTCCTTTCTGTGCTGAGTGCTGGTTTGGAAAATTCATGCCCTTCCAGAGTGTTTTGGGAAATGAAAGCAGGGAGTGCACCAGCCTTAGATTTAATGAGCAGGTTTCCAGCCTAGGCAGGCAGGCTGTCAGCCAGGCTGGAGCATGTGTGCTTCACCCCACTGATGCTTTTAATCCCATTGAATTTAATGGGACTTGACTCCACACCTACAATTAACCTGGTAATTGTTTTGATGTAGTGCTTTGTGAGCAATTACAGCTACTGCTGTATGGGAGAAAGAAAAATAATGAACACACCACTTCTTAGTCATAAAATATTCCTCTCCTGTGTGCACAGCAGCAGAGATTTTGCCAGCCCAGGTGCCCACAGGTATTTCTTACTTTTGCTGAGTACATATGGCCTGTCCTGGGCACTGCAGCATCCCTGCCAGGTTCATGTCCAGACTGCCCAGCAGTTTCTGTAGCAGATTTAATCCTGGGTGTTCAGGAGGATCTTTGCATGAAGGCATTGTCCAGCTGGAGGGAGATTTCCAGAACTTTCCTTGCCCAGCTGGGCTGGGTGAGATGGGGGTGCCAGGGTGTCCTGTGAGTTGCTCCAACACAACACTCCCACATTTCCCTATGTCCAGATAACTCACAGGGATAGTTTTTAAATGCACAGGGGCAGGTTTGTGGGATATTGCACTGCTGATTTCAGATGCTTGCTTACCCATGGATGGAAGGGTTGCTTTCCCATCTTGCATTAACTTGATTTTTCCCGTTTGCTTAGTTATTTTCCAGAATGTGATGTGGTGAACTTTGGTTCTTGGTTTATGTTTGCATTTCCTTTAATGCTGATTTTTCTTCTCATGGGATGGCTATGGATCTCTATCCTGTATGGAGGAATTAACCTGAGGTATGTTGATATTCACTATACATCTATGTAGTCTGGTTATATTAGCATTATAATGTGTTTTCATCATGCTTCTCATCCTAAATCTACTGATATCACCCAGGATCATCTCCTGGAAAGTGGGGGAATTTACAACTAACTCTAGCAGGCCCATCCCATAACAAGTCATCTATTTTAAAAAGCTGATATAGAATAGGAAGGTTTTAAAGATATCTCATAGTTACATATGCCTTATCCAACTGAAATACATGTACAGAGTATGTATTATATTCATTCAGTTAAATGCATAATTTTTAAAGGTAGTTTTACTGCCTGACCTAGGCCTATAGAGGGTAAATGGCAGATTTTTAATGACAGAAGGAAAAGCAGATTTAGCTTTGAAGACTGTGATAAAATCTTGGTTGCCCATGAAAGAAACAGGATTTCTTCTTGGGGCAAAAACCTGGGTTTAGAACAGATTACTTCACAACAGGGCTTAATTTTACAACAAGGTGTTAATCTGTAACTGAGAATAACATGTTTTTCCAGTAAATCTTTGCTGGACACATGGCACAGCCCACAGCGATTGCAGCTCTGCTCTGCTGCTCATGTGGAGCCTTTTCCCCCTCCACACTCTCACAAGTGATGGTAACAGAGTCCTGCTTCCTCCAGGGACCATACAGAATTCGTGATATTTAGAAAAGCCTTTAATTGTTGTTTTGACTTTAAAATGCAGATGTGGGGAGAGGGGAAAAAGAAGAACAGGTGTCCAAATATTTACATTGTCTCAGACATAGGGAGAAAAAAAGATCAATGGGAAAGTTTTAATCCAGAAAATGCCAAAGGCTTGTCCTTGACTTGCTGGTGGGGTTTCTCAGGAGGCTCTGGGTGCTGCTGTGTGGTGCTTGGCCAGCTCAATCCTGAGGGCTGGGCTGCTCTCACCGTGTGCCAGGGCTTGTGCAGAGCTGAGTTCCCGTGTCCCTGGGCACGGCACATGGCACATGGCACATCCCCAGCCTCAGGTGAGGGAAGAGGCCAAAGCCAGGGAGAGGCAGGGCTGCTGTGGAGCTCAGGGACGTGATGCTCTGTGTTTGCTTTGGCTCGTCCCCCGAGCTCTATTGGGATAGCTGGGCCAGCACGGATGCCAGAATTCCCCCGTGGTGGAGGGGACACTGCAAAGCTCCTCAAGTACGGCCAAGGCTCCACAGGAACCTTGCTTGGGCTGTAACTGCCTGGGGATGGGGCCTGGAGTTCTCTGTGGGCACGTCCTGGGTGTCTGCAGCCCAGGGGGACACCTGGGCTTTGCTTGGATCCAAAAGGCATTAAAAGGCTGAGGTGATAGAGGAGGACTATCAGAAACTGGGTGCAACAAAGTGACTTGTAAAACTGGGATAGAAATGAGAAAGAAATGAAGTGGGTTTGGAAATGTCCTGTTTTAAGAGTGGAGGGCTGTGGGGAATGGAGCTGAGATGAGGCTGCTGTTAATACCACCTCCCAAAAACCAAGAAATTAAAGACCCAGGAACTTGAAATGCAGCAGCTTCTGCATGATCAACCATTCATCTCTATAGAACATCCAGCCAGTCTTTGAAACAATAAATGAATTAAGGACAGGCAAGGGACCATGGGGATGGGCAGATGTGTCTGACACAGAAATTTGGGATTGCAGTTTTAATCAAGGTCACAGTGCTAGAAACCAGGTTCAGTGTCATGAGATGTGATGGGAGATGAAGTGCAAGATATGAATATATCATTTGTATGCACATGCTACAAAGGAGCAAACTGTGAGCAGTCAGTGCAGCCGGGCTAAGAGGCTTAGCCAGGAGCACATTAACATTCCCGGCCACTTAGAAATTCCTCACATTTTTTGTTGATCCCCAGCAGCATCCTGGGATCACCCAGGAAATTACAAGTGACTTGAAAAATGAAGGGACAGATTAATTTTCTGTGTCACCCTATTCCTAGTCGTTCTGTCCAAGTAGGTAACTTGCTTGGAAGGAAGACAAGGAAATCCAGCAATGTTGGGACTTTCATTTGGCAATCACAGCCCATGCTGGAGGAAACAGTTCAGAATATAAATGAGAGGAAACTTCCTCACCTCTGCAGGGACTCCTTTGTATGAATGCAGAGACAAAGGATATATAAAATAAAGTTTTATTACCATTATCTCAGCAGAGGTTTTCAATTTTAGTCTTCATAATCTGAAGATAACACAAAGTGAGCTGCCAGAGACGTGCAGCTCTTTGAACCTTGAAGAGCAGGTGCTGGAAAAGGACACTGAGTCCTGCATAGAAAATGCATTATTTCCTATGTGTCTATGTGTCACTTAGGTCAGAGGCATGTAAAAATGCATGTAAAAATATAATTGTGTTTCTTGGCAGGGGCTGGAAAACAAAAAAGTCAAATATAAGAGTGGATGCAGAAGCCCGAGCCAAGGAGGTGATAAAGGAGGACTACCAGAAACTGGGTCCAACAAAGTGAGTTGTAAAGCTGGGATAGAAATGAGAAAGAAATGAAGTGGGTTTGGAAATATCCTGTTTTAAGAGTGGGGAATGGAGCTTTTTGAAGAAAATTATACCTATATTTCTGCTAAGTCTGTAACCTGCTGAACTTTGCTTTTTGCATGCTCCAGCCCCCTCACCTTTGCTAGCATGAATAATTGCAAATTGCAGCTTGCACTCAAATCTTCTGAAGAACAACATTCCTGGTATAGAGGGAATTCATGCTGGGTTGTTTAATTACTCTTTATGATTTTTCTACTCCAGGAACAAACCCAGTTCTGTGTGAGTTAGGTGCCAACCAACACAAGCTGGATTTCAAGGGTTTGTGCATACAGGAGGCATTTGCTGAATCAAATTATGGATATGAATCATATGGATTGTGGGTATACTTAAAGAAATCTTAAAGCTCAGGGAAAGTATACAGAGAGAAACCAGATCCATGCCATGGAACAAATTATTTTTCTGAATAATTCCCTCAACTATGCTAGTCAAGTGAGGAAAGTAAAAGCTGGTACAAACTGCAATGATGGGGATTATATTTTTGGAGTAAGGCACCAGCAGAAAGAAACATGAGTTTTAGACTCTGAGAAATGCCAAGAAAAAGGGGAAAGCAGGAAAAGCTGAAATCCAACCCTGCATATGTCCAACCATCCACTGATATTCTGGGCAGCCAATACTACTGAAGGCTGTTGAAACTGTAGGGTTCTTCCTTAAATGGTCTGCGTTTCCCCATCTGTAAAACAATATTTTCATACTCAGGGCAGTGCTGTGAATATCCAGTGATGTTTGTGTCATGCTATCGACATTGTAATTATTTCTGTTGTGTGGAACATGGAGTGGTTCTTCAAAGGCAGCTCTCTGTGCCTGCGCTGTAAATGAAAGCAATTGGTTTATTTGTTCCATGCAGTACATTATCAAGCAGCCTGCAAAATGTCTCTGAAAGAATCAAAGTCCCACTTTGAGATCTAGGAGTGGGAAAGTCCATTAAGCTGAGCTCTACCAATTTGATTAGCAACCCCATAACTAAAAATCAGCTCAAGCAGCCTCATCCAAAGGGCTTGTGTGCCCTTGCCTGTGCTCAGAGAGATTTTAAATAGAATTTTGAGGCATCATCTTAAACCTTGGTTAAACCTTAACTCCGCTAGATACTTAGTGAATGCTATTGCCTTTTACCCTGCTGTTTGTCATGTGTCTAAGGGACAGTGTTTAGATTTTGACCTTGGAGGAATTTGTTCCTGCAGTCTCATGTATGATTTGAATCTCAATCATCCTTTTGTGTGGCTTGAGCTGCAGTGCCACCGTGCCTGGCTGGTGTCCTGGAGGGACATGGTCAGAGGGGTGACCATGAGGAGCTGCTTGGCCCTTCCACACCCAGAGGGTCAGCCTTGCATCCCCCTGCTGGGACATTCCTGATCCCCATCTTGCCTCTCCTTAGTGTCTGCCAATGAGAGACTATTGCTGGCAAACACCAGGATTTGCAAATAGATTTACAGTCTGTCCCAATGTGTCACTGTAGCTGGTTTTAGAAAATCAGCCTCACTTCTCAGCCAAGGTGCTGCAGCAGGAGCTGGGTACTTGTCCCAGCTTGGATCCGCCCCTTTAGCACATCAGCATTTTAACCTCATTTCTTTTCATTTCAGGTTTGCAGAACAGGCAATTTTCTTCTTCTTCTGCATGTTTGCAATCATGCTGTTCTCCAGGGACCCCAAATTCATTCCAGGCTGGGCAAGCCTGTTTGCACCAGGGTAAGACTTTTTATTTTCCTTCCACTCTGCCATTTTGCAGTAACATTTCCAGGTCATTGACATTCCTGAGTTTCTCATTGTGTTGCTTAACACTATTGCTCAGATTTCCTGGAATAAATTAAATCAAGTAGCAGAGCGAAATTTGCATTTTCTGTCTCCTAGAGGAGGTGCATGAAGCTGGTGGGAAGTTGTGATGTGTCTGCTTGAGGCCATCCCTAGGATTTAATGTTGGGAATGCTGTTTATAGGATATTTGCAGTGAAATACTGAGTTCCTTAGGCAATCCACTGATTTCACCAGTGGTCTGAAGACTGAAGAGAGGTGGCATGAGCTGATTCTGAGTGCTGTCCTGTCTGTTTGCCAAGTTTGTGTCCCCTGTGACAACCATACCTTGTGAAGATGAATAGGTGCAGCAGTTAGGGGATGCTAGAGCTCACAGAGGGTGTTGTTATTTCTTAAAAGAAGAGATCTTCATAGTTTGGTGGGTTTTTTTTCACATAAAATCCTAGTTTGATAAATGTTTCCTTAATATAACAAAGTAATTATGGACCTTTTCCTCATCAGTTATTATTTTTACTGGATGGATCCTCCCTTTCACCTGACAGTTTGAGCATTTTGCAAAGAGCTCATGTAAATAAGATGGTTTGGGCTCTGTCTCTCTTCCTCCCTGCAACAGGCTCAGGAAACTTGTCCTTACAACTCTGCAATCAGAAAACCAAAACATCACTGTGGAGGGGATTAGATCTTGGTTTTTACTTTTGTAGGGCAGCTTTTCTGGGGGGTTCACAGCCCATGGTAGAAAATTAGCTCGACAGGGAATTAAAAAACAACTCTGAACAACAAGCATTGTTCAAACCTGATGGAAACTTGTAATCTTCTTTGGTAAATCCCTGTTCTCATAAACTTTCTAATTCTACAGGCTTGTGCTTCTTACGAGTGTTTCTGCTGCTTTTGGACAGGTTTATCTCAGATGCAGTTACAGGAATCACCATTGTGATTATACTGTTCTTCTTCCCTTCACAAAAACCCTCCCTCAGGTGGTGGTTTGACTTGAAAGGTGAGTAGGAGACCCTCCAGGCAGGGACTGTGTGCCAGCCTGTGTCCTGGCAGGGCAGGCATGGGGCAAGGAGCAGTGCTGTCCCCCCTTGGAGCTGCAGGGTGGAGCAGGATGGCTTCAAGGGGCCATTTCATCCTAGAAAGGCTTTTTTAAAACAATCTGAAGTACCAGCAGAGGCTCAGCAGTCACCGCCTGCTGCTGAGGGCAGGAATCATCAGCTGCTCATGTTAATGTCAGGGTTAATGCCATGGTGGGATGAAGTCACCTGAAATGGGTGTTCATTTACCCATGGTGTTCATTTACACAGCAGATCTGATGGTGGAACACAGGTTTAGTGTCTGACTTCCCAAAGGCTCCTTCAAGGGAGCATGGACCTCTGAGAGGGCAGAGAGAGGGCTAGCTGTCCATTCTCAGATATGGATGCTCTTCCTCTGTTTCTGGAATAATTTGAATTCCTAAAGCTCAAACTCTCCAGCAGGTTTTGAAGTCTTGGGTCGTTCCTCTTGAGGAGCAATGAAATACAAATTTTAATTCATAAGAGATGATCTGAATGGGGAGAAGTAGATGAAGGCCTTTTGTGGATGATGGAGAATCGCCTGGGGTCTGTGGGAACAAAGTAGCAGCTGCTCTGAGTTATGCACATTTGTTGTGCTGTCCATACACAGGAAGATGTTTAATCAGGCCTCCTGTGGATAAAATATGTGCTCTTTTTCAACAGAAAATTTCAGTCCCATTAGTGCCTCCTTCCATACAACAGAGCTCACTTTATCACGTATTAAGAAATGGCTTTTAGGGGAAATGAGCTCTCTGCTGTTAAACTCACTGGCTGTTGAATGAAAAATGGAAAATTAATAACATCTTTAATTCAAATGGCAGAAAATTTCCTCCTTCTGTGGACCCTCATCTGTTGAAGGCAATGTTAATGTCTGTTACAGAGAGAAAATTAACCCCATATTAAATATTAAATCAAGAAAGCCTCAAAGAAAACTATATTGCTAGAATGCTATTTTATTAAAATATCTGATACTAAGTTAAATGTTCCTTTAGTTGGCTAACCCAAGACACTCCATGTGTGTATTTGCTAAGCAATTCATGCTCAGTGAGCTTCAGCACTGCTGTCAGACTTGTGCTATCATTCAGTCAGGCCGTGACTGATGCTCCTCTTTGGGTGGGTGTTTGACACAGGCCTCTCCTCTTTGTCCAGCACCAAACACAGAGACCCAGCCCTTGCTGACTTGGAGGAAGGCCCAGGAGACAGTGCCCTGGAACATCATCCTGCTGCTTGGAGGAGGCTTTGCCATGGCCAAGGGCTGTGAGGTGAGGCACCATCCTGCCCAACAGGCTTGGAGCTTATCAGGGGGTCACTTGGTGTTCCCATTTGGCTTTGGAAAACTTCCAACAATGGAGTCATCACACTCAAAGGACATATTTGTCAACTCCAAGTGACAACAATGCACAGGAGATATTTAAGGAGGCTACAACTCCTTGCTGTGAGACACCTGAGGACAAGTTCTAGGAGAGGACCAGTTCCCCTGCAGGGAGGCAGGAGGATGACTCCTGTTTTCTCTCTCCCTCCTGCAGGAGTCTGGCCTGTCTGTGTGGATAGGAGGCCGTCTGCATCCCCTGGAGGGTGTGCCACCTCCCGTGGCTGTCATCCTCATCACGGTTGTCATCGCCTTGTTCACAGAGTTTGCCAGCAACACTGCCACTATCATCATCTTCCTGCCTGTCTTGGCAGAGTTGGTAAGGTCATCCCATGGCAAGAGCAGCTCCTGCTCTGCCCCCTCTTTGCCCTGCCCCTTGGGTCTGTGCTGGGACAGGCACTGGGGAATTTTCCTGCTCCTGGGCTTCAGGCTCTTTGAAACCCTTGGGAGCAACAAGTCCTGTAGCATAACGTGGGCACTGAAGGAAAAAAATCCTTCAGATTTTGTTATGAGAGATGTGATTATTTATTACACAGTGTGGGATAGGGCTGTGCACAGCACACTGGCTATTTGCATCCTTTAGTTCATCTCTTGGCAGCTCAAATCCCCAAGGTCCGATTTCTGTTCCCTTCTGGTTTTCCAGGCCATTCGTCTGAAAGTGAATCCCCTCTATTTAATGATACCAGGAACTATAGGATGTTCCTATGCATTCATGTTGCCAGTCTCAACACCTCCCAACTCAATTGCCTTTTCCTCTGGACATTTGATGGTCAAGGATATGGTAAGTTCCTTTAGATACATAAAATGATGAAAACAATCAGCCTGTGTGTTTAAAGAAGGTTTTTTTTCTGTATTGTTAGTACTCAATATGTAGTAAAATGAGAAGACAGAAGTCTGATACTGTTCTCAACAGTCTTTGAAGGCACAGGATGGAAGGAGCTTGAATGAAGTTGAAATTTGGAGCCACCATGGCTCCAAATGGTGACAAAAGTGGTCTTGAGTGTGGTCAGCGTCCCCCAGCCACTTGTCCTGTTTCTCTAGTGTCAACAGCTCAACTTTCACAGGTCTCTGGATGCAGGAAAATTTCCCCAGCTCAGTGAAACAAAGCTTATGAGTAAAATTAGGCTTAGTCCCAGTTCCTGCTCACATTCCTGAGGCTAAACAGATGTTAATGTTTTTGATGGATCAAAGCTTGGTAACCAGCTGCAGAATGGCCTTTGTGGCTTTAAGCCTGCTTAAAATGTTGCTAATATTAACAGCAATTAAACCTTCCATTTTTATAATGTTTGCATTCAAATAGCTTCGTGCTTCACATGCTGTAGATGTCCAGTCTAAACTCAACAGCTGTCTTTGTATTTCTTTTGTAGGCCAGAACTGGGTTGCTCATGAATCTTATGGGAGTTCTCCTTCTTAGCCTGGCTATGAACACATGGGCCAAGAGCATCTTCCAGCTGGGGACCTTCCCTGCATGGGCCAACATCCATGCAGAAAATGCCACCTCACTTGTGACAGCTGTAGAAAATGTCACTTTAAGTGCACTAAATAAAATATGAACAAAGCCACCCCCGGGGAAGGACTCACTCACTTAGGACTGGGGCACTGGAATCGTCAGAGTTTGCACAGGAGGAAAAGCCACGTGGCCGCTCACACTGTGTGGGACCTTCTGGTTTAATTTTATTTCTAGAAATTCTGGTCAGTGTCACAACATCCATTCGTTATTTTCTCTGGAGATCTTTCCCCACCTTTTGCAGGTACAAATCCGACTCTCCCAGAGTCCTTCTGCCACAGATGGTTGTTAACTGGACAACCTGTAAGCATGGAGCATCTTTGGGTAGATAGATGCCTGTCCCCCCATGAGAGCTGATGAGCCTTGCTGCTCCAGTTTCTGATACCCTACCTCGTTTTGGAAAGCAGCCCTGGCAGCAGGGTGGAGGCAACTGGATTATTGATGTGCAGCCCAACGTGAGTGAGTGTATCAGAATCTGGCCGGGGAGAGGGTGGTGGCCGGGTGCTTGTGGCAGGGTGTAGGGCTGGGGTCTCGTTGCCATCTCATGAGTAATTCTCTCATGGAGGATGAGGAGCATTTCCTCAGGTTTGTGTGTGAAGGGATGACTCAGGAGATGTGTGGGTAGGACTCGGTGCATTGCTCCATGCTTTGGAAACTGGAAGGCCACGGTTTGTTTCCGAACATGTTCAATGTTTGAAAACCTGGGGCAGCGACTGCTGCCTGGTTCTTTGCACTGAGTGCACGGATGGGGGCTTGGGACCAAATTAATTCCTGGCATAACTTTGGACATCAGTGGTGTCTCACTGTGGTAACTGTGGCCAGTCTTAGGCTGTGAGATTGACTCACTCACAAATGACCCGCTGAGTCACAGGTCAGTGGACAAGTTGCATTGGAATATTATTGACATTTCTTTAAAACTAGGCTTTGATTCTTAACGTCTTTTTAAATCGGATTGCTTGGGTACTTTCAATGAAAGCATTGCAAATTGACTGTGATTTTAATCACCATTTTATCCAATTATTTTTATTTTATTTTCTGTAAGAATATAAAATATTAAACTTAAATCATCAGTCATTGAAACAGATGATTGAATGATAAAGGATCTGATTCTTGTTTTGTGGAAGGTGAGTGACTGGATCCCTGTGCTGGGACCGATTTCTCTGACAATGTAAAGTGGTGGGGCTGACAAGATGAACTGGCCCAGGGTAGAGATCCAGTGCATCCCCCTGCTCCTGTGCTGCTGATAACCCCCAGGGCCAGGCAGGAGGGCTGGCAGGGAGATGTTCACCAGCTGCTGCTGCAGGGATTACCCTGTGGGGGTCCCCTTGGGGTGATGTGGCAGATGGGAACTTGAGGGGGATGAACTGAAATCGCCAAAACCAATTGAATGTGGAACTTTGATCAATCAAGTTTAAAAAAAAAATCCTCAATGTTCAAACAAAATCCTTAATAATGATTGTGGAAAACTTAAAATAAAGCACATTGGTTAGCACATCACATGGTCCTGTTTGCTCTGTAGTTCGAGGGGAGAAAAACAAAGCCTGAGCCTCTCCCTGCTCCAGCTCCATCCCTGATTTGGGCAGTGGCTCCCCAGGAGGAGCAGGAGGGCAGTGCAGTCCTGTTAAACACCGGAGCAATGGGAAAACCCCTGGCCCAGCATCTCAGGGCTGCTCTGCTCAAGAGCCTTTGAGCACACCCCAAATCCCTGCTTGGCTGTGCTGGGTTTGGGCACTGTCGTTCTGCTTGGATGCTCCTCGTCAGGCCTTAGCAAAGATGGGCTGAATGGGAAGGGAAAGTTGCTCCCTGCAGTTTGCTTTCTCAGCCAGCTGTCCGTGAACAGCACGGGATTGCTGTCCCAGGCCAGGGAACTGGGAACAAACTGGGAACAAACAGGGAACAGGAACAGGCTGTGCCTGCAGGAAGGAGCCCCGCGGTCCCACTGCCCTGAGCCACTCCTGCTGCTGCTGCTGCTGCTGCAGGGGATGCTGTCAGCCACGGGCACAGAGCTGCCTGCAGGACAGGCAGCAAGGGCTTTGGGATCACCCAGTTCCAAAGGGTAACATCCACTCCAGCTCCCTCTCAGGTGCTGGGGTCACCTTTGGGATCAGTTTTGTTCATGGTCTCAGCTCTGACTTTGTGCATCCCTGGTGATCGAATCCAGGATGGTTTTCTTTGGCTTGAAAGCAGAGCTGAAACCACAGAGTTTGTGTTGTAGTCTCCAAAAATCACCTTCAGTGTGCTGGCATGCCTGTGTCATTGTCTGTCCAGGGATCAGGGGGAATTTCACAAACGCAGCCAGGGCAGGGTTGTGATCTCTGTGCCAATGGGAGAAACTGAGGCCAGTGATTTACCCAAGGTCCACAACGAGGCCTTGGCACACCTGGGAAAGGTGTAAGAAGCACCTGGATCCTAAACCTCTTTAGTCCAAGACCTGTTTGCCAGCTCTGTCAGCAGCCCCTGTGTTTCCCAGGGCTCCCCAGAGGATCTGATTTAAGGCATGTGGACAACAGCATTACCTAATTCTGTTCTTTTATACCCAGGCCTCTGTGAGAGAAAGACTAGGCTGGCATGCTTGAGTTTTAATTATTTTTTTTAAGCAGAGATTTTAAGATTTAGTATTTCTGGGGTTCAAAGGTGAACAGGCCTGCATGAATAATTTCTGATTCCATTTGCTGCTGCTAGTACTGTTTTGCCAAAAGCAGCTTTTAATGGCAAGTCAACCCCATTAGTCTTGAAGGGTCTGTGATATGTGTAGAGATATGAAAATTCCCAGGAAAGGGTATTTCAAGTGCTGTAGTAACCTTCTCTAACTTTGACTGTGTTATTTTAATGGAACTTTGCTTGCCTATGCACCATTTCTCTAGGAATGTAAAAATCCAACAACCATCACAAAAGCCATTCACATTAGCAGCCTCCTTGTGAATTTTAATTAACAGGAAATGCCACTCATTGAAATTCAACATCCAGAATATCTCTGCTTTACTCCTTTGATGTTCCCCATCAAGTCCTGGACTAACATCCATATGTTCTCCTGAGACACTCAGAAGAAAATAATTTTGGTTTATTTGTAGTAGGAAAGCATTTCATCGTTGTCTTTTATCCCAGAAGCATTCAAGTTGCTTTACAAACTGTTCACATGGAGGAGCTGCTCTGTGGGTCCTTACAGCAGGGAGTGATTCCAAAGCTGTGCTCATCAGTTTGCACTCAGCAGCAATGCTGGAATTTCAGGAGAGGCAGGGAAAGAGTGGTGAAACAAAGGGAAGTCCAGCAGGATAGGGAATTCAGCTACTGCAGGTCAGACAGCTTTGTTTCCCTTATCACATTTATCCCTTATAAAGGATAGTGCTGGGATTTTCCTATATTTCTACAGTAGTTACCTAAGAAGACATGATCTGGCTCTCTGTTACTGTAAGCTGCTCATTTGCAAGTGATTTTAACAAACAAAGAACCACCCCTAATTAATTAACCTTTCCTACGCCCTCAATTTCTCAAATGGGCAGAATAATGTGATCAACAGATGATACTGCCATGGAGAATTATCTTCAGACTTAAATAATTCTATTTTAGCCCTTCATTCATCTTCTTTCTCAAGCTGTATAGTTCCTTTACCCCACCCTCTGCCTGGGGTACAGCATTGCACCCCTCCCATCCCTGTCACCATGACAAGGTGACACTGTCACCACAGATTGAACCTGCACAGGTTCCCCCCCAGTCTGCACTCAGAACTGAGTTGAAAACTTCTGTCCTGATGGGTACAAGCTCAGTGCTCATCCTTTATCCAGGTAAATCCAGGCTCTGCTTCCTGGCAATGACACCAAAGGAATCCTCTGCTGTCTCACAATTCCAGCAAGCTGCTCACAGGCATGTGGGGCTCAGGCTCCTAAACCTAGTGCTAAAAGGTCAAAATTGGTGATATAAAATTTTAGAGCTTGGGCTCTACAGAGACTGGAGCTTGTCAAGAAAGCAAATTCCTTTTATATCATCTGGAAATGACACAAGGTGGGAAAAGGCACCTTGGAGCATCCCAGGAGGACACAGCATTGCTCCTTATCTTAGAACTCTCCCAGCCACAGAGTGGTTTTTTGCAGAACCAAAATGATCCCAGCCTCAGGGTCCTTGGGCAGAGTGTGACCACAAGATGTCACAGTTGCTTTGCTGCAATGCGTGGTCCTGCCTTTCCCGTGTCCCAGTCCTGCCCCTTTCCCACTCCCAGCCTTCAGCCCCAGGTATCCCTATGAACACACATGCTGGTACTTGGGGGTTTTGCTGCTGTGTTTTTTTGTTGGAGTTTTTTTTGGCAAAACAAGCTTCTTCATTGTATTCTGGGCAAGGTTAGGCATTTAGGTTTCTAGCTCATATACAAGTCATTCATGGTATATAAAATCAAAGTTTCCCCAGGTTTATGCCCTTGCTGTAGGTCCAGCTGGCAGACAACAATTTTGAGTAGAGCCAGAGGAAAAACTCAAAGTATAGGTGCAAACAAGCATTTCTTGGTGCTGCCATAGTTTCTGCTCAGTGTCTCCCCAGACCTCAGGTGCCTTTGCCAGACAGTGTAGCAAGCTCAGAAAACACCACAACATTGTGGACTTGAGAGGATTTTGTTCTTTATAGCCTATTGCTAAATGTATTTATTTTTCTGCCCCAGAAAGCTGCCTGCATAGCCTGGATGGGGTCCCAGGGGCTGGTGCTAATACCAGTTCACTCTGAAGCAGAGCAAAAAAGGAGTTTAGTTGTAGAAGAAGCTGATGAGCCTTGCAGGATCCAGCTATGGATCTTTTGGGGTTAGTCTCTTCGAGTGTGCACATTGAATTAAAGACCTAATTCATGGCCTGAGCAAGCAATTGCTATGGATGCTCCAAACAAACAGCACTTTCTTTCCTGCCCGCCTGGCTGGTGCCTCTGCCCGGCTGGAGCCAGGCAGAGTTTCTCATCTGGCCCCTGTGCTCCAGGGCACCGGGAGGAAAGCTTTGCTCCACCAGCCACACAGGAAAAATGAAACCCTCAGCTGTGAAGTGGAGCTGTTGAGCGGAGCAGAGAGGGCACAAGGGCAGAGGTTTGCTCTGCCTGCTGTGCTCCTCATTCCCTGCCCTCCCATTCCTGCCGCTGCCGTGGGATCCAGCCACGGTGCTGCTGTCCCACCTTTCTCTGGAGGGCAGAGCCCCACGTGCTTTGTCCCCAGGGGGGGCTGGGACAGGGCTGACCTTGAGCCCTTTGCCCTTTCCCACCCAGGGGAGCATGAGAACGTCCCGGGGGCCGGGGGTTCCCGGCTGGCTTGGCTGGGACAGCGGCTCCCACAGGGGATGGGCTCCGGGGCAGCTGGGGGAGCTCTGTCACCTCTGCCCACAAATGGTGGCTTAGCACGAGGGAGTCTGGCCAAGGGGCAGGGGAGGCTCCTGTGACCCCTGAGCTCATAAATGAGGAGCAAACACTGTGGTTTTTCCTCATCTCCAGGTGAGCAGGTTTGATGGCTGGAGCTCTGCTGGGCACATCCTGGGGCCTGGCAGGTTGGTCCCTTGGGATCTGCACAACCTGGCCTGTGACAGTGTTCACAGGGGTCTTATGTTGAGGGAAGAGAGGGAGATCTGACTTCATGTTTCAGAAGGCTTGATTTGTTATTTTATGACATATATTACATTAAAACTATACTAAAAGAATAGAAGAAAAAATTTCATCAGAAAACTGGCTAAGCTAAGAATAGAAAGAATGATAACAAAAGTTTGTGGCTCGGACAGAGAGCCCGAGCCAGCTGACTGTGATTGGCCATTAATTACAAACAACCACATGAGACCAATCCCAGATGCACCTGTTGCATTCCACAGCAGCAGATAACCATTGTTTACATTTTGTTCCTGAGGTCTCTCAGCTTGTCAGGAGGAAAAATCCTAAGGAAATGATTTTTCATGAAAAGATTTCTGCGACACTGGCCTGCACATCTGGGAGCTTCTCAACAGTTTGGGGATCCTGACTGTGGGTGGGTTTTCTCTGCAGTGGATTTGCTGGCTATCAGGAATTCAGAAAGGTTCAAGATTAAAACTCTCTCTGCTGGGACTGTGAGATGAGCCTTGAAGCCGTTTGTGAACCCCACACACAGTTTCAGCAGGGAGCAGCAGCCTGTCAGAACAGATGAGCAGTTGCCAACTGGGTTGCTGGATCCTGCTGTGCCTTTTGTGCCCATATAGGGCATAGATATAGAATATCTGAAAGAGGAAAAGGTCCCTTCCACCCTGAGAGAGATGCCAGCCCTGCTCGCTGCTTGCTGGTGGGCAGTGGGAGGAGTAGTCATCTGATTTCCCCATATGGAATGATGACACCCTAGGTTCCAGGATCCTTGTTCCATCTTTGTCAGCCTGCGTGTCATTGTCTCTTTTTTTTTTTTTTTCACCTATGTGTCATTAAAATAAGCCTTCTCTGCAATAAGGGTGAGACCAGAAAAAGTGTGAAGCCCGAGCAGTGCTGTGCATCCTGGCACTGTTGTGTAGTGCTGTTATTCCCCAGGCTTCATCACCAGGTTTTGCACGCTTCAGGGATTGCTGATCTGAATTGCCTTAAAACATCCTGGGTTTTGAGTCCTGGTTCTCTGGTGCTGCCTTGGTTTCCTACCCTGCCTCACCCCACAACCACATCGGGATCCTCTCTCAGAGCAGCAAGGCACTGGAGCATGGAGAGTCCTTGGGCAAGTCTGGGGCACCTCACTGCCACTGGGTATGTAGAGAAAGCTTTATTCCCCCCCTTTCTCTCTGTCTTGATAGCTATTGTATGGCTTTTCCACAGAAAACCCCCTTTCCTAGCTAAAATTGTTCCTCAAGGGATAGCTGAGGCTGCTGTCCAGCAGTGGGAGACAGGGATTGCCTGGCTGGGTTTAACCTCAGGACAGGCTCTTCTCCCCTCCAGGTTTTCTGGTTTCTGGAGAGTCACTCCAGATGTGAGGCCTGAGAAATTATATTCTTTCCCAAATGTTTGTTTCCATTTGACTTTTGAATAGCTTTATGAGACATTTCATCCAGTCTGTAGTGGCCAAATTCTTGTCCTTGGAGACTTCCTCTGGCACTGCAGCTTCAGTGTGAAACTGTTTTCTTGTTTGTCACCCTTGAACATGTGGATTTGTGTTTGGCCTCCTCTTAAGAGGCAGGGAGAGCACCACTCAACTGCCTCTTGTCCATGGTAAACCTTTGAAATACAGAGCTGGTCTAACAATTTCCACAGAAGCCAGTGGCCTCCTCTTTCTCCCTCCAACATCCTCTAAATAAGCATTAAAGCCTCAACCACTGCCAGTGAGGTGACCCCTCAGAATGAGTCTATTATGGTTTTTATAGAATAACACAATGTTTTCCTGTGCTTGCATTAATAGAGGAGCAGTTGCATTGTAATTAGTATTTATTTTTCAATAAACGCCTCGAACTTCCCTGTCCTGCTGCTTCCAGGGGAGATCTCAGCCCCAGCTACTCGGGGAAGTTAGCAAGGAAGTAGAGAAGGGTGAGACCAGAGGCAACCAGAGGAGGACAGTACAAAACCCCATAAATTATCATCTCAAGAACGCCTCTAATCAGTGTTTATGGACTTCCTCTGCTAACACACAGGCACTTGTTTTTCCAGGATGAGAGCCCGTGTTTACTGCGAAGACTTTCTGTTCCCAAAGGTGCACAGAACTATGGCAGAGCTGTGGGGGATTTACTCCAAACCTGTCCCAGCAGACAGCAGAGAGCTATGGACCTTGTTCCTGCAGTGCTCCTGCATTACAGCAGTCATAGGAGGCCTCTTTTACAACTGGATGTTTGCTTCCCTGGAGTACTCCTGGCGCCTCTCCGTTGCCATGGCCATCTCCCTCAGCCTGCTACTTCTCCTGACTCTCTTTCTGGTGCATCCTGCCCGTTGTGTCTTCACCATGATCATGCCCACCTTAGGGACCAAGCAGGGCCGGAAGCTTCTCTTCTCCACCTGCATCATGATTGCAGTGGTGAACATAACGCCCAACATCATAAGCAACATGAAAACCATACTGCAGGTCATTCAGTGCATCTGCAAGAACTCCTCTGACAGCCTTCTGAACTCAACTACTCTACTACAGAAAGTTTCCTGGGAGTTTGCAGATGCAGTCCAAGAAGCCACTCATCCCATTTATAAGCCTATGAATGGACATGTTCGCTTTTCATTGTTGCAGAACAGCCCCTTGATTTACCAAAAAATGCACCTTGCTGGTGAGAAAATTAGCAGAGAGTTCTTGTCTGTTGAGGTACTGGTCAAAGACTCAGTACGAGCAGCCAACAGACTGGCTGCTGGGTTCCTCATGCTCTATCTCTGCTTTGAGTCCACCTGGTATTTGAAAAATTATCTCACCAACGTTCGCTTTGACAATTTTTACATCACCAAGAAGCTGGAATGTTTAGCCATGGACAGAAGAGCAGCTCATCTGGTGGGCTCATCAAAAAAACTCATCAGACCAACAGGCTTGAAGCTGACCAGGGAAGAGGTGGCGCTGTGCCTCGTGCAGGCCATGCTGGTCACCGTGGCCCTGATGCTGATGCTGGTGCTGGTGGCCATGGACCACTTTGCCTTCAGCGTGGCAGACACGGCGGTGAGAAAGGCAGCGCAGTTCTCTGTGGTGCCTGTCACTCTCAGCATCAAATACAAAGTGAGTCCTGGGGTGTCCTGCCCTGTGTGGGGACCCCGTGTCCCTTCAGGGAGGAGGTGGTGGGGATTGCAGTCTTTGTACTCTTATTTACACAATCCTGACTTCCCTTCCCAGCAGCCAGCAGGATGAGCAACAGGCTTTGGGGAAGGAGGCAGTGGCACAACCTCAGCTGCTCCTCCCAGGGCATCAGATAGCAGCAGTCACTCTCCAAGTTACAGCCCCTTGGGAGCTTGGAGGGGAGCAAATAGTGCCTCATGCTGCAAAGGCACTGCTAGACCAGGCAGCCAGATGCCCTTGTGTCTCCATGTGACAGTGGTGACAGAGGTTTTCAGGTGAAGGGAGAATGTTGACTCCATGTTCACAAGGCTTGATTTATTATTTTATTATATATATATATTACATTGTAACTATACTAAAAAGAAAAAAAAGGAAAGGTTTCCTCAGAAGGCTAAGCTAAGAATAGAATAGAATGAATAACAAAGATCTGTGTCTGGGACAGAGAGTCCAAGCTATCTGGTCTGTGGTTGGCCATTAATTGTAAACATTCAAGATGGCCCAATCAGACAAAACCTGATGCATTCCACAGCAGCAGAAAACCATTGTTCACATCTTGTTGCCGAAAGTGCAGCTTCTCAGAAGGAAAAATCCTAAGAAAGGATTTTTCATAGAAGATGTCTGCAACATCTCCAGGCTCCTTCCCTAAGCTAGGTGGAGGAATGGGAGTCCCTTGGACACTGTCCCCCCATTGCAGAGGGGGTGCAAGTCCAAAAGGAAGGGGGCAGCTGATGAACACTGAGAATGTCTCCTCATCCTATTGCATGGGCTGTTTCTTCAGTAGAAATCCCTGCTTGCTGGCTTTGTCCTTGCCCTCTGCAATCCTTCCCACAAACCTTACCAGTTTCTAACTCAATATTCTTTGGCCTGGTGTGTGAACTTTCCTCTTCTGCCACACAGCCTGCCTCCTTCCCCAGCCCAGGATCCTTACTGCAGATACCTGCTTATGATGGATTTACAGGAAAACAGACAGGGCTTAGAAAAAGCCTCTAATATTCAGATATTTAGCCACTAATGCCATGGTCTGCATGGTGTCTTTCACCATAAATCTCATATATGTTATGATGTCTGTTCCAATGGATGAAGATGACACATAGGGCTGGCTCTCAGCCTGCCCAGTGCTCAGTGCCTGCACTTTGCACTGTTACTCAGCCTGAGGTGATCACATGTCACTACAGGACACGAAACAACACAACACACACACACTTCTGGGGAAAAAAAAAGGGAAGTTTATTTTTTGACTCTAACATTTATAGATTTCTAAAAGTGACATAGGATTGGAGAATGAAAGTGCCACTTCTCCAATGACACTGGACAAACTAACAGTCTATCAAATTTCTTTTCTTCTATAAAAGAATGTGAAACAATAACTTATTTACAGAAAGTGTGTGAGAAAGTTTGTTACAAGAATGTAAACATCAGAAGGCTTGGAAAATCTTAAAAATTCAGAGCAACAATCACACCCTTCAGCGTCCTTCTTCTAGTGCTGTAACAGTGATTCCACCCCCCCAGATGATTTTGTAGTAACCAGTCGATTTTGGTTTCTTCATACCCCAAATGGTTCCTTCATACCAAAATGGATTTACATTTCAACTCTCCTTTTTTTCAGGCTGAAATGGGAATCGTGCCCTTTCTATACAAACTTTTCTGGCGTCCTCCCGAGGCCTTGCTGCTCAGGGACTTCAACAAGACCTACCACCACCAGCTGATCTTCAGCTCTGCCCAGTGCAGGATCAGCCCCCCCGGGCCCCCCAGCCCCTCAGTGCTGCTGGTTGTGGGGCTGCTCTTCTGCGTCCTCTACGGCTCCGCGCTGCTGGAGCCCTTCGCGCGCCGCCTGTGCCGCAGCATCGCCGCCTCCTTCTTCCCGGGCCGCGAGGACCAGAGAGTGCTGCACCTCTACGGGAAGCTGGCCAGGAGGCAGGGCAGGGAGCAGAGCCCTGCCAAGGGTGCCCGGGGAAGCCAGGGGGATGGCTGCATGGCTGGCACCACAGCACGGGCTCCGGCCGCGGGATCGCGCGTCTCGCTTTCCGGAGTTCGGGAAGTGTTCGGAGCTTGGGAAAAAATACTGAAAAAGAAACCAACAAAGCCTTAAAAAATCCCAACCCTAAAAAAAGAAAAAAAAAAATTGAAATGTCACATTTTTGCATTAATTTGAGGAAAATGGGCTACATTTCCATTTTAATATCTATAAGAAGGTCTGAAGGGAGCTGTTGCATATCCGCAGCACTAGGCAAGGCTAACTGAGAAACAGATGGGAGTTGGGGTCAGGGAGGAGCTCATTTACCTTCTCTACCACATCTGTGCTGGAAGAAGTACATACTTCCTTTCTTTCTTAAGTTATACCTCCAGGGAAAGTCATTTGACTTGATTAATTTAATTTTCAATGTCTTTTTCTTTCAGGTTTTGTGCACAGAAACCTGGGTACACCAGATAGATTTAGTAGTTTATTCACCAAAGAAAGTGTCATTCCAACCTGCTGAAGTAAATTCAAGATCAATATGACCATAAGAGGCTCATACTGGGCATGGGTGGTGGAAATCAGCACAGGATGGCTTTACAAAATCTCTTAAAAATGGCTGTTCAAAATAAAATAGAAATAAAATAGCTGCAGGACCTCAGAAGAGAATGAGAACAGTCAATAAAGGTCAATGGGTGTTGATCTCTTTTCCCAAGTAAGAAGTGATAGGATGAGAGGAAACGGCCTCAAGTTGTGCCAGGAGAGATTTAGATTTCATATTAGGAAAAAAATTCTTCAAGGTTTACCAAGCATTGGCACAGGCTGCCCAGAGCAGTGGTAGGGTCACCATCCCTGGAGGGATTGAAATGACACAAAGATGTGGAATTGGGGACATGTATTAGTGGTCCCTTGGCAATGGGTTAATGGTTGGATTCCATGGTTTTAAATGTTGGTCTGTTTCAAGCAGAGAAAATACGTTATTGTATCCAAATTAATAAATGCATCACTTGGGCAGCATCTGAAATGTGTTATTTTTCCAAGAGAGGCAGACTGGACACCTCTTTAGGAACCAAAGGAGAGATAAATCCCTGCCAGGTTAAAAACTAAACAACTTCACAGCTTCATTTCTTCGAAGCATATCTATTATTTTCCTCCCTTCTTCCATTAAAGTCTTCATTAAGGTAATTATTTGACATAATGCACCTCAATGAGATTAAATGACAGAAATGAAGTGGTAGCTGCTGCCAGATGCACTGAATTTTCTCATCTTCTGAGGTACTTGAAACAAGTATAATTTGGATTGTATTTTTTAAGCATCTATCTTACAAAACCCTGGTGAATTCATCTCCCCAGAGTTTTCAATGCCCTGTTGTTCTGATGATTAATCCAAGCATCTTTGTGCCTCTACAGCAGCTGGGGGGCTTTGTCATGGTGTTTCTGTAGAAAATGCCCTGTGCTCTATGGTTTGGGTGAAAGTAAAAAGATTTCCACTAAATACCTAAAATTATCTGGAGCTGGGGTTCAAACAGCTGGGAGGAGAGAAGCCTTCAGACAGCAAACCATCCCAGCAGCATGCTGTCTTCCAACAAGAACAACTTGAAAAGGAGTTTTTCCTCAGGAAGACTTATCTTTTTGACATCAGCCATGTTGTCCCTGGTGCTGAATTGGGCTGTATTTAATGTTTTCCCCAGACAGGGGAACTGGCAGGAGGCAGAGCTGCTGGAAATTGCTCTGCCCTCCTGAGAGGCATTGTTCCTCAGCCAGATAAAGGTGTGACAAATCAGAAAACATTGCCATTATAAAGCTGCATTGCCCACTGGAGGGGTGAGCTGCCTTGCCAAGGTTTGCTTGATGGTGCAAGAGAGAAATGCTGAGCAGATTAACCAGCAGGAAACATTAATTTATTCACATATTTTTTATTAAGTAGAACCAATGTACAAGTCTGGTTATTTGCTGAGGGATTTTCATCCCTCAGAGCCCCTCCACATTCACATCCTCACTCCTGCTCATCAGGGCTCTCATTGCCTTTGTTTTCAAGCCCCTGAAGCCCCTGATTCCCTTGGAATTTTGTTGTGTGTTTTAGTGAAGGGATGGAGGTGAACTGACTCTATTTCCTCAGCCTCAGGTATATTAGGTAAAACAAATGCTAAGTTCTTTTTATGGCCGGCTGTAAGGCAAGAATGAATGGCCTTAATATACTGAGGTGCAAGTGTAAATAATCCAGCTCAGACAGACTCTAGGAAATATCTCATTCATAGCCACAAATCTGCATCTATCACAGCAGACAGGCAAGCAAACAAAAACCTTTCTCCAGAAGTATTTTCTGACTTTTAAGCAAACCCCATTTTTATTTTGTTTATCCTATCTATATTATTTGCACTGTAATTGCAATGGAGAAGAGACACTTCCGTGCGCCAAATTTTAGAAAAGGAAATATTACTGAACATTAATAAAAGCAAGAAAGTACTTCATCAGGTGTGCAGAATGTGCTGTACCAAGTGCTTGTTGTTACAGAGTTATGGTGTTGACATTCAGATGTCACAGAATATGAAATAACCCATAATTACAGTCTAATTGTTCTGCCAGAGTTTTTATTCCTTTGTAATATCACACGAAGAGCTTTTATCTCCCCTCAGCATTATTGTGGCTGTTATCCCCCCAGGATGCCCCTCCAGCATTCATCCACCCAGATGAGTGTTCTGGGAGCTGCCAATCTCTGTCCTGGCTGCAGGCACATCCTCCCCTGCCTGCTGGGATGGGAGATTGAGGTGGGATGTGTCACAGACACTGCCCCAAAAGCACATCAGAAGATGTGTCATTTCCACAGCACACCTCCAAGCCTTGCTGGTTCTGGTGAAGGCTCAGCTTTGGCTGCCCAAACCACAATTTCCTCTTACAGACATCAAGGATCCAGAAAGAGTGGAGCTGCCAGTGCTTCCATTTCTTTGTGCAGCCCTGAAAGCCAACACTTCCACTTGCTTCTCTCCATTTGCTTATCCAGGCAGATTTCCTGGAGGATTGAGCACACTGGAGCAGGTGGCAGGGTTTATTGGTGAGCCCTGCCCTGCTGCTGTGGCTGATGCCCAGGTCCTGCAGGGCCATGGGGTGTGCAGGTGATGCCATCCCTGGATGTTGGGCTCCTCCAGGCTCGCACAGCCAGCCCAGAGCAGCACTGCTGGTGACACAGGGTGGGGAATCCCCTGGGATGACAATGTTTGTTTTCACAGGCTGTATAAAATACACTGTGTCCCACACACACTCAAACCTGCACAGAGCATCCTTTCCCATTCTGGTATTCTCTGCAGAGCTGAATAAATGCCCAGTGGTTTGGTTCATTGACTTATGAAATCAGTCCAGTGTATGTTGCTGCAGGTTTATTATTTTGGGTTTTTTTACTATTCAGGCTGCCCAGCCCTTCCAGGAGCTACCTGGAGCAAGCAGAGTTTGAAGGATGCACTTATCAAAATGTTAGTAGGGACACACTCAGAAATGAGAGGCTTGTGAATGGCTGGCCCAGGCCAAGCCCCTCATTTGAAATACCTGTTTTCATCTGTTTGGTAACTCTGGGGCAGTGAGAGGCTTTTTCCTTGAGGTCTCAGGCTGCAAACACAGCAAGGAAGCAAGGGAAGGGTGAAGGGATAATTTTCCTGTTTGTGAAATGGCCTCACTTGACTTTCTTTAAAAGCTCAAATTACAGTTATTAGCTGAAGAAAAATCATCAGTTCCTTTGTGTCCTGAAGGCATTTGTAAGACACAGTGCATCACAGATTGAACAGCAACAGCTCTTTAAAAGAGATTATTCAAACCAGAGAGGAAGGTACCCAGAACCAGGAGGAAACTGCCAGTGAGACAGGGAAGAGAGGATCCTGAGAGGACCCACAGAGCTGCCTGTGCTCCCTGAACCCAGAATTAACAAACTCTGTCCTCATATGAGCATGGGGAAGCATCTTTTTCCTGGGACAGCTCTTCCCAGGCTCCATGTTCCAATGAGAGGTTGGAGCCCCTGGCACCTCCAGGTCCATCAGGTACCCCCTGCCACAAGGGAAATGTGTCCCCTGTGTTGGTACCTGAGAGAAGAGCCTGAAGATATTCTCATCTTCAGACCTGGAATGGTTTCACCCACAGAAATCCACACCACTGCCTTCCTCTTAATTGTTTTCCATTCCTTCAGTCTTCAGCATTTTCCATAAAGCTGTTCCCTTCCACATTGCTGGCATGGATGTGATGCCACCAGGTCTGTGAGCTGCTCCCTCTAGGGCTGTTCACAGAAACCAGTAGAAAACCACCAGAGTTTGTTGTTTTGGTTTTTTTTTCCACATTTTTGTGTTCATGAAACACAAACCCAGATCAATTTTGCATCTGTTTAATTCCTTGACAGCTGCCTTTTTTGCTTGATCTCTGAGGGCAATAACCCAGAAAGCCCCAAAGCAATTGACTTATTGCCTGTGACTCTGAAACATTGAAGGTGATTTTGACAGAACTTCTCTCTCCTTTGTCTTTCTGACTGAGCAATCCCTGCTGCTTCTGTCAGACCGGCCCATTCCCCATCTCCATTGGCACCTGTCAGCCCTCAGGCTGCTCAGCAGAGCCACCAGCACCCTCCTGCCTGCTCCCTGCTGAGCTGCAGGAGTGCACAAGTGGGAATCACTTCCCCACCACCACTCACAACTCAAAATTTGGCCATTGCCTAAACCCTGTCACCAGGGTTTCAAAATCACTTGTGGTTTCTGTAATTGCAATTCTCCACATTCACTGGCACCACGTGGACACTGCCACCTCTGCCCCAGCTCTAGCAGCAGAAGTTTTATGGATTTAATATTTGTAGCAATGAAGCCCAAGGGAACAGAAAGAAGTTTTTCACAGATTTAGGTAGGAGGATCACTTTCTTTTAGCTCTGTTTATTTAATATACGAAACCTCAGAGTTTTTTCTGTTCATAGGACTAAGGGAGCTGCCCAGTGAGGCTGTGTGAGAGGGATGAGCTGCAAGAAAACTTCCTGGACATCCTGAAGGCAGTGAGGAGCTGCCTGAGCACCCAGCCTGGGCACAGTGCTGCTCACCTGGCCACGGAGCTGCACAGACACCATCCTTTCTTTAGGATTTTTCCTCCTGAGAAGCTGAGAGGCCTCAGGAACAAAATGTAAACATTGATTATCTGCTGCTGTGGAATGCAACAGGTGCATCTGTGATTGGCCCATGTTGGTTGTTTTTAATTAATGGCCAATCACAGTGAGCTGGCTCAGACAGAGAGTGCGAGACAGAGTCTTAGTTATCATTCTTTCCATTTCTATTCTTAGCTAGCCTTCTGATGAAATCCTTTCTTCTATTCTTTTAGTATAGTTTTAATGTAGTATATATCATAAAATAATAAATCAAGCCTTCTGAAACATGGAGTCAGATCCTCCTCTCTTCCCTTATCCAAAACCCCCTGTGAACACCATCACGAACACCCCTTTCCAAAAACAGCCCTGCCAGCACCCAGGGACGTGGCCATTCCCATTTGGGGACCTCAGGAAAATGAAGATTTCTCTTTGCTGATGTTTCAGAGAGTGGGTGGTGGCAGGTATTCATAGATGGCAGTACCAGGTGATGCCAGCAGAGAAGGAAATGCTGATGTGTGCTAAAAGAACAAAACGTGGAATTTTAGTTAAAAAAATCAATGTCTTTGGCCATCAAAACATTTACATTTAAGTCAACCTGGAAGAAAATATTTTTGCAAGTGTCAAGCTGGGTAGCCTCTTAAATACATGCCTCAGTCACATCCTGAACATCACAGTTACTGAAGGAGTATGTACAGGGAATATTAAACAGACATCACAGCAAACCTCGCAATTTTGACACAGAATCCCCCAGTGAGTGCACTGGGCAGGCACACATTCCCCCAGCCTGGGGATGGACACAGAGCAGCTCAGGCACAGGCAGGAGGAGCTGCTGCAGTGGGGTGCTTTAATGCTGCTGTTATCTGCACTAATAACTGCTGGATTGTCTGTGCCACAGAGCAAAGCAGCCAGGGAAATAATTACCTGCAATTATGCTGCACAGTGTTCCAGGTCTGAACCAAAACAAAGCTTTTTCCACTACTTGTAGGAGTCTGTCTTAATTTTGCTTCCTGATCCCACAAAGCCAATTCCTGGAATGGGTTTGAGGAAGCAAATGAGCCCCAACCCCCCTCTCAGGACATTTGAGCCAGATTTGTCCCTTCTCCTCCTCCTCCACACAGTTCTGTGACACAGTCCCCATCCTGAGGATGTGCAGCACTACTGTGAGACAGCAGCAGCGGATGAAGTGCTGCACTTGTGTCTGGTTTTGAGTCACTCCAGAGCACCAAAATAGACAAGCCCTTGGCTTGTGTGAGCAAACACTCGTGCCCACACTGCCAGTCCTTCCCACGGAAGGGCAGTGAGGGACAGGAGCTGCCATGCCCCAAACCTGGGGCCATAGAGGGTGTGAGGCTGCTGGGACAAGGAGGACCTGGTGCAGGCTGCCAGGGGAGCCCTAAGGAAACCAAATGGAAAGAGAAGAGAATAACTGTCCTTTAAAATTGACCCATAGGTGAAGGAAATATCATGGGAAGAAGTAAAAGCCTACATGGATTATTGTCTGCCAAAGAGCAGCATGAAGTTTCCCAAAGCAAAGGGGAAAATGCTATTTGCCACAGCATGTCAAAGCCTGGGGACAGAGTGCTGCTCCTTGGGCTGAGGCAAAAGGCATTTCATCCACCCAGGTTTGTGCAGCCCAGGTTTAAAAATTTGCCTGTGAAATGCTGGACTTGAATAACTCAGCATCAGAATGATCCTTCACACTTTGGATATGTGCCTCAGCGTCTGGGATTAACAGCACAATTCTGCCTTTAATTGAAATCTAATTAATAAAAGGAGAGTTCTCCCCTAGTCCTTTCCTCCACTCCACAGGTTAGGGGCCCCTTAGCACAATTGCTCTTTCAATTTGAAAGTGCATTTTCTGACAGATTGCAGAGATATCAGGAGCAAGCATAGAGCTGGCAGCAAATTGTGTTTCCTGCTGACCATCAGGGAAACACTGGATCTCCCAACCTGACCACCAGGGAGATACCAGATACCCCAGGCTCATTGCTGGAAGGATTTGGAATCTCCCAGTCCAGGACTGGTTAAGCCTTCTCCCTCAGAGGTGACACTGTGCTTGTTTGGGACTGTGGTGGTGTTTGCAGGGGTCCCAGGATGAGGGAAGAGATGAGAATCTTGACTCCATGTTTCAGAAGGCTGATTTATTATGATGTATATTATATTGAAAGAAAATTATATATTATAACTATACTAAGAGAATAGAAGAAAGGATTTCATCAGAAGGCTAGCAAGGAATAGAATGGAATGATAATAAAATCTTGTGACTGGGCCGAGAGTCTGAGACAGCTGACTGTGATTGGCCATTAATTAAAAAAACCACATGAAACCAATTAAAGATGCACCTGTTGCATACCACAGCAGCAGATAATTCTTGTTTACATTTCGTTTCTGAGGCCTCTCAGCTTTTCAGGAGAAAAATCCTGGCAAAGGGATTTTTCAGAAAATATCATGGCAATATGGGACGGGGAAAGGAAAGACAGCACAAGGAGGTCACTGCCCCATGTTCAGGGTCCCATTCCTCTGCTCCAGTCCCAGGCAAACGGGAAAGGCTGTTCATCTCACTGGCATCTCTGCTCCCATCCTCCTGAGGATGAGAAATAAAGGATTCCTCACCCTCAGCTCCACTTGCCCTGGGGTGTCACAGACACATTTTCTGAAAAATCCTTTCCTTAGGATTTTTTTCTCTTGAGAAGCTGAGAGGCCTGGGGGAAAAATGTAAACAATGATTATCTGCTGCTGTGGAATGCAACAGGTGCATCTGTGATTGGTCTCATGTTGTTGTTTCTAATTAATGGCCAATCACAGTCAGCTGGCTCAGACTGTCCGAGCCCCAAACCTTTGTTATCATTCCTTCTTTTTCTATTCTTAGCTAGCCTTCTGATGAAACATTTTCTTCTATTCTTTTAGTATAGTTTTAATATAATATATAAAATAAAATAATAAATCAAGCCTTCTGAAACACAGAGTCAACATTCTCATCTCTTCCCTCATCCTGGGACCCCTGTGAACACGGTCACACTAGGGGACAGCGAAGCCTCGGCGGGGGACAAAGGCACCCACACTCCGGGGTCCCACTCAGTGCTGGGCTGCTTTCAGCCTGTGCTCCACCCCACCCTGGGATCTCTCACCTGCGCTCCCATCCCCTGCCTGGGCTGCTTTCCTCCTCCTCCTCCTCCTCCTCCTCCTCCTCCTCCCGCTCCGGCTCCGGGCGCGCTGGGACCCGGCGGGCTGAGCCAGGGCATGCGGGCGGGGGCGATGCGGGGTCCCGGGCACCGAGGGGGCCCTGGGGGCTGCGGGCTGTCCCGGGGGAGGGCTGGTTCCTCCTGGGGGTCCCGGCGGCTGAGGAGAGAGCTGGAGAGCCCCGGGAGCCTGGCGGGTCCGGACAGTCCCGGCCGGAGGGTCCCGGGGAGCCGCTCCCTGCCCCTGCAGGCTGAGAGTTTGCAGGGGAGGGGGATGCCAGGAGCAGGGCGGCTGCAAGACCTCGGGTGAATCGTGGAAATAAAAAAATTCAAAAAAACAAGGGGAGGGAGGAGCCGGGGTGGGCGGGAATGCGGGGAGGGGGCTCGGGGCAGCCCCGGTCCCCGCTGCAGCCGCAGGGTGCGCGGGGCTCCGCCGATGGATGCGGGCGCGATGGAGAACGGCTCGGCCAGCGGCAACCAGAGCCTGGGCAGGATGCCCCGGCAGCCCCTGGAGCTGCAGGTGGTCACCATCCTGCTGGTGCTGCTCATCTGCGGCGTGGGCATCGCGGGCAACGCCATGGTGGTGCTGGTGGTGCTGCGCACCAAGCACATGGTGACCCCCACCAACTGCTACCTGGTGAGCCTGGCCGTGGCCGACCTCATCGTGCTGCTGGCGGCCGGGCTGCCCAACATCTCCGAAGTGGTGGCTTCTTGGGTGTACGGCTACGCCGGCTGCCTCTGCATCACCTACCTGCAGTACCTGGGCATCAACATCTCGGCCTGGTCCATCGCCGCCTTCACGGTGGAGCGGTACATCGCCATCTGCCACGCCATCAAGGCGCAGCTCCTGTGCACCGTGTCCCGCGCCCGCCGCATCATCGCCTCGCTGTGGCTCTTCACCTCCCTCTATTGCCTCATGTGGTTCTTCCTGGTGGACACCACCCAGGTCACCTTCTCGGACGGGGCGCAGGTCATCTGCGGCTACCGGGTCTCCAGAAACCTTTACATGCCCATTTACTTCTTGGATTTTGCCGTCTTCTATGTCATCCCGCTGGGGCTGGCCACGGTCCTGTACGGCCTCATTGCCCGCATCCTGTTCGTGAGCCCCCTGCCCGGCACCCCGCAGCAGCAGCAGCAGCAGCACTCCTCCCTGGGCTCCGTGCACCTGGGCAGCTCCCTCCGGCTCTCCTGCCGGGGCACCAGGGGCGCCCTGAGCTCCCGCAGGCAGGTAGGGGCTGGGTGTGCCCGGCTCGGGGCTTTGAGGGGCGTTCTGGCAGGGAAAGAGTGCCACAGTGCTTTGTTTGCCTTGCTGGAGGGAGTGGGGAGGGTTGGTTTGCTGCAAAGGAGCCACTCAAGCCCTGCTGGGGTCTGGTAGCATGGATGGGCTCCCCCTGCTTTGGTTGGGCTTGGTAGAGCAGGACAGGGCTTCAGCTGGGGAGAGGCAGGAGTGCAGGCACTTCTGCTGGCTAATTAATTATTGATTGCCACCCTGAGGAGGAGAGGGCTGGGTCACCTCTCAGACGGTGTCCTGTGCATGTGAACTCAGATTTAAAGGAGCAAAGAGAAGGGAGAACTGTCTTCCCTTGGAGTCCTGGCTGCAGCCAGCTAGGTGAGTCACCTCGGTGTCACAATGGTGTGCTTGCATTTTGGTGATTCCTGTGTCTCTCAGCTGCTTGCTTCTCACCATGTCCTTCTCCTTCCACCTCCTTCTGTCCTCACTGCTCTGTTCACATGGACAATCTCAGCATTGTGTCCCATCCCTTTGGACAGGTCAGTATCTAGACAACGGACAGTCCCATTCGGAATAGGCAGGGCCCATTCAGCTTTCCTTTTAAAGGAAAGGGTTGAATCTGGGAGTTTGGCTTGAGTCCTTGAAATCACTAGCTCTGTTGTGATTTGCAGATAGCCCAAAGTAGACTTCAGCCTGTCCTGTTTCCAGCTCAGTGACTTGTTGCCTGCCTTGCAGAGGAACCTCCATTCCCAGGAGAGATGAATCAGGGTCACAGAGGGGAAGCAAACAGCTCAGAGAACGTGTATTTCTTCATGAACTTCTAAGTCTTTCCAGTCCAGATTTTCCTTCCTCTTTTTCTGAAACGTTTAAAGCAAGTTCTGACTTCTTCTAAAGCATTTGCCTGCTCTCCCAGGCTGCTGCAGGAGCCTCGGGCAGGGCGTTTGGCAGCAAGGGCTCTTGGCTGGTTGATGGATTTCTCCTTCCAGAGCAGCTGCTGGAGGGGCTGTGCTGCTCCCCCTGCAGTGCTGTGTCGTGGAGGGGCACAGTGTGATCCAGCACCATTAGGACAAGTGGCTGCTGAGGCATTCCAGCTCCTGGAAACATCTTGTGCTCTCTTCACTGTTACACCAGGAGTTTACTGGAGATTCTCATTACCTCCCAAAATATCCTAGCATGCAAAGACTTCCCCTGAGTGGCCTGACATAACAGTGCTGCTATCATAAAGAATAAAGATGGCACTAAGTTTTTAAACTGTAAAGCAGTTTTCCAGGGTTTCCAGCTGGTGTGTGTGAGTAGCTCTGGAGGTGCCTCTGAACAGAGGACAGGCACTCACATCAGCATTCCTGCTCTGGCCTCTCTTTATAGGGGAACTGGCTCTTCCAGACCCCATGCCCAGAGTTCCCTGGGAAAGGTCCAAAAGGGGCTCTCTCAGAGGTGCCCATTTTCTCCTAGATGGCTGAGACAGGTTTTCTCTGGCTGTGCTCCTACACAGCCCCAGAACTGCACTGCTTTTGGGGTATGAAGATGCTGCTGTTCTCTCGCTGGGGCTTCAAAAGCACCTAAATCCTCAGCAGGACAACACAAGGTGTGAGTTTTGCTGTATTTATCACCTCTATGAACACCTCCAAGTCCGTATTTCTCCTCCCGGAGAGGGACCACTAGAGGGAGTGGGATTCCTAAAAAAAAAGGATGTACAACTCGGAATGATGGAGCAGGAGCAAGGAGGGAGGATACTGGCTGGGGAGAAGCATCTGTGGCTCCCTGGACAGGGGCAGAGGCTGGACAGAGGTTTGTGAGACACCACTTGTACGTTCTCTCATATCTTTCCCAAAAGGCAAAACACTGTGGCAGAAAACAAGCTTCAGTCTCAGCAACAGCCTCAGCACTCACTGTATCACTGTGAGAGCTTATTTTTGGAAGTGTCCTCACATTTCCATTTATCCACATACAGCAAACCCTTCTATTTCAGCCACGCTTGGTAACAGTTCCTCTCTTCTAGGAGAAGTTTTGTTGTCACAAACAGTGACTCCCCGTTTCTACTCATGGCATAACAGAAAGGCATAGTTTCTTTTGATGAAGTAAAAAAGCACTCCAAAAAAAGCTGAGAGACTCTAAATGGGATCCCAGTGCTTATTTTCATACTAATAACTGGATTATTGCACAACTTCCCTTCTGATGTTTGAAACACCACTGCCTAGATTTGCATGAGGCATCAGTATTTAGTCATATTTTCTTCTTTGGAATGTGTGTATTTTGTAAGTAATTTGTTTGAGGAAGATTGTCACTTAGCAGATTGTCAAGAAACAGCTGTTGAAATTACTAGGATGACTGGTGTTTCAGAAAAACCCCAATTTCCTAAACAAGTTTATGCTGAGCTGAGGGCAGTTATTGCTCGCTTCTGAGTTCTCAGTTTCTTTTTGCGCCCAATATGATTATGTAGTACTCCCCTAGTGTGCTGAAAATTAAAGTAACCCATGGTAAGCAGCTAACTAGACCTAAATCAGCACAAGTAATATAAGATTCCTAACAGTCTCCTCTGCTTCCGGGGTTGCTGTGTACCAGGAGCCTATTCCCTGGAGCCATATGGGTGGCGTAGGAAACCAGGAAACCCTAGGGATGGAGATGAAGTGTATCCCATGGCACCCCTAAAACCAAGGTCCCTGCCTTTAGACAAGTATTTTCCCCATTCATTTACTGTTATGTACAATTTTCAAATTTGCTTTCTGGTACAGACATTCCTATGGTTATCCCAGCCTGTTTCCAGGACGGTGAATACTTTCTCTAAAGAGATTTAGAGGCTCTTCAATGGTAGATGAAAACCTATCATTTCTGGTTTTATTTATGCAAGATGATTCCCTGATTAAAATAGAGAGAAAAAAAGCGAAAAATAACCCCATGGCTTGGGTGTTTCTTTTAAATGCTTAGAGAGAGAAACTAGCTGTCTGCAGCAGTGCTCCAGGTGGGAATGTTTTGCTGGGGGGAAAGTTCTGCGGGAGGCAAAGTTCTGCAGGAGATTTAGCCCCATCTGGCTGTTTCTCTTTTTGATGTCCCCCACAAGGTGACCAAGATGCTGGCTGTGGTGGTGGCCCTCTTTGCCGTGCTGTGGCTGCCGTACCGCACGCTGGTGGTGGTGAACTCCTTCGTGGACCCTCCGTACCTCAACACCTGGTTCCTCCTCTTCTGCCGCCTGTGCATCTACCTGAACAGCGCCATCAACCCCATCATCTACAACCTCATGTCACAGAAGTTCAGGGCTGCCTTCAGGAAGCTGTACAAGTGCCAGGAGAAGAGTGCAGAGCACCCTGCCCCCCGCACCACCCCGGTGTACTACAGTGCTGTGAAGGATTGTTCTCACGACAGCTCTGAGCACAACCTCACCGAGCAGGAGGATCTGAGCAGGCTCCCTGCACCTGCGAAGAAGAATAAACAAATCCTGTGAGCCTGAAACAACGCAGGCAGTGGGAGCTGTGTGGCTGTGCACACTGTGCTGGGAGAGTGCCAAGAGGAATTGCTTTGGCATTGCGGCAAGCTTCATTCAATATTTCTTCAGGGCATTTAACAAAACATATTGTTATAAGCAAATTAATTTGCTTTTCCTTAGTGCTGATTTATCCTTGTTTGGTGAAGCGTTAGGCACGTCTCAATATTTAGCATCTCTAAAGTATCTGTTGTTAAATATAGCAGTGCCACCCCATTTTGTGTTAGGTGCAAGTGCTGAGCTGGGCCAAAGCACAGAAAGGAATCCCAGGAACAGAAGGGCATTCAAGGAAAAAATACACTTTGTTAGAATGAGTCTCTCCTACCCAAACTGACCTGCCTGTAACACAGACACCCCACGGAAGCTGCTCCTCTGGAGTCCTTCTGAAGCTAATGGGAACAATCAGACACTTTCTGATCTCAGCGCTCTCCTGTGAGGAATACACATCCATACAGAGGAGATCAATGCCTCCAAGGTATGAGCCCATTGGCTGTAAAGGGACTCTCTGGAGGAGACTCCTGCATTAGGAATAACCTAAGTTGGGTGTCATGAGCCTCCTGTCATGTTTCTGGAAACACTGCAGTGCTGATAGCACAGAAACCAAGGCCCAGACCAGATGGATTTGGACAATGAACAAACTAATAATGAACAAACTAATAATGAGTGTTCCCTGATGTATCAGAAATACTTCCAATGCTGTGGTCTGAGTTTCTTTAGGATAACTTCACCTTTCCTATCCAAATTCCTCTGGTTGTTTCAGCTGGAAGCTATACTCTTGTCCTCTAAGCCCCATTACCACAGAGCAGTGTTCTCTCCGCCCCAGCTACAGGTGCATTTCAATGGCAGGTGAAGAAATTCTCTTATTTCCTGGGAAGAACTTGTGAAGTCCATTAAGTGTTTTGTGATTAATGACACAAATATTTATTGCTGCTGTCATCTTGTAAGCAAAGTAGATATTCATACCCTGCAGCATCCAGGAGACCAGCCCAAGGACACTTGCCCCAGACTTGCAAGAGACTATCTGGACTATGAGTAAAATCAAAAAGCTTGCAAATGAGCCAAACCCTAGGGCTCTTGCCAAATAAAACAAGTGTCTGCCACCAGTAAACCTCAAGTGACTGTGAAGTACTACTTTAACAGCCAATGCAGCCTCATTAGTCAACACTTTCACCAAACTATAGTGTTAAAAGAGCCTAAAATTTTGCATCCATTCAGAAAAATATGTGCATGGTATTTTCAAGGGCACAAGATGTTAATTAACCATTCTGCATCTACAGGAAATCGCTTCACTGGGTGAGTCAGCACAAGACCTCAAATCCCCTCAGTGTGTTGGAACTGTCGAGGACCAGGGGTTTTTTTTGTGTGTAGGGAGATTTTGCATGTATGATTATTATATTGCATGTTATTAAACCATCTATGTTGCCCCTATTTATTTAGATATTTAGATATAGACTATAGATATTAGATTTAAAATGCAGATATTTATTTTGTCCCTTGCTATTTAGATATAGGATGAGGGAAGAGAACATTGTGTTTTTGCAATTATTTTAAACAGAATGCATTTGGAATTTAAGGATTAATTTTTGTACTGTTTTGTGTATGTTGTATAATGTGAATTTAGGAACAGAGTTCCTATTTATTGTTGTTAAGAAATTTTTGCAGAGATTTGTGATTTACTTCTTGAAGAAAATGGAGGAGTTTCTGCTAACGTGAGGATTTGCTTGTAATGATTTTTTTTTTTTAGTACAGACTATTTTTCCCTCCTTAGGAGAGGTTTTTCCTTAGCAGCTCAGAGGAAGCCATTGATAAAAGCATGTGCAGACAAGCCAGAGCAGCAGGGACCAGGGTAAGGTGGAGCAGGGGAAGGGGATCCCTGGGTGACTGCTGGTGCCCTCCTGGGACCTTGAGCACAGGCAGCATCTTCTCACAGGACATGGGATGGGCTGTCCTGTGTCCTCCAGCCCTGCACCCTGAAGCTGTGAGTGCAGGGAGCTGGATGTGGGAAGAGGATTTTCTGCCAGAGCTTGGAAACCCACCTGCATCCTGACCTAAGGCACTTCTCAGGCATGGGCTGTGCCGTTTGACCGCCTTGGTCTCTGCAAACACAAGAAGCAGCTGAATTCCGAAGTATCCCCAGCAGGATGTTTTCCACCTCCTCATCACATTTCCTATCTTCACTCTCCTCCCAGATGGAGACACCCTAAAAGCATTGTTTTCTTAATTCAATTTAAGCCTCGGGCCAACAGCTAATTGAAAGTTCTGAAATATTTGTTCAGCATACTTGAGATTCAATTAAAACCTGGTTCTCTTCTCCCTTTTCTGCTCTTAGCTGCCAAGTACTGCATGACCCTTCATTATTTTTTGAGAAGTAATTGGCAGATAAATTCTCCTGGAACCACGAGATCTCCAACAAGTGCAGCAGAGCATTAAACTCTGTAGATGAGGAATGAATTCCTGGTCATTTCCCCTGCATGTATTCTGACACTTTAGGAGGAGTTGAGACACTTTTGGGTGGAAGTGGAGGCAGAAGGTCACCACTCATCTTGCTAAGGAGATGCTGCTTTAGAGATGCATTCTGCTGAGAAATAAATCACTAGCAGAAAGGAATTAAAATAAATAACTCATCACAGTAACTTCCTTTGGATATTCAGGGTCTGAATAAAAACCTTGATTCCTCATAAGAAATCAGAGAGCTCCCTTGAAGCTTCAGCCTGCATTACCTTGTACCTTGCAACATCTCACACTGCTTGTAAAACCTCAAGCTGTATTTTACCCTCAGCATTTATTTGTCTCAACAGCATGAGTGTGGGCTGTGAGTTTATAAACATGCCAGCAAATAAAGAATCTATTGCTCCTAAGTAATTTATTGCATTGAAGTGCAACTCAACATGATCTGACCTGTTACTCTCCTAATTAAAGCTCATTAATTCTAACCCCTGCCCTTTCAGGGGTTGTTAACCTGGTAAAACACCATCTGGTTTCTTCAATTACAAACAAATAAGTCCCTGGCAGGAGAGGAGGGATCTGGCAGTGCTGCAGAGCCCTGGGGTGAGGGGAAGAATTTGTGAGCAGTGCAGAGAGGGGGTGGAGGAGACAGAGGCTTGGGGAAGAGCTGATGGCAGAGTGGTGAGTGAGGTTTCTGTGCTGAAGAGCCATAGGTTGGCTGAAGCTCCTGGCATTTATTCAGTTTAGGAGACACCACATCCAGCACATTTACCTGATTTGGCTGATGCCAGTGATGGAGGCCACACAGTGATTGCCTGTATGCAGGGCATGAATGGGATCTTAGCAAGGGTTATTTACCCTGGCAAAAGACACAAGTTTAAGTAATTCACCAAAATCTGTAGTTCAAGCTCCTATCAGGTTGTCTTCTTACTTTGCCTCTAGATTTAAGTGGTGGGAAACTGGGCACATACTGGATCAAAGCTGTCCTGTGGGACTGTCTTTAATTTACTAAAATACCCAAGTTTAGCAGTTAACCAGCCCTACACATTTCTATCCTGCCAGGGTCTCAATGAAGGCTTCAATGGGAGGGCACTGCCTGTGCCTCAAATCTGGGGTGCTTTCCCAGATTCTGCCTAAGAGAGGGAACATGATGGCAACACCACAGGTCCCTGTGCCATGGGTGATGGGCAGAAGTAAGAAGGACAATTTGTGCTTTATAATTGATGAATTTTCTTTAATAACCACCCTATGAATTGGGCTCTGAGTGTACTGTTTCTATAGAGACAGGGGATGCTGTGAGTGCACCAGTGGCTGCTCTGCCAATAGGGAATTAATGCCTGAAAACACTGTGAATTAATGCCTGAAAAGCTGTGAGCCTATAAAAACTTTACCCTCTCAAGGAGAAGGCCCTGGGGTGGTCCTGGCACTAACATGGGTTTGAGGTCCTCAGCAAGGGCCCACTGGGCTCCCAAGTTGGCTGATCTTTTTTTTTGCAGGTACAGTGTGGGTAGTTGCTCAGAGGAAATAAATTTAAAGCAATTTTTTCCAGCTGTGTGGTGCCAGCATTTCCAACAGAAGAGGAGAGGAGAGGGTTCCACAGGCCCATTGTTGCCAGCCCCAGCTGGGCACAGAATACCCTTGCTGGTGGTGCCTGATGCTGGTTCCCTGATCCATTAGGGCTGCTAGGATGTGTTAGTGCTCCTGGGGCTCAGGCTAGCTTCCTTCAGGAAGGGTCCTGAAGCAAAGGCAGTGGTGTGGAGCCAGACCCAGTCCTGGCTCCTGGGCCAGAGAGTACCACAGGAACTCTTCTGCACATTCCAGCACCTTCTCAGTGTCACCTTCCCCCCAGTTCTGACCCTCCCCTTGTTCAAAGATGAAGACCTAAAGAGGGGGTGGCTCCTGAGAGCCCCCATGGCCCACCAGGATGGTGGAGCACAGCGTGGCTGTCCCCAGGATGCCTGGGCAGGTCACTGTCAGAGGACACTGAGGCTCAGATTGCACCTTCCCTCCCACAGTGGAGGGTAAGGCTCCTGCCCTTCGACACAGGATCAGGCCAGTGCCTTTAGCCTGGTTCTCACATATCAGACACCTCCCTGCCTGCCCTTGGGGACACTTGGCTGGGCTCTGTGGGGACATTATCCCTGAAACCAGCAGCTATTGAGGCAGAGAGCCCACCACTGTCCCCCCTACCCTGGGGAAGCTACAGACATTTTGTTTTACCTTTATTAATACTTTTAAAGCAATGTGTCATTGCTTTAGCAGCAGACCCACCTCCCTCCCTACTCCCTCTGTAACACATGAGCCAAGGACCTGCTCCATTCATCAGCCTGAGATTTATGAGGTGCACAAGGCTCCAGTTACCCTGCTGCCCCTGACTGATGAATGAGATGTAGCTGGTTCCTTCCATACCATAAAGAAGGAAGAGCAGAGGAGAATAAAGCCATTATTTCAACAAACTCAGCTCCTTCAGTCTCTACCAGGGCATGAAATCGTCTGCCATGAGACCCCTCACACCCACAGAAGCAGCACTCCAGCTGAGCCTGTGTCCCCCCAGCCTCTCTGCACAGTCTGGCTTTGCTCATGTGAGACGCTCCAGAAATAGAAAAAGGATTGGAGGTTTTGGCTACTCTGGATTCCTCAGGGCCCTGCTGCCCAGGCTGGTGCTGGGCTCTGCTCATCCATCCTCCCCCATAAATCACCCAGCTGCCATTTCCCTCTGCCTCGTGCCTGGCTTTCCTCACCCAGGCTGTCTCCAGAGGCTGAGTGAGAGGCTGGGGCACAGTGGAGAATCACCCCTCCCCAAAGCCAGGGGGAGCAGCCAGTGTTGCACAGCTCAGCATGAGCCTGGCAGCAGCCCTGGGGTTGGGAGGCAGCAAAAAGACCTGGCAGCAGCCATGTGCCTGGCCTGGGCAGGCTCTGGGACAGTGAGCTGCCTTCCCTCCTGGCCCTGTGCAAGCCCTGCCCAAGGCCAGCACCATGGGAGCACATGGAGTGTGCTCAGAGAGTTGCAGGGTCCTTAAAGGCTGCCTAAAAGCATTTAGTGGAAACAACTCTCTTTGCTAAGTACCCCCATCAATTAAAAAATGCAAATTTTTGAAATGGATAATTAAGAAAAAGCTAAAAAGCATCCAGATGCCACCAGTGAAATTCTGCATTACTCTCTGCTTTAAAACTAGAGTGAATGTGCCACCATGGAAAGAAACTTGGAGATTCCCCTGCAAAAATCCACATGGATAGAGTGAGCAGATAACTGTTTATTATTGCACATAATCCAGCAGAACAACCGACAGAAAACTCTGGACAGTAGTACACAGATTGTAGTAAACAGCTAGCAAAATCTGTGATGAAGGTATTTTTGTGTGAAGAGTGAAAGGTATCTGCATCTTTGTAAGACCTGAAAAATATAACACAAAATCCTAGTCAGTTTTGAAAGCATGCAGTTTGAGGTAAATCTGGTATTTTGCATCTAAGAAAATGAAATCCCTAAGGGGCTCTCTCTCTATGTGTTTATATCCATATCTCAGTGCAATATGGATATAGTTATACGTCACATAAAAGCAAATCTACCTACTTTTCTCAGAAGGAGGAAAGCACATTACTGAGTGCATATCACATGCATAAAAAATAGGAGGGGGGAAGGAATTATCTTAGCACTGTTGAAAAAGATTCATTTTTGTGCTTAGTGATAAATAAAAGCCCCTCAGGTCTCTCAATGGAAATTGTCTTGGTGGTGAATAAAAGCAGTTGGGATATTGAAACTGCAGAGTTGGCAAGTGAATGCCAGCAAATGGAGACAAAACATTAAAGGCAGCAGAGCCTGGGGTTTGCAATACATTTATATTTAAGGAAAGAAAAAAAAAGAAAATAAGCAAACTGCTACTAAACTATGCTCTGTGGAAGTGTAGATGATGCTGCACAGCTTTCTCAGGACTGGTACAGCCACATGGCTTTAGGAAAGGATCACATTCACTTCTCCCACACTTAATACCACATATTTGCTACTGTGGCAATGTTCCTGAGCTCAATAAGGTTAAAAAATAGACTTGGTTCACAAAGAAAAGTACTGAATTATTCTCACTCTCTTATGCCATAACTAGAGTAGATAAATTAGGTAGGTTTTGCCCCATGTCTCCAGTGAGTGTAAACCCCTGTGTGTCTGCCACTCTGTCTCTGAAATCCTTTCAGATTGACCTTTGAAGCAGACTGGGCATCTGTTTTTTCCCTTAACTATCATTTCCCCATTCTTTCCAGTCCAACAAAGTTTTCCCACCCAGTCCTGTGCTGTGGGACTTCAGGATACACAGAGGTGCACAACCAACTATAAATAACATCTCTGATTATCTTAAAAAGGGATAGAAAATACACATTGCTCTTAAAAGAAGGAAGAAACATGTCCAAGCACTCAGCCTCACACTAAACTGTAACTTCATCTGTGCCGACTTTCTAAGCTCGCACTGCTAAGGGTCAGAGCAGATCATGGTGGAAAAATCTCCTTCCAAAGGTCACTCCCTGTCACAGCTTTGGGAAAATGGGTGCAAATTGCCCAGGCCTCTCAGCCTTGCACACACCAGCAACAGCTACACTGCCCCACTGTTCTCTGCCACTGCTGACAGCCTGGCTGCTGCATATTTCTGAGCCCAACAGCCAAATTACACTTCAGTCACTCACATCTCTGCACCTTTTTTCTTTCAGGAATAAGGTAACCTCTCCCATGATAGCCACCCTGCATCCTCTGCTGGAAAATCTGTGTGTTGGGTGCAATGAGAGGCCAGGACCCCTCCCCACAGCCTGGCACACCAAGGGGAGGAACCTGCAGGTGTACAGAGGCATTTTCAGCAAGACCCTCCTTTTTCACTGTAACTCACAACATTTTCATAGAAAAAAGGGGTAAAGGGACAAATTCAGCACACCTACTGCCTTTCCCATTACAGTGGGAAGCAACCCACTGCAAGCTGCTTCTGTGCAGAGCATTGTTGGTGGCAGGAGAGCGCTTGGATGGTGCCTGGTCCCAAAAGAGACCCCATCTCCACCCAGAGCACCCCCACAGGCACCAACAGCCTGGATCCACCAGTCCCTCACACCCCACCCCGCGGCCCCATCCGTGGGCAGGACTCGGGTCACACTTCAACAAGCCCAATTTCAACTTGCTCCCCCTCTCAGTCCTCCATCCATGGAAAATGATGCCAGGTGACAGGGGAAAGGAAAGACTTTTTGTTCATCCCTCTGGATGACTTCCAAGCACGGAGAGCAGCGCCGTCCACCCCGAGCCACGGCGCAGCTCTCATGAGTCATTCTGCTTGCTGGATTGCTTCATCTCCATGCCATGGATGACAATCTCTGGAAAATCTCTGACACGGAGTCAACCAAGGGAGTTACAAAACACATCAGTGTGCATGTATGAGACCTTCTCACTCATTTTCCTACAGCTACAGATAAATCCCTCATCCCTGGCATGGCAGGACAGTTGATGGCTTTGGTGAGAATAATTTAAGGCAACTGCTATTTTATACAAAGAAGAGGAGACCACAGTGCAGAAACCCTGGCTTTTCCTTGGTAGATTGCAGAGGCCAGCCACAGCCTGGGAGCAGGAAACTGATCTTCAGACACTCTCATTTAAGGTTGATGTTTGCAGTGCAACCTTGGGATCTCAAGTCCTCCTCTTAGGTGTTTCCAGGTGGCTGAGCTTTAATCCCCGCCAAGGTCTGAGGTCTCCACCAGCAGCGACGCCTGTCCCAGACACAGATAAATGGGAAAGTCAAGGGACAGCAAAACACATGACCAACACTTTACCACAGCTGCCTGCAAAGCTTCCACCTGGGCAGGCTGAGTGAGACTAAAAACATGACAGAAAGCAGTGCCTAACAGAGCAGTTTTGTCCCCAAGGAGGTCCTGGGAAAGCAGCCCAATATTCTCACAGGGACTTAGAAGTGTCTCTTGTGTTCACATGAGGCTCAAGGGCCAGGTTCAGCTTTGAAGGCAGATTTTGTTTGAAATATTTGAGCCCAAGACAAGTCCTGTGCAAGCTCAGGACACTTTCCTGTCTGTGGGAGTACCACAGGCACGAGAAACCTCACAAGGTTTTATTGCCACCAAATCCAAATGTAAACCCTTATCCCAATTCAAGTGGAAGACCTGAGCAAGCTCCAGTCTCACATACATCTTGATTCATCTTTATCTTTAGTAAAACAATTAATTAACTGCTGCAGAACTAGTAGTGGTGCAATTAGAGCTGTAGTTTTCACAGTTTCACAATTTTTATGTGTTCTTGCATCTTGCTGGTCTGAGTGCCAAGAAATAATGTAATGCACAAGTTACCTGGGAGCAGCCATGTTGAAATAGCAAATTGAAAGTGTTTCTTGAAGCATTTGCAGCAAACAAATTTCAAATTTAACATCACACACTCTTGCAATGGAATTCTCACTCCATGAAACATGCCCATGGTACTGGGAAGGCAAACCTATATGGTGGGACTGTATTCCACCCACACAGTTCTTAATTTTGAGAAAATGTATGAAATTATGAAATAATTTCATGCAATGATTTTTTGACATTTCTGAAAAGTGAGTCAACCTTAAAACATCCAGTGACATCTACAAATTGAGGGTAAAATCTCTTTCTGCTTCTTACCTTGTTCAAGAGGCTCATCATGTCAAAAAATGTACAAATAGGATGGCCAGACCAATGTTCAGTAAGATGACCATGCAGATCACGATTGTGTTAGGTCCCTGAAAGAAAAACCCAAACCACAGCATTACACAGCACAGCTCCAGACAGACATAGCTTGGTTCTGCTGCTCAAAAATACCACAATCACCCCCTCCCAATGCACTGAAATCTGGCATTTAATAACCAGCCTGAATTTCAAACTAGTGGAATGTTTATCCTCTCCTATTCCTACTTCTTCCCTGCAAATTCATTTGAAGGATGTTAAATCAGGCTTCTTTTGCAGCTAAATTAGATTAAAGGAGACCCTGACCACAGGAACATGAACTCCTGGTCCAATGTCAGGCTGCTCCTCCCAACTCCCTTCTGCATCCACATTGCCTGTGTTTGTAAACTTGTCATTTTTAATATCATAGAATCATAAAATGCTTTGGTTTGGAAGGGGACCTTGAAGATCATCTATTTCCAAACCCCAACAAATGAAACCATGTGAGATTGCTGTAATTTCAGACCAAAGTATTTCCAAGCTGTGCTTTTCTAAAGTCACATCGGAATCATTCACGTCCAAAGGACTTCAAGATGGGACTCAGAGGGCTAATAAAATGTCTGGGATTCCAGCTGTATTTGCTAAGAGCAAAATTAAGTTTCAGTGACTATATTTTAAACCTGGGAAATTGGCTGGTGATTCAACACCACAGTTCAACTCATGAGGTGCCCCTACAGCAAAAAAAAGTAATGGGTAAAAGAGAAACACACTTGAGCTCTTCCTGGTTTTTTTCCCCTAAACTTTCACATCCAAGTTGGTTGGTAATGGGGAGGGAAAAGAAGGTGAGAAAAGTGGATAAAATTAATTGGAAGATGCCTGCTTTTGTACAAGTTTTGAAATACAGCTTCTCTGAAAGGTAAAGAGAGGAGGTCAAAACAGGAAGGTTATGAATGTCAGGGCAAGCATCCAGGCAGGGCAGGCTGGGAAGGTGGCAGGAGATGGGGATGCCAACACTTCTCTAGTGGGCTTCAGGATCCTAAAAAGAGCCTCCATCACCGCAGCCCCAAGCCCTGAAGTGCCATGGGCTGGCTCATGCCTGTGCTTGGGTGCTCTGGTGTTTCCCCATTCAAAGTCAGCTCCAACAGGCCTTGCTGGGTGCTGGGGAGGACGAGGCAGGCCCGGGGGTTCTGCATCTCTCTGGGTCCTGCCAGACCTCATGGGGAACAGTAAAGGAAAGGCAAAATGGCTCCCAGGAGGCTCCCAGGGATGCCCCACGTCACCTCTTCACACTCCTCCGCCTTCTGTGCTGCCACCACTGCCGCCGCCTGGGCCGGGCCGCGCTTGGCCCCTGCCTTGGGCTCGGTCCGGCCGGGTGCCCTGGCCTCAGTCTTCCTGTCGGCCGCGGGCTCGGCCCGGCCCAGGGCCCTGCGCTCGGGGCTGGGGCGCTGCTGCTGCTGTGGCTCCTTGGCCCGAGGCGGCTCCGGCTTGGCCTCCGCCGCCGCCGCCGATGGCTTCTCCTCGCGGCCCTGTGGCGGGCCAGGGGTGCCCCCCCGGCGCTGGGGCTCCCCTCGGGGCTCCGGGGAGGGCGGCTCATTCTCAGGGAACTGCTCTTCCTCATAGTCCGTGGCGGGGGTCACCGGTGACGTCCGCACGGCGTAGCTGTGGTAGCCCTTGAAGTGCTCGACGTCGGGCTCGCGCGCCATGCGCTGCAGCGGCCCGATCTCCATCTGCTCGGCAGCACGGCCGCGGCCCCGCGAGGCCGGCCGGCCCTCGCCCTCAGAGGGTGCTGGGCTGCCATCACCCGCCCTCCCGCCCGCCTCGGCCCAGCTGCCCGGCCGCAGGGCCCCGTCCTGCCGGGGAGCCGCCTTGGCCCGCTTGGCCTCGGGAGGGGTGGCGGCAGGGCTGGGCGCCGGGCTGGTGCGGGGCTGTGGCTCCTCCTGCTCGTGGAGCTGGGGGCTCTCGGGAGGCGTGGGGGGCGGCGGGGCGGCCTCGGGCCGTGGCGCCTCCTCCTCCATGTTGACCGCATGCTCGGCGTTCTCGATGATCTCCTGCAGCAGCTTCCGCTTCTGGTACTCGGGGCCTGCGGAGAGAATGTGTGAGGAGTCACTATGGAACAAAGGACAGCGGCGTACCCCAGTGCCATGGCACCATCATGGCTTTGGCAGCCGTGCCCCCAGCAGCAATGGGTTTGGGAACCATGGTGCAAGGGCCCAGGCCGGAGTCTGGGAGAGGAGGAACTCCCAAACCAGACCCTGCTGCCAGGAGGAACTTCCTCTTGGAACTTCCTCTAGGAATTTCATTTAGGAACTCCTGAAGGCTCCAAGCCTTATTGTGGGCTCCTTATCATGGACTCCTCCAAGCCTTATTCCCAACTGTTCAGTTGGGAAGAGCTGAAGGAGCAGGCAGAAGCTGCAGATAAGGTTAAATAACGAAACAATGAAAATCTGTGCCCCAGCTTCATATGGTCACACAGATGGGTCATGCTGGGGCTAAGGAGGATACAGCATCCAATGAACGTAGTTTATTTTTTTATTTAATGGTTAGGAAACTCTTCAATGTGGCTTCCACAGTATCAAATAGCCTGGTAACTTCACATGATATACAGGATGACCAGTGTCATCGGGAAAGGAAGGGTCCCCAAATTGTCTATGTGCTATCCATCATGATGGGAAAAGTATGTTTTTTATATATGGAACAGGGCTCGAAGTTATACAGCCCTCTTGTCTGCCCTGAGCTCCACAACAGCAGCAAAATTACCTGGCACCATCACGAAAGGTGACTCAGGGCTTCAGATTTCATTTTGGCCTCATCTCACTCACTGACTTGTGACTTCCTAGAACATTGCCTCATTTCATTTTTTCACCTATCATTAAATCTTTACTTCTTATTAACTGTATTACAAATCGCAGCCCAGCCTGGGCCAGGGGAGTTCAGACAGGGCCTGACACTGAAGATATCCACCAAAATGCATCACTAAAGAACTGGGAATATTATGTGGAATAATAACCCTCCACAGTGCTCCACATGCTGAGATGTGCTGGGAGAAGGGTCCCCACACATCACCCTGACGCTCATAGCAAGTGAGGACAAGAAGAGCATCGTGCTCCTCCTGTGCAGTGTGAGATTGCAGAGCAGTTTCTTTGAAAGCAAAGCCCCTGCTCTGGCCTCATTCTGCTGAACTGCAGTGATGCTGATGAGGGCTTGCTCTGTGCTCCTAAATGACACTGTAGATCCTGGAGCCACACTGCCTCTGGCTGCCTTAAGGTCTCTCCCCTCATCTCCTCCATCTCAAGGACTGATGCAGACCCGAGTCTGGTTGGGAAATTTGGCTCAGTGCTCCTTTTACTCTCACAAGTCAGTGGTATGATTTGCATATGATATGACTGCTACCTCCTGTCCATTCAGGCAATGCCTCCACTTGGAGGGGCAGTGGGGAAAAGGAGGGCACTGATTTCAGCTGCTCTGCTCTGCCTGCACACTCCTGTCAATCAGCAGATGACCCATTCAGGGCCATTTATTTCTGGCTGCAACTGAGTTATTTGGAAGCCATTTCAACAGTTGTTCAGACTCCTCAAAATAGGCTGCCTGCAGCTCCAGGCTCCTTGCTCTCTCCTGCTGCTTTCTTCTCCTCCTGAATAATTTACAACACAAAAACCCCCAACTGCCTGGAGGGCACACCCTCAGCTCCCCACCTTCATCTTCCAGCACATTTTAGCAAGGTTATGGCTTACATCCTTCTCTAAGTTACCAGGGATGATACCCTGAAATTCAGGGCTCAACAGTTGTTAGGGATATGGGGCTTGCTGAGCCGGATTGCCTGTGCCAGACACAGCCCAGTCAATCTGCCAGGACAGCAGGGAGAAACACAGCTACCAAACACAGCTGGGCCCTCCTGGCTGTGTAAGCAGCAGCTCTCAGTCCTAGCAAAACCCAAGGCTGGACTACTGTCTGTTTGTTCCTGGATGGTGCAACTGTGTGAGAAGAGATATATCCTTGTGCACTTTGGGAATTTAGAGGTTTAATAGAATCATAGAAGAATAAAATACATCAGGAGCTTGAGAGAGGCCAGGACCCAAGTGAGGCCCTACATAACAGCAGCAAGTGGATCCAGCACCTGAGGAGTCAGGAGTGGAGGTCAGGCTGCCCCAAGTGTTTTACAGAGACTGTTTCAATTGTCTCATTCAATTGCCACGGGTGGAAAAAATAGATGTCCAAAACCTCCCCATAGGGATTCCAGTTTCCTTTGTTTCTGTTCTATAAATACCCCAGTGTGCAAAGGGTGAATGTAGAGCTGTGAGTGGCAGCTGGGGGGCTTATGTGAGGATCAAGCAACATTTAACCATTGTTAAAGGAAGTGCCATGGGCTGGCTCATGCCCATGCCCGGGTGATCTGGTGTTTCCCCACTCAAAGCCAGCTCCAACAGGCCTTGCTGGGTGCTGGGGAGGAAGAGGCAGCCCTCCAGCACGGCATTTCCCCAGCTCATAGATGCAGGACAAGGCAAGAGAATGGGGAATTTAGGAAAATCTGTCAGCATGACTCTCCCCACCAGGCACCAGCTCTGAGCTGTTCCCATTTCCCACTGTGTGCCCTGTGCTGGGGGTGGTACAGGAGATGCAGAGACACCGAAATCAGAGCAGGGGCAGGTGTCAGGTTTTGCTGAGCACAAGTCAACCTTTGGCTTCTACCCCCAGTTTTACCACTGTGATAGTCCCTTGTCATCTTGCCTCAGTAACCATGGGACTCACTCCAGGCAATAAATACAGAAAATAAGAAAGACAGGATGAAAATATAGGCACTTGGAATTTTATTTTTTGCTCTTTTATTACCTTCCCTCTCTGTAAAGGAAAGTTTCCCAGGAAGAATATATCTCTCCCTAACTCAGTCCAGGGAAAAGTAATGGCATTCACAATGCTGATTCTAATATGACACTTCTCATCTACCAATCCTCAGTGCTTGGTCCCACAGAAGGAACCTCCCAAGTGTTTACCAGCCAAATAATTAGCAGTGATACTAGCAAATTAATAGAGAAACAGGAAAATAGTATTTCGTACTAGCTGCTTTCTTATAGGATATTATGGCCCCTAATTAGCAGAGTCTGATTGTTTTGAGGCCCCACAGGATGTGGGTTTGTGAGTTAATGTGCAACACTGTTCCAAGAAAAAGCCACAATGGATGTATCTACAGGAGAGCTGCAGATAGCCCCGAGCTTGCTGCCTGTCCTGCCTGCTGTTCTGAGGGCTTCAGTGTATGGAAAAACATGAGGAGCTGAGAAACTGTGGGGTTTTCCTCCAGGCTATGGAACCACAGTGAGTAAAACAGTGGTGTCAGGAGGACAGAAAATCACCCAGGACAAGGGGCTGGCTGTAGAGCAAAAGAGGATTTAGGATAGACAGGAGAGCATTTTGTGGAGTTATTAAGTGGGTGAAGCACTTGAACAGATTCTCCGTGGAAACTGGAAGACACCTCTTGGAAGATGCCTCTGATCCTACCTGGCTGGTAGAAGTCTGGGGAGAGCTCCCTGGCCATCATTCTGGCTATGCCTGATTCGTTGTTGGCTGCCTGAGCTGCCTGCTCAGAGCCTTCAGCCTTGGCCTTGGCATGAGCCGTCCTGCAGAGAGAAGAGGGGAGAAGAGTGAGCACCCTCTGAGCCAAGGTCATCCCACCACACAGCAAACCCTGGCTGCCACCACAACTGCATCAGCACTCAAAACTTGCCCACCTGACCCAAAACCCTGCACTCAGGGAGAGAAGAGCAGATTTTCAGCATGGAAGGGGCCCAGCTGCTCAAGGGTAAGCTGGAAAGGCTGCACATAGGGAACAGGGCAGGTGTATTTGTAAATGTGAGCATGTTCACACATTGCAGTGAGGCAGCAGAGGCTGCAGAATGGGCTCAATGCTGTGCTGCTCAGAGGAATAAGCAAGGCATCACACAGGCATGGTTGGTGGCTGAACTCCTCTGTGTGTCACCAGCCCTGAGCTGCTGCACCTCACCAGAGGCAGTGTGCCCCTGCTCAGCACACCAGATGGGTTTTCCCAGAAATTTCTCTCTTGTAGCTCTCCAGCAAACAACATGGCTTGTCCAGGGGCTCCTTTACTCACTGCAGCCTGACAGGCTGGTCTCACCAGAGCTACTGTCTCCCTCTCAGCTTGGCTCTCTGAGTCCTTTCCACTCCCTCCCAGCACACCTCCTTGCTCCTCAGGGCTGCAGGCTATGGGAGTTATTCTACTGGCCGGCTGTCATATTCCTCACATGCCTCATGCTCGGGGCCCTGTGATCTTCCTGCTAAAAGCAGGGATGGCTTTACAGCCCAGCTGCTCACAGGCTGGGAAGGAGCTGACTTCAAACAGCAACCTTGCACCTTAAAAATCAGGGCGGGTGAAGAACAGTATATTCAGCTGCTTTGTTGCACTCAGGTCGTACTGAGAGCTGCCTTCCCTGTGCTCTCACTGTCAGATTTTCTGAGGCTCTCCATATTCCCCATTTCATGTACATATCCACATATTTTTGTGTGATAAGTAGTTAGCATTCCTCAAACTCCAATTCACCGTAAATTACAACCTTTAATGTGGTCTGATGAGCCCTTTTCAGATGCAGGTTGGTATCTGGTCATGTTTTAGGACAAAAAAGGAGGAAAGATGCAGTTCTCATTCCTGCAGTGAAAACACTCCAGAGGAATTTTTGGGCTGTTAGTCATGAAATGAGGATTGATTCCTTCCCATTAAACTGAGATGCAGTAAGTGGACAAGACAAGCTGAAGTTTGAATACTCAACAGGTGCAATGAAAAGATGATAGAAATGCTGTTCTGAGACCCTGACAAGGGAGAAGATACACACATACGCCATTCTGAGTAGCTGCAGGGAAAGAACTGAAAGTAGGGCATCAATCCCAACTGATACAGGCAACAGTGTGACTTGACAAGGGGCCAAAAACACTTCTCAGGGCCCTGGGATAGAGAAGAGGGTGCAGAGCTGCTGTGGCTCAGCCTGTCCCTCCCTGGGATGACATCCCACTCTGCTGGAGCCATGATTCACCTCCCTGCCCACACTCACATGTTATCTCCCTGCTTTCTCTGCAGGGTGAGCTGCCTGGGATTGCAGTCATTCTTGGTCTTTTTATCCAAAATTATTACAGCTCCTGAAAAACCCAGAGACACGATGAGGCGGAAAACAGCATTTTTAGGCTGCTGCTTGCAAGCAGGGGGTCTGAGCCAGTTCTGAACAGAGAAAGCACCTCCTTTTTTGGTAGCAATATAATCAGCATGATTAATTCCACTATAATCTGGCAGGGGCCAAGGGGAATGTGTGTGTGCTCTCCATGCCTGGGGGATCAGAGTGGGCTGGGTGTGCTGAGCCTGGGGCACACAGCCTGCCTGGCGCCAGCCCCAGGCCAGAGGCTTTCCAAGGCAGGATCCAGCTCTTCATCCTGGCAGGACGTGCTCCAGGCCCTGCCTTTGTCCTGCTGCTCCTGAGGATAGGATTCACCATCAAGAGATAAAATTCTCCCTTTCAGTTGCTCTCTGATCCAGGCAGATGCTATCCTGACCGATTCCCAGGCAGACAATCACCCAGCTGACCCCAGCTGGGGGAGCAGCAGGCAGCTCCCGGCAAGTGCTTTCCTCAAAGGAGTCCCAAAGAAGTAATCTGGAAGTGCACTAGATGTAGGGTCTGCTCTCACTAGTAAGGACAGAGCTGGACATGTCACCAAGAGGGTGCAGATGGCTCCTGCATGCTCAGCTCTCTCTCAGCACCTGGGGACAACACAAGAGAACAGGGCTCTCTTGTGGAGGGCTGTGAGCAGCACTGCATCCCTTGGTGCCTGGAGATGCTGCAGGCTGAGGCAGCTCCCAATTCCTGCAGGAGAGATGGCAAGACCAAGAAGATCCAGCCTGGGTTGCAGAGGCTGCACTGAGGATGCTGTGGGAGGTGGGGAGCTGAGCCATTGCTGTGAGACACCACAGCCCCAAGGGTAGCAGAGCTCTGCAAGGAGGGCTGTGAGGGCAGGGACACTCTGGGGCAGCTCCTGGGCTACTCACACAGAGTGGTGACAAGAAGCTGAGCAGCACAGCTTTGGCATCCTGCACTGCCCCACGGCAGCTCTCACTCCATGGGACACGGCTGACCTCTGCTGCTGTCCCTCTGCTTGCAAAGTCATCCAGAGGTGTTTGATTTGGGGGGACTATTGTCAACACAGCTGCCCTTTCAAATCTGGCACCTCCAGCAGATCACACATCACCCCTGTCAGCATCCCAAGAGAGCACTGCTCTGCCAGCCAGCCTGGCCCCTGCAGGGATGCTGATGCCCTGTGCTGGGTCCCTCTGTTGCTGACATCATTTATCTGGCAGTAGCCAGGTGAGGAATATTTGCCTTTCAGAGACAT